>NC_088377.1:161906923-162531153 GCF_037993035.2 Macaca fascicularis | reverse complement strand
TAGGAGAAAGAAGCTAATGAGAGAGAAAAGGAGGATTTGAAGTATTGCAGTAGATGTACGTCTTCTTCATGGACTTTTAAAAGTCCGTATGAGCTAAAATTATTTAAAAATAGCTTTATTGGTGGTTTTGTCTGGCTGCATGGCTAAGCTGACCCTGGACCTCATGGACTCAGGCTCTATAAACAGTGCATTGACTTGTGCCTAGTCCTCAACTTGATGCAACAGCTGTGCATGCATCTTGTTGAGACTGCAGTGAAGAGACGGAGCCTAATACTTTCTTTTCTGCTTTGTGTAGTGAACATAAAAATATAAAAGCTTTAATTGGTTAATTTCTGATTTCGGTTACTCCATTTTATTTTTCTCCACTATACCTTTTCTCACACAGGAATTTTTAAACATATGACCTCTACTGTTAGGAAACTACTAGTATAGTTTCAAAAATTTTATTTTTCATAAATTTATACTGTCCACCTCAACTACAGCTACTTCTCTCCTCCCACATCTGCATAGGTTTCAGATGCACAGACACATCAAAATACAAATAGCCAGACAATATGCATACACAGCTACAGCCCTTCTCTATCCCAGTCACCCCCACTCCCCATCTCCATTTCTCTCTATCATTTACACAGGCGCACACACACACACTCACATACAGACTTTATTTGTTGTCACAGCTAAAAAGGTGACAATAAGAAAGATACATAATGCATTTTCCTTGGTCAAAGCCAAACAGTTGATGGCAATTCTTTAAACCTCATATTTTTAGCCATTTTGAGAAGGATCCTGCCATTTTAAAAATAGTTAATAAAGGCCTAGATGTTCTGCAAAATGCAACTTCAATATTTCCCCAGCCTGAGCTGAGTAAATTTGATAACAGACCTAGCTAAAGTTATAAAGCCTAGCTTCTTATGTCTATATTTATGTCTAATTGAACCTCAAATATAAGACTTTCCATACCATAAAATGGTATGGAAATGACAGCATTGAATTAACATTATTAGAACCCTGCTGGAGAAGGAACTATTTGTGGGGGTACCTGATTATGTCCAGCACAGGGTTATATGCAGGTTGGTTCTCCAACAGCAACATTTTATACAGAGCAGCTTTCCCATTTGCTCGGTGGTCTTGCCAGAGGTAGCATAACATGCACAAGGTACCTGGATCTGCACCCATGTTCTATGACTGGAGTGTGTGTTTCAAAAGGATAAATATAAAGGACAGCTCTAGAGTTTGTCCTTTCATTATTCCTAAACCTAAAGTGAGCCTCTCTCAAGTTTCCTTGGGGCTTTAGATAAT
Organism: Macaca fascicularis; assembly: GCF_037993035.2. Taxonomy (NCBI): domain Eukaryota; kingdom Metazoa; phylum Chordata; class Mammalia; order Primates; family Cercopithecidae; genus Macaca; species Macaca fascicularis. The sequence continues at coordinate 162,529,854 of NC_088377.1, read as the reverse complement.
GGATGGTAAAGTTTCTCCAAATTTGGTCTCTAAGGTACTATGTGAACACACAATTTTCTGTCGGAAATTTCTTGTCCCTTCAATTCTTGTATGCAACTGAACCTTTCTGAAGATAAGGAGACCAACCAAGAAATACTGAAGAATCCTGTTCATTCCACTCTTTGCTTTTCTACAAATGTGAACTAGTCAACCAAGGTGAACTTTTCACTTCCTCTGACAAGAGCCCTTCTTTGCACTCCAATCCCTAATTCTCCATGGAAAGTCTCATAGAAGTTCCTATCAACAAGTTTCCCTGAGATGTGTTCCACAAGTTCAGTTCAATTTACTTATCAGCCCACCTTTTCAAAAATATAATCTTTTATCTCAACCCTAATTGTAATTTAAAAATCTCCTGTAGGAAGATGGTTGTCTATTTTCAGGATTAAGAATGCATGAAGGGCCAGGTGCAGTGGCTCACACCTGTAATCCCAGCACTTTGGGAGGCCGAGGTGGGCAGATCACCTGAGGTCAGGAGTTTGAGACCAGCCTGGCTAACCTGGTGAAACCCCATTTCTACTAAAAATACAAAAAATTAGCTTGGTGTGATGGTGCGCGCCTGTTATCCCAACTACTCGGGAGGCTGAAGCAGGAGAATCACTTGAACCCAGGAGGCGGAGATTGCAGTGAGCCGAGATTGTACCATTGTACTCCAGCTTGGGCAACAACAGCAAAACTCCCTCTTAAAAAAAAAAAAGAAAAGAAAAGAAAAGAAAAAGATTGCATGACATAGCTTTAGATAGAGTTCTGTTTCTTGGTTTTCATCCTTGGACAGAGGCAGGGAACTGACTCCTGTGTTGGCTTAAGGTATCATTCAGGCAGCATTACAGCTTTGGAACCTTTGGTGAGGGAGAGATAGTGGCACAAATGATTGTCTTCCACCTTCTTGAAAGTATGTGGTTCAAACCTCAAACAGAACACTGGTAAGGTGGGAGACATCTCCATCCAGCTGAACTGGATGCATCATCTCTCATTCTTCGGTCACTCTTCCAGTGACAGTGTGTCTGAATGGCTTTGGCTTTGCTTCCCAAGGCACCTCCACCTCTGCATCACCCTTCCCATTTCCCTTCATTTCCAATTTCCTGTGGTATATGATATTTCCAAGAAGAAAAATAAATGCCACCAGGACATTTAATTATGGCTTCCATACCTCCATCCAGCAGAGAGCCATGCCACTCAGAAGAACATAGTGTTTTGTTACATTTAATTTTGCTAGCTTATTTCACCATTTTCCACCACTTGCAAGGATCTGAGACCATAACATTCTGCTTGAGTGGGGTTTGAATGTGAGGGCTAAATCTAAAGGATTGTATTTACAATATGAGCATCTTCCCTTCACAACCTGTGTTGAGGGGAATACCTCCAAGCTTCACTACTGTATTAGGATTTATGTAGCATTGAGAGACTGAGATGTTCCACAGACTCCATATACTTAAATGAGCCACGTGTTACTCAGATCTAATTTTCAGATGCTGCTGAATAAGAGACGCTTCTCTGTAACAAGGTGTAAGTCACTCATTCATTCACTTACATCTATGCTATTTACACTATGTGGTTGTTGAACATAAAACAGTTACACAGTACAGAATATCTATATCAGATAACGTTCCCAGCTGTCTCTTGAAGATTTACTTCCTAATATTGTATATATCATGTTATCTTTTCTCAATTAAAAGATTGTTGCTAAATAAAAATAGGTAAATATAGGCTTAAAAAGTCATAAAATAAGAATTAACATTTCAAAAAAATTTATTTTTAGAGAAATTGAAAATTTGATTAATTAGCTCAATTTCTGTAAGAAATTGCGTCTTATCACATATCCTAGATTTTGGTGTAGTTCCCTTTGAATCAATTTACTAATGTAAAGACAGATTCATGATAATTAATTAGATATATATTTATTTGTAATAAATGATGAAATTTTCTAGCATCATGACTGGAAATAAATAATGGATACATCTGTATGCTAAGGATATTTTCTTTTATTTAACCAAGTTAATTCATTGATACATTTCTTAAGAACATTATCAGAAAAGAAACAGATTAATGTATTTCTATGTATTGTTTTAAATAACATCACTGTGAGAGGTCATTAATGTATTTTAAAGCATGCTTTGGTAGAAAAATGTTATGTAGGACAGGATTTGATATTATGTGTTCTGTATTTTTATGGATTGAGGCCCAGGCTGGCAATGGGCCTCACATAGTCAGTTTAGGAAGGAGAGAAGGGGAGTCAAACATTTCAGAAATCTAATGAATGTCTGTTCTTAACGGCTTCATTTCATGCTGACTTCTCTTTTCAAGTAATGCCACTATTTTTCCAAATAGGTTTATAAAACAAGTCCTTTTTTGTGCACATCTTACATTTTTTATAGCAATGATTTGTATTTTATATAGTTTATCCTGAAATATTAAAATTTTATGTCATTGAAATTGTTATTATGCTTGAAGTACAATTTTAAATTCCCGTATATTAAAAACCATGAGAAAATTCTGCTTGCTCTTTCCAGTTAAAAAAAATTATGTAAACGAATTAGCAAAACTTGAACCTTTTTGCTACTTCTGACAAAAGAAAAGATTTATTTCCCGTGTACATCAGATAATGAAAACTGAACAAATGCTAACAGCTGCCAAGCTATCCATTCAACTTTCTGCTTATGCCACACAAAGCATACATTTTTAAGAGGCAGACATATGGGCCTTATATCATGTTTATGTAGACATTTGTGGATGAAATGCCAAAAAATACCCCAAACTATAGTTACATCTTGTACCTTAGGGAAATCCATAAAAGTTAATGCATCAGGTTTTGATAGAGTTAATACATTTGATTCAACTGCAATATGTTTTGTAGTTACTAGAAAACATTTTCCTTTTTCTTGGTAATGTTTACCTTTTATTGAGTTATAACTCACATACAATGCAAATCATTTCTTTTGTGTTTCAAAAAATACACCACAATCAACATTTAGAACGGCCCCATCATTTCTCAAAACTTGCTTATGCCCCTTTTGTCATCATCTGCCCTCTCCGTATGCAGCCCCAGCATACCCAACCCATGACTGATTTGTTTTCTCTTCAGTTTTATGACATTTTCAGGATGTCATAAAAATGGAATGAGACATGATATAACTTTTTGAGTCAAATTATTTTTACTTAGCAAAATGAATTTGAGATTCATTAGTGTTTTTGTGTATATCAGGAGTGTATTTATTTTAATAGCTGAGAAATATTCTACTGATGGATGTACCACAGTTTATTAACCCATTCATCAGCTGAAGGTCATATAGGTTATTTCCAACTTTTGGCAATTATACATAAAACTTCTAGAAATATATTTCCTTTTGTGGGGGCAGGATTGCTGGGACTGGAACCGTTTGATTGTCTGTTAACTGTATGATTAAGTACATAAAAATCTGTCAACATGTTTTCCAAAGTGGTTGTATCATTTTATGTTCTCTCCAGCAATACATGAGAGTTCCAGTTGCTCCCATTCTGGCCAACACTTGATATTGTTATTTTAAATTTTTAGCCATGCTAAGAAGTGGACAGTTATTGTGAATTTAATTGGCATTTTCCTAATGACAATGATGTTGGCAGTCATTCCATGAGCTTATTTGTCATCTCCATATGTTTTTCAATGAAGTGTATGTCAAATCTTTGGTATTGAAAAAATAGATTATTTTTTATTATTGAGCTTTGTAAGTTTTTAATATGTTTTTGATAGAAGTTATTTGTTAGATTCATGTTTTGCAAATATTTTCTCCCACTTTGCAGCTTTGTTCATTCCTTGCATTGTCTTTCATAGAGCAGTTTTAAATTTCATAAATTTAAATTCAACATTTTTTTCTTTATGTATAGTGCTTTGATGTCATATCTAAGAAATCTTTACCTTATCCAAGATCACAAAGGTTTTCTTCTATGTTTTCTTGTAGGTTTTACCTTTCAAGTTTCTCGATTGGCTGTCATAACTTTTTTATAAGACATGAGGAATGAGCCAAGTTTCATTTTCTTACATATTGATGTCAAATTGTTCCAGCTGTGTTTGTTGAACGACCTTCACTTCTATTGAAAATGTATTGACCATATTTGTGTAGATCTATTTCTGGGCTCTCAATTTTATTCCATTAACATACGTGTCTATCCATTCACCAATATCTCACTGTTTTGATTACTTAAATTCAAGCAATTAGTGTCTTCCAGCTATTTGTTTTTCCAAAACTCTTTGGTGATTCTAGTTCCTTCGTCTTTCCATGTAAGTCGTAGAATCAGCTTAGCAGTTTCTACAAATATAAATCTGCTGGGTTATTAATTGGAACTGCATTGAAGCTATAAAGCAGTACAAGAGAAAATTGGCATATTGACAATACTGAGTCTTCTAAACCATGAACATGGTATATCTCTCCATTTGTTAGGGTCTTTGATTTCTCTTATCATTTTACTATTTTTGTCTGATGGATCTTGAACACCTTTTGTTAGAAAGTGCATTATGTTCTGTGACACTATTGTAAAGGTACTTTTAATTTTTTAAAAAAATTCAATTTCCAATTGTTTGTTGATTGTATATAGACATACAATTTACTTTATATCCTATATTCTTGCTAAACTCACTTATTATAGGAGAATTATTTTTTCTTACGGTAGATTTTTTGGAGATTTTCTACATAGTCCTATAAATCAGGCAAATAAAGACAGTTTTATTTCCTCCTTTTCAAATTATCTTACTCTTTTTTTCTCATTGAAATGGATAGGACCTCCAATACAATATTGAATAGGAGTAAGATTATTCTTGCCTTGCTCCTAATATTAGAGGAGAACATTTAATTTTTCACCATTAATAATGATATTAACTGAAGCTTTTTTGTAGATGCCTTTGGTAAGCTTAATGAGGTTTTGTGTATTTTTAGTTTTTTGAGAATTCTTATTATTAATAAATGTGGAATTTTTATCAAATATTTTTTCTACATTGAATATGATTAACATATAGTTTTTCTTCTTCAGTCTATTTATTGGTAATATATATTATATTGTTTGATTTTCAAATTTTGAGCCAGCCTTGCTTCTTAGGTAAACCCAACTTGGTTATAAGTATTATCACTTATTTCTATTGTTGAATACAAATTAGGAATTTTGATTATATATTCATGAGGAATATTGATTTGATGTTTTCTTTGTCATGATGTCTTTAGCTAGATATAGTGTAATAATGTTAACCTCATAAAATAAGTTGGAAAATTGTTCTCCTATTTTCTGAGAGAGCTTGTGTAGATTTGGTGTGTGTGTGTGTGTTTTTTTTTTTCCCTTAAATGTTTTGTAGAATTCACCGGTGATGCCATCTGAGCTTATAGTTTTCTTTACTGGAAGATTTTAAACTAAAAATTCAATTTCTTTCATATATGTGGGACTAGTCAGGTTATCTGTTTCTTTTGAGTGAATTTTGAAAGTTGTTTTTAAGAATACATCTACTTCACCTAAGTTATTGCATTTATGAGCATTGCATTGTTCATAATGCTTCTTTATAATACATTTTGTGTCTGTAAAATCTGTAATGATTCTTTTATTGTTCTTGATATTGATAAATTGTGTGTGTGTGGGGGGGGGGGTCAGTTCTACCAGAGGTTGTAAATCATATTGATCTTCACAAAAACTTTTTTGGTTACATTGACTTTTCTCAATTATTTTTCTGTTTATGTATTTCCACTCTATTTTTGTATTCTTTTTCCATGCACTTTGGTTTAAACTTGTTCTATTTTTAAGAGTTTTCTTAGGTTTTTGCTTAGATCCTAGATTTGAGACTTTTTTTCTTTCATAATGTATGCATTAATGCTGTAAAGTTCCCTTTAAGCACAGCTGTAACTGCATTCCACAAATTTTGATATGTTATATTTTTATGTTCAATCAATTTACAGTGTATTTTAATTTTCCTTGTGACTTCTTCTTTGATATATTGGTTATTTAAAAGTGTGTTGTTTAATTTCCACATACGGCTGGGCGCGGTGGCTCACGCCTGTAATCTCAGCACTTTGGGAGGCCAAGGCTGGCGGATCACGAGGTCAGGAGATCGAGACCATCCTGGTTAACACGGTGAAACCCCATCTCTACTAAAAATACAAAAAAATTAGCTGGGCGAGGTGGCCGGCGCCTGTAGTCCCAGCTATTCCCGAGGCTGAGGCAGGAGAATGGCGTGAACCCGGGAGGCGGAGCTTGCAGTGAGCCGAGATTGCGCCACTGCACTCCAGCCTGGGCGACAGAGCGAGACTCTGTCTCAAAATAAATAAATAAATAAATAAATAAAATAATAATTTCCACATACTTGTTTTCCAGTTTAATTATTTCTGTTACTAGATTTCTAGTTTAATTGTTACAGTAAGAATTGTATGATTTTGCTTTTTTAAATCTGTTTTTTTCACCCAGAAAATTCAATCTTTTGGTGAATGTTTTATCTGTAAAATATGAGTTTCATGTGACCCAAAACTCTGATGTTAAGTGCATACACATTTGTGTACTTAACATACACATCAGTGTATATGTATGACCCCATTATCAGGAGGTAATGTTGCTATTTATCCCTGGTAAAATTATTTGTCAAAAGTCTACTTTGTGTAAAAGTAATATAATCATTGATCCTACTTATATTTTTATACTTAAGGAGGGTTTTATAATAGCATATCGATGTATGTTGTTTTTGTTTAACCCACAGTCTCTGATTTTTTATATATATACCATTATATTTAATGCATTGAGTGAAATAGTTGAAATCTACCACTTTATTATTTGTTTTGCTTGTCCCCTCCATTTTAGAGCCTCTCTCTTTTTTCTTGCCTTCTGCTGGATTATTTTACTATTGTTTGGTATTTCATTTTAATTTATACATTAGATTTTTAGGTATTTTATTTGCATTATTTTTTACTGGTTCCTTTAGGTATTATACTGTGTATACTTCCATTTTACAATATAATTGGAGTCAACATTGCACTACTTTAAATAAAATGTAAAAACTTTGCTACTGTATCAATCTTCTTATTTCGCTCTAAGACCTTTATGCTGTAACAGTCATATATATTACGCCTACATACACAGAAAACTCCGTCAAACAATGTTATAATTTTTGCTTTCAATATTTACATATATTTTAAAGAAGTTAAGTGAAAAAAATGCTGTCTTTTCTATTTAACCACATATTTACCATTTTTCTTACTCTTCCTTCATTCCTCAATATCCAAGTTTCTTCTGGTATCATTTCTCTTCAGCTGGAAGAATTTCATCTGGTATTGCTTTAGAATAAGTCTGCTAAAGAAAATTATCCATTTTTCATATGAAAATTTCTATATTTTTCCTCCTGATGGATATTTTCCTTGAATAAAGAATTTTTTGCTGACAATTTTTTTCTTTCAACATCTTAAAGACCTTCTACTACTGTTTCCCAGCTTCCACGGTTTCTGATGACAAATTAATTAATTACTGTTTCTCTATGAAGAGAAAAGAAACAAAGGTGAAGGATTCACCACCCACCCAGTTTGGATTGCTTTAGCAATTTCTGGCTCACCTCCACAATGTGTCTTGCTTTGCAGAGTCCTCAGGTAGTATTTTGTACGAAGTTTTAAGTTGTCATCAGGAGGAGTTGTCTATACTGGGTTTTTGCAGCCACAGCAGAAGGGAAATATAGTTTCATTTATTCTCATTGTATTCTGAAACTTCAGAGCATTTAGAATGAGGACGAATTCATCGGAATGGGAATGCTGTAACAATTCACTCCAGTGGAAGCATTATAGCAAAGGTCTTTTGGAGATACGCTTCTAACAAAGTAATATATAGTGAAGGAATAGGTGGCCATTTCCTGTCTTATATCTTTGTCACCTAGAAATTATTTACCTCTGTGGCTTAGGCCAAAATTATTATTTATATCCACTTGAAACACAGTCGTCCTCATATTACATAATATATCCTGTGTATATAAAGTATTAAAATAAGTCCATGCTTGCTCCTTAAAAGACAAACTCTATGATAGAAATCAGAAGACCTTTAGGTAGCAAAAAACAGAATGTTATTGGCAAAGTGATGAGAGAACCATAAAATAGAAGATGTATAATGTGTTCTTTTTTGAAGAGCAGCTGACCGACACTAAAATAAATCATCACCATGGAAGGCAATGGAAGAGAGGTTTACCTATTTGTGTATAACACAAATATAGGGTTGGGACTATGTCTTCTAAGTTATATGGTACTCAGTGTTATCTAGCATAATGCCTTGTGCATGATGGTTTCAATAATTTTTTTTCTAAACGATATGCCAATATGTATATATGTGTGTACAAACAGCAAGAACCCAAGAATTAAACAACATATTCTGTTATATTTTACTGCACTTTATTTCCAACATTAATAAGTCACAGTTTTTTGAATTTACTTGTTATTTTTGTATCTTCTTTCCATTTTAATTCTCTATCTCCTAATTCTGCAGACATACATTATGTCTGGGAACAATTGATTTATTTTATTAACTTAAATACCTTTAAAACACCTCCTGATGAGTTGATAATTAGGGGACTATTCTTTCACAGTGAAAGGAAAATAAAATTAAAAGAATGATGTACAAAATAATTTATAAATGAAAGAGAGTTACAAAAAACCAAGATGCCTTGTGATATTTAGGACATGTAATAAGTGTTTTGAACATAAAGTTGGTATTTAGTTATCATTAGTAGAAAATAATTTTTCCACGACATTACTATTAAACAAATATTTAAAGAGGAGGAATCAAATAATGAACTTACATGGTATACCAAATGCCTAATCTGACCTTGGTTTAGACAAATTGATCATTAAGGGAAATACTGATAGGCCAACTAGCTATAGGTGAATTGACTTAGAGCTGTGGGTTCCAAGGAGCTGAGATGATTATTGGGAGTTTTTATTATACAAGATAGTTATTAGGCTGATATCATGTCAAAGGATTTATTGCATAGAAAGAAGTAAACAAAATAGTTCATAAGAATATTTATTGAAACTTTCTAATGGTCAAAAACTATTAAAAATTTGAATGCCATTAATAGAGGAATGGGTAAACACATTTTAATTAATCCACATAACACAGTTAGTCAAAAGTGTGAATTCTGTTTATATCTATTGACCCAGAAGGATGCATATGATGTATTATTAAAGAAAAAACCAAATGGCATATTTATATTACTTTTGTAAAATAGTAAACAAAAGCTGGGTGTTGGGGAGGAGTAGGGGAAAAACAAGGAAAGAGAATATGTGTGTATGCATTTGCTGGTATAACTACGTGGAAATGCAGGTTATTTCTGTTGGGTTGGGGGAAGGGTATTTAAAATGAGAGCTGGTGTATCTTTTTTAAAACTCCTTATATAAGTTTTTGCCTTGTTCAGTTGTTAAAACTAGCAGGTGATAGTGTGATAATTTATAAAACTTGAATGAAGTTAAGTTTTAAAATTTTTGTCTGAGGAAAACTCAGTTTACTTATCACTCCATATCTAGCTGTTCTCCCTGCAGCAAATTTTTGGTCAATCAAGCAAAACTCCTTAGGTAACTGTCTGCCTTTGATAATTTCAAGACTGCCCAACCTAGAGGCATGCTATGAAGTAGATGTCTACTCAAATTCTTTTTGACTCTGTGCGTATATTTATACTTATATGAACATTTATTTATTCATGTTATATGAAACTATGTGGCCCAATTTAGCCTCAAATATTTCCCCCATGTAATACTGCTTGTCTCTGTAGAACTGAGAGTATTTTAGAAGGGAGACTTCAGTAGATAACAAATGATCAAGAAATTCCGATCTAGTAAATTTCCTGTAACCTTTTAATATTTACAAATTGAATAGCCCTTATTCTTCATACATATATATGTAGAAATACCAGAAACATATATGTGCAAATGGTGGTAGAAATAAAGAGGATGGGGGAAAATGATGAAGCTATTTGGCATTTTAAAATATTTTTTTCCTAATATAGAAAACTCTATTTATAACTATTCATTTGCTTTTTGATTCTATGCTGCTCTCTCAGTTCATTTTACATAATATTTCCTTTCTGTCTCATAATTTCTGAAGTACTCTAAGCAGCCTTCCTACACCAAAAAAAATAGGGTTAAGGAAATCTATAGCTAAAGTAATGAATATCTTCTCTTTCCTTTTCTCTTATGAGAGGAATGAGAACATAAGGCACTAGAGATAATTTTTCATAACACTTTTAATTAACATGAATGTTGAATGAAACTGAAGCATTCTACCAGGAAAACTGAAGCAGCATTATTCCCTTTCCCATCACATCAGGTGACCATAGTTCCACAACAACAATAAAGTCTGGCATACATTTCAACCATTTGTCTTCTGAAGCTGAGTTTGGTGAGGTAGGGATCAGATCTTTGTGTTTCATAGATATTCCTGGTATGGTGTCTGTCTTCTATACAGCCATATTCAATACTTCAATAAATATGTTTCAGAAATATCTCCTTGTAAATATTTTCTGTAAATAACCCAAGAAGATAATAAACAAATAATTGCTACTTGAGTCCCTGATGACAAAGAGAAAATAAAGGTGTTCTCTTTTATTTCTTTTGATTTTCAGGTAATCCTGCTGCTTTCCTGTAAACTTACAGGTACAAATATTCTTTTTCCTGTACATAAATGTGGGCTTTCCATTTATAGGGAGAAATGTGGTCACCTTAATCAGTGGGAATTGAAGAATGCAGCTTAGTATATAAGAAATCAGTTTAGAATGATCTGCTTATATAAATTGGCAACCCATATAACTTGATAACTTATAGGATGGTTTGATGAGAGACTGTAATCCTGTGGTACAGGTACTGGGAATTGGTTAAGAGTATGGGCATTGCAGCTGAACTCCTTGGACACTCGTCTCTGCTTACTTCATTATGAGCTAAGGATGTTGATGTGTTAGTTTCTCAAACTCAGCTTCATCATTCTTAGTTACAGTGCCAATTTCATCGAATTGTGAAGAGTACATAAATGGTGCTTGGAAAGTGCTTAGCACAGTGTCTGGCACACAGTCAGTGATCTATACATGTTAGCTCTTAAAAATACTATGTGTGTTCAGGACCATTTCTTGTATTCACTGAACTGGAAAATTTGTTTTGTACTATTTCTATATGCTTTCATTTTCTTTTTTTTGCCTTTAAAATTTATTGCTAAAATATGCTCAGGTTTTGCACTGCACATGGGTAGCTCTGCATGGTGTGAATGTAGTATGCTACATCAGAAGTCACACAACTGAAATTCTAGTTGTAGTTCTGCTGCCAACACTGGGATCTTGCACAATTCTTTTTTCTTTCCCGAGTCTTAATTTTTCATCTTCTTTTTTTAATTATTATACATTAAGTTCTAGGGTACATGTGCACAACATGCAGCTTTGTTACATAGGTATAGATGTGCCATGTTGGTTTGCTGCACCCATCAACTCGTCACTTACATTAGGTATTTCTCCTAATGCCATCCCTCCCCCAGCCACCCATCCCACATTGAACTAGTTTACACTTCTACCAATAGTATAAAAGCATTCCTATTTCTCCACCTCCTCTCCAGCATCTGTTGTTTCCTGACTTTTTAGTGATCACCATTCTAACTGGTGTAAGATAGTATCTCATTGTGGTTTTGATTTGCATTTCTCTCATGACCAGTGCTGATGAGCATTTTCTCATGTGTCTGTTGGCTGCATAAATGTCTTCTTTTGAGAAGTGTCTGTTCATATCCTTTGCCCACTTTTTGATGGAGTTGTTTTTTTCTTGTAAATTTGTTAAAGTTGTTTGTAGATTCTGGATATTAGCCCTTTGTCAGATGGGTAGATTGCAAAAATTTTCTCCCATTCTGTAGGTTGCCTGTTCACTCTGATGGTAGTTTCTTTTGCTGTGCAGAAGAAAGTTAGTTTAATTAGGTCCCATTTGTCTTTTGGCTTTTGTTACCATTGCTTTTGGTATTTTAGTCATGAAGCCCTTGCCCATGCCTATGTCCTGAATGGTATTGGCCTAGGTTTTCTTCTAGGGTTTTAGATCTAACATTTAAGTATTTAATTCATCTTGAATTAATTTTTGTATGAGATATGAGGGAGGGATCCAGTTTCAGCTTTCTACATATGGCTAGCCAGTTTTCCCAGCACCGTTTATTAGATAGGGAATCCTTTCCCCATTTCTTGTTTTTATCAGGTTTGTCAAAGATCAGATGGTTGTAGATGTAGAGTGTTATTTCTGAGACCTCTGTTCTGTTCCATTGGTCTATATCTCTGTTTTTGTACCAGTACCATGCTGTTTTGGTTACTGTAGCCTTTTAATATAGTTTGAAGTCAGATAGCATGATACCTCCAGCTTTGTTCTTTTTGCTTAGGATTGTCTTGGCAATGCGGGCTCTTTTTTGGTTCCATATGAACTTTAAAATAGTTTTTTCCAATTCTGTGAAGAAATTCATTGGTAGCTTGATGGGGATGGCATTGAATCTATAAATTACCTTGGGCAGTATGGCCATTTTCACAATATTGATTCTTCCTATCCATGAGCATGGAATATTCTTCCATTTGTTTGTGTCCTCCTTTATACCATTGAGCAATGCTTTGTAGTTCACCTTGAAGAGGTCCTTCACATCCCTTGTAAGTTGAATTCCTAGGTATTTTATTCTCTTTGTAGCAATTGTGAATGGGAGTTCACTCATGATTTGGCTGTTTGCCTGTTATTGATGTACAGGAATGCTTGTGATTTTTGCACATTGATTTTGTATCCTCAGACTCTGCTGAAGTTGCTTATCAGCTTAAGGAGATTTTGGGCTGAGATGATGGGGTTTTCTAAATATACAGTCATGTCATCTGCAAACAGGAACAATTTGACCTCCTCGTTTCCTAGTTGAATACACCTTATTTCTTTCTCTTGCCTGATTGCCCAGGCCAGAACTTCCAACACTATGTTGAATAGGAGTGGTGAGAGAGGGTATCCTTGTCTTGTGCCAGTTTTCAAAGGGAATGCTTCCAAGTTTTGCCCATTCAGTATGATACTGGCTGTGGGTTTGTCATAAATAGCTCTTATTATTTTGAGATACGTTCCATCAATACCTAGTTTATTGAGAGTTTTTAGTATGAAGGGCTGTTGAATTTTGTCTAAGGCCTTTTCTGCATCTATTGAGATAATTATGTGGTTTTTGTTGTTGGTTCTCTTTATGTGATGGATTATGTTTGTTTATTTGCATATGTCGAACCAGCCTTGCATCCTAGGGATGAAACTGACTTGATCATGTTGGATAAGCTTTGTGATGTGCTGCTGGATTCAGTTTGCCAGTATTTCATTGAGGATTTTTCCATCGATGTTCATCAGGGATATTGGTCTAAAATTTTCTTTTTTTGTTGTGTCTTTGCCAGGCTTTGGTATCAGGATGATGCAGGCCTCATAAAATGAGTTAGGGAGGATCCTCTCTTTTTCTATTGATTGGAATAGTTTCAGAAGGAATGGTACCAACTCCTCCTTGTACCTCTGGTAGAATTTGGCTGTGAATCTGCCTGGTCCTCGACGTTTTTTGGTTGGTAGGCTATCGATTATTGCCTCAATATTGGAGTCTGTTATTGATCTATTCAGAGATTCAACTTCTTCCTGGTTTAGTCTTGGGAGGGTGTATGTGTCCAGGAATGTATCCATTTCTTCTAGGTTTTGTAGTTTATTTGCGTAAAGGTGTTTATAGTATTCTCTGATGATAGTTTGTATCCCTGTGGGATTGATGGTGATATCCCCTTTATCATTTTTATTGCATCTATTTGAGTCTTCTCTCTTTTCTTCTTTATTAGTCTTGCTAGTGGTCTATCAGTTTTGTTGATCTTTTCAAAAACCCAGCTCCTGGATTCATTGATTTTTTGGAGGGTTTTTTGTGTTTCTATCTCCTTCAGTTCTGCTCTGATCTTAGTTATTTCTTGCCTTCTTCTAGCTTTTGAATTGTTTGCTCTCGCTTCTTTAGTTCTTTTAATTATGATATTAGGGTGTTGATTTTAGATATTTCCTGCTTTCTGTAGTGGGCATTTAGTGCTATAAATTTCCCTCTACACACTGCTTTAAGTGTGTTCCAGAGATTCTGGTATGTTGTGTCTTTGTTCTCATTGGTTTCAAAGAACAACTTTATTTCTGCCTTCATTTTGTTATGTACTCAGTAGTCATTCAGGAGCACATTGTTCAGTTTCCATGTAGTTGTGCAGTGTTGAGTGAGTTTCTTAATCCTGAATTCTAATTTGATTGCCCTGTGGTCTGAGAGACAGTTTGTTGTGATTTCTGTTCTTTTAACATTTGCTGAGGAGTGCTTTACTTCCAACTATGTGGTCAATTTTGGAATAAGTGTGATGTGGTGCTGAGAAGAATGTATATTCTGTTGATTTGGGGTGGAGAGCCTTATAGATGTCTATTAGGTCTGCTTGGTGCAGACCTGAATTCAAGTACTGGATATCCTTGTTAACCTGTCTCATTGATCTAATATTGACAGTGGGGTATTAAAGTCTCCCATTATTATTGTGTGGGAGTCTAAGTCTCTTTGTAGGTCTCTAAGGATTTGCTTTATGAATCTGGGTACTCCTGTATTGAGTGCATATATATTTAGGATAGTTAACTCTTCTTATTGAATTGATCCCTTTAACATTATGTAATGGCCTTCTTTGTCTCTTTTGATCTTTGTTGGTTTAAAGTCTGTTTTATCAGAGACTAGGTTTGCAACCCCTGCTTTTTTTTGTTTCCAATTTGCTTGGTAGATCTTCCTTCCCCCTTTATTTTGAGCCTATGTGTGTCTCTGCATGTGAGACAGGTCTCCTGAATACAGCACACGGATGGGTCTTGACTCTTTATCCAATTTGCCAGTCTTTATCTTTTAATTGGGGCATTTAGCCCATTTACATTTAAAGTTAACATTGTTATATGTGAATTTGATCCTGACATTATGATATTAGCTGGTTATTTTGCCCATTAGTTGATGAAATTTCTTCCTAGCATCAGTGGTCTTTATAATTTGGCATGTTTTTGCAGTGGCTGGTACTGGTTGTTCCTTTTCGTGTTTAGTGCTCCCTTCAGGAGCTCTTGTAAAGCAGGTTTGGTGGTGAGAAAATCTCTCAGCATTTACTTGTCTGTAAAGGATTTCATTTCTCCTTCACTTATGTAGCTTAGTTTGGTTGGATATGAATTTCTTGGTTGAAAATTCTTTCCTTTAACAATGTTGAATATTGGTCCCTACTCTCTTCTGGCTTGTAGAGTTTCTGCCAAGAGATCTGCTGTCAGTCTGATGGGCTTCCCTTTGTGGGTAACCCGACCTTTCTCTCTGGCTGCCCTTAACATTTTTCCTTCATTTCAATCTTGGTGAATCTGACAATTATGTGTCTTGGCATTGCTCTTCTTGAGGAGTATCTTTGTGGTGTTCTCTGTATTTCCTGAATTTGAATGTTGGCCTGCCTTGCTAGGTTGGGGAAGTTCTCCTAGATAATATCCTGAAGAGCGTTTTCCAACGTGGTTCCATTCTCTCCATCACTTTCAGGTACACCAATCAAACATAGATTTGGTCTTTTCACATAGTCCCATATTTCTTGGAGGCTTTGTTTGTTTCTTTTTACTCTTTTTTTTCTCTAAACTTTTCTTCTCACTTTATTTCATTAATTTGATCTTCAATCACTGATACCCTTTCTTCCACTTGATCAAATTGGCTACTGAAGTTTGTGCATGCATCACGTAGTTCTCATGCCATGGTTTTCAGTTCCATCAGATCATTTAAGGTCTTCTCTACACTGTTTATTCTAGTTAACCATTCAACTAACCTTTTTTCAAGGTTTTTAGCTTCCTTGCAATGGGTTCAAACATATTCCTTTAGCTCAGAGAAGTTTGTTACTCCCAACCTTCTGAAGCCTACTTCTATCAACTCGTCAAAGTCATTCTCCATCCAGCTTTGTTCTATTGCTGGAAAAGAGCTGCAATCCTTTGGAGGATAAGAGGTGTTCTGGTTTTTAGAATTTTCAGCTTTTCTGCTCTGGTTTTTCCTCATCTTTGTGGTTTTATCTACCTTTGGTCTTTGATGTTGGTGACCTACAGATGGGGTTTTGGTGTGGATGTCCTTTTGGTTGATGTTGATGCTATTCCTTTCTGTTTGTTAGTTTTCCTTCTAACAGTCAGGTCCCTCAGCTGCAGAGTTGGAGTTTGCTGGAGGTACACTCCAGACCGTTTGCCTGGGTATCACCAGTGGAGGCTGCAGAACAGCAAATATTGCAGAACAGCAAATATTACTGCTTGATCCTTCTTCTGGAAGCTTTGTCCCACAAGGGTACCCGCCTGTATGAGGTGTCAGTTGGCCCCTACTGGGAAGTGTCTCCTAGTTAGGCTACACAGGGGTCAGGGACCCACTTGAGGAGGCAGTCTGTCTGTTCTTAGAGCTCAAACCCTATGCTGGGAGAACCACTGCTCTCTTCAGAGCTGTCAGACAGGGACGTTTAAGTCTGCAGAAGTTTCTGCTGCCTTTGGTTCAGCTATGCCCTGCCCTTAGAGGTGGAGTCAACAGAGGTTGCAGGCCTTGCTGAGCTGCGGTGGGCTCTGCCCAGTTTGAGTTTCCTGGGCCACTTTGTTTACCTACTCAAGCCTCAGCAGTGGCAGACTCCCTTCCCCTGCCAGACTGCTGCCTCCCAGGTTGATCTCAGACTGCTGCACTAGCGTGAGCAAGGTTCTGTGGGCGTGGGACCTTCTGAGCCAGGTGCAGGATAAAATCTCCTGGTGTGCTGTTTGCTAAGACCATTGGAAAAGTTCAGTATTTAGGCAGGAATATCCCATTTTTCCAGGTACAGCATGTCATGGCTTCCCTTGGCTAGGAAAGGGAAATCCACCAACCCTTTGTCTTCCCAGTTGAGGTGATGTCCCCCCCCACAGCTTTGGCTTGCCCTCCATGGGCTGCACCCACTGTCCAACTGGTCCTAATGAGATGAGCCCGGTACCTCAGTTAGAAATGCAGAAATTACCTGTCTTCTGTGTTGATCGCGCTAGGAGCTGCATACCGGAGCTGTTCCTATTCGGCCATCTTGGAACAGACCACCTATGCTTTCATTTCCTACATCCTGCAAGTAAATTTAAGAAAATTTACTTAAGACCAAAATAAGTTTAATAGATATATAGCTAATTCTCAGACTAATTAGACCAAGGGAAATTGTGACCCTGAAGTAAACATAATGGAAAACACTCTTCAGAACTACTATGGTTCTTGGGAAGTGGCCTGTTTCTATGAAATAGGCACTGCATCTAAGAATGATGAAGCTGAGTTTTGAGAAACTAACTCATCAACATCCCTAACTCATAACAAAGTAAGCAGATGAGTGTCCAAGGAGTTCAACTGCAGTGTCCATACTCTTAACCAATTCCCAGTGCCTGTACCACAGGATTACAGTCCCTTAACAAGTCATGGCATTGAAGGAAGATAATCCAGAGAGGACTACCCTTGCAGCTTTGGGGGCCAAAAATGCAATTCCAGGTGATTTTAACCATCTTTAAGTTCTTGAGACTGCCACTAAGAGGAATGAGGAAATGGTTGTAAAGTTTTATCTTATTTTATTTTATTTTATTTTTACCTCTGGCTATAATGGCTGGTTGTTGTGAGCCAGGGAAAACACAGGAGAGGTACCAAGGTCATAGGAAAGAATGGAGTGAGTGAGGGGAAAACCTTATGAACTTTATATTGTTGTAAGCTTATAACAGCAGATTCACTTTTTTCTTTTAATGCACAAGATCTTAAAGAAAAAGAGAAGAAAAAGAACCAACATCTATTAATCAGCATTACCAAGCAGTCAGCTGTGTGCTTTATGTACATTATTTCACTTAAAACTTGCATTAATCCTACAGCAATGTTCAGTCAGGATAAGGTAGGTTATCCTGTAGAAGCCAATCTCAGTAGCTTAAAATAGCAAGATTTACAGATCTAGGTGATTCTCATAGGCACTTGTCTTTCACTGGGGGCACAGCCTTGCAAGTCTATGTCATATCAACACATGCTTCCAAAATTGTTCCAGAAAAGAGACATTTCTGTAAAGTTTCACAATGCCAATTAATGCCTCTTTCCAGAAATGACATATTACTTCCACTTATACCTCATTGCCCAAAACAAGTTATGGCATCATGCATAAACTCAATGGGGAAGAGAATAACATTCCTTCATTTTGGCTTAAGGCATGAGAGCCATAAATACTGGTGAGCAGCATGATGTCTATCACAAAATGTGGCTTCCTACTTTGAAGATGAGGAATATCAGATTGAGAGAAACATTTAACAACTTAGGCAAAATCACACTGCTCATTAATGCTATATTGGAATGCAAAGACCTCAAATTTATGTTCTTTCCATTGCATCATGTCACTTCACATATATTTTCTTTCGTATTTGTATTAATGCAACACACAAAGCAAGTATATTCCCTACTTCAATCAATTCAGAAGTGAGCATAATAGCTTATTTCATAGCCAGATAAACAGAGAAGTGTACCAGTTACTGTAAGAACCATTAATATCATAATTATGTACTTTGAAATGAGTCATTCTTATTCACTATTGATAGTGAGATAAGATACTTTCAGTTTTGTTGTATTGGTTGTATTTTTTATTTTTTTAGTTTTGTTTTCTAAAGGACTATGCAGCCATGCCTCCTGAACCAACTGCTGTTGAGCACTTACAGCATAGTGAAACTCACAACAGGCAGTTCAAAGGAAGTACACCAATTAGGATAAGAACATTTTCCTGAGTCAAGGAAGCCTTCTCCACATTTAGAGCATGGTCTATGGATCAGTGAAGACAGTAGTTCAAAGGGACTAGTCAGTTTAGTAAAATAAGTACCCTGGTTATGCGTTAAATTTGCCTCTGTAAGTAAAGTACAGTGAGTTTCCCTTTGATCTTATGAAGATAGTTCAGTATGCTATACATAGCACAGAGATGAAAGTAGATGAGGCTGCTTAGAATGAAATACGCCACCAAGTGATATAAAGCTTTCAGATGCTTCTGAGCAGAAGCAGAAATAATCTTACAAGTAATGTCCTTGCTTTGCAATATTTTCATTGGGCATTTGGCATTAATTTCAGGTTATTTTTTATTATGAGTAAACAATGTTTGCTGCAGGAAAAATGTTATAAAAATGAGGTGTAAATATGATCAATGATTTATGATAGGCTGCCTGTATCTGTTTTCATTTCTTTAAAATTATATTTAGCTTTCATATTGTTTCATCAAGAATCCCTTGTCAATCTCCTCTCTGGCCAGGACATTAATTTTTTTAAATTTAATAAAAATACCTATATATCCATACATTTTCTCTTTCACTAGCCAGCTGGCATGCATGACTTGTCTTACTGTTGGCAGAGCGTGGTGCATTAAAAAATGGAAAATAAGGGAAAATATAATTATTGTATTTTCTATTTCAGTGGTCCACTGCTAGCTTCTGGTAGCTTTCTTCTGATGCATATCCTTCCTCAAATGTCAAGTGTTATCCTAGTTTTGAATAAATCCAGGCCAAGGTTTTTGCTAATAGCTTTTATTCTGGGAACTAGCATTTTAATAGAGGATTTGAATCCAAAGGAATGAATTCCTGTTGGAGGAACTTTCAACACAGATAATACATGGAGTGTCAGAAGTGGGCGGGATAGTGTGCACCAACTGCCTCCCACTGCCATTCATTTCACCTGTTTGGAAAGCTGACCCTGGTTTAGGGATATGAATAGTATGTAAAATAATTCTTACTCCTCCTTTGTAGCAGTCTAATTTTATAGTCTGTTAAAAGTTTATTGAAAAAAAAAACCCTATTTTTTGAAAACCCTACATTATTTACTTTTAGTATTTACATGATTGCATTTTTCTTTGACAAATCTTGAAAAGTACCTATTTTTAAAATTGGATCATTATCATAACAATGTTTTCCATTTTTTGTTTAGAATTTATTTTTAATAAATTATGTTCATATTTGATGAAGGGGTGGCCTGCCTCTCCACACCTGTGGGCGTTTCTCGTTAGGTGGAACAAGAGACTTGAGAAAAGAAATGAGACACAGAGACAAAGTATAGAGAAAGAAAGTGGGCCCAGGGGACCAGCGCTCAGCATACGGAGGACCCACACCGGCACCGGTCTCTGAGTTCCCTCAGTATTTATTGATCATTATCTTTACCATCTTAGAAAGAGGAAAGTGACAGGATAATAGGATCATCGTAGGGAGAAGGTCAGCCGTAAGACCTTCTGCCTACGATGAATAGAGATCTCTGTGACATGAATAAGTTTAAGGAAAAGTGCTGTGCCTTGATATGCACAGGCAAACATCTCCATAAACCTTTTTAGTGCATAAAGAGCAGCATTGCACTAGCAAGTCCCGCCTTTTGCCCTAAGGCGGTTTTCTTCTTTCTCAGTAAACAGAACATACAATCGGGTTTTACACCGAGATATTCCATTGCCCAGGGATGGGCAGGAGACAGATGCTTTCTCTATCTCAACTGCCAAGAGGCCTTCTTTCCTCTTGTACTGGTCCTCCTCAGCACAGACCCTTCACGGGTGTCAGCCTGGGGGACGATCGGGTCTTTCCCTTCCCACGAGGCCATATTTCAGACTATCACATGGGGAGAAACCTTGGACAATACCTAGCTTTCCTAAGCAAAGGTCCCTGCGACCTTCCGACCTTCAGCAGTGTATGCGTCCCTGGGTACTTGAGATTAAGAGAATGGTGATGACTTTTCACAAGCATACTGCCTTCAGGCACTTGTTTAACAAAGCACACCCTGCACAGCCCAAAATCCCTTAAACCTTGAGTCACCACAGCACAGGTTTCTTGCAAGGAGAAGGTTGGGGGTAGGGTCACAGATTAACAGCATCTCAAATACAGAACAAAATGGAGTCTCTTATGTCTGCTTCTTTCTATATAGACACAGTAACAGTCTGCTCTTTCTTTCTTTTCCCCATACTTGACAATATGTTTCCTGAGATTTAAAATACATTTCTATGTTTTTAAAATCAGGAGAAAATTATACATGGATAAATGCAGAACTATATATCTGTGTCTGCAAGCCAGATATGGTAGGAAAAATGATGGCCACCCAAGTGTCCCTGTTCTAATTCCTGGCATCTGTTACCATACATGAATAAAAGGACTTTGAAGATGCGAGTTAATCTTGAGGACCTTGAGATCCAGAGATTATCCTGGATGATCCAGGTAGGCCCAATCTAATGTCATGAATCCTTAAAATGACCTTTCTGGATAAAGAGAGAATCAAGGGAAGAATGGTCAGAGAGATGGAAGAAGGTGCCACAATACGACACATAGAGACTGCCTCTACCAACTGAAAAAGACAAAACAATGGATCATCCCTAGAGTAGTCCTGCTGACATCTTGATTTTAAACCGGTGAGACCTGTTAGCTTTCTGACCTCCAGAATTGTAAGATGATGCATTTGTATTGTTTTAAGCCACTGAATTTGTGGTAGTTTGTTACAGCCGCAACATAAACACAATGCATGGGTCTGCCACCCCAAATGTACCTGATCTTGAAAGCTAAGCCGGGTCAGGACTGGTTAGTATTTGGATAGAAGTACAAGAAAGGCTCTTGATACTCAGAAAAATCATACAGATTTTGATTATGAATGGAGTTTGAACTCATGCAGCACACAATATATGGGGTATTAACTTTAGAGAAATATAAATGTGTAGGAATGCAATTTAATAACAATTTGGAAAAATAAAGCTACCTACATAATTTCATTTAATGACTTTTTGTGTATAGGAGTTTTTTTATTCAAAATGAAAAGAGCTTTATTGATTTTTCTAATTATATGCATATCATATGAACACTGATATACACAGAAAGAAAAAAACAGAGTTTGTTTTTGACTTTCTGTGTCAAAATCTGATTAAACCATTTGAAACATTACTATCTCAAGAGATCTGCCATTAACATTTTGACGATTTGATGGAAACTGAAAACATTCTGTTCTCATACCCAGTTGATATTTCAGTGAGTTTAGACCACTAGATTGGTAATAATTTTCCATCAGGATTTTGATATTATTGTTTCATTTTTCTTTTTGTTATACTGTCTCCCTTCCATGTTATAGTCTTTCCTTGGATAACCTCTGTGTAATGTTTCCAGATAAAATGGATACATTTTATATGGAAATAAAATGCCCAGTTGAATTTAAGTTTCAGATAAATATATACTTTTTTTTAGAGTAAATAGGTCTCAAATAAGTATGACATCTACTTATACAAAAAAAAAAATTGTTTATTCAAAATTCAAATTTGATCATCCTGTATTTTTATTTGCTAAATCTGGCAATGTTATCAGTATGATTTGGTTACCTTAAGACTGGGAGACTAAAAATATAGTTGGAAACTCTGAGCACATATAGGTTTGCTGATGTTGACCTCTGCAGTAGAGTGTGCTGCACAAATTTTTCAGAAATCCCTCACAATATAATCTTCACAACAGAATCTTTAGTTTTCTCTCTTAAGCCAGACAGATTATTCAGAGAAGAATCTCCTAGTGGCCTGGGTGGGATTCTAGAGTCAGCATTCTGAGAGCCCAGTGAGGAAAGGATGCTGGAAGACTGGGGTGGGAGCCTCTATATTTGACACTTAGTTCCATTATGGCCTTTTAAAATCTTCCTGTTTTTGGTAGAGGACTTGCTTTGTCAACTGTGCCTCTCCAAAGCAACTCTTCAGCTAGGATGTCAGAGCAGCAGCATCCCAGTGCTCAGGGATTGAGAGGGGAGTGTGGATTGAACTAAGGACTAAGTCAGCTCTAATAGCTACTGTCCATTTATTCTTATTTTAGACATTTGAGCTTATTTTACTCCCGGTTCCAGAGGTATTTAGTGTTGGAAGATCCTATATTTTTAAGTACCCTGAAATGTAAATTGGGATTTCTTAGCTTTTCTCGTTGTTTGAGATTTGTAATTTCTCCAGTTTACTAAATCAGTCTCTACTAATCAATTTGCTTTTCTGATTGTTATTTTATTTCCAGGTGTGTATTTTTCTGTTCTTTCCCTTCTTGTGGATTTAATTTTTTAAAAATTTCTTTCCTTTAATTTTAGCGAAGTGTAAGGAGGATAACAAAATTAAATACCTGTGTTATCTCATTTTAAATTGGAACCCAACAGTCTTAAATATTGACATTGAAAGATTTTAAAAATAGGCTACAGATTATCATTAACTCCCTTCCGTAAACCTTCAGGTATGTATTAGAGATTCCAAACCATTTTTCTATTTAAAAAACTAAGAACCAATTTTTAACACTTATTTGATATATTTAAGCTATGTCCAGACACACTTTGGTTGGGGGCAGGGGGTGGGTAGCAGAAAAGACTGAAGAGAAATACACCAAATCTTAATAGGAATTGTTTCTAGGTTTAGACTGTGGGTGATTTTTCTTTCTACTTTTTTCTGTACTTTCTGAATTTTTTATCATTGTTCTATTTATAGATGAAAGTACATTAGAGAAAGGCTTTTGTAAACTCTAAAACTCTCTACTAATATTTCTTGTAGTGTCTTCTATGAAACATAGTAACTCCATGCAAAAGTATTCAATGGTTAAATATACTTGGGAGCTGCTTTAAATTCTATGAGGGCAAGGACTTTGGCTTGCTCATTTTTGTGCTCCCCTGTCATGCAGGACAATACCTGGTAAAGAGTAGGTACTTAGTACACATCATATTTTATCAATTCTAGGACACATATTTTTTCATTTTTAGTGCCGTTAAATTTCAATCAGTGGCATCTTCTGATGTTGGCTGAGTGGCAGTCGGGTCTTACTTTTCATTACCTACACGTACTTGAACCTGCTTGTCATTCCTGCTGGCGTTAGTTACAACTCAAACCCATGAGTGTGTCAGTCAATGAACCACTCAAAGACTAGTTGGGAGAAGGAATATGACTCCTGATTGCTGTATGAAAGCATGTCTTTGACATATTTGGCAAAATTAAAATTAGGCTGTATTAGTCTGTTTTCATGCTGCCAATAAATATAATACCTGAGATGGGACAAGTTACAAAAGAAAGAGATTTAGTAGACTTACAGTTCACAGAACTGGGGATGCCTCACAATCATGGCGGAAGGTGAAAGTCACATCTCATGTGGCAGCAGACAAGAGAGGAGAGCTTGTGCAGGGAAACTCCCCTTTTTAAACCATCAGACTTCATGAGACATTCACTATCACAAGAAGATCATGGGAAAGAACTCCTCCTATGATTCAATTACCTCCTACCAGGTCCCTCCCACAACATGTGGGAAT
Source organism: Macaca fascicularis (assembly GCF_037993035.2). NCBI lineage: Eukaryota > Metazoa > Chordata > Mammalia > Primates > Cercopithecidae > Macaca > Macaca fascicularis. Next base: position 162,505,560 of record NC_088377.1, on the reverse strand, counting down.
TCAACATAAGAACACAGCCAAACCATATCATTTGTCCCTGGTGCCTCCCAAGTCTCATATCATCACATTTCAAAACCAATCCTGCCTTCCAAACTGTCCCCCAAAGTCTTAATTCATTTGGCATTAACTCAGAAGTCCACAGTTCAAAGTCTTATCTGAGACAAGGCAAGTCCCTCTGCGTATGAGCCTGTAAAATTAAAAGCAAGTTAATTACTTCCTAGATACAATGGGGGTTTAGGCATTGGGTAAATACAACCATTCAAAATGGGAGAAATTGGCCAAAATGAAGGGGCTACAGGCCCCATACAAATCTGAAATTCAGTGAAGCAGTCAAATCTTAAAGCTCCAAAGTGATCTCCTTTGACCTCATGTCTCACACCCAGGCCATGCTGATGCAAGAGGTGGGTTCCCATGGTCTTGAGCAGCTACCCCCTTGTGGCTTTGCAGGGTACAGCCTCCTTCCCATCTGCTTTCATAGCGTGGTGTTGAGTGTCTGTAGCTTTTCCAGGCACATGGTGCAAGCTGTCAGTTGGTCTACCATTCTGGGGTCTGGAGGACAGTGGCCCTCTTCTCACAGCTCCACTAAGCACTGCCCCAATAGGGACTCTGTGTGGGGGCTCTGACCATACATTTCCTTTTTGCACTGCCCTAGCAGAGGTTCTCCATGAAGGCCCTGCCTCTGCAGCAAACTTCTGCCTGGGAATCTAGGCATTTCCATACATCTTCTGAAATCTAGGCAGAGGTTCCCAAACCCCAGTTCTTGACCTCTGGCAGGTACAACACCATATGGAAGCTTCCAAGGCCTGGGGCTTGCACCCTCTGAAGCCACAGCCTGAACTCTATGTTGGCCTCTTTCAACTATGGCTGGAGCTGCTGGGACACAGGGCACCAAGTCACTAGGCTGCACACAGCATAGGAACCCTGGGCCCAGCCCACAAAACCATTTTGTCCTCCTAGGCCTTCAGACCAGTGATTGGAGGGTCGGCTGTGAAGACCTCTGACATGCCCTGGAGACATTTTCCCCATTGTCTTGGGGATTAACATTTGGCTCCTTGTTACTTATGCAAATTTCTGCAGCTGGTCTGAATTTCTCCTAAGCAAATAGAATTTTATTTTCTATTACATTTTTAGGCTGCAAATTTTCCAAACTTTTGTACTGTTTCCCTTATAAAACTGAATGCCTTTAATAGCACCCAAGTCACCTCTAGAATGCTTTGCTGCTTAGAAATTTTTTTCCACCAGATACCTGAAATCATCTCTCTCAAGTTCAAAGTTCCACAAATCTCTAGGGTAGGGACAAAATGCCAGCAGTCTCTTTGCAAAACACAACAAGAGTCACCTTTGTTCTAATTCCCAACAAGTTCCCCATTTCCATCCAAGACCACCTCAGCCTGGACTTTATTGTCCATATCTTATCAGCATTTTGGGCAAAGCCATTCAACAAGTCCCTAGGAAGTTCCAAAATTTCCCACATTTTCCCCTCTTATTTTGAGCCCTCCAAACTGTTCCAGCCTCTGCTTGTTACTTAGTTCCAAAGTTGCTTCCACATTTTTGGGTATCTTTTCAGCAGCACCCCACTCTCATTACCAAGTTACTGTATTAGTTCATTTTCATGCTGCCAATAAAGATATATCCAAGACTGGGCAATTTACAAAAGAAAGAAAGAGGTTTAATGGACTTAAAGTTCCACATGGCTGGAAAGGCCTCACAATCATGGCAGAAGATGAAAGGCATGTCTCAAATGGTGGCAGACAAGAGAAGAGAGCTTGTGCAAGGAAACTCTCCTTTTTAAAACCATCAGGTCATGTGAGACATCCACTATCATGAGAACAGCACAGGAAAGACATGCCACCATGATTCATTTACCTCCCATCAGATACCTCCCACAACATGTGAGATTTCAAGATGAGATTTTGGTGGGGACACAGCGAAACCATATCATATGACGTCATCAGAACTAAAAGAGAAATGTCATTGACTTGGAAGAAAATCTTAGATCCTTCCTTAGAAATGTTTCAGCCTTGATGCTGTTGATGGAACAGAGGACATTATATGTGGAACAACATGAGTATCAATGACACTGGGCCAAAAAGTGACCTAGTGTAGTTAAACTTTGAGTGTAAAACACTATAGTTGACCCTTGAACAACATGAATTTGAACTACATGGGTCTACTTATTTGTGCATTTTTTAATAAACATGTTGGAAAATTTTTGGAGATTTGTAACAATTTCTAAAAAAACATGCAAACTGTTTAGCCTAGCAATCTAGAAAAAAATTCAGAAAAAGTTAGGTATGTCATAAATGCATCAAATACATGTATATGCAAGTATATATTTTATTATTTACCACCATAAAATATGCACAGCTCTACTAAAAATAGTTAAAATTTATCAAAACTTACACACATCCCTTACAGATCATACATACATTGTACCATTCGCAGTCAAGAGAAATGGAAAAAAAAAGGTAAAGATGCAGTATTAAATCAAAACTGCATAAAATTAACTGTAGGCATACTGTAATGTTGTAATAATTTCATAGCCATCTCCTGTTGCTATGGCAGTGAGCTCCAGTTTTGGTAGTATCTGCTTAAAATGCCATGCGATGCTAATCATCTCCATATGAGCCATTCATCTCTCCAGCAAACTGCACATCACATTAAAAAATTGTCCCTGACAGTTCTTGTGTATTTTTCATCATGTTTTGTGCAATACTGTAAATCTTGAATGACATCGTGGAACCCATGTTAAGTGCTGCTAGTGATGCTGGAAGTGCTCCCCAGAAAAAGAGAAAATGATGACATTACAAAAAACATTGAATTGCTTGATAGGTACTTTAGATTGAGGTCTGCAGATGCCGTTTCTTGCTATTTCAAGATAAACAAATCCACTGTAAGGAACACTGTAAAAAAAAGAAACAGAAATTCACAAAGTGGTCACTGCAGCTATGTCAGCAGGCACAAAAATCATGCATTTTTTTGCAAAATACCTTTTTATCTTGCATTGAAAATGCAGCTTTATGTGGGTGCAGGATTTCTATAGGAAAGGCATACCTATAGACTAATATGATTTGAGAAAAAACAGTCATTATATGACAACTTGAAGCAAAAAGAAGGTGAAAGATCTAAAGCTGGAGAATTTAGTGCCAGCAAAGGATGGTTTGACACTTTTAGTAAAAGGTTTAGGTTTGGCCTTAAAATGTCAAGATAACAGAAGCAGCTTCTCCTGACCAAGAGGCAACAGATGAGTTTCCAGACACTATTAAGAAAATGATTGAGGGGAAAATATATTTGCCTGAAGAGTTTTTAATGAAGATGAAAGTGCCCTATTCTAGAAAAAAAAAAATGTGTCACTAAGGATATTTATTGGTAAGAAAGTGAAATGAGCACCAAGATTTAAGGCAGGAACAGGCCAACTCTACTGTTTTGCACAAAGGCAGTCAAGTTTATAATCCAGACTACTTTTATATATAAAGCTGCTAACCCCTGAGCCTTGAAGAGAAAAGATAAACACCAGTTGCCAGTCCTTTGGTTGTACAACAAGAAGGCCTGGACAACGAGAATCTTTTTTTTCTGGATTGGTTCCACCAATGCTTTGCCCCTGAAATCAGGAAGTACCTTGCCAGTGAGGGAGTGCCTTTAAAAGTTCTTATGATATTGGACAATAACCCTGGTGACCAAGAAATCCATGAGTTAAACACTGAAGGCATCAACATGATGTACTTGTCCCCAAACACATATAATTTAGCCTTAGTCCAGATTAGAGAGTCATACAGACCTTTAAGGCCCATTACAAGGGCTATTCTATGGAAAGGATTGTCAGTGCTATGAAGAGACTCCAATAAAGAGAACATCTTGAACATCTGGAAGGATTACACCACTGAGGATGCCATCATCATTACAGAGAAAGCTGTGAAAGCCATCAAGCCCCAAACCATAAGTTCCTGCTAGAGGAAACTGTGTCTAGATGTTGTGCATGACTTCATAAGATTTATGACAGATCAAATTAAAGAAATCATGAAAGAGATTGTGGATATGGAAAAAAAAAAAAAAAGATGAGAGGTACAAGGTTTCAAGATACAGATCTTGGAAAAATTCAAGAGCTAATAGACACCACACCAGAGGAGTTAACAGAAGATGACTTGGTAGAGATAAGTGTTTCTAAACCAGTGCCAGATGACAAGGAAGAAATTGTAGAAGAAACCATGCTAGAAAACAAATGGACAGTAGACAATCTGGGTGAAGTTTCAGTGATTCAAGATAGCCTTGACTTCTTTTTATGACATGGGCCCTTCTATGATGTGGGCACTGAAACTAAAGCAAATGGTGGAAGAAGGACTGGTACCATATAGAAATATTGTTAAGGAAATGAAAAAGCAAAAAAGTCAGCAAGAATGAAAATGTGTTTCCATAAAATTATACTAAGTGTGCCTGCCTTTCCTGTCTCTCTTCCACCTCCTCCATCTCTTCTGCCTCTGCCACTCCTGTGCAAGACCAAGCCTTCCTCTTCCTTCTCACCCAACTCAATTTGAAAATGATAACGATGAAGATCTCTTGATGATCCACTTCCACTCAATGAATAGAAATATATGTTTTCTTCCTTATGATTTTCTTAACATTTTTCTCTAGCTTACTGTATTGTAAGTATACGTTATATAATACATATAACATACAAAATATGTGTTAATTTACTGTTCATGCTGTCAGTAAGGCCTCCAGTCAACAGTAGGCTGTTAGTACTTAAGTTTTTGAGAAGTCAAAAGTTATACACAGATTTTTTGACTTTGAGAGATGTTGTTCAAAGGTCAATTGTGTTGGGAATGTCTTATATGGTTTATTTTCCTTTTAATGTAAATACAAGAAAGATATGTAATTGAAATATTTGTCTAAATAAGTCTAACGAGGCGCTTTTAGTAAGCATAAAATAAAAATACTGAGACTTAAGAAACCCTCATCTTTAAGAAGGTCATTGCATAACTGTCAGTTATATTTTAAGAGATGGCACCTTGCTATGTTGCCCAGGTTGGCCTCAAACTGCTGGACTCACATGATCCTCCTGCCTTTTCTTCCCAAGTTGTTGGGGCTACAGGTGCATCCCAAGGTACCTGGCTCCAGTGCCATATTTTAGTTAGCAATATTTTTCATGTATTAATGGAACATAAATTAACTCTTCATCATACAATTAAAAGGAAGTCAGGGTAGATGAAATACAGTATTTTTAATGGAACATTAAAGTTGCTGTTAAGTCTTGTAAAAAAATAGTTTGTCTAATTGTCATTTCCCCAAACTTATTTGATCATGAAGTTGTTTTTATGAAACATACTTTAATCCTTAGAACTAGTGTTCAGTGGAACTTCATTTGGGAGACACGATGTTATATAAAACATTCATTTTTGTTATTATAACATTAGAATCATAGTGGGTTCAAATGTCATAAGTAAATTGTTGTTGAATGGAAATGAGAACACAGATCTCATCTCTTGCTATTATCCAATTTTTAAAGCTATTTTCCTTGTTTCCTTTTCAAAGAATTGCTAGTAAAGCAAGGGATAGAAACCATTCAGGAATTAAACCCATGCTATGGAATTCTATGTATCAACAGGAGTTCAATAAATACAACACTTGGGGTTTCTGTTATTAGGAGCAGAAATAATATAGATAAATTATGTGAAAGACACCTTTTAAAAGTCATTCTAGTAAGAAACATGTAAAATACTTCATGAATTCTCCTTCATGGTAGAAACACAGTCTAAAAATAACTGATTAACATGTGCACAGAAGGAGGTAGGAAAGAACTAAGATGGATGCTTAGAGTACAAACGAGATAATTAGCTCTTGGGTGATCAGTAGTTGATCATATTTTCACTCTCTCCAGACATATTATTCTCTATATTACAACTTTTAGTACTTATAATAGAAGTACTAAGTATGAGTTTTTTGGCGGAATTGTGGGGAGCATCCTTCGTGAATTTGGAATTGAAGGAATTTAGATTGATATATAGATAATGGATCCAAGCAGAGTCATGCAAAGACTGTTTAGAGAGGCCAGATAGCTTACAAGCTCACAAAACTTGACATCAATCTGGATTAATATATTAATAGAACTCTAAAAAACTGCAAACGAGAAAAGGGATTGGACTGTAATAGAAGCATGGAAAGTTGAGAATCACAGAGGCGTAAAACGGCAGTCCCATCCTGACTCCATTGTAGGCAGAAGCACTTCTGATCCAGATGCACAACTCTTTTCTGACCCTTTGGCATATATATCCTTTATGTAAAGATGAATGTCGCTGGGACTTAGGAGGCATTTATTCTTCATTCCTTATGTGAAAGGATACCCTAAGAGAAACAGTCCAAACTCTTAATCCTTCCCACAGGAGAATAAATGTCTTATCTAACAAGTGAAATTTGTGAAAGAAAAATGACATTCTTTTCTCTCTCTGTCTCATATTATCTGTTTCTTCTCTCTCTCTTCTCTCTTCTCTCTTCTCTCTCTCTCTCTCTCTCTCTCTCTCTCTCTCTCTCTCTCTCTCTCTCTCTCTCTCTCTCTCTCTCGCCATCCCCCTCCAGAAAGCAGCCTCTTAGCACAGGTGGGATGCTACAGCATTTTGGTCCTCTACCGCCCTGTGGTCAGGGGCATGGCTAGGGACGTAACCGGGATTGAACAGTTGTATCATAACAAGGTTAGTAATCTAATCTATTAAAGAAATATTTTCAAGTTCATTTAGTTGCATTGTTAAAGCTGTGTCTCTAACCTCGCCTTAATCAGTAATAAAGCTGACACTTTGAGCTCCATCTGTTTAACGCTATATTTGCCATTTAGTTGGTACCAAACTTGGCAGGGAAGGAAGGGCTGCTGTCTATTAGGGTCCTCCAAACTCTGGCAGATATATCAGATTATTTCATGCTGAGATCCTTAATTATCCAAATAATATACATAACTTCTCTTATTCTGATTCCATACTCACCAGGCAGCCTTCAGATAATAACTTGCCACTTTTTGAGGCTTGTTTATAGGAAAATCTTGTGTACATCAAAATATTTTTAAGTGCCTGACCTCCTTAGCAGTTATAGTTCTCCTGATAAATGAATACATTGGCATTTTGTTTGGATACTTTCCTTTTGTGAGTCTGGTTAATATGCATCTGCCCTTTAGAGATCCATCACTTGAATGATCTTGAAATTTATGATCAAAATAGACAAAGCTCCAAGAGAGTTCAGATTACAATCCAATATGCCTTTAATATTAGGAAGAGTTGTGTGATTTGATTAAAGTGAGAAAATGTAGGATTGCCTTACACTCAAATGTCTTTACCCCTAGGTGTGAAGACATTTACTTATCTTAAGAACTAAGGAAAACAAAATCCAATTAAGAGATATGGCCACCTAGGTGGAAGTTATAGATTCTAACCTGACTTGAAAATTAGATAAGAATGTAACTCATTTCTAACGAACATGAGCCACACGAAATGTTTGTCTTTCATTTTTGAAGTCCTTATTAACAGTGTGTTATAATTTATAGAAGTCGATATGTTCCATCCATATCAGAGACAGGATTAAGTCTTGTTCCTCAACTATTCTCTGATCATTGAAAAACTGAGAAGGCAGTTTCAAAAATTATGTAGGGATATAACCCCCAAAATGTGAGATGATGTGTTTCCTTTGTGGAAAAGCATTTTTTATATCTGGGGAGATTTAGAATTAATAGTAGATATGTTTAAGGCAACCACAATGTAATATTACTATTTTTACATTAATTAACATGCATGTATTTGCTGTAATAAGCATTCATAATGTATTAAAGACTCTAATCTGTTAGAATAACAGATCAAGCTTGTAACACCATTTTAAAATGTCTAATTGAGAGTTGATTTAGAAATGTGTGTGTAGGCCGGGCGCGGTGGCTCAAGCCTGTAATCCCAGCACTTTGGGAGGCCGAGACGGGTGGATCACGAGGTCAGGAGATCGAGACCATCCTGGCTAACACGGTGAAACCCCGTCTCTACTAAAAATACAAAAAACTAGCCGGGCGAGGTGGCGGGCGCCTGTAGTCCCAGCTACTCGGGAGGCTGAGGCAGGAGAATGGCGTGAACCTGGGGGGCGGAGCTTGTAGTGAGCTGAGATCCGGCCACGGCACTCCAGCCTGGGCGGCAGAGCAAGACTCCGTCTCAAAAAAAAAAAAAAAAAAAAAAAAAAAGAAATGTGTGTGTAGACTGAATACAATTAAGTGTAGATGTGATATTTGATTATTTAAGGAAAGCTAAAATAAACCATTTAAAAGTTTTGTTTATTAATTTTGTAAGTGTTACTTAATACTTGAGAAAGTTTATTAGATAAAAGTATGTATGTGTAGAAATAAATTGAGTATTACTTAATACTTGAGAAAGTTTATTAGATAAATGTACATATGTGTAGGAAGAAATTGAGTATATAAAGGTATTAATGTAGTTTAAAATGTTAAAAGGAGTTTAATTAAGGTTTATAACTGGTTCTAGATAGTTACTAAAGGCTTCCTTTAAAGTGATTGAAAATTTGCTAGCTTTGTAAATGGAGTAATAAGGCTTATAAAATGAACTGAAAACCATAAAAAGAAGTAATCATTTTTAATTATGACATGAATAAATTGAGTATTTAAAGAAACTAACATAGTCTGTTAATAATTTTTTAGGAATAAAAATTAGTCTGGTAGAAACAAAACTCTCATTTAATAGCAATCACTTTTAGCATATAGACAAATCAAGTTTCTGATGTTAAAAAATTGAGGTAGGTTTCTAGATCAGACCATGGGAATTCATCAAGATAATGCTAACCCAGGATGACTAGGGAGACAGACAACTGACCTTTAACATACCACATTCTGACAGCATTATTAGCAATTCCTTCCATTTTAGAATTAATATAACTTGTGGCCAGGTGCGATGGCTCACACCTATAACCCCAGCACTTTGGGAGGCCAAGGTGGGCGGACCATCTGAAGTTGGGAGTTCAAGACAAACCTGACCAACATGGAGAAACCCTGTCTCTACTAAAAATGCAAAATTAGACGGGCATGGTGGCACATGCCTATAATCCCAGCTACTTGGGATTAGACCGAGACAGGAGAATCACTTGAACCCCGGAGGCGGAGGTTGCGGTGAGCTGAGATCACACCCCCGCACTCTAGCCTGGGCAACAAGAGCAAAACTCTGTCTCAAAAAAAATTAATATAACTTGTTTATTGCTTCATTAAAATACATTATCTTTTAAATAACTGAATATTTAAAAATACAACACATCATCAAGATTAAAGCACACACTTTAAGTGATAATCATAGGTTCTTATGATAAGCAAGTCAGTTCTAGTAATCATGAAGACAGAATTGTAACTTCAATAATGTAATTTACTTAATGATTTTTCATGGGTTTGCACTTCAAAATGGCTTTTGTCCCTTCTCCAGGATTTATTGCGATGACTGAATAGATCACTAGTTATCAGTGACAAGGGGATTGGGGAAACAGGCAGACTTTGGTTTGAATCCCAGCTCAGCTTTGGACTAGATTTGAGAACTTGGGCAAACCTCTTACTTTTCTAATTGGGGATGATAATACTTACCCTATAGGGTTGTGGTGAAGCTTAGAAGTATTATATGAAAAGAATTGTTACATAACGACCTATAAATAATAGATGTGATTCTTAATGGTAGTGTGAAAATAAGGTTGTTTGTGTTGTTAGGTGAGAAAGGGTAAGTTTCTGCGGAAGGGTCAGCATGCGTGTGTGTGGATGAAAGACTAGCTGTCTTGACAGCATGCTGCTGCAGTGAATCATGGCTGGCAACCAGATGGAGGCTCCAAAGACCCTTCTGCGAAGTTAGCCAATGGTCTACATAATGTAAAGAATACCCTGCCAGAACTCTAAGTCATAGAGTTGAAGTTCTGGCCTCATGTATTCTCCCAGAGATTGTACACCTTACACCCCTAAGCGACACAATTGTCTATATAGATTTTGGGCTGTCTGTTTAATTCCTTAGGATCTCCTTCTTTCACCAGCCATGTTTTTGAGTGTTTCTTTTATTCATATAGCCAGTGGATGCTTGTGCCCCCCGGGTCCTTATGACTATTTGAGGCAAAGCATCAGACTTTGAATCTCCTCTCTGGAAACTCTAAAAACATTATCTTCTACTTACTGTTGTGGTTGATGAAATTCTGAAAGTGACATTTTATTTCAGACCCCAACTCTAAACAACATTCAAAGAATCTAATAGGATGACCTGGAAGAGAGAGAGAGAGAGGAGAAAGAGAAAGAAAGAGAGAGAAAGAGATCAAAGATGCTGACAAGATCTGGTTGCAAAAAGTGTGAGGTTTTTGTTTTTGTTTTTTTAAGAGCTACATAAAGGCAGAAAGATATCTCCTGCACTTATAGCCTTACTGAAATTCACTATTTTTCAATGAAGTCTTTGTACATCTAAACACACCTTTTCAATGGAACAACAGAGATAGAATCTAATGAATAACAGAAGAAAACTGACACAAATTCCATGCAGTAAAAGAACACTGAGATCAGATACTTGACCATCATCCCAAATACACTTTGTGGATATCTTCTGTTTGGTGTACCGAAAGTCAAAAATTTCCAGCTGATCAACTGTTCCGTTGAACTTTTCCCAATCTGGTCTACAGTTAACTGAATCTTTTAGGGATAAAACGTATATTGATTGACTAACTTTATACTTCTTATGATGCAGATGTTGATTGAGGAAAGACTACTAGTTTTTATTATATTATTTTAAAGAAGTCATTTTTTTACATCCAACTATAGACATTGCTAGATACTAAGGAGATGAACAACAGGACTGCCTTTAAGAAGGTTATCAGCTAGTGAGGACTATACAAACAAGTAACTGTGATATACAATTTGCATGCTGAAAGAAGTTTGCATAGGGTGTTATGGGAGCATCACTGGGGGCACTTGATTTAGCTTGGGGCTGTAAAGAGTTTTCTTTCAGGCCTATTGTTGTAGAAATGCCAGTGAGTTGTCAGTAAGAAGCTGGATTTACAGTGCAGCAATTTTAGACTGAGTATAGGTTATAAATGGAACTCTAGAGAATAGTCACAACTACAGAAAAAATCAAATATCTCTGAGAAGCATTTGTCACTTGTGTAAATAATGTACCATTCCTTATAATTAATTTCAGGTATAATGAATATACAATTTGAATATAAATATTACTTAGGGTGGCTTTAGAATTAATAAAAAAATGTCGATGATGGATTGGCTCAGGAAAATATACAGAGGAAGCAAAGTCTTAGAAGATTATAGTTTCTAATCTCAGTTGTATAGAGCCCTTTGACTAATTCTCATAACACAATCTATAAAATTAGTTGAAAAATCCAATAAATTAATAAAAATTATGAAAGCAATGAAGAACTAGTCATAAAATTAACATAAAAGGATCAGATGTTTCAATTTAACTTACTTTATTTAATTATTTAATTATGACCTATTTAACATTTTATTGTGGTTTTCTAATTATGACAGGGTATGTTTTTAGTAGTAAATTTTGAAAAGTGCAGAAAATTGTGGACGAGACAATAAAGTTACTTATATTACCTCTCTCCTGCTCTTCCCCTCCCATAATCTCTTATCATTTTGATAGTGTCTACAATATATGGAAAACGTGTGTGTGTGTGTGTAGGGGGGTTTCTGGTCTATTTTAAGTTGGAGGACATGAAAAGTATTTTAGCCACTATTCCTTTAGAATTAGGGCAGCAGCATAGTTCAGTAAAAAGAACTCAAAACTCTAAACTAGAACTAGCCAGATCCATTTTCTAGTTATCTGAAATGAGGTAGATTTTTTAACTTCTGAGCTAGTTCAACTGTTTTAAATTTCCAGCTCTATTGTTTATTGGAATGCAACGTTGGGCAAATTTTTCACCATCAGGAACCTCAGTTTTCTTACCTGTCAAATGAGGTCAATAATATCTATTGCACATGTTACTTAGGAGGATTAAATGAGATAGTACATGTAAAATAAGTAAAAGTTGTTTACTGGAAAAAAAAATAAGAGATGAAGTAAACAATAGCTGTGGAATGGGACCTGCTTTAGGTAAGGTCAGTGTGCATGATATCTTGAAGGAAACTTTGAAAATTAGAAGGAAATAGTCATGAGAAGGTCAGGAGCTCGAGTATTTCAGGCAAAAAGCACAGCATATCAAAAACCCAGGGCAGAAAAGAGATTGATACAGTTGAGAAATCAAGCATAAACCAGTGAGGTTCTAGTACAGTGATTGATGGGAAGATGCTAGAGGTACATATAGGGACAATTTCATGCAGGGTGAACCATGGTGAGCAGTTGCAATTTATTCTAAATACAGTGAAAAGATGCTTCACTGTTTAAGTACATACCTTATTTGATTTTATTTGTATTTTATAAATATTGCTGTATATTTTTCTGGAGAATGAACTAATCAGAGCAGATATGGATGCAGCAAAGGCTGTGGAAGTAGTCCAGTGATGGGAGGCAGTTTTCTTGACTAGGCTGGTGGCAGTGGAGACAGAGAATGAGATGGATTTGCGGCATGTTTTGTAGCAGAATTGATAGAATTTTCCATTAGTGTGAACACAGTATAGAAATAAATAAAGAGGAATCAGGGATAAAATCTAGGTTTCTGGTTGAAAGAATGGTTTGAATGAAAGGTGATGCTATTCCTGACTTACTGAAAAGTTGTGTGATATTCCAGCCAGGAAAGCTTCTTCTTGTACACATTCAGCTTGAGATGTCCTATAGTTGGTTGGATATAGAGTCTCAAGTTCCCAGTAGAGGGATTCCAGGCTAGAGACGTGTGTTCAGGAATCACCAGGACATATAGTAAAATGTATTTTAAAGCTTGGGAACTAATTGAGATTGTACAAGGGAAGGGAGAGACTGTGGAAAGAAAAGCAAGGGAAATAGCTGGAAGGGATAAAATGGCTCAGAACATGCAGCTGCTCCCCATTCCATCATCTCCCAGTGCCTTACAGGGAGAAAGAGCTCTTGAAATTAATCCTGGGTTAATTTGGGGGAGCAGGGAGGGAACAGCAAAGACGTATATGAAAGCCTTAAATAGAAGCAGCTGCTGACTCTTTTGGGTAGTAATTCGATGACTATTTATTTAGCTTCAATTGCATAATTTTGCTGAGTACATGAAACAGTTTATAATATTCTTATGCTGAACTGTGTATACTTTTACGTCTTACCAATTTTTTTTTTAACTGCATGGGTGGATTTACAGAAGGGTATTTTCAGGTAGAATTGAAATGTTTTTAGAGCATAAAAAACGTGGATTTGCCATACGCTTCAGTTGGAGTTAGCATAATGAGCAAATATTACCATTAAAATTTAAAAGCACTATATATCTGTTAATGATGAATGATCATTTCTATTTGTTCTTTACACATTGTTGTTAAAAAAAAGTGAAATTATATTGGCAGTTTACATATATTATGTCTGTGATAGTGATTTTTGGTTGGTATTTATTGGAAAGCAATAATTCAATAAGCCGATGATAGTTTTAAATGATCATTTTGTGCACTAACAATCTTTTCTTCATTCTCCTTATTTAGCCTGTAAGCTTGGGAACTTTTCTTTCTTTCTTTTTTCCTAGGCATGAAAGAGATGAAAATCTAAAACATCCCTGTTATGGTTCACACTGAAGTTACTAAGTTAAAAAACAAGTTCAGCAAGTTTTAAAGAAAAGACCTGTTAAGTAGAAGGCAAATATTTTCCTTAGTGCTGAGTGGAAAAGGGAAAGTTTCATATGACACATCAGTGTTCCATCACTTCTCACCTGAAGCCCTTTTAACTCAGAGAAGAGAGAGACAACAAAGTAACTAATTTGATCAGCAAAATATTTTTTCTTTTCACAAGATGCAGAAAGAAGAGATAGTGCTGTTTTATTTAGCACTTCTGTACTTCTTAATGTAAAATATAAACTCTTGCAATTATTTTGAATATGTTTTTGACTAGGATGAAACAATTATGGATAATAACTAAACTGAAGATGCTCAATTCAACAAGAAAGATCAGGACAAGCAGGTACATGCTTGTAGCCAGCCCCACTGTGTGTCTGTGGTGGAGATGAAGTTGGTTTTTCATCTCTTGGGCATCATCTCAGGCCTAGGTGGTGGGTGGTGCACTTGAAGGCTTTCTTTACTCCCTAGAAGATGTATGATGTCTGAGCACATTAAACTGAAATGAAGCTTTGGGATGAGGCTCTAGAGCAGAGTGGTTTTTCTCAACAGTGGTCTTAGTTTCAGGGGATTCGACATGAAAAGGGGAGAGTAAAGCTATTGAATGTTAGAGCTGTGAAAGGAATTATTAGTGAGCAGGGTTGATCTCTGCTAGTTGTGGTACCTTCAACCCAGATCCAAAGGAAGTTTGCCCCGGGAAACCAAATGAATAACTTACATCCAAAATTTGTACAGGAAAATCCTGGGATCCTCAGCCTCTCTGCTCCTTAATCTATTTAAAGAACTGCTGTGCTGATTAGAGGAGGACCAGCTTACACATTATACATCCTTCTTTTACTGAGGGAGGTGGAAAAGACCATGGGAAGAAAGAAGACAAATGCCCTGATTTGCCTACATCACCAAAGAAAAGGAGGCCAATGGAGGCAATGGAAGTTGAGTCACTATTTTGGCACCTGTGTCTGTAGAACAAACTTTAATGATGCCTAGAGACTGAATGAGATAGGCTGGGCCTTGCCAAAGAAAAGAAAGGTATAAAAAACTTGCAGTTTAAAAACAACCCACCAACAAATAATCAAAACCTATGGTTATTCGATGACCCCATTCATCCCTGAAAACATATTCTCTCATGTTGGTGAAACTGAAATACATATTCTATTCAAGGGTTATATTAAAACATATTTGATACCATTATGGTCCAGGTACCAACAATTTAGGATGGATGTTCCAAGTTATTGGAACAGATACTGGAAGACACAGCGTGTCCCAACATTAATGCTTTATTTTCTAGATAGCACAAAGATTTTGAAAGAGTGGACAGAGTAACCAGGAAGTCAGGGGACCCAGAGCAGCAGCTATTTACCAAGAATTCAGAATTCAACGTTTCAAAGACTGTTATAGCCAGATCAATGCTTCCCAGATAAATATAAGCTCTAGTAAAATTAGATAGCAGTTCCCAAATGTTTTCTTCTTCTTGAAAACTTGGATCAATGGTGTGCATCATACTTTTTATGTTTTAGTTCAACCAATGTATCTCAGCATGCATCCTGGATCATTTATCAGGTATTTATTTTACTAAACATTAATTTTGATAGTAGAAGAGATTTTAGAGCCACTATTTTCTTTACACCTCAGATCTATAATCAAAATTGAATTACTGTTGAATGGATTTTAGAGGTACAAATCAAAATTCCATTTATGTATTGAAACAACATTTTAATGTAGATATGCATTTGAAATATCTCAGGATCATTATACATAAATATTTGGGAGGAACTCATTTAGCATAGCCTTTCCAAGCAGTTTTTAAAAAGACAATCAAAACAGCATATAAACTTAGCTGATAATAAATTATTTAAAATTGTTAATGAGAAAGATTGACCTTTTTTTTCCATGTTGCAAACAAGTTGGAAGGAAATCCAGTTGGATACTGATATGGTTTGACTCTGTGTCCTCACCCTAATCTCATATCCTATTGTAATTCTCAATGTTCGTGGAGGGACTTGGTGGGAGGTACTTGTATAATGGAGGCGGATTTCCCCCTTGTTGTTCTCATGATAGTGAGTTCTTCCAAGATCTGGTGGTTTAAAAGTGTGTGGCACCTCCCCCTTTGATCTTTCTCTCTCCTGCCACCATGTGAAAAAGGTGCTTGCTTCCCCTTTGCCCCTCCGCCGTGATTGTAAGTTTCCTGAGGACTCCTAGTCATACTTCCTGTTAAGCCTGTGGAACTATGAGTCAATTAAACCTCTTTTCTTCATAAATTACCCAATCTTAGGTAGTTCGTTATGGAGGTGTGAGAACAGACTAATACAGATGCATTGTTTCCTGAATTGATCTCATTTTTCATTCTCTCCAGCATGTCCAGATGGAGTAGATGTCCCGACCATCCCAAATCAAGCATACACGTTATGTTGCTTTTCAGCACCAAAATGAAGTTTGCTTCTTCCCTTGTGCAACCCCCTTGGGGATCAAAGGCCACATTTTCCAGGAGGCAGCAAGAACTTCTGATGTGATATAAGACTGAATCAGTCCAGTTGGATAGTCCAAAGCTTTCTTTGTTACAGAAGGAAGAGAACAAATTGTTAGGGAACATGAAGAATTTTCTCTTTTGGAGAATTATAGGCAGAATTTGGTCCTCTCTCATGTGTTTTTTTTTTCCCCAGAGATAGAAAGATGATTTAACAAAACAGCTTCCACTGCCAGATAGGTAGGTAGGTAAGTAGGTAGCTAGGTAGGTAAGTAGGTAGCTAGCTAGTTAGCTAGCAAGATAGCTAGATAGATCATTTTTAAGAATCAGGCTTGGACACCAATGAGTGATATGAATGCAAAGCAATCTTTGTGTTCCTGATTCTCTCCCTTCCAGTCATCTCATTAACCCTTTTTTTTCTGATGCCTCCTTTCTTTATTTAAATCCTCTCTCCTTTCCTTCCTTCTCTTCCCCTACCTTCGCCTTTCCTCCACTCTCCTTTTCTTTTCTTTCTTTCCTTCTCAGTATCTGTTCTTCTCCCCACTCCTCTCTTCCTTTCTCCTTTTCTTCTTCCTTTCTTCCCCCCTTCATTTATTCTCTAAATCCAGTCATACAATGCTTCCTTAATCCCCTCTCTCCTTTGTAATGCTTCAATACATATAACCACGCACAATGTTTGAATTTGTTTGGGATAGGAGGTAAGGTTGTGTAGGAAAGATTTTATGATGTGAGTATTGTGAAAGACTTAAATCATTAAAATATTCAGCTTTTCTATAGTTAAGATTTTTAGAAAAAAAGTACATAAAAGAGTGCAGATTAAACTAAATTTGTCTTAGTGTTGCTAACTAATTAAACTAAGTGAATGCCCATGATTTGTTTTATCATTTTTACATGAGGAAAATTTATCAAATGGAGGATAATTACAGCAGAAACCTAATTAGATGCTAACAGACCGTACTTTTCTGTTCTGATGCATTAATGATCTCTTTTGTGTTATAATTGTTATATTCATCAGGGCGTGTTAAATGTTTCTTTTGCAGTATTCATGTGGAGAATGCAAAGTGCAAAGTGAGGAATGTGACTCTTAAGAATGAGCCAGCTATTTGAAATGAGTTTGGTATTTCTAGTTGAATTCATCGCAGTTTCATTATCTGCATTACAAAAATTTCTAAAACATTTGACACTACTGTTAGTTTTAGCAGAAAACATGTCTTTTGGAAATCACACCTTTCACTCAGTCTATTCAATTGAGAATTGCAATACTTGTACCGAGTTATTATTGATTTACTGACACAGTAATTGTTTTGTGATGACTATCAAGTCATGTAAGTCATAAAATATTGTTATTTTTATTCTGTGAATGAAAGAATATAGGTTAAATGCATCGAGATTTATGGGCTTCAATCCAAGTTAACAAAGGAAATTAGTAGCTACCAATTAGCGCCTGCAATGAAGGTTCAATGTACAAAATAATTATATGACTAAGTATGAATGTGGATTCATAATACAATTGTATGTTTTAATCACAACCATCTTCAAACTTGAAAAACCAAAAAAATAAAAATAAAGAAAGCAAATCTAATGCTTATCAATCTAGATACACCTAGAGGAAACTTGAGTATTTGATTTTTATAACACATGGACTATTTCCAAAGCTCTCTTAGAAACAGGCGGTTGATTTTATTATTTTTTTGACCAAAGAACCTATATAAACTAATATTATAAACCTAACTTTGATCCCTAAAAATTGACATGTACTTTGTCATTTTCAAAACACTGAACTACTGTTATCAATAGGATTAAAGGACATTCCCCATATTAGCACTTAGTGTTTAGATTTAAGAAAAGGCTGTTAGGTTGTGGGTATTTTACCTCTGAAAAAGTTACTATGATACTGTAAAATTCCACAAAAAATTATCTTTCCCTCCCAGAAGAGATAGAATTTTAAATATGTGATCTAATTTCTCAAAACTGAAACTATAATAATAAAATTAAACAAGTTAATAGAATGTTAGAAATGAAAAGCTCTTTATCTCTCTGAATGGAGAGAGTTTTCTTCCCAGTTTACTGGTCATTTCACTGACTATAGACTTGAAGTAGCTCAGATACAAAATTAGACTTGGAAATAAAATGATCTGCTAAAAGTAAAACTTCTTTGAAATATTTTCTCATAGTCTTTTTTCAAAAGGTTAGCTCAATAATTATTTAATGATCAGAAGCCACTTATCTCAGAACCTTAAGTACACAAAACATAGATGACTAAACACACACCCACACAATATTTTTACTTTAAACCCTTATGCAAAAACAGACATCAAAAAAATCCTCACACTAAAGCTCATTAATTTTTCAAGACTCTCATTAAAGTGTATTTCTTCTGACTTTGAGTTCGATTCTGTCATCTTGGTTCTCCTGAATTTCTGTCTAAGGTAGACTATAAGATCTGTTCCTTTGCTTTTGGCAGGAAATAGAGCAGGGGATAGGGAAGGGGAGAGCTCTGTAGCTTGCAGCAAGCACACCTATGACCAGCAAAAATAATAAATCACCAAAATCTTGAGAGCGAGGATACAGAAAATTATATTATAAATTTACTTACTAGAGAAGCTGATAAGCTGCTCACTTTCATAAGCTCTGAGATTAATACTGAGAAAACGGTTTAATGTATTCACTGTTAAAAGTCAGGCATATTTAGGCAAAACAAAAACAAAGTCACAAAACCATGCTCATCTCCACAGGTTCATATAGGCAGGGGCTGGGAAAATACTGCAGCTCTAGGGCTTGAGGGACATGTCAGAAAGGTCAAAGCAGACCCTGACTTGCTTCTTGCAGGTTTTAGTATCTAAGGAGATTCAACACTGAGTGTGTGTGTGTGTGTGTGTGTGTGTTGCGGGGTGGGGTCATAGTTGTGGGGGCAGATGGTAGACAACATTCAAAAATTGTCACTAAGCAAGTGGTAACACTATAGTGGTTTAATGGTCCCTTCTCAACAGGTCCCTGCAAAGGAAGAAGGCAACTAAATTATAGGGAGCAAGGTCTAGCCTCTAGAGGGAAATATTAAGAATAGTAGTGAGGCTTAGCCAAGCAGTTGGAATTTGGGAAGGGTTTCTGATTCCAAACAGGATTCTAAACTGCAGTGTTAGGCAGGGAAAGTAGAGGCAGGAGCCCATAATTAGTGTTTGGCCAATAGTGTAGGGCAAATAGGGCAAGCCATAACTGGGAGACAAAGAGATTCTAGGAAGGTCTGGCAGCAAGTGGGCTTATCCTTCCTGTTTTACTGTCCACAGCAGCAGGGTTGTTTCAGGGGTTCAGCATGCAGAAGAGGGGCATCAGGAACTTAGCAAGTTGAAAAATAAGCGCTGGCATTATTAACTTCAATGAAGCAGGCATGGGCAATTTTTTTCCTTTTTTTCTTTCCTTCCCTTCCTTTCCCTTCCCTTCTCTTCCATTTCCCTTCCCTTCCCTTCTCTTCCATTTCCTTTCCCTTCCTTTGCCTTCCCTTCCCTTCCTCTTCCTTCTTTTCTTTCTCTCTCTTTTTCTTTCTAGTTATTACTTTATTATCTGTAGTCATTTCTTAGCCCGTTACAACTTTCCTCCCCTTCACTTCTTTTGGGCTGTTATTGGCAAATATATTTTACTTGTGTTATATTTTTATACGTTATAAGCTTAACAATTTTCTCTCTTGCTCTTAGTATATAGATATAATTTTATGCAATTGCTTTTAAATCAATTGAGAGAAGAAAAGAGAAAAATATGTATTGAATTGTCATTTATAATCACACAATATTACCTTTATTGGTGCTCTTTGTGTGAATTTGAATTACTATCTGTTATCATCTTCAGCCTGAAGAATTTCCTTTTGTATTTCTTATAAGGAGGGTCTGCTAGTAAGAAATTTTCCAATTTTTTGTTTGTTTGGGAAACTCTACTTCACCTTTGGTTTTGAAAGATTGCTTTACTGGATACGTAATTTTTGATTGACTGTATTTTACTTTGAGCTCTTTTAATACATTATCCCACTGTCTACTGGCCTCTCTTGTTTCTTTGGAGAAGTCAGTTGTTAAGCCTATTGGGGTTTCCTTGTAAATAATATGCCATTTTCCTCTTTTGGCTTTCAAGATTTCCTTCATGTTTAGACTTTTAGGATTTTTCTATGCTGTGTCTGTTTGTGAGTATCTTTGCACTTATCCTTTGTGCTTTCTGGAAATGCACTAGAACTTTCTGGACATGTATTTTATTGTTTTCTAATAAATATGGGAAGTTTGCAGTCATCATTATTTCAAATATTTTTTCATCTTCCTTTTCTCTCTCCTATCCTTCTGGCACTTTCGTTACGTGTATGATAGTGCACTTAATGGTGTTCCAATATTTTTCTGAGGTGCTGTTAGTCTTCATTCTTTTCTCCCCTCTGTTCTTCAGCTATATAATCTCAACTGATCTACCTTCAAGTTTGCTAATTCTTTAGCCAATTCAAATCTACTGTTGAGCCTGTCCAGTGAATTTTTAAATTTAACTTCTTGTACTTTTTTACTCCAGAATTTTGTTCTGTTTTGTAATGTTTAAATCTCTCTATAGAGATTTTCTGTTTGATATGACATTGCCATCACACGTTCCTTGGCTTCTTTACTCACGCTTTCTTTTGACCTGTGAACATATTGATGAGGGCTGCTTTGAAATGTGTTTCTGTTCCATCCAACAGCGGGTCACTGTCACAGGCAGTTTCTGTTGTCTGTTTTAGGTCTTTTATGAGTCATACTTTATTATTTTTTGTCAGGCCTCAAAACTTTTTATTGGAAACTGCACATTTTAGATAATATATTTTAGCAACTCTAGATATTGGTCCTCTTTTCCCCTTTGGGGCTTATTATTATTTGTTTACTTATTTTTTTAGTAACTGGCCACATTATTTTTGTGAAATATATTTTCTCCTATACTGTGAAGCCTCTGAGGTTGCTCTGTAGGGAAGCACAGCATTTTTTTTTCCACAGTCACCCTGGGATGACAATGGTCCTAATAGGGGGCTCTTCTATTCTTTTCCTGACTACAGTCAGCTGTTAAACTCTACTAACTTGGTGCTGTGGCATGCACCTGTAGTTTCAGCTACTGAGGAGGCCAGGATTTCAGGGTCTATGAAGTGCACTATGATCGTGCCTGTGAATACATAAAAAATAAATGAAAGTTGCCTGCTGATTGTTGTGTCATTTTCAACAATGTCTTCGGCATGTATTCCTCTACAAATTAATCCAATCAAAATGTAGCTTCTTCAAAGGAATAGTTTCTGAGGTCAGTGTTTGATATTTGTTCTGACTGCAGAATGACTCTGCCCAGCTGTCTAAAACCCAGATTCTCTCTTCATTCATGGATCTAATGAAGATATAGGCTAGACCATATGGTTTAGGCTGTACCTTCATTAGATTTATGAGTGCCTTTTATCACAACCATCACTGTTTTTGAGAGCAGCCTCAGGCTCTAACTGCCTGTTTCCTGGTAAGCAGGTATATGCAAACCTACCCAGAAAGGCCAAGGGAGTTGGAAAGCTGAAGAAAGGCTGACAAATCCGGTTCTCAGCAAGAAATATTTATTAGGGACTTATGAATCAAAGAAATGTCTCAGGCAGCTTCAAGAAGATGGATCCTGTGTCCAGCCCTCTAGAAAGTTTTTTTGTTTTTTGTTTTTTGTTTTTTTTTTAATTCGACATGGAGTTTCGGTCTGTTGCACAGGCTGGATTACAGTGGCATGATCTCGGCTCGCTGTAACCTTCACCTCCTGGGTTCAAGCGATTCTCCTGCCTCAGCCTCCTGAGTAGCTAGGATTACAGGTACCTGCCATCATGCCCGGCTAATTTTTATATTTTTAGTAGAGACGGAGTTTCACCATGTTGGCTGGTCTCAAACTCCCACCCTCAAAATGATCCGCTGCCCTCAGCCTCCTAAAGTGCTGGGATTATAGGCATCAGCCACCATGCCCTGCCTAGAAAGTATCCTTTATATAGCAAGCTTTTAGGGAAAGGGATGTGCAGGGGTCACACTTCAGGCTTTCTTGCTGAAACTTCTGACCACTGGGGAAGTTAGAAAGCATCTCTATGAGGGGTTAGCTATGCTACAAGCATCGTTTAAACATTTTGCTGTAGAATAAGTTGGTATACAGGAGTCAAACATCTGTCATCATGGTGATTTAATTCAAGATGGTGTCACTCGTACCATGCAACTGGCTCTTTTCCTACACTTGTCCATGCTTTTTTGCACATAAAATCAGTTCCTCTGGAAAGAGATTAGAAGCTATCTGTTTTATGTCTTACTTCTACCCCCAGGCAAAATCTCTGAGACAGAGCTCTGGAGATGAGGATGAGGACAATGGTAAACTTCTCTTAATGATATTCATATCCTAGGAGCTGAGATGAGTCAGAGAGACAATAGCCTGAGGTCCTCTCGGCTTGCTTCTCTTAGCATGAATCCATTGGTCAATCTCATGCACTGGGTAAGGGTGACTGGGGCAAAGGTGACTGGGTAAGGGTGACTGGGATCCAGTATTCACACTGCACCACACTCAGGGACTGGATGAGTCAAAGAGGAAGAGAAAGGTGGTAAGATGTCATTGGCATGACATAAGAGATTATGGTCTTGAGAAGAAAGAAAAAATGTGCTTTGTTTTGTTTTTTAATTACTTCTAGTTTGGGTTAGGTATCCAAGCCACTGGATACGTACCAAAGGAGTTTGCTTTTTAAAGAGGGAATATGTTGGGGAAATGCAGCAATTTAAGCACAGTCTCAGAAATTCTCCTGCCCTCCCTTATCTTGTCTTTACAGCTTCTGACATTCGTGAAACTACTTTTAAGTCCAGTGAAGACAAGGCTTCTTATGAGCTTCTTATGAGATCTTTAGCCTTGCCAAAGTGGATGTAATGTTTGCTATGTCTATTTCTCTCTCAGTTAAATCTCTTTCTATAACCTATTATACTCTTGAAAATATAGTATAATTTCCTTGGTATGCAGTTTTGCTCTATGTCTGTGTCACATGAGCTCCTAGGGTAAGCCTGGAAGGACACCACTGAGGACTAGTGCTGGGAATTGCTGGGTTTGGAGGGTTCAGTTCTGGGGCTGGCCCAGACTGGGAAAGATGGTCACTTATGATGGCTTGGGGGAGTCAACAAACACTGTGACTAAAGACAGGAATAAAGCTTGTTGTTAAGAAAGTGGCCTAGTGTCAAATCCAAAGATCAAATGAAGATGAAAAAGAAACAAATAACAATGATAGAGGCAGGGAAACAAGGATTTGAAAAATATTCAAGCATGGAGAACTGGTTGCAAAAGTGCTTCAGTGTTGGGGAGTATCTGTTTTCTTCAAGTTTGTAATGGAGTGTGGAAGTGAGGACAGTGGCTTAAAATAGATGTATATTATACAGGCTTTGATAGTGATCATTGGATCCTCCAAGTGAATGAACTGGACCTTGGGGTAAGGCACGATAGACATGAGGAGGTACTTTAATGCTTGTGGTCAAATTTAAGTTCCTTTTTGTATTAGGCCGTTCTTGCCTTGCTATAAATATCTGCGACTGCGTAATTTATAAGAAAAGAGGTTTAATTTACTCTCAGTTCTGTAGGCTATACCGGAAGCAAAATACCAGCATCTCCTTCTGGAGAGGCCTCAGGAAGCTTACAATCATGACAGAAGCTGAAGAAGTAGTAGGCATCTCACATGGTGAAAGCAGGAGCAAGGGCATGGGGCAGTACTACATACTTTAAAATGACCAAATCTTGTGTGAACTCAGAGCAAGAGCTCCCTTATCACCAAGGGAATGGCCCAAGTCATTCTTGAGGGATTCGTCCCCATGATCCAAACACCTCCCACCAGACCCCACGTCCAACACTGGGGATTACAGTTCAACATGAGACTTGACAGAAACATACATTCAAACTATATATCACTTATATTTCCCCTGTATTTCTGTATCTTTGTGCCTGACATCTATTTAGCTGCTAAGTCCTTTGAAATAGCTCTGTATTTCTTTGTAGAAATTGATATTTCTCAAAATATGTGCAATTAAGTATTAGGTTTATTCACTATTAATAAGAACTCCTCTCTCTGTCTTTTTTTCTCTCTGTCTCTCACACACAGGCACAAAAACACACAGAAATACACAGAGATTACTTGATCAAATGTATTTTGGAAGTGCTGGGTTATACAAAGTGAAGGAAATTCCTTTCTTATAGGAGTTCTCAGAATCTCTACTGTGCTAGAGTTTGCAAAGGTTCTAGGAGGCCAACATACTAGTCAGCATTTCCTAAATGCATTTGCCTATAGAATGCTTGAAAGTTTAGTGATCCACAGAATCTTCTTTGCTAAATACTGCCAAATAATTGTCTCACTACTGGTATCCCTGTCTCCAGTTTATCGTACATATGGTTATCAGAATAATCTTCCTAATAATCGTACAACCATTTACTTCTAGGCACTTTGTTTGGTGCTATCAGCTATCACAAGACTCTGGAGCCACAACACCCCACACTGAATTTTGGCTTCACCTTTACTAACTGCATGATCTGTTTTGTTTTTCTCATGTATAATATAGGCGTTTTTAAGGATGACATTTTTTATACAAATATATATATCTTAGAATACTTTCTGGCATATAGTAAGCACTATAACAGTGACTCCCTCCCTCCCTCCCTCCCTCTCTCTCTCTCTTTCTTTCTTTCTTTCTTTCTCTCTCTTTCTTTCCTTCTTTCTTTCTTTCTTTCCTTCTTTTGTTGTTGTTGTTGTTGTTTTAAGTAAAAAGCACCAGAATTTCTTGCAGGGAGAGAATTATGTGAAAGATGAGCTCTCTGAGGCCTAGACTGAAAGAAGACAGTAAAACAAAAAAGAGAGCTATGTTGTCTGCCTGAGAAATTACCAGGAATTTAGAATTGGGGTGTAAACAGTGAGTGAGATCAGAGAAGAGGCAGCCAATCAACATGGGAACTGCAGGGAAAGACCATGAGGAAGAAATAAGTAGAACTAGAGAATTTCTGATATTTGGTTTTGAGTTGTATAAGGTGCTGCTACAGAAATACTTTCAGATTCTTTGTGACTTCGCTCAAAGGCAGCTATGAACATAGGCTTGTCCTATGTTGTGAGAGGGAAGAAATCTTTTCTTGAAGGCTGTTCACCCTTTAGAGAAAAGAACAGCATATATGAGTTGGAAAGATGATCCATAAATGGATTCAGAACTGGAGAAAAAGTGTTTCCTCCTTCTTTCCCCATCTCTAGAATCCCCAGAGGGATTGCAAGGGGAAAACATTTTCACCCACTGCTTGTGGGAAAGAGGCTGGCCTATTCTATTTAAACCTTAAAGGACAGTGTGACCCCAGCTAAATTTAGGCTTATAATTACATATTACTCATGACCACTTTAGGTGGTAGGTATACAGATAAGGAAATTGAGGCTTGTTACCATTACCAACATTTGGTAAAGCCAGCATTTAAATCCAGGTCTGACTTTGAACTCCTTCTGTCGTTTGTTTATGTCATTCTTCTGCTCATACCAACATGTTTCAGGATTGTTATTGTCTCTGAGTAAACTGTAAACTCTTCAGGCCAGCCTTTAAGATCTTCCTTAATCTGGAAACCTCTAACTTTTAAAAACTTAACATTACCACTCTTAAAAGTAGGGTCTAGAGAAGTTTATCTGGGACAGTGTTTTTTTTTTTTTTTTTGGCTTTTGAATCTTGCTTTTCTAGGAACCTAAGTTCATCTCCCTGGATCAACTTCACCAACTGAGTGCTGGCAGAGACTGGCTAATTCATCTTGACATGGACTGGAGTCTTTCCTTACTTGTGTGACACTTTGCATGTTTTTGCTGCCTGATTCCTGTGCCACTGGGTTCTGTTACCATTTGCTGGGATTCTGTGACATTGCCATCTGTCTTCCTGCCATAATTTCCACCTAGTGCTTGCCAACACATTCCCTTCATACTTGGTTCTGCTTGACTGCCTGAATTTACATTGCCTTTTGATGGGTCTTCACTCAAATTCCAGTCACACCCTAATTGATTGGTCTAGTTTTTAGGTTCTGGCCATCCATGCCTGTTCCCATAACTGAATAAGGCACGTTTGTAAGAACCTGGATGTCTAACAAATGTGATAAATTCATGGGATAGTTGGGAACACTGGTCTGAATAGAAGGAAAGTTGTGGAAAAAAGGAAAAAGGGGAAATGATTTATGATGTCATTTGCACATGCACAAGCTGGTGACAATAAAAGGAAGAAAAGATCAAGAAAGAGAGCTGACTTGAGTAACATGATGTTGGTAGCTATATTCTCAGTTTTTATGTCTCACCTGAGGAAGAGCTGTTGAGACCTAGTTAATTCAGTCAACATATGGTCAGCCTTGCAGCCCAAGCTGGCTACTGCCATTTTTTAAGCCAAAGTGAGAACCAGCTCATCTCCATTTCGGCAGAATTGGAAAGATTCTTCTCTCTGAACCAGTGACTCATAAAACACCACCAATATAAAACTCACAACAAAATGTATAATTTAATTTCTAGCAGTCATTTTGGAAAAATATGTATGTTTCTTAAATCAAACATACTATATCTCAAGCATTTTCTCTAGTCAGTTATAGGGAATAATATTGCTGATAAAGCCAAGAAATAGATTAAAATAATAGAAATGCATATAGTCAATAAAACTAGCTATGAGTTATTTATGGGTGTCTTATGTTGCTGACATGATATATCTTCCTTTATCGCTGTGAGTAATAATCAATCAGTTAACACTGCTTTCTACAAAAGAAAATTGACCATACAAAGATAATAGAACATAATGGCAATTGCTAGAAATAATAATTCTTTGCAGTGAAAACAAATGCATTGAGAAGAAATGCATTCTTCTAGAAGAAACCAAGGACACTAACTTTTTTTTCTTTTTCATCAGTCAATCATTTCTACGTTCAAACCATGAAATTTGAAATGAGAATTTACAACATCTCCAGTTTTCCATACATGGTTATTGCTAGTACACATACACACAAATAATAATAAAATGGTTGTTTTACACATGGTAGGATGAGGACACTTGTGAGTTCGGATTAGCCAGCTGGAAATAATTTTAAAAACAGAAGATTTTATCTAGTGTCATAAATAAATGTTTTATTTAGTACAGCACTGGAGTAAGCTGGAAGTTTTAAAACACACCAAGAAAATGAAAAGAGCAGCAGGCAAAGACAAATATCTAATATTCTTGGTAACTATTTGATTATCTTTCCCTAGTTGTATTGTGGGCATGACAAAAAGATGATGTAGTGGAATAACAGTATAATTCCTGAGGGATCTTTCTGAGAAAAGCAGGAACTGGCAGCTGTTTGTAAATAGACGTGTATTCCTGCCTTTTCTTTACATTTTGTTTCTAATAACCGAAAATTAAGAGAAAGAGTTCTTTGTTATTGTTTTTGTTGTTACTGTTTGAGAGAGAGAGAGAGTCTTGTTCTGTTGCTAAGGCTGGAGTGCAGCGGTGCAATCACGGCTCACTGAAGCCTCAACTTGCTGGGCTGAAGAGATCCTCCCATATCAGACTCTTCAGTAGCTGGGACTACAGGTGAGCACACAGCATCTGGATAATAGTTTTTATGTTTTGTAGAAACAGGGGACTTGCTGTGTTTCCCAGGCTGGTCTCCAACTCCTGGCCCAGCCTCCCAAAGAGCTTCAGACATGAGCTACCAAGTGTGGCCAAAAGATCTCTTATAGTCTATAAATTTTTCTTTCTGAAGAAGAAGCATGCTAATGAAGTTATAAATTTTTGAGAGTCAAGATTATGGTAGAACTCTTGGTATCTCCTAGCACAGTTCTGAGTTTGTAGTAACAATTCAATAAATATTTATTAAATCTGTGGGTAAAGTGAGTCCAAATTTCTAAACTTTGCATGAAGGTTAGGTTTCGATAATGTTTAAGAGAAAAGTGTTATAGAGTTTCATAGGAGGGTACTGATTTGGGCGCTTCTTTAATGAATTACCTGGTGTGTAAACGCAAATCACGATGTTGAAAGTAAGCTTATGGCATGGGATAGAAATGATGTGATCTGAGTTTTCTCAGGGTCCTTTGTTATTGCCTTGAGGTTCCTGCTTCAGTGGTTCTTTCAATAACTAAGAAACTTTGCTAAGTAGTGCCCCAAAATGGTTGGCTGAGAGCTGGGATGTCCTAGCAGTGAATAAGAGAGAGGATGGTACTATGCCTTCCTCTATCCCTCAGTTCAGATAAAAATCTGACTGTGTTCAGTTATCTACCCTCCTCTGTTTGGCCGTGTGCTTTAGAGAAGGGCTGTCCCAGGCACAGGTAATACATCCTGATTGGTTTAAAACCTGGCCAGGCATAGTGGCTCACACCTGTAATCCCAGCACTTTGGAAGGCCAAGGTGGGTGGATCACCTTAGGTCAGGAGTTTGAGACCAGCCTGGGCAACATGGTGAAATCCCGTCTCTACAAAGACAAAATTAGCAGGACATGGTGGTGCATACCTGTAGTTCCAGCTTCTCAGGAGGCTAAGGCATGAGAATCACTTGAACTCAGGACGTGGAGGTTGAGTGAGCCGAGATCGAGCCACTGCATTCAAGTCTGGGTGACAGAGCAAGACTCTTTCTCAAACAAAACAAAACAAACCAGTTATGGTAGAACCATAGTTCTTGTCAGTAATTGGTAGATATATGAGGACGTGACCAGCTTCCAGCCAATCAATCAAAGGGATAATCTGCTGCAGAACTCCTGGGAGAGGTTTGGTTGATCTTAAGAGAATCTCATAGGAGGAAATACTTTCTTCTTCCTTTGGAAGTAATGGTAACTGAAAATGATGCCTGAATTTGCACAGCCATCTTGTGACCATGAGAGGAGGTAGTTAAGGACAGTATGATGACTCACTGTGTGTGTCAGGAGAGTAAGGAGGAAAAATAACTGATTCCTTGATATCATTACTGGGCAGATGAATCACTATTTCTGGACTCATTCTTATGTGAAACGTATTTGTTTTTGTGGCTCTTTGAGTGCATTTGCTAGTTTGCATAGGGAGGCCAGATTCAACTAATAAAAATGTAGGATTTGCAATTAAATTTGAATTTCAGGTAGACATTGAATAATTTTTTAGTATATGTAGGTCCAATGTAATATTTGTCCCAGGCAACATTTGGGACATGCCTATACCAAAAAAAAAAAAAAAATTGTTGTTTATCTGAAATTTAAATCTAATGAGGTGTCTTGTAGTTTATCTGGCAACCCTAACCTCACAGTAGAGAGCAGTCTACTTAATTCAGTAATGAAACGATTTTCTCAGGTCTTATTAGGTCTGTATACTCTTTTAGAAGTGAGGTGAAAGTAGGTTTATCAGTCACAGTTTAAGTACATATATTTGAAATTCAGCCTCATAGTCTCGAAAACTAATTTTAAAAAGCTCGAAAATTTTCCTCTTAAGTCTTGTCCAACCAGATTTGAAATGTTATTGTAATGCAGATTAACAGTGGAAAGAATCAGACAGATCTTAGAATCTCAGCTTCTTTGTTTACTACCTGTGTGGGTCTGGTAAAAATCAGCTATCTGAATTGATTTCAAGTATCTCAACATATGGTTATGAGGAATTAATAAGATCAATTGTGAGAAGCATCTATTATGTCAGACATATATAATTTGTTCAAAACACATTAGGTGTCTATCCCATATTAATTGTAAAGAACTGGCTTAGGAGTACTTGTGAGGGTCTTGTACTAAGAAAGAATAGCAACTGATACATCCAGACTCCTGTGTTATCCTTTTTCTCTCCACAACTTGAGCAGAATGAACAGAATAAGATATGGACAAACAGGGTGCCTTATGGAGTGAGGAACTTGTATTCTCTTAATGAATAACTGAGTTTTACTCCTGACACTGGGACTGACATATATGTGATTCCTTGTAAATGCTTATTTTATTATTTTTGATGTTATTATTATTATATAATAGGAAAGGACAGTTTTGCCTTTTCTTGGAGGGTAAGAACTTGTCTTAGTATCTTCAGCATGAGGCACAGTAGGTAACACCACTGAAACAATACTTAATGGAGCACACCTGGCCACAGAATTGGGTTCCTGACTAATGGGCACTAAATAGACCACACAATTTTCCTAATATGTTATTACACATTCAAATTTTTATGTCCATATTATGATACTTCTATCCTCCTTTTGTTCACACACAAAAAAACCAGATCTCCCAGAGAAAAATATAGAACCCTCAGAATGACAGCTGCGATGCCAGGTCTTACCGTGCTTCCATAATTCCGGGGAAGAGAAGAATTGGAGAGGGAGAGAACAGCTGCCTTCAAGTAGTTGAAGGGCTGTCACATGGGAAGAAGGCTTACTCATGCTATGGACTCCAAGGGTGGAACTAAGGTTGAAGGGTAGAAGTTAAAAGGTGGTATGGTCAAGTTTAAGCAATCAAAACTGCCCATTACTGCAATGTCTCAAATGTGGTGAGGTCTCCTCTACTGAAATGTTGATTCACTGTCTCTGATGACCATTTATCAGGAATATTAGAGCAGTAACTACAGCTCTGCTTTCTTCTTAACTTGTAAAATGGGGATAATAAACCCAATTTATCGACTCACAGGAGAGGGATTTGATCCAACAAAATCTAAAGAGACCCTTTTGCTAGTTTTTAGACAGCTGTAAAGTCCTAGTTGCAGTGGTTTTCAAACTTTGCTGCAGACTAGAATTACCTTGGGAGCTTTGAAAAACCTGTATGTCTAGGCCTCATCTGCAGAGATTCTGATTTAAGTGGTATCGGGTATGCCAGAGAATTAGGGTTGTTTCAAAGCTCTCCAAGTGATTCTCGTGTACAACAATTTTGAGAACCACTAAACTAGTGTGCTAGTTAGAGAGCCATTATTCTGGATTTTACTTTGGAATCTGGGTTGGACTATAGATGTGACATTGAGCAACTACTTTAATTTCTCTTGGATCTATATTCCTTGTTTGCTAGGAAGAAGAGGACATACATACTTCTAAGGTAACTTCCTCTAGTATTTTATTGCTTTAAGGCAGTTGACCCTTAAAGGTTTATGGATGAAGGAAAGGGCACTTAACTACTTTCTAGAAGTAGAAGAGGCTTTGACACATGGGAATTGTTGGCACTCTTTTTCTTAGTTTTAATAGCAGTCATGGACTCCTCTCAATGCGGGGATGTTTATACATCTCTGGGGAATGTGTGGCACCAACAGCATTTGGATGGCTGGTTGTTTCAGCAGGCCATTCCTTAAAATAGGCATGCACCCCAATTTGAGAAGAAGTTGGCACAGGATAAAAGTGGGTTTCTTTACTCTTCCCCAAGATTCTAGAAGCTGCTTCATTATCAGAGTTGGAGTCATCTGGTGGATAACTGGACACTTTTCTTGGTGTTTTTTTTGTGTGTGTGTGTGCATGGCTATACTTCTTTATACTCTTTTGGGCTGCTGTCTTACGTACTACTTAGTGACTTGCTTACCAATAATTTTCCTAGCCTAACCCAGGACAACCATGTTGTCTTTTGGTCTTGACTTTGCTTCTTTCCATATGAGACTGCGTGTCTTATCGTCACTCCAGTCATGCAGCAACTGACTCTAGACAGGTAGTCATGGACATAGGATTCCAATTTTCTTTTCTTTTTTTTTTTTTCTGCAAGGAAATTTAAGGACTCTAGTTATTAGGTTTTCTCAAAGCTGTTGCTCGTATTCCAGGTAATTCATATTTGTTGGTGAAGTTTTATTTGCCACGCAGTGTCCACAAAAGTAATCCTAGAAATGAGCAGTATTGTGAGGCATAACACATCCACATTTTATGTGGAGGATATGATCCAGTGGCATTTTATTTAGTGTGAAACTTCTAACTTCTAAAAGGGAAGATTCTTTTGGAAGGATGGTCTCTTGTTGTGCAATACTTCGTGAATTTCTAGTTTAAAAAAATTAGATTTTCCAAAGATCCACTACTATGTACACATTTCAAAATAAATCACCCAGTTAAAATTCAATACAATCTTATCGTGAGAAATTTTGGAAAGCTTGAGTTACTTCTAAGAGTTAAAAATGTTCTTTCCTCCTCTTCTGCATTTCAGACTGGACATGATTACTCTGATGTTTCCGTAAATGCTATTAGTGCAGTGTGAAAGTGGGAAAGAACTTTTTTTTTTTTTTTTTTTTTTTTTTTAAATCAGGGAGGGCAACAGAGCAATAAGAAGGATCACAGGGCACCATGTTAATAACAAATCACAGGAGGTGGCTCCATAAAGGTTGTGAAAACTGGTTTCTCATTGCAGGAATAGGGTTGGGCCACCCCTTCACCCCCCTTCTCAAACACAAATATTTTCATATAATAAAAGCCTGTTTCTCTGTGCTTACAACCCAGCCTCCATTCCTTCGACACCACCATTTTAAAGGGATTTACTGCACGGACTTCTCCCAAGTTCCTAGGCATTATCTTCTGGACCCTATCCTGCAGAGGTGAAGCGTCCCTTTGGGGACTCTCGCTGGGTGAGAGGGACAAGAAACACCCACTAGGACCCAACCCCGGCAAACAGCGGCTCGAGCATGCGCTGAGAGTTTGTGCAGCTGGCCCTGACTGCCGCCGCTGCCTCGTCCGGACTCGGAGAGGACTTGGGAGGGACAGCGGCGCTGGGAGGTGGCTTAGCAGAGACTTTCCAGCAACTGCTGCCCAGGACTTTTTTTTTTTTTTTTCTTTTTCCCAGGAGGCGGCGACGGCGGCGGCGGGGGGGAGAGGAAGAGAAAGAAGCGTCTCCAGCTGAAGCCAATGAAGCCCTCCAGTTCTCCGCGAAGAAGGTCCCTGCTCCGATGAGCCCCCGCCGTGAGCCCCCGACTATACCCCGGCGGGTGTGGGGCACGGGGCCCAGCGCCTACGGTAAGTGGCCGCGCGTCTGTCGCCTTTCCTGCCCGCTGTCCCGCCAGCCCGCCGGCGGCTGCCCTCCGCGCTGTGTGCTAAACTACTTAAAGGCTGGCTCTGGGGCTCCCTGCCGCCGGCGCTTCCCCTGGCGCCCTGCCGGGGGCGCGCGTTGGCTGGGTCGGTGGCCGCGCTCGCTTTGTGCTCGGCGGGCGACTTTGAGCAAGGGGTCGCCGGAGCGGCCGGGGCGGGGGAAGGGGGTTTGAATGACTAACCCGGCGTCTGCACAGCTGCACGGGCCCTAATTCCCCCGCGCCCCCTCCCCGCCCCCCGCCCCCTGTCCCAGGCTAATCCATCACTCTGGGGCCGAAAACATCATTTCTCACGTTCTCCCAGAGAAACCCTAGTCGCCGGGCGGAATCCCAGCTCCGCGCTGCGCCCCCCGAACCCTCCCCCCACCCCCCAGTCCCTTGCATTCACACCCGAGCTGCGGGGCAGGGTAGAGGGGTGCTGAGTTGGAGTGCCCAGGAACTGTCCTAACTGGAAGGGTGCTCATGCTCTCGGGCTTGCCGGTGGCGCCTGTGACGTGTCCGGGGTAGGGGGCAGTGTGTTTTCTAACCTTCAGGACAGTTTCGAGCAGCGCGGTCCCCGAGGAGGGGCGTGGTGAGGGAGATTTTCAAGAGCGTCTCATCAGAATACACAGGGCCCCGTCGCGTGTTCCCTGAGAACGCGAGTTTACTGTGCGACTTCATTCATCCGGATAGTTGCTCTTTTCTTTTCCCAGCAGGTGTTATCTGAAGCCAGTTTGGAACTTTTGGGAGTTTAGTTACTATTATGACTTTAACAAATGAGTTTTGATGAGGCGATGTCTCGAATGCACTGGGCTTCGGGACCCTCTGGACCCTGCTGAGGGCTGGCGGAGGAGGGACGGGCAGGCAGTGGGGAGCGTGATGGTGAGATGTCCCCTGTTCTCTCTCCCCCGCCCCCTGCAGATCGCTGTCGTTCTGCCCTTGGGAGTAGGATGTGGTGAAAGGATGGGGCTTCTCCCTTACGGGGCTCACAATGGCCAGAGAAGATTCGGTGAAGTGTCTGCGCTGCCTGCTCTACGCCCTCAATCTGCTCTTTTGGGTAAGTAAGTTTCACTGCACCAACAGGTGGGGACGGCTGGCTCTGGTTTTCTGCAGCCACCGGATAATGCGCCAAAGGGCATGGCTAAGCATTAATTAATTACATGGGATAACACCCTCTATTTTTCAGAGAAGTAAAATTTGACCTTCTTAAAATGCCTTTGATCTAGCTCAAGTTCCATTTGTAATTAGAACAAAGAAATCCACCCCTGGACACTACTGGCAGTAAAATTAGACTTGAAGTTAATCTAGGGATATAAATAAATGCACGTGCTTGTACTCGTAGATAAGAAAATTATGACATACTACTTACGGAGCCGCTTGTTTGCGGGAATTTTAGATAACTGTGCAAGCCAGAAATTGTTTCTTTACATCTCTGTCGCCTGTAAAATCTAGTTGGGCCAAGTCTTAATATTTTTTTTTGGGGGGGGGGGGGTGTGGGCAAGGAATTCACACCCAGATAACCTATCATAAAAAGGCTGAGTAGATTTGTCTAGGGGATTCCATACGGTCTGAAGGGTGATTTTTATGTAACTAATTCTAAGTTGGCAAAGTTTAAGGAATTGTGTGTATGCTTTTGGAAAATCCCATAACCATTTAAGGAAATAAAAATACATAAAATGTAACAAGCTCATGGAAATCTTTATGCCCTATGAGTTAATGACTTTTTATGCTTTAAATTTTCATAGAGTATGATTAATAATCATATTATTACTTATAAAACTTAGGAAAATATAACAATTTAAACTGTGAATGTTGCTTCAGGAGGCTGCCATTCTTAAGCAAATTGTTATTTCCATTTTTTGTGTTCTATTAACAATTTTATTCAAAATTTTCTGTTACAAATTTTATTGTGCAATATTATGTGGCTGACTGGCTGGCATGCTGACTGGCTGGCATTGCCCAGCCTTTTTGTCATAGGGCTATTACATGTAGTCTCTAGAAGATGACATTTTGGTTGAGCTGCACCTTATAGATGGCCCCATTTTAAAGGACAAATTAAGTCTTACTTAAGTGAGTAATCTGAAAATATCTAAAATAGCATTCCTTTTCTCAACATTAAAGCATTAATTTCTCAAAATTAAAGCATTGGGTAGTTAAATTCACCATTTGGAAATGTAAAATCACAAGTTGATCTTATTGTAGTTTATACTTCTTAAAAGTTCAATTTTTAAGTGAATCATTAAATTACCTGGATCATTACAAGTTCTTAAGATTTTAAACTCCATTTCTTTAAAATGTTTGATACTTATCACTCCTATTTACTAGTTTTTCACTTTTCTACATTGTGCTTTTTAATTATAGAATCATCACATTCCACTTCTAAAAGGAGCTTTAAAGATGGCCTGGTTGAACTTCCTTCCTTTGTAAGTGAGGAAATTAAGTGCAGATTAAGTGACTTGCCAAAGATCAAATTGTCCAATGGTGGCAGTGCCAGGAACAGAACTCAGCTTTCTTGCCCCTAGACAGTGTCTTTAACTTGACCCTTACTGAGTTTTGAACCTTAGAATTACTAAGATTGTTGTTGTTGTTATTGTTCGATAAAGAATCAAGCTTTGAAAAATTTCTTAATACTTTATATTGTGTGGGAAAAAAAAGAACCAAATCATTCAACAAAAGTATCACTCCTCTTGGAAATGAACTTTGCAAAGAAGCACCTATTCCTGAAACTCTTCCAGGGCTCTTTGTGTCCCCAGAGAATGTAAACATTATTTCTTTGTTATTACCCTGTACTTAAACCTTCTAACTTTCTATCTTTGTGTGCAGTGTGTGTGTGAGTGTGTTCCGATTTATTGACTTAATTGGATTGCTTCCCTCTTTCTCCAGCCCTCCTCTTCTCCTAGTATCACCTACGCTTCAACAAAATAGTCCAGGTTAAGCATCTTGTGTACATTTTTCTGTATTTTGTTTCATACAAAGATAGATTTACTCATACCTGTCCATGACAGATACACACTACTATACATGTAAATCCTTGATTTTTTTGTTGTTAAATTAGTTTCTCATTTGAGTTAGAGTCATAGGAGTGGAATTGCTATGTAAAAATATATGTGATGATAACAAAAACAAAAGTAGCCAACCTATCTAACTAACATACAAAATAGCTACTGCTTCTCACTATGTTTGCCAGGCACATTTACTGTCTGTTTCCTAGCCTGTAAAATAGGAATCATAGTTACCTATTTTTTAGAGTTGTTGTGAGGAGGATTAGAGTATATAAAGCACTGAGAACAGTGGCACATAATAAGTGCTATCTATGCAATAGCAGTATTGCAGTTATTACTATAACTACTACAATAATGATGATGTTCTAGCAGATTACCAGGAGGTGGACTGCTACTATCATTGTGGTACTAATCATAGTAATTGTTATTGTTATGATTAATACTGCTACTATTGCTACCACTACTGCAATTCCTTTGATCCAGCAATCTTGTTCTGGGAATCTGTTCCCTAAAAATAAAAGCAGTAATTACCCCATTATATGTACAAAAATATTTGTTGCTATCTTGTTGGTAACATCGCACTTCTAAATTTTTGCCAATCTGAAACATTTAAAGTATTATCTCATTGTTACTTTATTTTGTACCTACCCCACTACCAGTGAGCATGAGCATCATTTTATGTATGTTTTTCACATATATCATTTCATTTCATATTCATTAACTATTTCATATTTATCACTTAGGTTTGCCCTATATTTTAAGTGTTAATTTCATTTATGTTATCTGTTTCTATACAATAGTTAAACTTTTCTATATTCTTTGTAATATAATATTCTTTTATTTATTTATTTTTTTTGAGACGGAGTCTCACTCTGTCACCAGGCTGGAGTCCAGTGGCGCAATCTCAGCTCACTGCAACCTCCGCCTCCCGGGTTCAAGCGATTCTCCTGCCTCGGCCTCCTGGAATAGCTGGGACTACAGGTGCATACCACCATGCCTGGCTAATTTTTGTATTTTTTAGTAGAGATGGGGTTTCACCATATTGGCCAGGCTAATCTCGAACTCCTGACCTCATGATCCACCTGCCTCGGCCTCCCAAAGTGCTGGGATTACAGGTGTGAGCCACTGTGCCCGGCCTGTAATATAATTTTCTACAGGATTTTATATGTATAAATATAAATATATTATGTATAAAAATGAATATAAATATATGTATAAATATAAATATATGTGTATATATATGCCTTCATTTCTTGACTTGGTTAAGATTTCTTTTTAAAAATGTTCTTTAAGATTATTTTATCCAATTAAAAATATCTGTTGGGGCTGGGCACGGTGGCTCACACCTGTAATCTCAGCACTTTGGGAGGCCAAGGTGGGCGGTTCACAAGGTCAAGAGACTGAGACCATTCTGGCCAACATGGTGAAACCCTGTCTCTACTAAAAATACAAAAATTAGCTGGGCATGGTGGCACCTGTAATCCCAGCTACTCGGGAGACTGAAGTAGGAGAATCACTTGAAGCCGGGAGGCGGATGTTGCAGTGAGCTAAGATTGCCCCACTGCGCTACAGGCTGACGACAGTGACACTGTCTCCAAAAAAAAAAAAAAAAAAAAAAAATCTGTTGGGATTTTTGTTAGAATAGTATGAAATGTATAATAGGCTAATTTTAGGGATACTCATTTTACTTTTTCAGTGTTAAGGCAATGTTTGCAGATCCTACCATTACCAAGTCAGAAGCCATTTTCAGCCTGTGCTGGAGACATTCCTGGCCATTCTTAACATTACTCTCATCTAGTTCTCATAATAGACCCATAAAATAGTTTTCTTAGTCTGTCTCTCTCTCTCTCTTTTTTTGGGTAAAGCAACTGGTACTCAGAGTAATTCAATAACTTGCTAGTAAGTAGCAGAACAGGAATTGAAAGTCCAGTTTTGTTTTTTATCCAAGTGTAGTAGAAGTTAAATTGCTGGAAACAGTGGTGGATTTATTTGCATGAAAGAAGTCAAGTAAACATCCTCAGAAGGAAGGGATTAGCTGTCCACCTGCTCATTCCAAATTCTCTGGAACAGTGCTTCTAAAACCTCAGAGTGCATGCACATCACCTGGAGATCTTGTTAAAATGCAGATTTGGATTTAGTGTGTCCTGAGTTCTACCTGAGAGTGCATTTGTAACAAACTCCTCTGTGATGCCAATGCTGCTGGTCTGAGCGTCGCACCCTGAGGAGCAAGGCTTTAATACTAGCTTTTAGTTCTCATTGGAATTACAAGTAGAACACATCAGTGTGGCATATGAACCCCACTTCTTAAACCAGACTTCACATTCTGACTATGAAGAGGGAGATTGTTCCTCCCTCTGGGTTTGCAAGATTGATAACCTTGTCCCCATTACCCATGAGGTCAAAAGCTATAGGCTTTTACTCTGCACTGGCATTTTAAGTAGTCTTAGTTTTTTAAATCTATTTTTACTATATTGGTACCTTCTTATCTTTTCTACCCCACTAGGATTTTAGGGAAAAGAAAAATAAATCTTAATCACAAAGACATTGGGAACCCATTCAATTTTGTTTTCCTGTTCTGAGAGTCAAAAATCAAACTGAGAGTTTTTTTGTGTTTTTTTTTTTAAGTTAAAAAGTATATATTGAGTATTTTTTTAAAAATGTAAGGCATAGATGTGTTTTTAAGTGTAAGCCATAAATGTGTCTTAGAAGAAACAATCCACAGCACATTCGAGATCACACATGCTCTACAGTCTGTTTATTATATGGATCCAGTCACCTTGATTTGTCATCTGTTCAGTGTCTTTTCCACATGATGAAGAAGCCAGATTCTAGTACTGTTGTACTGGAGTCGGCACAAAAGTATTGGGCCTTCTAGGTTTGTCACGAGTTTTGTGAATTCAGGATGGGAAGGAGCTCATAGGAGATGGTGTGGGTAGGTGAACTGCCCGAGGGTTCTTTTGAGACCATGATTCGCCTTCTCTCCATGGTGGAGTAAGGACGTGGGTTACCTTTACTTCAAATTTATACGCTTTTGCTACTAGTAAAATTTAAATGGCGTATTATTTAAAGAAATGAGAGCTTTCCACCATTTTAAAGACGGCTTCTTAGCTTTTTAGTCATTTGTCTTTCTTAGATGGTAATTTTCTATTATTACAAATATGGATAAATATGGTTCTCCTTGAAAATTTCTGACATTGGCGAAAACTTAAAATTCATCAAATATGTATTTGTTTCTAATTTTCTAAATGTGTAATATAAACTCCCATATCTCACCATTATATAAGCCATTGTTTTTTACTTACCATTACTAAAGATAATAGCAATAGAGAAGAACTACCCTGATTAAATATGAAAAGTAACTTATAAAAGAAAGTGTAAAAAAGTAGACAGGAAATTAGTTTATGCTTTTGGGATATATGCGCGGCAGATGAAAAGACAGGAGGCTCAGTGCTCTGTTTCTTTTTCTCTGGCCATCCGTAGTGAACCTTAGGTGTTTGATCCATACAGAATCTGAAGAGTTAGATTCTTGGCAAGTAGAAGTTTGAATTCACAGGGAGGACATTTATGAATCATATTGAAATACTACATCTTAAATTGGTGTCCTCAGCTTTATGCTATGAACGCTATTCAAGTATTTTTGAACTCTTCCTAAGGAATAGTGGAAAGCCCTCCAGCAAGTATTTGTGGTCTTTTAAAATAAATTTTAACCATAAAAAATCCTTTAGTCAGCCGGACATGGTGGCTCATGCCTGTAATCCCAGCACTTTGGGAGGCCCAGGCTGGTGGATCACCTGAGGTCAGGAGTTCCAGACCAGCCTGGCCAAAATGGCGAAACCCCGTCTCTACTAAAAATACAAAAATTAGCTGGGCATGGTGGCGTGCAGCTGCCATCCTAGCTACTAGGGGAACTGAGGCAGAAGAAATGCTTGAACCTGGGAGGTGGAGGTTGCAGTGAGCCAAGATCCCATCACTTCACTCTAGTCTGGGCAGCAAAGTGAGACTTCGTCTCAAAAAAAAAAAAAAAAAAGAAAAAAAGTCTTTTAGTCTCAGAGTAAAGCTGATCTACTTTTTTATATATACATTGTGGCTCAGCTGAGCAAAGACTTGAGCCGCTGCATGCGTCTTAAGGAATGTTTTTTGAGAAGTACATGGAAGATTCTTCACAGCACATTCTGCTGCGTACTGAGCAATAGGCTCCTCCCTCATTGATTCCACTCAGGGAATAATCCTGAGCTGGGGTGTGAGGGAAGTGGAGTTTACTGCAGTTAGACTGCACAGAAACTAGCCTGTAGAATGAGGCATTTTACTCTTCTTTTCCCTGTAGTGACTATAGGGTAATCATATACTTTATCATGGAAACCAGGACAATGTAGAGACTGAAGAAAAGGGAATATTTCTGTTAACAGTTATGACCAAACAACAGAGGCTTATAGTGGATCTCTTCTGGTCAGATCAGGATGCATGGTCACCCTATCTATAGGAAAACATGATGGTCTAGAAAAACTATCGGTCAGAACAGCTCCAGGGTGCTATTGATTTATTCAGCTCTAATTCATTGATGTTCGTTCTGAAGTGATACCCACCAGTAATCTCCAGATGGTATTTCAGCCATCATTTACGTGGCCTATTCTTTCACAGCTTTAGCAAATAGTGTTACCTGTTTGCTCTCTTTCCTTCTGCCCATCCCCTGGTAGAGGGAAGCTGAGAAGGCACAGACTCACAAAAAGGCAGAAGGGAGCAGGCCTGGCAACATGAAACACACGTGTGACTCACCTTGTGCGACCAGCCTCCAAATAATCAAGGCTTGATCTTACTTTTACGTTTTAACAAATAGCAATTTAAAGGCTAAGTGTGGTGGCTCATGCCTGTAACCTCAGCGCTTGGGAGACCAAGGCAGGAGGATCAATTGAGCCCAGGAGTTCCAGGTGCAATGAGCTATGATCATGCCTGGGAGACAGAAAAAAAACACCCCCAAAATTTAAATCCTTTTTTTTAAAGAAGGAAAGCTTCTGGTCTACTTTTTCCATTTTCAAGGTCAGCCAATAAAAATTATGAAAATTTGAATTATTTGTCAAAGTCCTTTTCTATATACACAAAGCTGTAACTGAGATTCAGGTCTCTCTTTTACGTTCTTCTCTTTGCTAACAGGTTTGACATGAAAAGTTTAGGTAGGTGGTTTTAGACAGCCGTCATCCTTGAACAGAAATTATTTGTGTCACTGTCATCTTATGTGGGACTATATGTAACAGATGGCAGACAGTCGAAAGATAGAAAAGACTGTTTCTCGACTGTGACCTTACTATTTTATGGAAATTATAGGTACACATTCCATAATACACTGAGGAAATGCGCATACACATACAATTCTGATTCAGAAAACAACTTGATTCAAGAGTTTTTTTTATATAATTATATTCAAACAAAAGCAGACCATATCCTCAGCACTGCAAATTTTATGTTTCTAAATATTTGTTGAAAGCTAGCATTTTCTAAGTATTTTGCAAGAGAGATTGTGACAAATGTCCTGCCAAATAATATATTAAATATGTTTCTATCAAGTAACACTTCATTTAGTTTTAAAATATCTCCTTGAGCTTCAAGTGACATGTTGCAATACTGGAGAAAACGTAACGAGCTATAAAGCCTAGCTACATATGATAACTATAATGTTCCTAATAATTTAGCCAATGTGAGTGGCATTTGAAGGATTATTTTCATAGTTAATTTGGAAAATTAGCAGAAAATAACGTGATTAGCAAGGAGTCCTGAATCCCCCTCATAAGTTGCGCTTCTAGGTTTAATATCAGGTTTAGTTTTGAGTTGACCTAGTCTCGTTTTATTTCAGTTTCTTGCTATAGGCATGCACTATATTTGTTTTTATTGTTATTTTCTCGAACCCAGTGAGTAAAGCCTCACTCGTTGAGGATGAAACTGCTCTCAGACATTTAATGTTTCTGGAATCAATTCCTTGAGAAAAAGCCGCTTTATTCCCAGGGTTGCTTGTTTACTATAGAATAAGGCTTGGTGTTATTATTTATTTTGACTAATGTTCTGTGCACAGCTGAAATGTTCGGGTATACTCCTGTGAGGAAAACATTGGAACAGAGTATAATGCAAAGTTTTAGTTTAAAGAACTTTTGAGAACACTTTAGCCAGCTTCTAATCTGATATATAAATCTTTGACTTTGTTTTTTAGAAACCATCTTTCTCCTGGAAAACTTCCAGTGATAGAAAGCTCAGTTCTTATTACAGCATCTTCTAATTTGTTTAAAAATCTCTAACAGCTTATCTAGCAGGATGAAACCATCTCCCTTTAATTTAATTATTTTCTCATTCGCTCACCTAACATATATTAGGCATCACTACTGAGCCTGGTACTTTTCTACGTGATGGGGAGATAAGCAATGTTCTGTGCCCTCTGCTGGGATGAGATGGATGGACAGAAACAAGAACAGTAGGATAACTGCTTTATAAGGTCTGTCCAAAGAGCATTAAGAGGGAAAAGATCTGTAGGTAAGGCAGCAGTTGGGACAAAATCTTTACACTCTAGTTGATGTTCAAGCTGGCCTTGAAGGAGAAGTAGATGTTGCTCAGCACATGAGAACAGGAAAGCTGGGGCAGGATGGTATTCCAGGCAGAATGCACTGCAGGAGTGAAGATGGATAGGCAATGGGAGGTGCATATGGCGCATTTTGGAGATGTGCAAGCAGTTTCGTTGTTTTCCATATATAGAATGTGTGTAGGAAAGAGCTGGCAGGAAGCATGGTTTAAGAAAAAGGTTAAGGGGTAGCTGAAAAGGGCCTGGTGTGCCCTGCTCAAGAGTTTAAACTTTGTTCTCTCCGGGGGAGTTGAGGGAAGATTAAATAAATGGTAGTTGAAGAAGAACCATAAAGGGTAGCTATAAGCAGAAGAATTTGATCTATGTTCTATAAAAGTAACCGAAGGGTGAATTGGAGGTGGAATCTGTGAGCTGAAGAGTTTTATTATAAAGTAATTATAATTGGATAGCAAGAGAGGATGAAGGCCTGAACCAGCCAGCTGTGGCAGGAAAGGGGGAGGAATTCACGCGACGCCTTGCCAGTACAATTTGAAGGACTTGAGACTAATTAGATATAGAGCTGAGGAAAAGGGAGAGGTTCAGCCTTCCTGCCAAGTCTCCAGTTTACATGATTGAAGGATTGATTATACCATTTACAGGAAAAACAGTGGGAGGAACTTGCAGGTTTAGGAGGAATGGAGATAAGTTTAGTGTTAGAGATGTTGAAATTGACCATGATAGTCTGATAGGTAGTTATATCAAAGAGCTTCCTCTCTTGTCCATCTGGTAGACCTTCAAACAGCTGAAGATTCCATTTCAGAATTGATTTAGGAGTAATCTAATCTTTCAGACTGACTGAGAAAGATTAAGTCTAAAGTGACTTGCAGTAATTATAGGTAATGTATGTAAGAATCTCACTCTGGTTTTTTGTTTTTTTTTTTTTTGGTCATATGGATCTTCTATGAAGTAGGCCTTATTTTTTTTTTTTTTTTTTTTGAGACAGAGTCTCGCTTAGTCGCCCAGGCTGGAGTGCAATGACACGATCTCGGCTCACTGCAAGCTCCGCCTCCCGGGTTCACACCATTCTCCTGCGTCAGCCTCCCGAGTAGCTGGGACTACAGGCGCCCGCCGCCACGCCCGGCTAATTTTTTGCATTTTTAGTAGAGATGGGGTTTCACCATGTTAGCCAGGATGGTCTCGATCTCCTGACCTCGTGATCCGCCCGCCTCGGCCTCCCAAAGTGCTGGGATTACAGGCGTGAGCCACTGCGCCCGGCCGGCCTTATTTTTATATCATTTTACAGGTGAGAAAACTGAGGCATAGGAAAGATCAAGCTGAATGTCATATAGCTAAAAGGCAGTAGAGCTAGAATTCCTAGCTGAAATTCAAAATTCAGTGGCTTCTCATTGTCGTGATGGTGAAGCCCATATACCTTGAAATGGCTTTCAAGACTCCATGCAGTCTCACCCCTGCCTGCTTTTTCCTTCTCACCATGTGCAAATTTTCCTTACCATGTCATGTTGCCTTCCCTCATGGGGCCGTTGTTCTTTCTGACCGGAAGGTTATTTTCAACCCTCCTCTTCCTGAGTAACTTGATAATTATCCTTTAGATCTTAGCTCTCTTAGAGAAGTTCCTTTGACCCCATGGAATG
The DNA here is from genome assembly GCF_037993035.2 of Macaca fascicularis. NCBI lineage: Eukaryota > Metazoa > Chordata > Mammalia > Primates > Cercopithecidae > Macaca > Macaca fascicularis. The sequence continues at coordinate 162,461,278 of NC_088377.1, read as the reverse complement.
GGTCAGGCCCTCCAAAAGGAATTCATACAGAAACTTGTACTGTTTCTTCTCAGCACTTGATACAGTTCTCAATTACATATTTATATCTCTGATGAGTTGATTAACCTGTGTCCTCTTCACTTAGTTAATTGCACCACAGAGATAGTGTCTGCTGCTGTTCGTCAGTGTATCCCTAACACATAGCACAGTGCCTGGCAAAGAGCGGGTGACCAATATATGATTTTTGAATGGAAGAATGACTTCAAAGCCCAGGCTTTTAATCATCCTGCCATATAAGAAATGTCTTGGAATACACCATTTAAACGATATACACTTTTTTTTTGTTTGTTAAAAATGGAAGAACTATGTGTAGTAACTACACTGATAATGAATTGTACACTATGAAGAAAGAAATAATGTGTTGACATGACTAAGAACTATGTTGTTGAAAACTGGCTAAACATCCTATAAAGCCAGTATAGAATAGAGAAACCAACAGAAGTCATTACTTTGAAGAGTGATAAAGAAAGGAGATTTTATAACTGTAAAATAATTTTAGATAATGAAATAAAATACCACATGATATGGTTTGGATTTGTGTCCCTGCCCAAATCTCATGTCAAATGTTGGGTGAGGGGCCTGGTGCAAGGTGATTGGATCATGGGGACGGATTTCCCCCTTGCTGTTCTCATGGTAGAGAGTGAGTTCTCAAGAGATCTGGTTGTTTAAAAGTGTGTAGCACCTCCCCCATCTCTCTCTTATTCCTCCTCTGGCCATGTAAGATGTGCCTGCTTCCCCTTCCACAATGTTCGAAAGTTTCCTGAGGCCTCCCTAGCCATGCTTCCTGTACATCCTGTGGAACTGTAAACCAATTAAACCTCTGCACTTTATAAATTACCCAGTTTCAGGTATTACTTTATGGCAGTACTAGAATGGGCTAATACAGAAAATTGGTATCAGGAGTGGGGCATTGCTATAAACACCTGAATATGTGAAAGAGACTTTGTAATTCAGTAACAGGCAGAAATTTGAACAGTTTGGAGGGCTCAGAAGAAGACAGAAAGACAAGGGAAAGTTTGGAACTTCCTGGAGACTCGTTAAATCATTGTGATAAAAATGCTGATAGTAATATTGACAAATGAAGTCCAGGCTGATGTGGTCTCAGATGGAGATGAGGAACTTACTGGGAACTGGAATAAAGGTCACTCTTGCTATGCTTTAGCAAAGAGATTGTGGCATTGTGCCCCTGCTCTAGGTATCTGTGAAATTTTGAACTTGAGAGTGATGATTTAGGGTAATCTGGCAGAACAAATTTCTAAGCAGCAAAGTGTTTAAGATTTGGCCTGGTTATTTCTAAAAGTGTATGGTCATATACGTAAGTAAAGAGATGTTCTAAAACTGGAACTTATATTTAGAAGGAAAGCAGATCATAGAAGTTTAGAAAATTTGCAGCTTGACCATGTGGTAGAAAAGAAAAACTAATTTTCTGGAGAGGAATTCAAGCTGGCTACAGAAATTTGCATAAGCAAAGAGGAGCTGAATATTAATATTCAAGACAATGAGGAAAATGCCTCAAAGGCATTTCAGAGACCTTCACAGCAGAGCCTCCCATTACAGGCCTGAAGGCCTAGGAGGAAAGAATGGTTTCATGGACTGGGCCCAGGGCTCCGCTGCCCTGCAGAACCTTGGGACACTGCTCCCTATTATCCAGCTGCTTCAGCTCCAGCTGTGGCTTAAAGGGGCCCAGGTACATCTCAGGCCACTGCTCCAGAGGGTGCAAGCCGTTAGCCTACGCAGCTTCCATGTGGTGTTAAGCATGTGGGTGCACAGAGGGCAACAGTTGAGGCTTGGGAGCCTCTGACTTGATTTCAGAGGATGTATGCAAATGCCTGGATATCCAGGCAAAAGTCTGCTGCAGGGACAGAGCCCTCATGGAGAATCTCTACTAGAGCAGTGCAGAAGGGATATGTGGGGTTTGAGCCCCCATACAGAGTCCCCACTAGGTCTCTGCCTAGTGGAGCAGTGAGAAGAGGGCCACTCTCCTCCAGACCACAGAATGATAGACCCACTCACAACTTGCACTTTGTGCCTGGAGAAGCTGCAGGCACTCAATGGCAGCCTGTGAAACAAAGCAACCACAGGGATTGTACCCTGCTGAACCACAGGAGTAGAGCTACCCAAGGCCCTGTGGGCCTACCCCTTGCACCCCTTGCATCATTGTTGCCTGGATGTGAGACATGGAGTTAAAGGAGATTATTTTGGAGCTTTTAGATTTAATGACTGCCCTGCTGGATTTGGGACTTGCGTGGGGCCTGTAGCCCTTTTGTTTTGGCCAGTTTCTTCCTTTTGGAATGGGAATATTTAGTGAATGCCTCTACCCCCATTGTATCTTGGAAGTAACTAACTGGTTTTGATTTTACAGTCTCATAGGCAGAAGGGACTTGACTTGCCTCAAGTGAGACTTTGGACTGTGAACTTTTGAGTTAATGCTGGAATCAAGTCAGACTTTGGGAGACTGTTGGGAAGGTATGATTGTATTTTGGAATGTGAAAGGACGTGAGATTTGGGAGGGCCCAGGGGTTGAATAATATGGTTTGGATTTGTGTCCCCACCGAAATCTCATGTCAAATTGTGATCCCCAGTGTTGTGGAAGGGACCTGGTGGGAGGTGATCGGATCATGGGGACGGATTTTTCTCCTTGCTGTTCTTGTGGTAGTGAGTTCTCATGAGGTCTGGTTGTTTGAAAATGTGTAGCACCTTCCTCTGCTTTCTCTTTCTCCTGCTCTGGCCATGTAAGATGTGCCTGCTTCCTCTTTCACCATGATTGAAAGTTTCCTGTGGCCTCCCCAGGCATGTTTCCTGTACAGCCTGAGGAACCATGAGCCAACTAAACCTCTTTTCTTCATAAATTACCCAGTTTCTGGTATTTATAACAGTGTGAGAATGGACTAATGCACCACATAAGACCCACATATAGCCAAGTAGAGGGAGAACACGTGCCCACAGGTTTCATCAAAGAGGCAACAGTCTTCTGCTAGCTCTGTGTGTTTTAATATGCTCTGCTGTCAATTAGGTATGCTAAGGCCAAAAAACCAGGAGATGGCTGCCATTGAGAAGACAGTTTATTATATTCATAAATCCCAAGACATGGAGTACACATCTCATTATGGAGGGTGGGGGGCAAGAGGGGAAACACTAGGGTCAATCACAAGGCAGAAAGAGAGATGGGAACTGTGGGCAAGTGCTTATACCATGGTTTCTATGGGAAGGTATAGGTGAGGCAGGTAAGTGGGTTTAGGATTGGCCAGTTTGAACAATTGGCCTTGGGGTGATTAGGGCAGATGTATAGTGGCCCCTAAGTGGGAGAGCCCCATAAGGGAAGTACTTAGGAGTGTGGATTCTGGATTGCATTGTTTGTATTTGAAAAGTGCACCCCTGGGAGAACATCTCCTCTTGAGGATGGAACCAGCAATGAGGGAGGCAGCAGGCCAAGGCAAGGTGACTTAGGCACATTTTTAGGTTCTCCTGAGCAGGATGTGTCTGGCATATGCATGCAGAACAGATGTTAATGCATCAAAAGAAGCTAGAAACATGACTAGTTTACTGCGGCTGACCCACTTGTAACTTATATGAGGTTTATAATCTGTTCATTTCTAACAGACATGAGAATAATAATAACTGGCCTAATTCTACTCTTGACTGTGGTCCCCGGGTTCTTAACCTATATTATAGGCCATTGACTCCTTTGGCAGTCTTATAAACCTGTGGGCCTATTGTCAGAATATTAAACTGCATTCTACTTTGTGGATTAAAATACAGATTAATAGTAGTGTGATATTAATATAATATTACTATTAATCTGTATTTTATTTCAGATCCATTATTTCAGAAAGGGTTGTTAAATGGTAATGCTCTAGAATGCTTCCTACAAATATTAGCAGAAATTCTTCCATAAAAGATTAATATAATTAATATAATATTGCTATTAATCTGTATTTTAATCCACAAAACAAAATGTATTGGCTTACAAAGGAAATTAATTATGTTGAAATATATTTGTATTTACAGGTTAAGAACCACTGAGCTCCCATTCACCAAAGAAAGTAGTTCAGACATTTAGACTGAACCTGACTTCTACAGGAGACCCACTGCCCCTCTTTCTAAAAAGGAATTCTACATGCCGTGTAGGGTAGTGTTTTCACCCTCTGTGAAACATACCATGCCTATTTCTAAACTTGGGAGACAGTGACTAACCCTGATGCTTCAAAGCCCAACAGCTTGAATTTGAATCCCAGCTCTACCACTCAGGATCTGAGAGATCTTCAACAGGGTATTTCCCTTTTCTGTGCTTCATGGCACTTTTTTTTAAAACAGTTTGTAATTGTTTTCTTTGTATAATTGTTGCCTGTGTTCCCCAAGAGGTTCCAAGAAGGCCTAGATCTCTTATTTATTGTCAGTCTCTGAATCTTGCCCAGTCCAAGGCACATAGTAATTGTTCGGTAAATATTTGTAATAAATGATGGAAGTTTGAATTCACTAGCAGATTTTCCAAGCAGATAGTCATAATTTACTGTTCAAAGCTTTAGAGCTCTACACAGTCTGTTTACCTTGGAGCCTTCATGCAGAAAGCACGTTTTATGGCCACCACTTGAGTTAGCGCAGACTTATTTCTACCTTCTATGTATTCATTATATCAGCATTTAAAGCTAAAGCTGTAGCACGTAATGGTAATTGATGTTCATTAAGATACCAGAAATTATTAAAAATCAGGGTAAGTTGAATTTCACTGCATTGTACTTAAGAAGATAAATACACATTTCAAAAAAATTTCCATCAAAGAAGGAATGACATTTCAAACTTAAGAATTAATAATATGCAGCTTTTAGGAAAGCTTCCCAGGGAGACTTCTTAATTTGTTTTATTTATTTTTTTTTTAATTTTTTAAATAATGAAAATATTTAAAACATATACAAAAGTGGAAAAGCACAGTATAATTAATCCCCAATTATTCATTACCCAGTTTCAACAATTATCAACACGCCCTTCTCTACTTCCCACCTAACTTCTACCGGTCATGATTAATTATTAAACCATATCCCAACCATCATTATGTTTCATTTATTTTTTTTCTTACAAGTATAGATATCAATATATTTCATTTAAAATTGCTTCAGTATATAAGTCTAGAAAATAAAGACCCTTAAAAAAAAATTTAATTTATTCTCATACCTAAAATAATCAAAGTAGTTTCTTAAAATTTCCAAACATTCGTTCAGGGTTAAACTTTCCTCAGTTGTATCATAAATGTTTCTATGTACCTGATTTGTTTGAATCGGGATCCAAACCAGGTCAGTGTATTGCACTGGGTAATCTCTATTTTAATCTATAAGAGTTTCTCCTTCTCTCCTTTTTGTTTTAAGTTGCCAGTTTTTTTGTTTTTGTTTTTGTTTTTCAATTCAAGAAAGCAGATCATTTGTCCTGTAAAATTTCTCACATGCTTGATTTTGCTAATTGCTTCCCGTGGTGGCATTTAACATGTTTAAATCTATTTCATATATTTTTTTATTGACTGATAGTGCGGGAGGATTGATTTGACTCAAGTTTGACCTTCTGGTGAAAATACTTCATAGGAATTTCTGTGTGCTTCTGATCGTACCATGTTGGGAGACACATTATGTCTAGTTGTCTCTTTTTGTGACACTAAGAGTGACCAGTGGGTCCTGGATCACCCACCTACTCTCTCCATTCTGACTCCCCACCAGCCTTTCATTTAATGCAGTGGTTCTCAGCCCTTCCTACCTGTTAGAATATCTGTGAAGCTGCTATATATTTCTGATGCCCAAGCCCTACTCCCTAAAATTAGTCCAGGGTAAACCTGTGCTCAGTAATTTTTTTCAGTCTTAAATGATTCAAACGTACAGACAGGATTGAGAACCAATGACCTGATAGAATTGCAGCCATTGAGGATCTTTTTTTTTGAGATCCATTATTTGAGAAAGGGTTGTTAAATGGTGATGCTCTAGAATGCTTCCTGCAAATATTACAGAAATTCTTCCATAAAAAGTTTAATCAAGTCCTTGGTTTTTCCTTTAGTTGGTTTGGGAAAAGTAGGATAAATAGAAATCATAGATTCTTGTCAGTTTTCTGAATGAGTTGAGTATTCAACTTTCTACAAAGATGACCAGAGAATTTTGTTCATTATGAGTTTATATACTTTAGCACATATATGTGTTAGTATGAGTGTATATACTTCAGCGCTTTATGAATCAAAGGATTACATTTAATGTTATTACTATTACTATCATTTTAATGCTTAAATTGTTTGAATTTTAGCCAGTAGAAGTCATTTTAAATTAACTCCTGTGACTTTTTTGGACAATATTTAATTGTTCAGTAATAGTATTTAATTGCTTCCTTGCCTTTAAGAATGACAGTGTGTTTTAGACACATCTTATATGTTTGATAATTTATTTGTTCTGTGGCCTCCTCATCTTGTGCAGTTTCTGTCCTGAACCTGGGATCAGCCACTTAATAGTTTTGTTTTCTGTATCCCATTTGGGTGGTATGCTATTTGGTGCCTATGACATGATTACAAAATGGGAATGGCAGATATTTATAGTAATAAATTTCAAGATGTAGCAAATGGTAATTGGGAAAGACATTATGTAACAAAATCCTTAATTTTCCTATTATTAATCCTGCAGTGAATGTTATGTAACTCTTTGGTAACCAGTTTGTACTTTTTTCTCCCCAGTTAATGTCCATCAGTGTGTTGGCAGTTTCTGCTTGGATGAGGGACTACCTAAATAATGTTCTCACTTTAACTGCAGAAACGAGGTATACTTTATAATTATTGATTGAATTCTTTCATACTTTCTTTTAAGTAACTTTGCCCTCAGCTCTTTATATGGTAGTGCTCTCCCTTGGTCTTTTGGAAAAGTTTTTCCTGCCCATAGCAACTTTCGTCACAGACACTTGCATCCTCCAGAGTTCTCCTTAAGGTGAGCCTCTGGTCCTAGCGGGGATCAGGTGACAGCATGTTTAGATAGACATTTCTGAGTATGGTAATAGCAGTTGCCTGTCCTTCTGGTTGTGTGTCAGCCATGTCATAGGTGCGTGTAAAGAACCAGCATAGTTACTTTTCCCTAAGAAAATTACCATCAGCTTCCTCTTACCTTCATATTCTTGGGTTAATGAAAACCATACACCACAATGATTTTTTTTGTTCTCAAATTTCAAGGGTTAATCTACTAATAACACAGGGGACAAATTACTTTTTACTCCATCATCTCTGAATGGAGACTGTATTATAATATATGACATCTGAATTGTGGTAAGGATTAAATGAAAAACATTTTTTTTCAAGACCTTAACACAGGGGAAGTTAGCTTAATAACGGTTAATTTTTATCATTAATACTGGTTTCGGTTAATGAATTTTTCATTGTGTTCTAGCAAAAATTATTTCTACCTATTCCTTTCTTCAAATGTAGATTGACTTTCCTTTGCATAGCAAAGGAAAATCAATTGTCAGGGGGAGGATCAATTGTCAGGGAAAAGAAACGTAGTGCACATGGGGTCAAAGATTAGAGAAGAGGAAGGAGATTCCTCCCAGCTGGGAAATAGCAAAGGCTCCCATGTGATTTACTTAGGCTAAGGCTTCGGAGATAATTATAGATGGACCTTTTATCAGGGTCCCGTATATTATATATTAAATGAGTTGGGGTAGGAAAGCAACCACTTCTATTAAAAAAAACCAAACACTGCCAAACCAAAAATAAAGCAAGTGAGCAAATAAACATAAAAACAATAGCACCGTGATTTTGAAAATAACAATACAGTCACTAGTTGGAGGCATCGTGATTTAAAGAATTATTAACACAAATCACAGTTGTGCCTTCTACTATGTCTTGGGTGCATTTTGATTATATTTTATTTCTAATACATTATTTTTCTTCTTTCAGGGTAGAGGAAGCCGTCATTTTGACTTACTTTCCTGTGGTTCATCCGGTCATGATTGCTGTTTGCTGTTTTCTTATCATTGTGGGGATGTTAGGATATTGTGGAACGGTGAAAAGAAATCTGTTGCTTCTTGCATGGGTATGATGTTATATTTTCTCTTTATTATAGTTAAAAAGATTAACCAGTAATGTATTATTTTTTAATCCGTTCACAAGATTAGGGAGCAGTGATAGCAGTAACAATGTCCTGTAAGGAGGGAAGCTTTCGTTTCACAAGAAATTATTTGAATACACGTATTTGCTGTAGTCGGATGATGAGGTATGGAAATATATATAAGCAATTTAATTATTTCACTCCAGCTACGTGTTGACATTTTCATTTGAAAGTATGAGTTTTTTTCTAGTGTCCTTGTCGTTATTAGCACTCAAAAAGTTCCCTTGGGACTGGAACTGAGAAGCCATAAAGGAACTGTTTCTTTCTCTTCTATTTTTAAACAAATTCACCCTGTAAGCTCATGTGGAAATTCAGATTGTGAGGTAGCAGACATAGGTAATAGCCCTGTCACCGCCTTTATATAGCTTAGAGAACATAAACGAGTCTCAGTTTCTATAATCTTAGTTTATTTTTTTAACTCTGAGAGTTGCACTAGGTACTTGTTAAATTAGTTTCACCATTTAAATTCTGTGACTGGTCTTTTAATTCAAAAATAGGCGAACATTTTTAACATTAAAAAATTGAGTTGATTAAAATGCTGTTTATATAGATATTTTTAGAAGAGCACTTAATGTGTAAAATATATACTAGTGGCACCAGGTGGTGAGATTACTAACGTACAGTTGCAGACATATAAGGCTGAAAAACTAATTCATTGAGTATATGCTTTCTTTGTAGTAGGTCTCAGCCCTGGCTGTGCGTTAATTTCATGTAAAGAACTTAAACAATTTGAGTGGTGTGCTGGTAAGCTGGATCACTGGGCAGAAAAAAAGCTCAGATTTGTAGCATTTGAGGATTTCCGTGGGGTAAATTCTCCAGCATGGTCAATTTTAAGTTACCAACATGAAATCATAACTGAATGTGGAGCTGGGGACAGATGAGAACAAACTGGCTCCAGGAGTCAGCTCCCACACACTCGTGCTTGACTGGCTCCCATGCCAAGCCAATTAAAACAGAATCTTAGTGTGAAGTTGGACTAAAGTTTTGCATTTCACAGTATAACCTGTGCTAATGTATTACTTAGCTTCTTGGAGGATAACTGTTCAGGTTGAATACTGGAAAACACAAAAATTAGCCGGGTGTGTTGGTGGGCGCCTGTAGTCCCAGCTGCTCGGGAGGCTGAGGCAGGAGAATGGCGTGAACCTGGGAGGCCGAGCTTTCAGTGAGCCGAGATCGCACCACTGCACTCCAGCCTGGGTGACAGAGCGAGACTCTGTCTCAAAAATAAAAAAAATAAAAAATAAAAAAAATAAAGAAAACAAACCACACTCAGAGATGGGGAAACATGCCTACTGCTTTGTTTCTCTTCATATAGGTATACAGTGAAAGGAGAATGGTGGAAAAGTTTGGGGTCTTATTTTGCAATTTTAGATATTTGGGCAATAATTTAAACATAAACAAAAGGACTTACTTTACATGAACCTTCTATAATTTGAGTAGAGTATAACATATTTCAAGCTTTAAGTAAAAAGTCTCAGAATTCTTTTTGAAAACACAGTCTTACAATGATGTCTGTCTTGTATAACCAACTAAGGTCTGACTGCCATTTCCTCCCTCCTCCCAGCTTTTACTCTGCACAGCCCCTATGCAGTGGGATGCTGGAGGGAGGCAGGGCAAGTAGGGTCAGGGATTTCATGGAACTACAAAGGCTTTGGAAACACATTTTGAAAACTCTTTATGCATTCCCTTAGGCTGCTTAAATGCTAGTAATGCAAATTGACAAACAACAAAGTAATGTGGCCTGCTACTTGAAATAGGGCAAATCTTAGACTTGTGAATGACAGTCCAGTTTGTAATACTGGAAAGAGCATTATAATGCAAAAGTGGCATGGAGGACTGAGGTTCTAAAGGCTACTAATTTACTCATTCATTCTTTCTCTAAACACTTACTGATCATATATACCACCAATTTTTGCTGTCAGACCTGTCTTTATGAGATAAGAACTCTGAGTTTGCACTGGGTGCTATGAGGCCAGAGAAGAAGAGCTCTAAGCTCAGTCCAAAGGGTTCAGTGCCACCCTCTGGGAGGATGATGAGCATAGATTGATTTTGCCTTTTTCCATCCCCACTTTGCTTCTTGGATGTACTCTTTTTTACAAAGCATCTTTTTATGCATTGCTGTTCCAGATGTCCCTAGGTGACATCTACATCTTGGTTCCTCCTTCCTGTTGATTGCCTTTGGCAGTTCGTTCTCCATTCCCTTGGGGCTGCCTCTCCTCTCATGGCAGGTTTCCAGTCCTTACTCTGTCTAGACCCAACATAGCTTTCCCCTTGCTAAAGAATGATCTGTGGTCTCAACTCCCATGTATCTATCACTCACAACCAATTTGCATCTGGTCTGTTTCTCAGGCAATTTCCTCTCTGACTTCCTCCCTACATCCCTCTCCTCTAAACAGCTGCCAACTCCTCTCAGTTCAGATTCTACAGTCTTGGGAAGTTGTCCTCTCTTTTCTGTCCTCCTCTGGGATGCCCAAGTTCAGGCTTTCCTAACTTCCTGCTCAGACAAGTGTAGAGACTCCCTATTGGATAATGAAGTATGTACCAACACCTCAAACGTGCACCAAGCCCTTCTACAATCGAGCTTTTATCTGCCATTTTTTACTTTCCTATCTACTTCATTATTCTCTGGTTCTGTATTTTCTGATCCCTGAACAAACTTTCTTGCTTTGTTCTTCTCTACATTTATTCTTGCTGTCTGCTTAACCAGAAATTTCTTCTCAGTACTTTCATTTAAATATTACTAGCCCATGAAGACTTATCTGAAATACTACCTCTTTAAATAATAATTATGACACTGATGATAATTGAAGTAGTTAACATTTCTTGAGTACTTACAGTGCCAGACACTGTAGAGTTTTACCTGAATTTTTTTTTTAAATGAAGAGTTCTTGTACATGAGTTAATCAATTTTATCCTCTCTGCTGAGTATGAAATTGGACTAAAACTTTGAATTACCCTTATTATTCACTTAATATAGTTGAGGAAATGAGGCATAGAGAGATTAAGTGACTTGCCTAAGTCTACACAGCTAGTAAAGAGAGGATCTAATATTCAGACCATGGCAGTCAAGTTCCAATATTTGTAACAATTTTGCCATTTTACTCTATAATAGCTGATTTTTTGCCTAAGTGTTTACAAATGTGTCCTGTAATGTATAAAGCATTTTCATTTTAAACCTGACGACAGTTATCTGAGATAGGTAATTATTAAATGAAGTTCAGAGAGGTCAGTAATATGCCACAAGTCATTCAACAGTAAGGATGGGAGCTTGGATTCAGACCTCGGCGTTCCTGATTGCGAAGCCCATTCTCACTGGGCCTTTACTGATGTCTCTAATAGACTTTTCTCAACTTTTGAAGCCTAGTGTATTTCCCTTATTATAAACTTCCTTTTCTTTTTAATAATCAGCCCAGACTACTAGACTACAAACAACTTAGTAATATGAACCATTCACCTTGCTCAGTGCTTTAATAAGTGTTTATTAAATCATTGAACAACAGACAATAAATTAGAATAGTGAACGTAGGAATGACCAGCACATCAGATTAAAGATGTTGCCTGGAAGGCAATGATGAGCATGAGATTTTAGCAGAGGAATTTGGCTGTTAGAAAAGGTTAGATTACAAGGGGAATGGCTCATGGGGGTCTGGCGGTAAAATAGTGCAGAGTGTGACATGATGTAAGATCTTTGGCAAATATTTGCAAAGTAACTTACAGTATTTTTTGTGTGCCCTTTAGCCTTTTATCCTAATTAAAAACAAAATTTTAAGGAAGTTTCTTACTTTTATTTTGGATGTAAATATTTAAACAAGCAGAATGCATTCATCCAACTTATCCATTTCCCTGTATTCAAAGCCTTGTTTTACTTTGAAGACCTGTAAAACAGATTAGTGTAAGAAAGCTATTTTTCAAAAGACAATTGGTATCTCAGAGAGCTGCCATATCTCTTGAATGATTATATATATTAAAAAAAAAAAACCTGGCAGTTTGGCTGTTGTGCTGTTCAAGCAAAAGTAAAAATGCCAATATTCAACAGACTGATCAAGAAAAAGTAAACGAGCCTCCCTCAAAACAGGTCTTTGTAACCAACCTCCCCGCAGCCCTCACCAAAAAGCAACAGAAAACCTCTACAAGCTAAGACGCCACCTATTGGAAAACATTTCCGAGAAGCCTTGGTCATGAATTTCATCCTTCTTTTGAATAATAGATTTATAGGTATAAGTTGTTAAAACACCCTAATTTAAGGTTCTCAAATAAAATACAAGATACCCAATTAAATCTGATTTCAGATAAACAATGAATAATGTTTTAATATGAGTTTGTCACATGCAATATTTAGAATATACATATACTAAAACATTATTGATTGAAATTGAAATTTAAATGGACATGTTTATTTTTATTTGCTTTATCTGGCAAACATTAGATTTGTTCTTAGTGTGAAACTGTCGTAGAACAGAAATTTTTATGTATTTGTATGAGGAGATTAAGAATAATTAAATTCTAATTATAATGGGAAAACAAGCCAAAAACGACTAAGAAAAGAAACTGGAATATGCCATGCCTTTCACAGTAATTTCAGTAGTAGAAATTCCTTCTCCTTTTAAAAGAGAAATTGAAGCTAAATTGAAATTGGTTTTAAGCCTTAGATGGGTACTTCCCAAGGCTTTAGCTGTAGACTAAATGAAATTCATGTGTTATTGCAGTTTTACCTTGCTATTAACATAGGCATTAGGAAAGCAGTGCCAGCTCAGGGGGAATGTCAGCAGATTGAACAGACATGTTTATGATGTTGACAACAGCTGAATGTCACCATCAGGAGATCATCATTTGTCAGAATGTGATGCAAATATATGCTCAATTGCTAGCAAACCACAAGGTAGTCAAGCGCTTGTCAGAAATTCAGTTGGACGTACCTTACGTATTTAATACAAATGAATCATTTTTAAAGGAGATATGCTTTTTTTTTTCAATTTTATTTTTCCAGAGACTTTGAATATAACTATTGATTGTGTGCTTGCACTTTTCAAACTTTCTTTAAATATAGAGTGATTGAACCAGATCTGAATGCTTTCCTTAGTGGAAATCAAGTGAAATTTTAATGGCCTTGGAGAAATTTCCCCTCTTTTTTCTTTTGTTTATTTGTTTAAAATCATAATGCAAATCAGCATATATTTAAGTAGTAATTGATTTTCTAAAGAGTCTCTGTTTAAGGCCTTCTCTTACATAGTCATGAATTTTATAATTATATAGCTAGTCATAAGTCCTTAAGTAAACATTAATCTATTAAGTTGTATGTCTTTATTATTTCGTTTATATTTTTGGTTGATAGCCTAAACTTTATTTCTAAATGAAAATTCATCATACCATTTACCGTATGTTCAGTATCTGCCCAATATTTTACCTTTGTTTTCTCAAAATATACTCATAGCAACTCTATTAGACTAATTTTACAAATGAGGAAAAGTAGAATCCCCAAAGATACACAGCTGGTAATTGTTGTTAGCATTCAAATGCGGCCTGTGCTCAAAGACCACACATGTTTCACTGCACCACAGTACTGTTATAAGGCATTTAACTAATTACTGGCATTGTTTCTAGAAGACTTAACTATACTTCATTTATTACTCCAAGGCATTCGGTAGTCATTTAATTTCTAAAAATATGGTTTTTTCGTATGCTTATTATAAAATGAACTTTAAAATTTCTACTGTGGTTATCATTTTTGCTTATCTTCTCAAAGAATTAAGCAGTTTCTCCTTCCCTTTTTACCTTCCTCACCTCTCATTCTCCTTTCCTTTCCTTTTGCCCTCCTTAATTGTGTATTGGGTACCCATCTGTAATAGATACTTGAGAGAACCAAGATGAAAGGGGTGAATAGAAAGAAAATTACAAAGCGAAATGTAATATTATATGTATAAATAATTGCTGTGGGAATCCAGAATCAGGAGCAAATGGAGCTTTCCAGAATGTTTCACAGTAGAGTCTTTATTTGAACTGGATGTTGAAAATACATAAGGGTTTCCTGGTGGAGATGAGGAAGGAAGGAGATTTACAGCAACATGAAGAGTGTGTATTAACACTGAGGAGTGAAGGGACAGGGAAAACTTAGGCAAAACTTAGAAAGTCAGTGCGGCTGTGGTGTTGGTGCACAGTGAGAAGAAGATGAAGTTAAGTCCAATTGTGAAGGTCTTTATCAAAAAGTTAGATGTTATTCTTTGGGCTGTAAAGAACCAATGGGTATTTCCAGCTTGTGATGAAATGGTAATTCCCATTTAAGCGGGAGACAATAGAAAGCCCTGTTAGTGATTACATTATCATCCCCAGAAGCCATGGATAAGGGTGTGAACTAAGTAAGACTTTGGGGCTGGAGGAAGGTGGCTGAAATCAGTAAACCTTGGTGAGGTAGAATTATGGATAAAGCATTACATGATAGTAATGCTTTTATTGCTTGACATCAGGAAATGAAAAATTATTCAGCATTTATACTTTTTTTATATAATAGAAACATATCTACTCAATACATGTACTTTATTTGACTTGTTAGCTAGAATTCTTTAAAAACTATAATTAAAAAATTTTTATTTGTAATTGTCAATTAATAATTGTATGTATTCATAGGGTGCAATTTGATGTTTCAATGATGTATGTATACTTTTTGGGATTCTTAGATGAAGCTAATTAACATATCCAATGCACCCACTTATTTTTTGTGGTGAGAACATTTAAAGTTTACTCTTTTAGCAATTTTGAAATATACAGCTTATCCTTATTAAATATACAATTATACATCATTCTGTAGTCACCATGCTATGCAATAGGTCACTAAAAGTAATTCCTACTGTTTAACTGAAACTTTGTACCCACTAATCATCCTTTAACCATCCTCCTCTTCACCTACCAGCCTCTAGTAACCGCCATTCTACTCTCTATTCCTCTGAGATCAACACTTTTTTAGGTTCCACATATAACTGAGATCATGTGGTATCTGTCTTTCTGTGCTGGCTTATTTCACTTAACATAATGTCCTCCAGGTTCATCCATGTTACCACAAGTAACAGAATTTCCTTGTTTTTTTTAGGGCTGTATAGTATTCTGTTGTATATAGGGACTACATTTTCTTTATCCATTCATCTGTTGATTGACACTTAGGTTGCTTTTATGTCTTGACTATTGTGAATAATGCTGGAATGAACATGAGAATACAGATATCTCTTTGGCATTCCTATTCATTTCATTTGGATGTATACTCAGAAGTGAGATTGCTGGATCATATGGTAATTCAATTCACAATTTTTTGAAAACCTCCATACTGCTCTCCATAATGACTGTACTAATTTATATTTACAAAAACAGTATACCAGGATTTTTTTCCCCCAAAGCCTTGCCAATATTTGCTATCTTTTGTCTTTTTGATAGTAAACATTCTAAGAGCTATGAGTTGATGTTTCATGGTGGTCTGAATTTGTATTTTCCTAACAGTGATGTTGAGCATTTTTTTTATCTCTTTGTCTTCTGTTGGGTATTTGCATGTCATCTTTTAAGAAATATCTGTTCAGGTCCTTTGCCTATTTTTTAATTGGGTTGTTTACTTTCTTGCTATGGAGGTGTTTGGGTCCCTTATATGTTTTGGATATTAGTCCCTTAACAGATACATGGTTTGCAAATATTTTCTCCCAATCCATGAGTTTCACTCTTCTAATTGTTTCTTTTGTTATGCAGAATCTTGGTAGTTTAATATTTTCTCATATGTCTATTTCTGCTTTTTTTCTGTCTGTGACTTTGGGGTCATATTAAAAAAATCATTGCTCAGATCAGTGTCCTGGAGCTCTTCTCATACATTGTCTTCTACTAGTTTTACAGTTTCAGGTCTTACATTTAAATCTTTAATACATTTTTTTTTTTTTTTTTTTTGCTTATGCTGTGAAATAATAGTAATTTTATTCTTCTGCATATGGATATCCAGTTGTTCCCCTTTATTGAAGATACTTTCCATTTCCCATTGTGTGTTATTGGCATCTTCATCAAAATATCAATTGGCTGTAAATGTGTCAGTTTACTTCTTTTGTCCTTTTTAATTGCTTGATATGTCTGTTTTTAGGCTAATACCATGCTGTTTTGGTTACTGTAACTTTATAATATATTTTGAAATCAGGTAGCTTGATGCCTGCAGCTTTGTTGTTTTTGTTCAAGGTTACTTTGGCTATTTGGGGAATTTGTAGTACCATAGGAGTTTTAGGATTTTTTTCCTGTTTCTGTAAAAAATGACATTGGAGTTTTGATTGGGATTGCATTGAATTTATAGGTCACTTTGGATAGTATGGACATTTTAACAACATTAATTCTTCTAATCCATGAACATGGGATATCTTTCTATTTATTTGTGTCATCTTTCATCAGTATTTTATAATTTTCAGCATATTGATCTTTTAACCCCTCAGTTAAATTTACTTTGTAAGTATTTTATGGTTTTTGATGCCCCAGGAAAATATGTCAGCAGATGTCTTCAAAAGTAAATGTTGTGTCAGAGATGGGCCCAGGACAACTGTCTGATATTCATGGCCTTAGTGTTGGGTCTTTATGACAGGATTTTGGCTGGTCATTGGACCTTTGTCTTACTTCAGGGTTTGAAATATGAATGATTCAAGTTTTTGTATGGTGTGCTATGTCACTGCAAGCATTTTAAACCTTATTATAGATTGTTTTTAGATATATACATTTGAGATAATGTTAGTTAAATGTAAGTGAAATATTTCAATATCCATTGATTTGGTGACTGTCCTGAGTTTGTGGAAAATTCAAAGTCAGGTATTTTTCTGGCAGCACATGCTATTGAAATGTTCATTCCACCTATGAATACTGGTCACCAATTCAGCAAATGCTTCCTTGAGGTGAATTCAGCAATTGTGCAGTGTTTTCACTTTCTCATTTACTTCCACGTATCTCTCTACTAACTTCCTTTGGCAAACATAAACCAGAAAATATTCATTTAAAAGGAGATGACTCAGGAAACAGTATCCTAAATGTAGAGAGAGTTTAAACAAGGGGCAGATAACGTTTGTAAAAGATGAGAGAATTAAGTCGTTTAAACCAGTGAGGAAAGCAGCTTTTAGATGGAATATTTAGAAAAAAAAACATGGTTAGTATTTGCTTTATGTGCAATGTCTAATGAAGTTGTTGGCTAAATAAGATTATGAGTTAAGGTAAGCTTTTTCTTGAAACTACATAAATTTTAAAAACTAACATTTTTAGAATTGTAATATGTATATCTTTTCCCTTTTTCAGAGAAAAGGTGATATAGGCTCAGGTGACATGCTCAGGCTAAGATAAATCTTCTCAGCTTAGATGACAGAAACAATAGTTTAAATTGTATTTAAAATGTATTAACACTGTAGTTGTATCACTTTGTATTTCTGTCAAGCAATGCATTTGAATTATTCCAAAATAAGTGGTTATTCCTGAATTTTCTTTATATTGACATTATTTTAGTTTAAAAATTTTAAACTTTAGAAACAACAAATTTCCTTAAAATAATGACACTTTAGAAACATGATTTTTAAGAAGAATATTAATACAATTCTAAAGAGTTAATAAAATAACAGAATTTTATTAGATGATCGCAACTTAAAATAATTTCTAATTAAGTAAAATATGAATCATTGCAGTGTCTTTTCCAGTAAACAAGCATTTAAAATATTTTACAGTTTCACATTCTGTGTAGGGCTTGCATAGCTGGGTTGAAGCACAGACTGAGAACTTTTAAGGAGACAATTAGGGTTTTTTACCTTTTATTATGAAAATATTTTCACTCCAAACGTTCTCTCTTTGTGTTTTTAAAGGTACTGTAAAAAAACAAAAACAAACAAAAAAACTCTAAGGAACAATAGTTGTCTTCTGTTAAGAACATTTAACAAAAGGACCTGAGGAAGTATTTGAGCTGAGATGTGATGGAGACGGGCAAGTGGCAGTGAGTGGTTGTTGGAGTGGGCCAGGGGAAAAAAGGCGCTTTGGAAGACCCAAAGGCTGGTGGAAGGAACCATTGTGATAAGACTGGAAAGCTCACAGTGGGTTTGGAGAAAGGCGCATGTATGTCTTAGGGTAGATATCTACCAGATATGGCTGAGACTTGGCTGTGTGAACTGGGGCCAAATTGAATGTCAAGCATACTCTGTGATCTGAAGTTTTGTGAGCAGAAGCGCGATCTGATCTATCGTTTGCTATGTATCCCTGATGGGAGTGTCTATTCCCTAATCCTGGACCTTCTGCTCATTTACCTGGGAGAAATGGATACCTGGTCTTGTTACTCTTGGCTAAGTAAGGGAGTATCACGTTTTGATAACCTTTTGTAATGATAGAAGAGAGAATGGAGGAGATGCTTGAATTCTGACAATATGCCTTTATTGATGAACGAATAAAGGTACTCATGTGGGGAAGGCCATCTAATGTTTTAGATTTTTTCCAGATGCTCTTTATAAATAAAATTCTATTAATCTAGATGTCTTTAGTTCACATTTGATACTAAAAATATAGTGACTAAGCTAAATTAGGCACCTAGACACTAGGTGCTGGGCTGAGGTGAGTTTAGGGAAGCAAGCCAGCACCAAGAGGACCTTGCTGAGGTTACAACATTAGTTCTTTGGAACGCTGCAGCGATTTTTCAGCTTCAGGGAAAAGACTTTTCATAAACAATTAACTAGTGTCAGACGACTGTGGTAGAACTGCTTAAACAAACTTGGAGAACAAATTTTTACGAATAAACTTTTCAAGGATGTTAAAAACATTTACTTAGAGATAATGGATATGCTTTCCTCATGTCATCATTGGTTTATTTATAAAAGCAGTTCTTTACTTTTCAACATTGTTATATTCAAATATTTGTTGTAACAAAAGTGCATTTCTTTACAATTATTCTGTAATTTGTAGTTAATTCAAACTTCCTTCTATCATTTAGACTGAATTACTAATGTTTTGGCAAGTTTGGTGATTTAATTTTATCATTGTTTATACATAATTTTTCTTCTCTGAACATTGAGCATGACTGTGAATCAGAGTGTTACATTCACAAATAATAGTGTTCTTACACTTTTTTTCTGTGGGAATAAAAATATTTATGATTTAGGAAGAAAGTATATTTGCATGAATATATTTATCAATGAAAAGAGCAAGCTGTTTACTTGTAATAAATATTTATATATATGGATTTGTAAAATTTAAAGGAAACTATTTCCTTTAATACCCTTTTTTAACAAATAGGGTTTGTGGTCATTCTGGAGAATATAAAAAAATAAAGTATATATCTTGTTTGAAAATAAAAAACGTGATTTAGAAGGAGATACTTTCACGGACATAGAGTTATAGATAAGCTAAAAAGTTGTTGAGAGCTATTATAGCACGAGTTTTCTTTCTGCCTAATCAAACGTCTTTTAAAACTTCTCATTTCCTAACTTGTTGACTTATGAAAGTGTTTTCATAAAGATGCTAACTATTGGCGGGGCTTAATGGCTCACTCCTGTAATCCCGGCATTTTGGGAGGCCGAGGCAGGTGGATTACTTGAAGTAAAGAGTTCAAGAGCAGCCTGGCCAATGTGGTGAAACCTCATCTCTACTAAAAATACAAAAATTAGCCAGGCATGGTGGTGCATGTCTGTAATCCCAGCTACTTGGGAGGCTGAGACAGGAGAATCACTTGAACCTGGGATGGGGAGGTTGCAGTGAGCCAAGGTCTTGCCACAGCACTCCAACCTGGGTGAAAGAATGAGACTCTGTCTCCAAAAAAAATTTAATAAAATAAAGATGCTGACTATAGTGAACTCATTCCCCTCTTTTGTTTGGGAAGGATCTGGACATGTTTGGTTAGGTCGGAGTGAGAGGCGCAATAAGGGTCAGAATTTTGTGTGGTATTATTTTGGCTGTGTTGCTTGAGATATTGCTAAGGCTCCTTCCTGTTTGCATATTCATGTGTGGGTTTTGGTAATGGGGACCCCTGTCTCACATTCTTAGGAATGGCCCAATAATCTGTATAGATACCCTCTTCAGAAACCAGTAACAGCTTGTAAATCCTTTGAGATAGGGCTGAGCTTGCACACTTTAGCTGACTTAGCTTACCAGGCAATAGATGCCATATACATGGTGACCTCTCTAGTGTGTTTAGATGTTTTATTGACTGACCCTTAATGCCTTACCTCTCATGATGTACATCATTGACCCTGGGAACTTGTAGCCCTCAGCTACACCAGCACATCCTGGCATAACACATTTCTCTGTCTAGTAGTTTGAACATCACGTGAAGCAAACCCTTACTAATTTGAATTTCACCAACATCTTTAATAAGAAATTAGCTCAGCAATTATTAATGCAAATGAAACTGAAAAGGGGAGTAAATTAAGATACAACTTTAGAAAGAATCTTCAATATTTATTCAAGTACAAGCATGCACAAAGGACCGTACATTTTTAATCTGAGCTTAAATTTCTGCATGTCCTGAGTAGTTATTGATACTGGTGGATTTGGGACGGTCTCTAAGACAAGACTCTTTCTTTAACCATTGGTCTATAGTTCTAGTTTATTTTTCCTAAATCAGGCTGACCTGATTCTATTGACTTTAAAAAAAATTGTAGAGAGATACTGGACATGGTGAATGATTGGCTTTCAGAAATTACCAAGTGTGTGCTGCTATAGCTAAAACAGAGGCTACGTGTATATATGTGTTTTCAGCAGCAAGTACTCTTGAGGTTGGTAGTATTTTATTCCCCATGGATTCCTAATAGAAGGACAGCTGTTCCATTATCTTGTACAAATATTTGGCAATGGAATTCCCTTATTTACTAACTATAAGTAACATAATATTTTTAAACCTCCAATCACTGGGAAAGGAAAAATAAACAACTGCCATAAAGATACTTAGCACTGAAAGTTTGCAGAGTTTAGTATTTGACAGGATAGAGACTGGAGTTTATCATTTATCATTTAGTGAACGTAGGCCTTTCATCAACCTTTTTGTTTATTAAAAGTGTTGGCTATGTAGCATGTAGATAGGAGTCAAAAGGCCTCATGTTTTAAAAATATTAAAATGTCCAGTAAAGGATGTTATATTTTGAAATAACTTTTAGTTGGGGGGAGATAAATCACAGGTTGTATCAATTTTACAAGATAAGCAAATCTGACTTTTGTGGTTTTAAATCATGTTGAATGTTACTTATGAAAAAAGTCTTTGAGTTTTTAGTTATAAATTCAGAGAACAGTAAGTTAAAATAACTTTATGTTGTTTATACTTTTTACTTTTCTTTCAGTGTAGTAGATTCTTATTGAGGGGGATTCTGTGATACTTGGTTAATTATCTGCTTGCTTGCACAAAAATAAACTTATGTAAAAGTGTTCAAGGAAAACATTACAATTCTTTTAATGTAAAATTCATTTGCAGTGGCATTTATATAGAAAATCAGTTTGGAAAACAGTTGCCTTTTGTATTTGTGGTAAGTTAGATACAGGGTTTTTGTTTTCTTTTCTTTTTTTTTTTTAAATATATATATATTTTTATTATTATTATACTTTAAGTTTTAGGGTACATGTGCATAACATGCAGGTTTGTTACATATGTATACTTGTGCCATATTGCTGTGCTGCACCCATCAACTCGTCAGCACCCATCAACTCGTCATTTACATCAAGTATAACTCCCAATGCAATCCCTCCCCCCTCCCCCCTCCTCCCTCCCCCCTCCCTATGATAGGCCCCAGTGTGTGATGTTCCCCTTCCCGAGTCCAAGTGATCTCATTGTTCAGTTCCCACCTATAAGTGAGAACATGCGGTGTTTGGTTTTCTGTTCTTGTGATAGTTTGCTAAGAATGATGGTTTCCAGCTTAGATAATATATATCATAGAGTCCTCCCTTTGTAAAGTTGAAAGGAATGAGGGTGTTAAGTTTTACATGTAGAGAGTATATTAAACACGCTCTTAGTGATTGAAAGTATCTTTTCCTATGTTCTTCAACTGCTTTTACCAAGTTTAATACTTTTCACAAGTTAATACTTTCCACAATACAGGCAGTCAATAAATTGATTGGCTTTGTTAGAGAAGATTGCTAATGAAGAAGATTGTCTTCATTACATGAATAAAAGTTAGACATGAAAATTTTAAAAAGTCAATTTTCCCCAAAGTGAAAGTTATTGGAAATACTTAATACAATAGCAAATATTGTATTTTTAGAAAGTTTGTTAATGCCCATTATTATCAGTAAAGAAGTAAAGACGTGAAAAGAAAAAAAATCAATTTTTCATTCATTCAGAGGCAATAGAATACAAATAAGCAAAATCCAGACTATCATTGAATGAAATTGACAGTAACAGAATTCTGGGTTCTATGATTTTATGACTGAAATGAACATGGAAAATAATTATATTCAAACTGATTTGGGCAAACTGTATGCATAGTTTGTTTTTGTTTTTGTTTTTGTTTTTGTTTTGAGATGGAATCTCGCTCTGGAGTGCAATGGAGCCATCTCGGCTCACTGCAACCTCCGCCTCCCGGATTTAAGCAATTCTTCTGCCTCAGCCTCTCAAGTAGCTGGGACTATAGGTGTGTGCCATCATGCCCAGCTATTTTTTTTTTTTTTTTTTTTTGCCTTTTTAGTAGAGATGGGGTTTCACCATGTTGGCCGGGATGGTCTTGATCTCTTGACCTGGTGATCCACCTGCTTTGACCTCCCAAATGTATAGTTTTAATAGGCAATATTGCAGAAGAGTTTCATATTTCAAAGCAGGGTCTAGCCTCAGTATACACTTTTTATATTTTTGTTACACCACTTCTATTTTGAATTACTGAGGACACATTTAGGGAAAGGAAGACTGTTCCTGAGCAGTTAGATTATTTCCATTCTCCATTCACCTCTTTTACTTCCCATAACCCTGAAGTATAATTGCGCCACTTACAATTTTCTATGTAAAGCATATTCAAAGTCCTTCAGCTACGAAGTCTTTTCTCTTTGGTGTCAAGGCCTGCGGAGGGCTATTGTTGGTTTTAATTTTGTTTTTACTTTTATCAGTGTGCTCCAAGCACATAATTTAGAGAGCTAATTTAGTTCCAAAAGGCTTATGATGAAACATTGCAGTCATTCATCCTGGCATTTTTCCACACCCAAGAGGCAATTGCTTTCAATTTTGTTTGAGCAGATTCCTTTGGAATTTACTTCCATATCTCCAAATCATATATTTATGTAATATCTTTTAGTTTATATAGTTTTTAGTTTTGGCCACTATCCATTGGCTTCCATTTATGGAAGATGAAGAACTGGCAACCTTTCTTGCTGTGCCTCCCACCATACTTCCTATCTCACCTCAACTCAGGTATTTCATAATTATGGTTAGATTGGTGTTTATGTGATTATGACCATGTAAATGCTGTTTACAGCTGGATCCGATAAAGCACTGGGTTTACATTTTCTTTCTGGAACGATCTGTTGTTTTTCTTGAAATTCATCAATTTCTTTGTTTTTTTGTTTTTATATATTTATGTTTAATTCAACTCTGAATTACTTCCTTCTGTCATAAGTTTTTTTCTTTATATAGTCAAATATATTGGGCATTTCATCTTTTATATATATATATATATATATCTTGAATATATATATATCTCTCTCAGAACATTCTAGACTTGCTCCAACCTAGGCCTCCTGAAGCTATTGCCATCATGGGATATCCTTTTACTACCATTCTGGAATTTCCTTTGCCTCCCTTTTGTGTTAGACCCTCTGTTTCCTGGATTCCAAGTCATTGTCCTTCTCTGTTTAGTCTCTCGTTTTAGGAAGCGTGTCTTCCAGTAATTTCCAGAAAAAAATATTCGTAGTAGGTTTTTTTAATGTCTCTGTCCCTGAAAATGGCTTTATAAACCCTCATGCTTTAATTCTGATGGCTCTACAATTCCAGATTGGAAATTACTTTTTCCTCAGAAATTTGAAGACACTTGTCTGCTGTCCTTAAGAAGTCCACTGCTATTTTGGTTTGATTTGAGTCTTGAACCTTTGTAGGAAACGTATGTACATTTGACCTTCAATTCTGTGTTTCTAGTACTGTACTTTGTCATCTACTATACCTGCTGTCCCCAGTCCTGACTCTCTGTTTTAGTGTCTCCACTTCCTTAAGCACCTCTATTGGTGAAGGTAGGGTAGTCACCCTGCTACATAGGATGGGAGAGGGGCCTGTGTTGGGGGGGAGGTCTAACTTCTTCCTAAATGGGGTTTTCAACAAGTCCTTCTCTCTTTATCCCCACCTCAGAGCTGCCAATACGTGAGTATTTTGGGGACTCTGTGATGTGAATCAAGTTTTCCCACTATTGCTTTATCATTCACCTTTTGGGGGACTGCTGACAAATTTGTCACTCTGCTCTCTGCTTTGCACTTTTCCAAAATATACTCGCTGTTGTCTCCTTTTCCTTTTTTTAGTTTTCTCTGGGATTATGCCTTTTAAAATATCCCTTTACTATTGTTTTAGTGAAGTTTCAAGGGGAAGAAGGGATAAGGGCAAGTGTTGAATCTGCTTTCTTTAGGGGGAAATCCTAGGGGGTGGTGGTATCAGGGAAGCAGATCATTTTTATAAATAAATGTTTCTTTAAGAGAAGGGTCTTCCTTGAGATTTTACTATTTTGACTGCATACATATAGTGATGTGAAATAACTTTAAAAGTGGGGGGTGGGGGGGTGGGAATGAATCCTCTTTGTTTCTACGAGGGGATGCATTTACCCACACATCCCCAAGGGCTTAAATAGGAAGGTGGGTGTCCTGCCCTTCCTTTCCTCCTCAGACACTTCCAGTGGACAAAGGGACTAGTAACATGTCATTCTGGTCATTCTGTGACCAACCTCAGTTTGTTTAAGATAACAGACAAATTGATTTCACTACTTTTAAAAAAGAAGTGGCATTCCCCACCCTCCACACCCATCCTGCTTTAGTTTTGTAATAAAAATGTTTTGGAAAATACCAAATACAGTCTCACTGGACAGGGATTTTACTAAAAGTTCATGTAATAGCCTTTGGGATTAGACACCCTTTTGTGGGAGTGACACTGATAGTCTCAGGAGGATGAGCAATTTTATACACCGTCATTCTCGTCCTCTACTCCTAATTACCTCTACTCAAGAAACATATATTCAGTGTCTGCTATGTGCCAGGTAGTGTGGTAAGTATTTAAACAGCAATGATACCTCTTGTTCATGTGGAGTTTGTGTTCTAGTAGAAATTATGATATGGTTAATAATGGCTACTTTTTAGGAAGTGCTTACAAGGAAGCAGCACTTTACCTTATGGAATCTTTTGCACAGCATTGCAAGGTAATTTTAACATTCTCACTTTACAAATGAGGAAACTGAGGTGTAGTGGTTTGCCCAAAACTAGCCAACGGATATGTCAAGTAACCAAAATCTGAAGCCAGGTCTATTTTATTTCAAAGCCTATGTTCTTCCATTTTTACAGCTTATTTTTTTTTAAGTCAACAAGACAATTTCACATACATTGTTTTATTTAATCTTCTATTACCTAAAACATGAAGGCACCCATCTTTGAACTGAAAGTTATTTATTCTCAGCTTCAGTGACTTGGTGAAAAAATATGATTGATTACATCATTTAGGGGGTGTATCCTATTATCAGAATGTTGTGTTAGATTCATTTTTTTTTCCTAAATGTAGGTTTAGGAATAAAACTTATTTGTGGAACACAAGTTTTAGTTGGTCTGTAGTAAGGGAGCTTAGATATTTTCAGGAACTCTGTATTGAACAATTTTTTCAAAGCAAGTAAAATAGTTTATAATGGAAATAATGACATTCTAATTTCCTGTATAGACACACATTTATTCATTCTTCATTTGTTTAAAATGTTTAGATGGTAGTAGCTTGAGATGGGGAGAGTTTGCATGTTACTCCCTTTCTTTCACTTGTAAATTGCATTAAATGTTTAAAGGCATATTGGATTATTACAGCATAATCTACAGAAAAGACACTGGTAAAAGAGAGGCAATATTTAAAATAGAAATGTATAGGCAGAAGTTCAGGGGAGTCAAATGTTAATAAGACACTCAAGGTTCAAATTAGAGAAACCCAAGGGAACACTGAAATTGGTCTTAGTTGGTAAACTGGTCATTATTTCCACTGACATTCCACCCAGTACCTGCTGTGTGACAGGTGCTGCTTGGACAATGGGGATAAAGTAATGTTTAAGAACAAGATCCTTGCCAGCCAGAACTGATGATCTGGCAGTGGAGGGAGCACTGTGACTTATGAGTAGGGCAGCCAAGTGGTTTACAAGCCAAAGTCTCTGAGACCTGAAATACAGCAGACAAGGAAACCCCGACACACAGAGGGAGGGAGAAAAGTAATAAAATAAAGAATCGGAGGTAAAATACTGGAAAACAATGATGAGGAAGACACTGTGGCACACTGCAGAGAATGAAGGCTACGTATGGAAAGAGAGGACAAGTCATTATGGATGTTGTTTCACAGACTAGTACAGAATAGCATTTTTTACAATGCTTTCCATTTTCCAAAGCATTTTCACATATATCAAATCAACCTTGATGGAAACTATAAAAGGGGGTTCTTTTTTATCTTTATCAGGCAGATAAGCAAACTGACACAAAGATAGTTAAATGGTTTGCTAAAGATCACACAATATGTTTCAGAGCTGGTTTTGAACTTAAATTTAACTCCAAATTCAGAGCACTTTTCATCGTTCTAGAAAGAAAACCCACTAGGAGAAGATAGGGTGAGTTGCTCTGCAAACTAGACTGGTACATACCATCTCGTTAAACCATATGCATTGGGAAAGCAAGAAACACGAGAAACACTTGCTGCCACCATCAGGGGAGAGACATACATGTTCCCAGTAATGTTGAAGATAACAGGTGTTTGTGTGGTGAAATTGATATGGATGTACACTTCATACCATAACACAACTCAGCAGGAGCTGTGTTTAATTCTGGGCTAATTTTGTTATTAAGGATTAGCATCATGCTTTATAGATGCTTCAAATCTAGCTCTTAAACTAAATAGCAGCTGAGTGATTCTCAGTGCAATAATCAGTATGAGAATGACTTTATCAAGGACTGAGATCTCGCCACAAAAGAAAATTTAGGGGTAGATGCAGATGGTCTATTTATCCTGTATTAAGGATGAATTTGACATTTAATGTTTTCCTTGGAATTGGAACACTGGATGTTTCAGGCTACAGCAATAACAACGAAGAAAAGACAGCTGACCGTGAAGCTGCAACATCATTTGTAAAAATATTTTATTTGAATCAAATTTTAAATTTAATTTATTCCAAGAAAGTGTTATAATGTTGATGAAACTTGTCTTTTCAACCTCAAAGTCAAACAAATCAGCGTTCCTGAGTGTTAGTGGAATAAAGAAAAAAAATTATTTTGTATGGGAGAACTGGCATCATATGAACCCACTGGAAATCTGAAAGATACAATCATTTTAGAGCTTTCCCGGAGTTAAGAGCGTCCAGCTCATAGGAAACTTAGCCCCTCCGTACCAATCATGGGCTACATTTGCGAACTGATTAATGACTCCAAGAGGCAGAAAATGAGAGAATATTCAAGTAGGATTTAAAAGGTTATAAAACCTGTCTAGAAATTTACGTGGTTATCCTCAAGGCAAAGTCTGGGAATTTCCTATTTTTTTTAATAATAATCATCATCCATGTCCGTGTTTTATTGGTAAACATATCTTGCCTTTTCAGGGATGCTTTGGTTTTCATTGTAGCCAGACGTCAAATATGAAACGAATTTAGGTTAAGAATCTGAGACGCAAAAAATGTCTCATAGTTTAATTTTTCTCTGGAGTCTCACTGTCTCTAAGGGTCTTTTCTTATCAAAGATTAGAAAAGTGATCTAGTATGTAGTTACTGAACATTTGGTCTCTTTGTAACATAAGATGCAAATATAATATTTTTTATGTCTAGAAATCTCTTAAGTAAAGCATTAAAGAAAGTTTGGAGAAAAATTGGCTTGAAGTACTATGCTCACAACATTTCTTCTAATCATACTTTTACGGCTGAAATCTTTAAAGTAAGGCCTAGAAATAACAATACTTTGAAATGATATCTGAGTATATTAAAGCTGACCATGAATACTATGTATGCCAAAAATAAAAGTAGCTTGCAAAATGAGATCCCCTTAACAAAGTACTACTTTATCCTTTGAACCAACAGTTATTTTGAAGCTGTGTTATTGTCTGAGAGATTATGCAGTTATGTATTCTTTATTTTTCATATGAAAGAAATAGGAAGGAACCATATTAAAACAATAGCAAAGATTTATATTTTTAAATCATAGGAGGTGTGTTACGGTAGTAGAAAATCAGCCCCATTTTCTGTATCTTATACTCCACTCCCCCTTTTATTAGCAAATATTATAAACAAAGAAACTTTAAGTTTGAATCCTGATGGCTCACAATCCTAATTCGGTCCACTTTTTCCATCTTCTTTTCTTCATTCTACTTCTGCAATCTTTTATTTGATTCATCACACCTTGCTTTTCTACAGGTCATTTTTTCACAAAATTGCTAGAATTATGTTTTTATAATGTACATTAGATCTTGCCACCTGCTAATGGGTTTGAATTACCCATAGAATAAAATCCAAAATCCTTTCCATGGCTCATAATGATCTGTTTCTTTGCACCTCACAATGTCTACTTGCATACCCTGTATCCCATCCCACTCTTTCTGTGTGCCAGTTACCATTGAGTTTTTAACCAGCTAGCCCACCATGCAAGGCCACATCACACTTGGTATTTCCTCTTCCTGGATTGCTTTTTTTCTGAAGTCTTAACAGCATTGCTTCTTTCTTGTCTGTACTGACTCATTTTAAAGATCACCTTTATAAAAAGACCTTCCCTGATCACCCAGTCCAAGGTAGCTCCCAGTCCTACTCACTATCATACCACTCTGCTTTGTTTGCATTTATTCTTTTACTTAACAAATACTTGTTGAACACCTATTATGTGATGAGGAATGCAAGAAAGTACCTGCCCTTAGTAGAGCTTTCAGTCCAGTGAAGGAGGATATTCACAAATCGTCACTACCTGGTACTCCCACCCTGACCTCCCACTGTAAATAGAATGGAATATTCATAATTGCAATGAAGTTTTATTCCTGCTGAAATTAGTGAGGATGATTTTCAGAGAGCTTGTTCTTTCTCATATATTTGCGGCTTGCCTCTGTAAAATTACCACCACAACTGGGCAAGGTGTGACACAGGAACACAGCTACAGTGATCCAGTGCTCCCAAATTCATTATGCCCATTCTTGTGGAAGTCCCATTATCTGCTGTTTAATTTTCTTGTTTGTAAAATGAGGTAGCCTTATCTATTTCACAGGATTCTTGAGTGAATTCATTGTGAAAGTGCTTGATAAACAGAGCACTATCCAAAAGTTGTTGTTTTTTTCTAATCATAATAATGGTTTTCAATTCCATCCTTGGCTATGTGGGCTTCATATCTACACTTTTTTTTTTTTCGAGGCAGGTTCTCTCTCTGTCACCCAGGCTGAAGTGCTGTGGCATGATCATAGCTCACTACAGCCTCAATCTCCTGGGCTCAAGTGATCCTCCCACCTCAGCTTCCCAAAGTGTTAGGATTACAAACACACACCACCCTGCCTGGATAATTTTCTTCGCTTCTTCTTTTTTTTCTTTTTGTAGATATGGGGTCTCATTATATTTTCCAGGCTGGTTTCAAATTCCTGGGCTCATGTGACTCTCCTGCCTCCCAAAACCCAAACGTTGAGATTACAGGCCTGAGCCGCCACACTCAGCCGAGTCTACATTTCTGATAGTTAGATAAACATTTTTATGTTAATCAAATAAAATTAGATTTTTTTATCTTCCCACAGAGCTATTTACCCCTCCCAATTTCTCTGCTTTGGTGAAATACATCATTCTCTTCCATTCTAAATTCAATTAGTCTAATGCCTTGTCAATTTTCTTTTCCTATACCTTTTAAAATGATTCTTTTCTGCCTATTTGCAAGGCTATCATCTAAGTTCAGCTGCTCACTTCATGCCTCCTCTTGTGCTACCTTCTAAGGGATCTTCACCCTCCCCCTTAGCAAACTTCCTTTTTCCAAATCATTGAGAACTTTGCCTTTATTTCATCAGTTTATAATGTCATTCCCCTATTCAGAACCTTTGAAAGATGCTACCTTAATGCCTGCATGATGGATTTAAAATTCACTAGTGTATTATTTAAAGTTCACCATAATCTGGCTTCAGTCCATCTTTCCCATTTGATCGCTTCTCATTCCTCTTTCTGACCACCCCACTCCAGCTAGATGGATCTGTTTCCTGTTCCCTGATTCTTTGCTTGACTTTGCAGCTGCCTCTGCACACTTGTTCATGGCTTTTATTTACCTGGTATTCTCTCTTCTCTTCTTTGTTCCAATCCTTTTCACCTTTTGGAACACTGCGTATTTCTCTATGTCATAGGAATCTTGAATTTTTATCTCCATTTCTGGTTTTGACATTGTATTAAACTTTGTGTTATTTTTTGCCTATGCATGCCTTATCAGAATTTTGATATTCTTTTGTATCCCAAGTGCCTTCCCCATAATAGAAACTTACTATATAAAGTGTCAAGACTGGTTGAGGTTTTGTTCTATGTTGTGCTTTTTCTAAGAATGCAAAGGAGACGCCCCACCCCCATTGCCTAGAAGAGTGAGTTAAATTCTGCTCATGGGCAGAGCATTGAACTTGTTGACTGTACCCCGTCCACTTTGAAAGGACTTAGGTCCCCTTTCTTGGAGAACTTGATTAAAGTTTTATCAGACTAGAACATGTAAATTCTTATTTATCCTAATGAAAGTAGTGGCATTTATAAAATATTTTTCTCATGAGATGGCTAATAAACTATGACTCACTGAGATGAATATTAAATGTTATCTGCCGATATTTCTAAATTTGCTGAAAATTTCCCCATCTGCTTCTGAGGGGCTTCATGAAAACTTACCTCTGTTTTCTTGTTCACTAGGTAAACATAATACCAAGTTTGTCTTTGAGGAGCCTACTTTATTTTACTGCTATAATAACAGCATACTTTTCTGTTTTTCTACAGTACTTTGGAAGTTTGCTTGTCATTTTCTGCGTAGAACTGGCTTGTGGCGTTTGGACATATGAACAGGAACTTATGGTGAGTTCAAAATAGATATAACCATAATCTAAAACAACAGTTCAACCTTTTAAATTAGATACTTGTATTAGTTCATTTTTATACTGCTATGAAAGAACTGCCCAAGACTGGGTAATTTATAAAGGAAAGAGCTTTAGTTAACTAACAGTTCAGCGTGGCTGAGGTAGCCTCAGGAAACTTACAGTCATGGCAAAAGGTAAAGAGGAAGCAAGGCACTTTCTTCACATGGTGGGAGGAAGGAGAAGTGTTTGGCAAAGGGGGAAGAGCCCCTCATGAAACCATCAGATCTCGTGGGAACTCACCCACTATCAAAAGAACAGCATGAGGGAAACTGCCCCCCATGATTCAATTACCTCCACCTAGTCTGTCTCTTGACATTGACGTGTGGGGATAGGGGGATTACGATTCAAGATGAGATTTGGGTGGGGACACAAAGCCTAACCATATCAATACTTTAGAGTAATTTAGGCACATGATTATTAATTTGAATGTTTATGCTACATGATAACAGTTAATAGTCCCAATACTTCTGAAAGCTAACACTTTCTTTTCTGTGTCTGAAGCACATTTCCAAGTCATAATTTGTAGAATTTTCTTTGGTATACTCTGTATATGTCTTTAATTCCACAGGCTGCTTAAACATGGGTATCATAGACTAAAAATAGTATATGTTCTAAAATAATTTTACCAATTTTGGAGTTAATAATAGAAAAGATTCATATTCGCAAATGATTAGTCTGAAAATTCTTGAACACCTACATAAAGCCTTTTAAAATGCTGACTGCAATAGTGAACAGATGACTAGGAAGCCTACATCTCCTGTTTGCAACAGGCAGAACCATTTTCCACCTTAAGTAAGAGGTGTATTTGAAGAGTTGCTGTGTGGTTAGCACAATCTCGAAGCACTCTCACAGTTCCACACTTGGCTACTTGAATATAGCTCTTCATTTTTTCTCTTTTATTTCAGCAGTTGAAATGGCTGGGACAACTTTTATAGCTAGCATAAATGAGCATGAAATTTCTCAGTCTTAAGATTTTTACTAGTCATGTTTGGCTTACCACTTGCACTTCATCCTTGCACTCACTGGGTATTATTACTTATTAACATTTGCTTACTTCATTGAGGGAAATTACTGCATTTATTGCTAGTGATGTCGAACGCTTTTGCATGTCTGTGAATGCTTTTTGTTTTCGTCGAGGGAGGCCAGACTTTTTCCCCATAAACTTTGTAGAGTAATTCTGTTTTAGTAAAATGGTGTTTCTCCATGTGTAGCTCTTGGGCCATCTGCAGTAGGAGCCACCCAGGATGATTCTTAAAAGTGTGCATTATTGGGCTCCAGCCCAGATGTGCTCAGTCAGAATGGAGGGGAAGGCAGGGAGGAAAGGGCAAGGACTGGGCATTTGCATCTGTGACAAGTTCCCTAGGACGTCTTCAACATTTTAAAATGTAGTGACTCTCTAGAAGGGACAGAGATTATATTTTATTTGTTTCAGAGTGAAGAGAGTCATTTGGCAATTGAACAGTAAAATAGAAGTCATTTCTGGTGCTGATATACTCTTCAAAGATTCTTTGGTGAATCTACCATTGTGCTTTGAGACTGTTTTGAATACTAAGTAGTAACCACAGACCAGTGGCTACTCTACACACTCCAATTTACATATCAGTGATGCTTTGGCACACTCACACATATGTTTCTCTGTGAAGACACTCATGCTTCCAGTGTTCAACAGCACTAAGCAAGTAGAGAGTTCCTGAAAAGGTGAAAAGTTAGCTCAGATTCTAACTAGTTTAATAAAAAGTTCAGAGCTCTTATTAACATGAACTCTCCCGTTTATATAGGAACTTGTTTGCTGTCTTTGAAAATCATGTTTTCTCCCCATCCCTGGAAATTTTATTAGGGGATTGAAAAAGTACTCGGCTCCAGAGAATCCGTTTCTGTGGTTTACTGGTCAAAAGATTGTCTCTCTTATTTTTTTCTGTTTTCAAGTGATAAATGTGTCTCCTTGACATTTAAACCATAGAGAGTATATCTTATCATTAGTTCTGGATCCTGTTACCTCAGCTTTTTATTGTGTTCTGTTTGGTAATTAAAAGGATTTTAGCAATTGGTTTACTTTCTTGCGGATTTTAAACATGGGCATTAGAGTGTATATGCCATACTAATATTTGGTAAATCTTCCAAGATACAGCAAGTTCAAAATGATTTCACTTAAGATGGTTGAAATGAAATGTTTTGATTTTAAAATAATTCTAAGAAATACGAAGAAATTGAAATGAATGTATACTTATTTAGATACTTTCTTCTTCTCCTTTTTTTTTTTTTGAGACGGAGTCTCGCTCTGTCGCCCAGGCTGGAGTGCAGTGGCCGGATCTCAGCTCACTGCAAGCTCCGCCTCCCAGGTTCACGCCATTCTCGTGCCTCAGCCTCCCGAGTAGCTGGGGCTACAGGCGCCCGCCACCTTGCCCGGCTAGTTTTTTGTATTTTTTAGTAGAGACGGGGTTTCACCGTGTTAGCCAGGATGGTCTCGATCTCCTGATCTTGTGATCCACCCGTCTCGGCCTCCCAAAGTGCTGGGATTACAGGCTTGAGCCACCGCGCCCGGCCTAGATACTTTCTTCTATTCTGTTAAGAGACCATCTACGATTAGCTCCTGAGTACTGCAGTACTAAATAGGTGCCCACTACCATTCCAGTTGAGGGCATGCATCACTGTTTTGCTTTTGCAAATCTTTCCCATTACATCACCAGAATGGAGCAAGGGCTGTTTAAAAGTGAAATGTAAAAGCAGTTCTTTAAAAAAAGTTTGTCAGGTTTTTTATTGCTTTTGCACTAATAGCAGTGTGAATGAAAAGTACCATTAAAGTTTATTATCTGCCAAATTTTGCAGAACCCAGCCTTTACATAGAATGGGCTTTGTGCTTTTAGCTGTTCCATGCAAGGAACCAATCAACCTGTGTGTTACTTTATGGCCAGACCTCAGTATTTGTGCCAGAACCTCAATGGTCTCCTCTGTTTTCTTCCACATTTGGTCTCAGATTGTTCGTGGTCACAATAAGGAAATAACCTGTATTTATTTTAGAAGGTAAAGTTTTAAAAAATTGATATATTAACTAAATCAAGTGACTTGACATCAGATAATCTGCTTTCTCATTTCTGTTTTTTTATACTATTCACCTTCTATTCATTATTTCTTCTCTAGGTAAAATCCATCAATGATATAGTTTCAGATTGTACATTTCTAGATAATTTACTTCACTTCCATTTATTTTATGCCCAAAGGGTTATGAGATAATACTAATTTATGGTGAGTAGTTTGAACTTTGACTAGTTCCCTGAACCTTGTTAAAGGCATATATGAACACAGAGTACACCCATTTTGCTCATTATTTGGGGAAAAAATGTGTGGCCAAGTGTTTGGATGTTTTATTGTATATTTCCAAGTAATCAAAAAAAAAAAAAAGTTAACAAAGGAAAAACATGAAGAATTTCTGTGGTCAGGAATTTTGAAACTGCTTCTATTGATATGATTATCTTAAAAAATAAGATTTTATAATAATCCTAATCTCTAGTTCTGTTGGAGCCTTATTTGCTCATGTCTGCCTTTTTTCCTTTTTGGTTCTTGATCTTTGTGTTATTTATTGAATGTCAAGCTTGCTTTACTAAGCCCAGTCTATATTACTTCATAGATCAGATGGGAATGTCCATCCAGTTTCCCAGAGTTGCTTTAATACTATGTATGTAATGAGATTAGCATTTGTATACCTCCATTTCTCATGGCCCTGAGGTAAAATCATAGCTTGATAGACTGATCAGATTTCTGGCCAGCAATGACTGTTGTATTGTATTGCATTACAACAATGACTGTGGTATTGTATACCTAAAGCTCTGTCATGATTAAATACTCTGCAATAGACATGGTGCTAGGTGATTGGAGAATAGAAGCACAGAAATACTTTAAGAACTGTTCTTTCTTTTTTATTATTTTTAATTTTTTTATTTCAATAGGTTCTTGGGTAACAGGTGGTATTTGCTTACATTAATAAGTTCTTTAGCAGTGATTTCTGAGATTTTCGTGCATCCATCACCTGAGCAGTGTACACTACACTCAATGTGTAGTCTTTTATCCCTCATCCCGCTCCCATCCTTCCTCCCAAGTCCCCAAAGTCCATTGTGTCATTCTTATGGCTTTGTGTCTTATAGCTTAGCTCCCACATATGAGTGAGAACATACGATGCTTAGTTTTCCATTCCTGAGTTACTTCACTTAGAATATTGGTCTCCAATTCCATCCAGGTTGCTGTGAATGCCATTATTTTTCTCCTTTTTATGGCTTAATAGTATTCCATGGTATATATATTTTCTTTATCCACTCATTGATTGATGGGCATTTGGGCTAGTTCCACATTTTTACAAATGCAAACTGTGCTGCTATAAACATGAGTTTGCAAGTATCTTTTTCGTATAATGACTTATTTTCCTCTGGGTAGATACCTAGGAATGGGATTGCTGGATCAAATGATAGGTCTACTTTTAATTCCTTAAGGAATCTCCACACTGTTTTCCATAGTGGCTGTGCTAGTTTACATTCCCACCAACAGTGTAAAAGTGGAGAACTGTTCTTTCTTAAATTCTAATATACCTCCTAATTACAACTTTTGAAAAAGTGTTGGCAAAATTATCCCAGAGTGAGGCTTAACTTGAGTCAAAGTCTTTCCCTTTTTAATTCTTTCCCCTTTGTTTTAGTACTATTATCTGCAGTTGCTTAAAAGAGCAAAAACTTCATAGCATTTTGAAGTCAAATTAAGGGCATTTCTCTGCAGAGGTTATTTGTTATGTGAAAATTTTCAGTATGTCTGTAGAATGTACAGTTAATTACTTGTTTGTGATTTCCTTGAGCATTAAAGTGATTTCTCATTTTTTTCTTTAGTACAAAATACCTAATCATTTATCACAAAAATCTACACACTGAGATTGTCCAAAAACTACATTGAATACTCTGAGCTAAATTTAGGCCACAAGCAAATATAAATTTAAAATAGTATTTGTCAATTATAAGACATTCCGAGTGTGTGTGTGTGTGTGTGTGTGTGTGTGTGTGTGAATCTGTGTCTGTGTGTGTATGTTATAGCTGTTGATATTTTGCTTTTTATTACCAGGTTCCAGTACAGTGGTCAGATATGGTCACTTTGAAAGCCAGGATGACAAATTATGGATTACCTAGATATCGGTGGCTTACTCATGCTTGGAATTTTTTTCAGAGAGAGGTAAGTGCTACAATTTCTGAGGTAGAGAGAGTGAAGTAAGTGGTGCACTTTCAAACCAGATGTTTAGAGCTTTGACTTTGGTAATTTCCTCTGTGCTGAAAAATTAAGCCTATGATTCAGTAACCTCCGGTGCAATTCTTTCTTGAAAAATATCTCAAGTAACTTCATGGCCTGATTTTCCTCCCATATATACCATTTCCCCTTTATTTCACATGGTTCACATATATTTAAGAACTTCTGAAAAGCCATTTTGCTAAATTATTGTGAAGTTTTCTTTTTATGAGGGTTAACTTGATAAATATCCAAGTTCCGGACAAATAGATTTTTCATGACTTTTAGAGCTCTCAATATTTTAAACATAATTTTAGTTTTAAAAAAAGGATTGTTCTCATTTGGGACTTTGAAGTCAGTATATCGTTAATGGCATGGTCTAGTCAGAAAGACCTTGGTTAAAATCATAGCTGTGCTGCTTACTATTAAGTGAGTTTCTATAATATACATAACCCCGTTAAGTCTTGGTTTTCTCACCTGTGAAATAGTGATAATAAAAATACCTATCTCTTCAGGTTGTTGAGAAGATTAAACGATGTCATAAGTTAGATTTCATTTAGCCTATGGTTATTAACAATAACATTACAAAGTATAGGTACTTTTAGCATTTCTTACCTAACTGCCATGTAGCACTGCACCCAACCATCTTCTCAAGTGGGGACTATATTCAGATGTTTAAAATTTGGTGACTTGAAGTTAACCATTGATCTTGCTTCAAACCAAGCTCTTCTTCTAAGCAGTTTCCTTGTGATTGAAGTGACATTCCCAGATGGATAAGTATTTAATTTCCTTTAATTTATCGTAGTGTTAGGCCGCAAAGCATTTGAGAATTAATATCTTACATGATAGATAGCAAGATCTCTGCTCACTTGCTTTGTCCTTGATATGGGCAGAGGTTCAAGTCCAGGACAATCTCCAAATCTGACTCTCTGTATACAACTGTTGAGATGGTAAAAATTATCATTGTAACACAGATTTCCTGTTTATTTAAGTGCTTCCTAACTTTGTTTATTTTTTGTATATTTGTGCTAAAAACAACACAAAGAGAAAATAAGCATTAGGAAATTTATAGTAAGTTATGTCAGCTACTGTCTTGAGTAGATGCTGCCCAGAGCTTGTTATTTTCTGGAATTTGTGATGTAGACAGTGATAATCCAGGTTAAAAAACAAAGTGAGTTTTTTTTTTTTCTGATGGGAGTTCCACCTAGATGGACAATGTACAAGTACTGCAAAAGATAGCACACTTATTTTTAGATTTGTTACATGGTAAGTTTCCTCCTCCATTATCATAAGACTGTTTTGTGTAAATGGAGAGGGTGAAGACCTCTGAGAACGTGAAAGAGTTTTTTAAATCCCTTGTATTAGTTTGCTATGACTGCTTGCAGATGGCCATCTTCTCCCCGTGTCTTCACATTGTCTTCCCTCTATATGTGACTATATTTAAATATCCTCTTCGAATAAGAACATCAGTCATATTGGATTAGGGCCCACCCTAATGACCTTATTTTAACTTAACAATCACTATTAAACACTCTATCACCAAATGCAGTCACATTCTAAGGTACTGGGGGTTAGAATTTCAACAAATGAATTTGGGTGGGGGACACAATTCTAGAATAACCTATATTGCAGAAAGCAACTTTATCAGGTGCCGGTTTCCTTTGCTCCTCATTCAGTGCAATTCTGTGCACGTACCTCAACTTAGCAGACTCTCACTTAAGCCCCATTGGCGTTTATTTAATACCTTTTTAGAATACTAACTTTAAAAAATGTGTTCATTTATTTATTTTAACATAGTAGTTGGAGCATAGGCTTTGGAATAGACTGTGCCACACTCTGGCCTGTAACTTTAGCAAGCTACTTGACCGTCAAAGGGCTCAGTTTACTCATATGTAAAATGGATGGTATTTTCTAGAGCTTGACACATTAGCAAGAGTGGTACTATCTCACAACACAATATTAAAGGAGACAGGAAAATGACAAGGAGATGTAGACTACAGTAATATCTTGGTATGATGTTGGGCTTACTTAAAGGAGTTCTCAGAAAAAGTTTCAGAATAAATTCAGTATCTTCTGTTGAAGACGGGCAATTCTATACAAATACTTACTAAAATAAAAATAAGTTCATCACTGAACATTATATACTTATAATAAGAAAAAACATATACTTATATTTGAGAAAGTCATTTATGTAGAATATCTCATTCCCTGACACAGCCATATAAATAGGCTGTTCCATGCTGGATGGAGTTAGAGAGTTCCAAGAACTGTTCTGTCATCAACACAGAAAGGACTCATGTCATTAGCAAAGGAGAGAAATGAATTTTCTCTGAGTGTAAGGATTTAAAAAGATGGACATGGAAAGTTAATGTTTCCTTGTTTATGATTTTTATGAAGTGAAGTCTTTATACTACATATATTATTTAAGGATATTTAATGTATTGTGTGAAATATGTAATGTCAAATTATTGACTAAATTTGTGATGTTGATAGTATACTCATGACTTTGAGAGCAAGTTTAAAGAAGAAAAATATATGGAAAGTATTTTTTAAGTTTCTCAAAATTTTCGTATTACCCATACTGTTCAGTAATTCATCATTTATAATCCTCTTAAGGTGATTTTGTTTCTGTTTAAAAATCAGACATTTAGACCAGTGTAACAACACAGAATACTTTGTAGTATTCTTGTTGTTTCCTTTTGCATGAAAAGTCCAGAATTCTTCAAAATTAATTTTAGTTAAATTTTGAAATGGTGGGGGATTGTGATATTTTATGATACAATGTGAAACCTGAACATAGATTGATCTGTTGGACTGCATGATTTGCATAGCCAGTCACTCGGCAAAGTTCTCGGTGACTGCCCATAGTCCTTGTTTCTGGCTAGAGGGGAAAGAGCAACCTCCCTCTCTACTCAAGGACAGAAAATTATTCATCATAGATAATTGTTCTGAATCTAATCTATAGAGGTCCTTAAGCAGTGCTTTCAAACCTTGATCAGAGAAAGCTTTTGCTAATCTTTGGGGAAATGAGATAAAAAAGAAAAAATGTCAATATAGTTTTTCTTAACTCCAATTTTATTCAAGCTAAAGGCACACCATTTCTTCTGAGATTGTGGTAATAGAATATGAACATTTATTTCAAGAACCTTAGTTGAATAAACACTAATTGGCCAGACCTATGTTTATTTCTTAAAGTTTTTGGATATTTTACTAGCTGAGGAATCGATGTCTGCTAACTTTTTGTGATGTGGGCTTTGGTCGACACATGTTTTTACAAAGATTACAGAAACTTTTAATATAATATTTGAATATGTTGAGCAATAGAAAAATTTGATCAACTGGCCCTTGGTGGTTAGAGGTTTAATGATAAAGATAAGGTGTCACCTACTTGGGTTTGTTAGTGTGTATGTTCAGTCTGTTGCTATGTATAGTCCCTTGTAGACAAGCTTACAGCTAGGGAGTGAGTCTCAGTCATGCCTGATTTGTTTTGATGTGTTACGGGCATTATTACTCAGAATTCTTCCATTATGCAATGGTTAGCCATGGTGTTCCTTTACTACATTTCTATCATCAACATAGACTGTACACATATCATTAGGTGATGACAGATGTAGCTCTGGGTACAAAAATTTAAAAAAACTGATGTTTAATCTCCTATAAGTTAAGAAAATAGTTTTGTGGTTTCTGAGGCTGACTAGTGATTTTTTTTTTTTTTTTTGCAGTTTAAGTGCTGTGGAGTGGTATATTTCACTGACTGGTTGGAAATGACAGAGATGGACTGGCCCCCAGATTCCTGCTGTGTTAGAGAATTCCCAGGATGTTCCAAACAAGCCCACCAGGAAGATCTCAGTGACCTTTATCAAGAGGTAAGGCCATATATGGTTAATTTATTATGGATAAATGTTTTCTTAAGAATAACTTTAAAGAATCAACAATATGCCAATGAAATTTTTCTTCTCTGTCTAAATATAAAAGGCCTTAAAATTTTCTCTGATATGGGGAGAAGAAGAAGAAAGCTAAAAAAAAGTATAAAAATCTAAACACTAATCATATTTTAACAAAGAGAAGTGGGAAAGACCAGGTTTTGTAATTAATTGGATTTTGAACTGTTTTGTTTTGAATCAAGTTCCGACCGCTTGGGAATCCTTTGAAACAGACACAGGCAGAGTATGTAGCTCACACTGGATATGCAAGAAATGCAGGGTTTGGAGTTCCTGGACAGAATATGTATTTTAAGAGCCTCCACATAGACCACCAACACATAGAAGGGGGGAAAAAGAACCTCTCCAAAGAAAACGCAACCGTGCTACTCTTCAGCTCCCCCTGCTGGCTAATGATTAGTGATGCCAGTTTTAGTTCACTGATTAAGTTTTATGCTCACTGGCAGTAAAGTCAATCCTCATGTGCCCAAGAAATGTACATACTTGTGTTTTCTGGGAGAACTGATCAGAATAATCAGTTAATCCATTTTAGGAGAAGTTTTCCTATTCATTCATTTTTACTGGTGATTTTCAAACTTTGTTAGCAGTAACATTCTATTTTCAAATTAAAATCTAAGACTGCACTGTCCTGTACGATAGCCAAATAGCTACATGTGACCATTTGAATTAAAATTAATGAAAATTAAATGTCTATTCCTCTGTTGCACGAGCTACATCTCAAGTGCTCAACTGCCGCTTGTGACTAGTGGCCCCTGTCCTGGACAATGCAGATATAAGACATTTCCTTCATCACAGAAAGTTTTGTTAGGCAGTATTTATCTGGAATGGAAATGCAAAATGTGAATCAGATAGAAGGGAAACTGCTTAGGCTAAGGGGTTGGGATCATTCCCCAGATACATCTTTAGTCAAGTACCTGGTATCACAAGGTGCTGCTCACACTATTCATAATATAAAGCATGTATATATAGTAGGGCTATAAAGAATGAACACAAACTACATCAGGATTTATAATACATGCATTTTGATATATTTCAAGGTAGTTATCTTAGGAGGCTATACTTTTTTTCCCTAGGAATACTACCATTCAAAGCATCTCTTAGACTGTCTGCCAAAGCAGTTGTTGAGATGGGCAGTCAATTTATATTGTAAATTAATTAATTTGGATGTTGTAATTAATTAAAAGAATGCTGTACTACCTACACAAGTGATCCATTATATTCAGTAACTCTGGGCTGTTACTCATATCTCAGAGGACAAGAATATGTCACCATTTAAGGATATCCAAAATAAAGTGCTTTGGACTCTGAAGGCATGCCCCAAAGGAGAGTGCCAAGTATTTTTTAGGAGTTTAAAAACTGTTATAATTTCCTAGAGCTGCCATAACAAAGTCCCACAAACTGAGTGGCTCCGACAATGTAAATTTATTGTCTCAGGTTTCAGGAGGCTAACTCCAAGATTAAGGTGTCTGCAGGGTTGATGCTTCTCTCCTAGCTTCTGGTGGTGTGCTGACAATTTTCCCGGTTCCTCGTCTTTTAGAAGCATCACCCTGATCTGTTTCATCTTCACATGGTGTTCTCCTTGTGTGTGTGTCTCCAAATTTTCCCTTTTTATAAGAACAACAGTCATATTGGACAAGGGGCCCACTTTCCTCCAGTCAGACCTCATCTTAGTTACATCTGCAACAATCCTACGTTCCAATAGGATCACATTCTGAGGTACTAAGCTCTTTAACATATGAATTTTGGGAGGACATAATGCAACCGATCACAAGGATTATGGAAACAATTGAATAATTCAGGCTTTTTATTTTAAAAGATGATCAGAATACTTTTTGTCATACTCACACTGCTGAGAAGCATTGTGTTTGGATGTTACTGTTTTATACATACTTTGTTTAGAAACATTTGGCTTTGAATGAAAACGAATACACAAGATATAGTTTATTGAACAGAAAGTTGTTGGGTTAGTGTCTGTAGGTTCTTCAGTGATTATGGCACTGAACCTAGTTCTTTTGTTTTGTGTGAAAGCTAAATATTGGCTAGTGTTTGTAGTAGCAATCATCAACTAATAAATGCAGCAAACTCCTGCTTATTCCATAAAACAGAAAACAGTACTAATATTTCTGAGGTAGTATTATATAGAAATATATTATGGATATTCAAATATACTATAACTCACTATTAGACATTAAAAGAACAGTACAGGTAGAAGTATAGATGTGTAAATTGAAACCTACTAAATTTCCTAGTGTGAATTGTCCATCTGCTAGTTTTTACCAGTAGTAAGTCAATATGGACAATTATTGGGCCACAACATTATGATATAATTTGTATCTGCTTTAGGGATTAATACTGATGCTATGATTATAACTACTATTGATCATGAGATCAACTTACCAGATCTTCCCATAAAGTCTGAATATGGACTAATTCTCTTCAGTTTTACTTTATTTAGCTGAAGACTGTCCTTCATTAAACATTTAATATAATTTTATTGTTGTAAAAATACAATTCATCTTTACTGGTTTGTCTTAGATTGTTTTTACTAATAATACTACTTTATAATGGGATGCTTTACTTTCAGGCTATCTATAATTGCTTGCTCCATGAATTTTGAAATTGAAACAAGCCATACTATTGTGCATGTGCAAGTTGATAGCCCAGATTATTTTGAAAATTTCTCATATTTTTATCTAAAGAATTTTAATAGTAAGCTGGCATTGTCAGCCATGAGATGTTCTTTAGACACAGACTTCCAGCTAAGATGGGGGCTTATTATATCAGAGTAACCTGCTTTTGCGTTTTACAACTAATAACATATACTGATATTGGTAATGATATAGTATGCAATTATATGCATAGTTGACTTACAAAAGAGGATCATATAGTAGTTTTATGGCATAAGTACAATTAAATCTATAATTAAAAATAAGACATAATTCCACTTTGCCCTGGAGAACATATGTTTCCTAATTACAGTGTGTCCAGAGATCGTTCAGTAGGAAGATGAGGGTTCTAAAGGGAGAAATAAGTGAGGAACAGCTGGAGGTATTTGGGATGTTTATTCAGAAGTTGAGAGCACTGAAGGGAGATAGTTGAGATGTCTTCAAATATTTCAAAGTTCATAATTCAGAACAGGAACTAGACTTACACATTGTTGCTCCAAGGGCCAGAAGTTACAGGAAGGAAATTTTGAATCAATAGAAGGAAGACCTTGCTCATCAAAATCCGTCCAATTGTGAGACAGGTTATCTTGTAAAATAACGAGTGTCTCATCACTAAAAATATTGGAGTCAAGGTCAGATAACCATGTCATTGGTAGTGTAGAATGGTTTTTTAAATTAAGAATGAATCCAGACTAGATGAACCACAAGGTCTCTCTTATCTTTCATATTCTGTAAGCTCAGAGATAAAAACTGGCTTTCTTCCTGCAATCATTCTTCAGTAGTCTGAAATCAAGGAAATAAATCATTCTCAACCATCTGGTGGCCTGCATGGTCCCTGACCCAATAATATTTTATGACGCATTTGGAAACCTGTGAAAAATGACAGCAGAAATATAGCGACAATTGCACATTTAGAAATATTCAGGAGCCTTGTTAGGTTTGGCACACAGCTCTTCAAATATCCATAATAAGCTACAAACTTATATTAAAGTATACGTTTAAAAATCTGTAATGAAAATACCTCTGACCCTCAGTTTGGAACTATCACATTCACTCATTCAAAATGATGATAGGATAACCAATATTCATTCAGAATATTTTGTGATTGCCTGCTGGGTTCCATTTGCTCTTCTAAATGCTAGGTATATAGTGGAGAGTGTTGCAGACAAAAATTTCTGCTCCTTTGTAAATTATATTCTGGTTATGGATACATACGT
This sequence comes from Macaca fascicularis, assembly GCF_037993035.2. Taxonomy (NCBI): domain Eukaryota; kingdom Metazoa; phylum Chordata; class Mammalia; order Primates; family Cercopithecidae; genus Macaca; species Macaca fascicularis. Next base: position 162,416,815 of record NC_088377.1, on the reverse strand, counting down.
TTAACAAGAAGAAAAAACAGCAATAGAAAATAATTTCAGGTGATGGTAAGCACTTTGAAAACTGAACAGGGTAATGTGCTGCAGTTTTGTTGGTGAGGGAGTTACTTAAGATAGATTGTTAGGAATAGACCCTCTTCTGTGTGGGTGATATGTGAACTGAGACCAGTTGAAGCAGCCATGCTGGGGAACAGTGTTTTTGGCCGAGGAAACTGCAAGTATAAAGGCCCACCCTTGAGTGGTCTGGGCCCGTGATTGCTGACAGCCCACTCCCATGTTCTTTGGAATCACCTGTGTAACCACACTCTAAATGCGAGGTGTAAGACTTGGCCTTGGCAAAATATCAGACTCAGATTTAAGTTGGCAAAGCACAAGCCTATGGTATCTCTTGTCTTTTCTCACATGCTGAGTTTTTCATCATATCGGTTACTGTAGTGCAGTGTCTTGACTTGATTTGGAGAAGAGAAGCATAAATCAAAGACATAAAGACAGCAGTTAGAAAATCAGTCTTTATAGAGCAGGGACTCTCAACCTCTTGCCCAGGGACCGGGGCTCTTCTTGGATGGACTTCAAGGAAAAAGTGATACTGCAAAAATTGTTTCCAACATTTTATATCCATTTTTTTTTTCTAGGAAATAAGAGCCATAGCTTTCATCAGCTCTTCTTGGGGTTCCACATGTAAAAGAATGAAAAAACACAGTTGTAAAGAATAGTTGCAGCACTTACTGTCTCAGATAGGAAACTTAGCATAAACAGCCCCTCTAAAAGGCTGAAATGCCATTTTCCTCCTCTCTGTGCTACGTCAAGAAAAATAAATGGAAGTAAACAGGCTCACAACAGGCTCTGCTTCAAATGGACTGACTCAAAATGTAAAACAAAGAGGGACAGAGCGTCAACTAAAATATACCTCCAGAGACACGTTTCTTTGTTTAGTAGTTAGAAGCTTTCTTCTGTTCAAATATATTGGATGCTTCTTCAGAAAAGTAGTATTCCCGCAGATATATGTAAGGGCTGGACACAGACATGTCCTCCACACTTGTGTGCCTTTGGGACACCTTTCCTTTAGACCCTTAGACTTTCTGTGTTCTGTGTGTTGGTTGTGAGTTTTAAATAATCTTAATAATTTCTACTTTGGCAAACCCATGTGTGCCTCTTTATAAGTTTATTTATTTCTCTCCCAGTGCTAGAAAACATCGATGAATAAAGGAAATTGGGAAGTACAGGGGTGTGGTTGTGAAGGGACGTGACCTTCTTCTCTGAGTCTTGGCTTACAGGAAAAAGAACCGCATGATGACAAGTGGGTGTGGGTTACCAGTGCTCACAGGAGGCAAACAGACTTGTAGAGGTGCTACTCCAGGTCAGAAGTGAGGGTAGCTCACGTTGCTAAAGAAAAAACAAATCATTTAATGACACTCGTTAAAGATGATAAGGAGCCGGTTACGGTGGTTCACGCCTGTATTCCCAGCACTTTGGGAGGCTGAAGCAGGTGGATCACTTGTGGTCAGGAGTTCTAGATCAGCCCAACATGATGAAGTCCTAACTCTACTAAAAATACAGAAATTAGCTGGATTCTGTGGTGCCTGCCTATAGTCCCAGCTACTTGGGAGGCTGAGGCAGGAGAATCGCTTAAACCTGGGAGGTGAAGGAGAATCTCCTCAAACCTGGGATGTGAACCTAGGCGGGGAAGCTTGCAGTGAGCCTAGATTGTGCCACTGTGCTCCAGCCTGGGCGACAGAGTGAGACTTTGTCTCAAAAACAAAAAATGATGATGAGGAAAACTTTATTTCAGCGGCGATTATCGGGATAGGATTAAGGCCACTGCAGTGTGGTCTTGCAGTAGGGGAGACAGATTAGGCTCAATTCAGAATATAACATGGGAAAGTGGGAATTTATAGTCAAGGAACAGGTTGGGGGTCAGAGGATGGAAAATCATTAAGAGGAAACATGGTGAGGGATGAGATTCTGGCAAACCTTACCTAACAAGACTTGTACTGAAGGCAGGCCAGGGTGATGAGACATCTCTTGGACGATGGGTGGAGAAGGAAGAAGTCAGTTAGATATCAAGGATGATAAAGTATGAAGAATGAGGAGTCTCCGTAAACCAACTTACCAAGATTCTTGCCAAAATTGAACAATGCAGAGACAAACTCCAAAGTCCAAACGTCAAGGTTCGGTTGAAAAAGAACTCAGTGGAGCTTAAATAGAGTTTGGTCATGGAGAGAAACTTTATCAGTGGTGAACCATATGGGATGGGCTGTTTGAGGGTTTTATTCTCTCAGTTGAGTGTTGTACGATGTTTGAGTTGAGAGTCATGAATTCACACTCTGAGCCCTCATCCTGATTAGAAATACTGCCCTCACCTGTCTCCTCTATACTCTGCTGTCCTTGGCAAATGATATTTGTTTTGTAACCAATCTTTTTTTCTGGGCGATGTTTTAGTTCTCAACACTTTTTGTTAACACTCCTTTCCTGCTAACATCTTTGACCAATTAGAAAGATGAGCCAATAGTGTATGTCTATTTGTTTTGACTGACAGAAATAACTTTTGCTTTATAATTTTCATATACAACATTATATTATCATAAATGTTTCCTCATCACTCCTGAGCCATAAGTGGAGACCTGACAGAGTGGTGTGGGAATAAAAGGCCATGATTGGGGGTGGACTTGGCCTTCTGGCAAGCTCCACCTAGATATAAGGTCAATTGTTTTTTCCCAGACAACCCAGCTCTCTGGTTATTAGTAGGATTCTACTTCAGACCAAGTAAATTGCCACACTTGAAACAAAAAATTAGGGGCAAGTATTAAAAGAGAAGGCCAACACAGGGAGTGAGAGGTCATAGCTTAGACCTCTAGCTAGGTAGGTACTGGCTAGTTACACCAACATGGAAGTTGGTCAAGTCTGCCTAGAACAGATTCCCCACTTCAGTGACTAAAAGAAAAGGTAGGAATTAGAAAATCTTTAAGTCGGCACAAAAAAAGAGAGCATGAGACACAGCAGGCAACCCTTAATTGCCATTGTCTTTATGACTGAGATACACAATGGGAACACATAGCAGTGGAAGTAACTCTTTGGGCTTCTAATCTTAACGAATAAGTATCCGTAAGCCACATGCAGAAAATATTAGGGTGGCACAGGGCTGAAAAGGGCATTCCCAGCCAAGAAGCAATGGGGCAAAGTTAGAGCTGGAAGCAAGAGAGCACGGCTGGAGCACGGGTTGTGAGAAGGGCCACGTTTACAGGGATACAGAGGGCAGGGGCTGAATTCTGAAGAGTCCTGTACGTCCTGATAATACGTGGATATTTTATACTGAAGTCTGTGAATAGTTGCCAAATAAAAAGGGAAACATATTCACAAATTTGAGGCATTACTATAAAAAGACGGTTTAGGACAATGTAGTCATAGGATTCTGATTTTTTAATAATGAAAGTTTGTTCTCAGATAAACATCCATAAAGCCTCCTGCTCAGACAGTCAACGGTAGGTAGTTTGCAGTTTGCAGGCTCAGTGCTTATTTAGATGGAATACCTCAAGAATTTCCATTCTCAGGGTTCTTTTATATAAAGTCAAAGATGTTCCCTCCTGTCTCTCTGCTGATTTCATTATCTCCTCTGCAAGTAGCTGCTGATGGGATCTGGTTGACTCTGACTTGCGGTGGTATTTGTTTTATCATTCAAAGCCCTGCGGGATCAGTTTGGGTTTGGTAGGGGGAAAGATCCGTTTTTATCTTCAGGCTTTACTTGATCATATCAGGTCTTAAACCATTCTGCCAGTTTTGTTTCAGGTATGCAAATGCATTCTTCTTCTCTTTCACTCTCTTTCTCGACATCATTCAATTGTGAGTTTCCTGTTCTCTATTCTCTATTCAATCAAATGATATTTCCTTTTGGACTCTATTAGTAGAGACTTGAAAATTTTGCCCTTAAAATTTATGGATGTGAAAGCCATGATAGTATTTTGACCTGAAAAGCTACCTTACGAAATAACAGTTTTAGATTTAAGCTTAAACATCATGCTGTTGGCATTGTAGAGAATGAGTTGAGGTGGGGAATTTAAGCTGAAGACTGGGTCTTAAGGCAGAGAAATTGAGGTAGGAAACTGTAGCAGATAACTCATGCTATGGTAGGGGCTGGAATTCAGGTTGTGGCGTTTAGTATGGAGAGGAAGGAATGAATGTGAAAGATATGTCAGCGGTAGAATGAACAGGACTGGCTTATAAATTGGCTGTGGGAGTGAACGACAGGGAACTTGCAAGCATTCTTGACTTTGATTTGGACTCTCACAGATGAGGAAGCCATTTACTGAAGGGAGAGGTTAGAGTTGATTAATTTCCTTTTGGAAATACTGGATTTAAGGTTCTTGTCAGGTATTCCGTTTGCAGAAACCCAGGAGGCAATATGGGCTTCAGAGACAGAACTCAGATAGAGATACAGATTTTGTGTGTACTCATTAAGGAAAGTGCTAACTCAAAATACAATGACTTGGATAAGCTGGGAGTTTATTTCTCTTTCATAGACCAATGACCTGATCTACACCTCCAGGCAGCTCTGCTGCACAAGTTCATCCAGGGGCCAGAATGAGGAGACAACTTTGCCTTTTAAATACCTTGTCTTCCAAAGTTGGTCTCCAGTTCTAGTTATGGAGAGAGAGTGAGAAGGAGAACTCCCAATGCATGAAGGCCTACACTCATCACCACTATTCAGATTTTGTTGGCAGGAACTCACATGGCTTTGCTTAGCTGCAAGGGAGGCTGGAAAATGTGGTCTGGCTAGGAAGCTATGTTCCATTTCTTTCTTTGTTTTTTTTTTTCTTTTTTTCTTTTTAGATGGAGTCTCACTCGCTCTTTCACCCAGGCTTTAGTGCAGTGGTGCGATCTCGGCTCACTGCAAGCTCCACCGCCTGGGTTTATGCCATTCTCCTGCCTCATCCTCCTGAGTAGCTGGGACTACAGGCGCCCATCACCAAGCCGGGCTAATTTTTTTGTATTTTTAGTAGAGTCGGGGTTTCACCATGTTAGCCAGGATGGTCTTGATCTCCTGACCTCGTGGTCTGCCTGCCTCAGCCTCCCAAAGTGTTGGGATTACAGGCGTGAGCCACTGTGCCTGGCCGGAAGTTATGTTCTTATATAAACATTAATTACTGTGGATCAAATGGAGGACAGACTGGGTGGGTAGGTGGGTGGATGGACTAAGTTTACACAGGTGTCATCAGTGTACATGAGGCAATGAAGGTATGGAGGGAAATAAGACCACACCAGGAAATGATGCAATACATGCAGCCAAGGACAGAACTCTGTGACCTGCCAACACTTAAGGGCAGAGATACTGAAGTTTTGAGATGGTGACTACATGGTAAAGGGCAAGCTGAGTGTCGAAATTTTTTTCTTCTACATCCCAGTTCCCTTATCTCTACTAAGATATTAATAGTACCCACATCATTGTAATATACAAAGATAAATTGAGATATGATATGAGAAACTGTTAGTATACCACTTACCACAGTGGTAGCTGATGACAATAATAACAATAATTTATTAAGGTATTTATTGAAGTAAGTAGAAAATGTATTGATCTATGATTAGATTTTTAACTAGCTAAATTGCCCTTAGTTTTGCTTGAAATGACAGGGAAGTGTGTATTTTCTGGTTATGTGCGTTTGTGCTGGCTGAAGGTAGATTTTCAGGTCAAAGTTTTTGGGACTTGGTCCAGTTTCTCTCTTTGCTTGTTTTAACACCCTCCAACTTCTTATAGATGCAAATTTAAGGTACCCAAATGGGCCCCCATGAGAGAAAATGTGCGCAGGAGGGGTTTGTGAATAAACTCTGCTCCGTCAGCCTGCTGGAACTGACCTAACTAGTGAGCATGGAGCCTTCCGGGTTTTTTGACTTTAGCCTCTTTGTAACTACATTTTTTTTGGTAAAAATGAAAAATGATCAGTAACTGCAGTCTTTTACGTTTCTTTATTCTACCTATGTAATAGGGGTATTGTGAGGGTTAAATGAGATATGAAGATCTTTCATATATTAAGAAATAATAAGATGACTTTTTTCTACTGCATTTTCTATGCACAGATTTAGTTATCTTTCTGTTCTCCTAAGAGACAGCTAAAGAACAGAAAGTCTTGTAGTGAATTTTATTGCTTGCTGCTTTTTTTAAAGGAAGCATTATTTCCCTGCAGAGCTTAAGATTATCAGTGGAGAACTTTTGCTCTAACCTGTTTAAATCTTGTGAGCTCATTAACTGCTATCATTTACCTCAATTCCAGAAGAAAGAGGATTGAAGATTGTATATTTGCATCTGATAATCGATATAGGTATTTCAAACTTGAGAGTGATGTTTATTTACAAAAACATTAATATTGGCATGTATTGGCACCTAGATTTTATTTATACTTTATCTTGGTAAGCACATTAAAAGGCTGCCCGACTTTTTGATGTGGCCTGTGAATATTGAGTACTGAAAAGCCATGGGTGTTCTTCCAATTTTAGAAACTCATTTTGGAGATAGATCAGAGAATAATTTCAAGTGTATAATTTCCTCAAGTGAAATGAGGCATCCTGACATGCTTTCAAATAGATTCTAGGAAATGTAGGGGATTTGTGATTTTTCTTTTGATAAAGGTAGTGTTATTATTTATAGCTAATGGTTGACAAGAATTTTAATATCGTAGCAAGTAAAGTAGGTTGGCCAACGTGTCTTATTCATACCTTTGAATTATCTGAAGTTATTAACATAGGGCTAACCTACCTTTTTTTAGGAAGAAAACATTTTCAAGTAAAATTAATTCAGAGTATTTTATTTTGAGAAAAGCAACTAAGCAAACTTCGGTTCTTTCCTATTCTGAATAAAATACTCTTTGTGAAATGAAATGCAGTTTTGAATTGTATCATTTGTCTCTCTTTTTACTCTACAGAAATGTTTGTTTATGCAGCTAAATATCTATAAATAGTATAATCAATACATATGAACACATCTATGTTTTTTATCTAGACTTAATGTCTTACTTTTCAAGACAAGCTCACACTGAAAAATGTAAACCTTATGCATAATTATTTGACTGGCTCAAAATATGCTCAGGGTTATGTTCAGGTTGAATTACTTCAATAAGAATGATTCAGAACAGAAAGAAAACCCTGGAGCTATTTCAATGAAGAATTTACAGAGTGACTGAGGAGGTCAATCATCTTACACAGACACATCTGGAAACATACTGACTGTCCTCTCAAGAAGAGAACTATTCTTTGCAAAGTTGGTTCTTAACTTTAAGTACTTGTGAAAATGATTCACTGATATTCAGCATGACACCTATGTTAGGCAATTCTTGCACTGCTACAAATAAATACCTGAGACTGGGTAATTTATAAGAATAGGGGTTTAATTGGCTTATGGTTCTGCAGGCTGTACAGGAAGGGTAAGTGATAATGGCTTCTGCCCCTGGGAAGGCCTCAAGGAGCTTTGAGCATGGTAGAAAGCAAAGCGGCAGCAGGCACATCACATGGCCAAAGCGGGAATAGGAGACAGAGATGGAGGGCGGTGCTATGCAGTTTTTTTTTTTTTTTCTACTTTATGTTCTAGGGTACATGTGCACAACGTGCAGGTTTGTTACAGACGTATACATGTGCCATGTTGGTGTGCTGCACCCATTAGCTCGTCATTTACATTAGGTATATCTCCTAATGCTATCCCTCACCCCTCCCCGCTCCCCACAACAGGCCCCGGTGTGTGATGTTCCCCTTCCTGTGTCCAAGTGTTCTCATTGTTCAGTTCCCACCTATGAGTGAGAACATGCGGTGTTTGGTTTTCTGTTCTTGCGATAGTTTGCTGAGAATGATGGTTTCCAGCTGCATCCATGTCCCTACAAAGGACATGAACTCATCCTTTTTTATGGCTGCATAGTATTCCATGGTGTATATGTGCCACAATTTCTTAATCCAGTCTGTCACTGATGGACATTTGGGTTGGTTCCAAGTCTTTGCTATTGTGAATAGTGCTGCAATAAACACACACTTTAAAGAAACAGATCTTGTGAGAACTCCATTATCACCAAGAGGATGGCCATTCATGAGGGACCTACCCCCGTGATCTAAACACCTCCCACCAGGCCCTGCTTCCAACACTGTGGATTTTATTTCAACATGAGATGGGTGGGGACAAATGTACTAATTTTATCAACGCCTGTCTGCTGCAAGTTTCTACCTGCCTAATGAGTCAGCAAAGAAATATTTAATTGCATGACTATAGAGAAATTTGTGCTTTTCCTTATATAATTATACTCTATCTTTTAAAATTGAATTTATTAAAGGATATAGGGCAGTATACAACAAAAATACAGTAAATTAATAATAAAATAGAAACAGAATTGGAAAGTCAATGTTAAAGGAAAGAGTAAGTAGATGTGCTTAACATGAAGACAGACACAGTTGCTGTGGCTGAGTGTCCTGTTTGCCTCTCAGCTTTCTGACAGCCTGGGTGAAAAGGAGATACAATCATCACCATAATTCTAATGTTAGGAGAGCAAACATTCTAACCTCAAAGGGAGCAAAATTCTAAATATTTTATCCAGTGGGATTTTATATCTACTACTTTATCGAGAAAAAATATCTTCAATATCATTTTTCACAAATTTTATAGAGCAGTTTCTTATGGTGTTTTCCAATACATATCCTTAAAATATACCTTGGTAGAAAATAATATGCAAAAGCATAAGTTAATATATTGCAAGTTGGCACATTTTGGTGACCTGGTTTGACGGATGGACATAAAGTCCTATAATGTCAACTGATTTCATTTCTTTTAGATAATCTGTAGTTGACACCTCTTTTGGAGAGACTCTTGATAGAGAAGCATAAAATATAGTTTAATGAATTCTGATGACAAGTTTAAGGACTGAAATTCTGCCTTGTTTGAGGAGTTACCTGTATGCTTTTTAAACAAAATGAGGAAATGATCACCTGATATTTTGCCATAAAAATGGAGGAGTCTAACTAGGACTTTTGCTTGGAATAAAGCATACTTGCCTACCTGAGTGTGAAGATAATCTTCAGGGACCAGTGATCTGGAAGGACACCAAGTCCCAACTATGTGAAATGTCAATACAATTGCATGTCTACATTTCTGGGCAACCGAAAAAGCTTTTTTTGTCATTGGAATCCAAAGTCATTTTCAATAACCTTGATTGTCTTAATATTTCATTGCATTTTATATTTTTTAAAGTTACAAATCAATGTCATTTTCAAAGAAACATTGACAGAATCAACACAGTCTAGAAAAGGATCGACAGAATGATGAAGTGTACATCTTTTGGAAAACTTGAAGACTAGGACTATTTAGCCTGGAGAGGAGAATAGTTAAAGGGAAAGAGATAATTAATTCTTCAGCTGTGACTCTCTACCTTATGGAAAAGGGAAGGGTTGAGAGCAGAGTTAGAACCAGTGCATCCTTCCTTACGAAGAAGTCAGGTTCCAACAAGGAAGTGCTTGTTAAAAATTAGTGTTGTTCCAGTGTGGACAGGACTGTCTAGTGAGGCGGGGAGTCCCTCTCATTAGAACTGCAGTTTCATTCATTGTTTTTTTATTCCCCTGTGAGTCATACTTTCTTGTTTGTTTGCATGTCTTATAACTGTTTTTTTTTTTTTTTTAAGAGAACAGGATGTTTTAAATAATATAATGTGACAACTCAGAAAATCAGATTTTTCCACCTCTCCAACGTTTGCTGTTGTTTATTTGTTGGTTCGATAGCATTTTCTAAACGAATTCTCTAAAGGCTGTATTCTTTGTCACATGTGGTCACTGAAGTTTCTGCTCAGTTAGCTTAGTGGTCAGTTAATGAACGGACAGAGATTTCCTTAGATGCCTTAGATACCTAGAACCAGCGAGTCTCCTGGCCTTTACCAAGGGTGCACAGAGCTTCAAGGTCAGCCAGAGGAGAGATCTTAGGATCTTTGCAGATCTTTCCTGGGCCTATGCACAGCCCCTGAATCTAAGCACAGCCCTATTCATGTGTGTAATTTCCGAGATCCCCACGAATATGCCAGAGCTTTGTCAAGCCCCCTTGTGCACAACTGTTACCAACTGCCTCAGGCAGCCTCAGAGATCAATAGTTACCTCTAACTGTCGTCGGAAACCTCCTGGGGCGGGGGGGGGAGGGACCAGAGGCTTTCCCTAGTCGAGCTTCAAGTTCAGGTCAAATAAAGACATCCTTCTGAGTGGGGTCTTCCAGGGAACCGCCAGATCAGCCATACAACAACAATCGTCTGGGAATGGGGCCTTGAAGGAGCTGCAACCCCGTTCTGCGCCCTCTGGTGGCGGCTAGGCTGCCAGTTCTCACCAGGATTGCAGGCTCTTGGCTTTCCAGGCTACCAAGGGGAGCAGGGATGGGAATAGGGCAAATGAAAATTCCATAGCGCTTGCTGTTCCTAATGAGATTCGGCGGCTTTTCGTGAATAAACGCTCCTCAGATTGCTGCAAGACTTTGGTTAATTTCCAGAATTCTAGAAAAATTGAGGCTAACAGTTTTTTTGCCAGTGTTTTCATTGCTTACATGAGTAGAGATTCTTTGGAGGTCCTTTCCATGCCAGTTTTGCTATGTCACTGTACAAGTGCTTTTTTGCCATGTTTTTAAAAGATAAAAAGTTGAATTCATTGCTTCCAAGGACCCCTCCCATTCTAGAGTGTTCCGTATTAATAGGTCTCATTCCCCAACCATCCTAGGTGATAGAATTTACTGTACCATTTTAAAAATAAATATGATTGTTTAAGATACACTGAAATAGACTTTGAACAGTGCCAAGATATGAAACATAATAAACTTTACTTAATTATCAACTCTGCCTTGTTTTATTCCCAGATTTGAAAAGGAAATATTACTTTTCTGGCACAGTTTCTTAACTTAAAATGAATTAGTCTAAAGGGGTAGGAGATCTTAAGACAATAGAGATACAATGTAAACCCCAGACACTATTGAAAGCGTAAACATCAAGTAATTTACTGACAGCATTTCACAGAATTGAATCATCAGCATATATATTTATTGAATGGTTTACTTTTTTGAGTAACTAATACATTGTTATTAATTATAGTCACCACGTTGTATTGTAGACCTCTTGAACTTATTCCTCCCAACTGGAATTTTGTATCTTTGGTTTACCTCTAATTCTTTTGTTTGCTTTTTTTTGTTTTGCTTTGTTTTGTTTTGAGACAGGGTCTCACTGTGTTGCCCAGGCTGGAGTCCAGTGGGGCAATCTCAGCTCACTGCAACCTCTGCCTCCTGGGTTCAAGCAATTCTCATGTCTCAGCCTCCAGAGTAGCTGGGATTACAGGCATGCACCACCATGCCCAGCTAATTTTTGTATTTTTAGTAGAGACAGGGTTTCACCTGATGGCGAGACTAGTCTTGAACTCCAGACCTCAAGTGATCTGCCCGCCTTGGTCTCCCAAAGTGCTGGGATTACAGGTGTCAGCCACCACGCCCAGCCAGTTTACCTCTAATTCTGAAATCTGTTATAATTATTATTACTAAAATATTAATATATTCATGCTAATTCTTTATTCACTAAAGGTCCATTTTTGTACTAAGTACTGAGAACATAGGTAAGGAATCAGCTAAACATGATCCAAGGCTGTTTTATATCAATTTCTTCAAAGATAGATGTGAGAAAATAGTGCCACATTATTTGGTAATGATGTTAAATGAAGTTGCTATGCAAATTATTTTCCAGATGTCTGAAGCCAAACCTTTTTAACTTAACAAATTTTGAGGTGACTCTTCCCAAACTATGTAAAACATTTCTCTGCTTCATCAGGAAGCTAATGATCTAATGTCTCAGTAGCAAGTAATCATTTTGGACAGTTATCTCATTGTCCTGTAAAACAGTGGCAGCCACCTTGCTCTTGTAGGGTAGAGCTGAGCAGAAGTACTCACTGGTGACATAATGCTGTGCTGCTGGTATTTTCATACTCTTTCATGAAGTGTTGTGCCTCATATTTTTCCATTAATATCTGCTAATCATAGATTTTCCATCTATTTTTAATTTGATCTTTCTACTTTATAATCTGTGAACTGACATATGAGACAAGAGATTGTACCTGTTGGGTTCTTAACATTTATGAGGCACTATCCTAAGTGTTAAAATGTGTCTGTGCATTTAATCCTCCTAACATCTCAGACAGGTAAGCACTATTATCATCTATGTTTTTAGACAAGAAAACTGAAGCACAGAGAGATTAAGTAACTTGCCCCAAATCATGTAGCAGTTCATGATCTTAACCATTATACTATACTGTTGAAGTGGCATCGTCCATCCTGGGTAATACCCAAGGTTAGTTGTCTCAGGCCAAGGAAATCAAGGATGTGAACACACAGGGAGTGAGGTTAAGAGTGGAGGTTTAATAGACGCAAAAAGAGAAGAGCTCTCTCCTGCAGAGAGGGTTCCTGAGTGGGTTTTCTGGTCAGCAAAATGCAGCGGGTTTTATAGATGATCTTGAGGAGGCAGAGTCTGATTTACCAGGGCACGAAAGATTGGTCGGACCAGGTGTACCATTTGCATGGTGCATAAAAATCTGGCCACCCCCACCCTAATCTTTTATTATTCTGATGGGTTCTGTACTTGGCTGGCACCATGTTACCTGTTTCTTTACTGTATACACAAAGACAAGGGAAGATGGAGCCTCCATGTTGAACATACCTGGCCCCCAGGTAGCCTTTTTCTATTGGCACAGCTGCTGGCATTCACCTGTGCAAGCTTCCCGCTTGCTTGTCTATGTCTACAGCTCGATTTTTCAGGCAGTTCTTTTAATGATTTTGGAGCTGCTTTTTGTTAAAAGGAAAATTCCACCAAGGACTCTTACCCTCACTATCTGCCTAAATAATTTCTATCTGCTGTATCACTGTGTCATTTAAAAATGCTTATTAAAATGACACATAAACCTAAGAGTGAATGAGCTGTCATAGAGTATTTGAGTGGAACTGTTTGAAAAATACTTAAATTTTGGTGAGTTGTCTTTGTGATGTCTATGTTAGTTTCCCACAGAATGTATGTGTATGTCTGTGTTTGTGCAAATTTCTTGTGTTTGTATCAAATAGGTTAAGGTGGCCAGAGAAGCAACTTTACCAAATCAGTGTTAAGTATTATTAAATCATGAACATTGTGTGCCAGATCTGGCCTAATGCCTTTGTGTGTGTTTGAAGTTTCACTGGAACCCAGCTACATTCATTCATTCACTTACCGTCTATGGCTGCTTTCTTGTGACAGTGGCAGGGATGAGTAGTTGCCATAGAGACCATATGGCCCACAAAGCCCAAAATATTTACTATCTGGCCATCTGAAAAAAGAAAACAAGTAAGTCAACCCCTGCTTTAGATGTTGGGTTTTATACCAGTGGGTCTCAACTTCAGGTTTTGAGAAAGACAAAAGAAGGGGTTGGCTCATTGGAATCAGCTGGACAGGCTTTTCAAAAGCTACACACTTCCCTTTCTCCTTCTTCTCATCAGCTTTCCTTGTTGAGAACCACTGTCTTAAACTTTATGATCCAAATGATTTCATTAACTGATACAGATTGTTTGCTTTCATTAACTATTTTTGGCCTTCTCTAACATATCTAAAGTAATGTTGACCGTGTATTTCTTTTACAGGGTTGTGGGAAGAAAATGTATTCCTTTTTGAGAGGAACCAAACAACTGCAGGTGCTGAGATTTCTGGGAATCTCCATTGGAGTGACACAAATTCTGGCCATGATTCTCACCATTACTCTGCTCTGGGCTCTGTATTATGATAGAAGGGAGCCTGTGACAGACCAAATGATGTCCTTGAAGAATGAGAACTCTCAGCACCTGTCATGTCCCTCAGTAGAACTGTTGAAACCAAGCCTGTCAAGAATCTTTGAACACACATCCATGGCAAACAGCTTTAACACACACTTTGAGATGGAGGAGTTATAAAAAGAAAAGTCACAGAAGAAAAACACAAACTTGTTTTATTAGACTTGTGAATTTTTGAGTACATACTATGTGTTTCAGAAACAGGTAGAATAAAAATGTTGTCATAAAATAATACCTAAGCATATACTATTCTATGCTTTAAAATGAGGAGGGAAAAGTTTCATGTCATAAGTCACCACCTGGACAATAACTGATGCCCTTAAAATGCTGAAGACAGGCCGGGTGCAGTGGCTCAAGCCTGTAATCCCAGCACTTTGGGAGGCCGAGACGGGCGGATCACAAGGTCAGGAGATCGAGACCATCCTGGCTAACACGGTGAAACCCCGTCTCTACTAAAAAATACAAAAAAAAAACTAGCCGGGCGAGGTGGCGGGCGCCTGTAGTCCCAGCTACTCGGGAGGCTGAGGCAGGAGAATGGCGTGAACCCGGGAGGCGGAACTTGCAGTGAGCTGAGATCTGGCCACTGCACTCCAGCCCGGGCGACAGAGCAAGACTCTGTCTCCAAAAAAAAAAAAAAAAAAAAAAAATGCTGAAGACAAATGTCATACCCACTGTGTAGCCTGTGTATGACTGAACACAGTTATGTTTTGAGGCAGCGTGGTTTGATTAGCATTTCTGCATCCATACAAACGAGTCACATATGGTGGAACTGGAGCTACAGTAAAGGTTGATTTACTTCTACCAACTAGTATAGAAAGTACTAATTAAATGCTAACATAGGAAGTTAGAAGATACTAATAACTTTTATTACTCAGCGATCTATTCTTTTGATGCTAAATAAATTATACATCAGAAAACTTTCAATATTGGTGACTACCTAAATGTGATTTTTGCTGGTTACTAAAATATTCTTACCACTTAAAAGAGCAAGCTAACACATTGTCTTAAACTGATCAGGGATCTATTTGTATATAAGTCTGTGTTAAATCTGTATAATTCAGTAGATTTCAGTTCTGATAATGTTAAGAATAACCATTATGAAAAGGAAAATTTGTCCTGTATGGCATCATTATTTTTAGCCTTTCCTGTTAATAGAGCTTTAATATTCTGTCCTGGGCTTATATTACACATATAACTGTTAATTTAAATACTTAACCACTAATTTTGAAAATTACCAGTGTGATACATAGGAATCATTATTCAGAATGTAGTCTGGTCTTTAGGAAGTATTAAGAAGAAAATTTGCACATAATTTAGTTGATTCAGAAAGGACTTGTATGCTGTTTTTCTCCCAAATGAAGACTCTTTTTGACACTAAACACTTTTTTAAAAACTTATCTTTGCCTTCTCCAAACAAGAAGCAATAGTCTCCAAGTCAATATAATTCTACAGAAAATAATGTTCTTTTTCTCCAGAAAAATGCTTGTGAGAATGATTAAAACATGTGACAATTTAGAGATTCTTTCTTTTATTTCATTGATTAATATACTGTGGCAAATTACACAGATTATTAAATTTTTTACAAGAGTATAGTATATTTATTTGAAATGGGAAAAGTGCATTTTACTGTATTTTGTGTATTTTGTTTATTTCTCAGAATATGGAAAGAAAAATAAAATGTGTCAATAAATATTTTCTAGAGAGTAATGACTTGTCTGTGCCTATTTTTTAATACATTACAAGCACTTAAGCCACTTGAGAAGATTATCAAAGGGAGAAAAACATGAGAAAGAATGATTGCATAAAGTATTAATATTGATTTCCAAACTATAGAACAGACCTATAAGAGTATGTATTTTCACTGAGAAGAGTCAAAAAGATGCCCATTTATTTTTCACTTTTGCTTTTTAGCTAAATGTTAAATAATATACTTGTTTGAGATAATATAAAAATATGCCCATTTGTGTTAATTTATCTTTTCAATGTTTGCATAATCACAGTTTTATAACTATTATTAATTTTTAAGAGAATATGAGTCTCTTAGTTAATTTCAAATTCTCTTCAAATGAGTCAAGGAATACAATACTTGAAATTGACTGCCGTATTTAAAATCTTCCATAGATTTTAATGAAAACTGAGTACAGTACTTGTTCAATCAGAGACAAAAGCATCCCTTCTAATAACTTCCTCAATGCCCCAAATCCCTGTAATTTCACCTAAAATACCCACGTAACTGAGATAGATATCTATGAGTTTTGTTTGAATTATTTGTATAATGGTCAAATTTAGCGGCTTCTTTTTTTAATATGTCTTACAGTCACAGAAAGAGCAAGCATATAATATGTTGGACTCAGTAAAATGAAAAGTCCTCAAATTAGAAAAGTTGCTTTCTACATTTTTAGACCTCAGATATTTTGATGTATTACCTGATTTACTACCCTCTAGAATGGTCAACATAAATTTAGACAATCATTTTGTATATAATACACTTGCTTAATGGGAATGAATGACATTTATAGCAATAGCCCACAAAGCCTCTTATGGTAGCAGTGCACCTGGAATAATAAAACTGCAAGGGAGTTAAAAAAGTGTATTTAATACAGTAGAGCTGAGGGAGTTCACTGTTTGGGTACATTGCAAACAAAACTGTTAACTGTTTCTTTGGGAATTTTTAAAAGCTTTCTTTGGTTAAAAAAATCACCATTTTTTAAAAGTAGAAATTTAAGAAGATTATTTTTAGACTGGTTAACAGTCCATTCAAAGTGCCCTGGAGACTCAGAGATGGCAACAAGAGATGATGTCTGTCCTTAAACACTGTAGAATCTGGGTTAGAGACACTCGTGCTAACCACAGGAAAAATAAATAAGGGAATATACAGCAAGTAGGGCCCTTCTTAAGAATAAGAGATGGAGTAGAGTGGAATTAAGGCCGCTATGCCAAGGCGATGGCCTTCAAGCTGGATCAGAAGGAGCAGTGGAGTCTAGCTAGCTCGTGGAAAACGTTCCATGAGCCATGAGTTTGAGGTTAAAAAGTATACATGATTTTGGAGTTATGACTTATGGTTCAATGTGGTTAGATCATAGAATGCTTGAAGAGATGCCATGGGAGAGCAAATGAATGAAATTTGAATTTAGGTGCTTTGTTCTGTAGGCTAAAAGTAAAGTCACCGAAGTGATTTCAGAAAGAGAAATGAATATTTCATTAATTTAACTGGATTAGCCAAGTAAGAAAGAGGGGACCAGGAGACAGTTATACTCATTATGCAACTCCTGAGTGGGTGGGTCACCATTGACCACAGTCTAGGTAAGTGGAGCGCTTGAGAGTTGTACACACTGCAGGTCCTGGTGGGAGACTGGATAGTTTGCTGTTGCTGTGGTCCTGGAGAGGGATAAGGATCCTCACCAGAACAATGGACGTCAAAAATCAAGAGTGCATAAAACAGATCACACCAGGGTGAATCCACAAAAATTGGCAGTAGATAGACCTCAGGGAGTGTGGGACAAGAAGTAAAAGAACTGAAATTTCTGAATTTTGCGCCTGGCAAATTGGCATGGCATTAACCTAGATGGAAGACTGGAGGGGAACGAGTATGAGAGGGTAATTAATTTGGTCTGAGACACAGAGTTAGAGATGCCTGCAGGACATGCAGATGGAGATGTCTACAGGCAGCTGTAAATTTCAGTCTGGAGCTTTGGAGAATTCACTGTCAAGCCTGAGAATTTTTATGCTTTGCTTTCCCATCTCAGGAAGCCTGACAGAAAATGGGCTGGGAACCAAATCTTATATGAGGAGAATCTTAAATAGATTGCCACAGAAGCTTCCTTTTGTCTGAACTCCCACTCCTGTGGATGAGTCAAGGGAGGTAAAAACAAGAAATGATTATACTACTGAATCTTCTCTGGCAAAGGAGCTGCCCCCTTTTTAAAAACACTGCCAACTGCTATGCTGCTTCACCCAACCCTCTTCCTATTGTCATTCTGAGATTTACAAGTAGATTCGTCTCCCCTATGAACTGAGTTCTCATTTCCTCACATCCTAGAAACATACAGAATCTTTGGTATCATCTTGATCTTGAAAGCTTTTCTTTTTCTATTTTTATGTGTTAATTGCAGTCATTCTTTATCTCATACTTTCAGGGGTGCGTACTAGGTACCAGGCACATGTAGGAGGTTCTTTACACTTATTTTCTCTGTTCTTTGCAACTCATTTGCAATTTGCAGGCACCCCACTTTATTTTACAAATGAAGAAGAGGGACTCCAAGAGACTGAATAAATTTACTTAGCTAATATGTGGCAGAGCTGTACTTCCACTCTCCCCATTTTGTGGCATGGTATCTTCACCGACCTGTGGTGAAGCTCAGATGATTCTTTACGTAGAAAAGCCAAATTTTCCTACATGTAAATCAATATCACCAGGCCTAATTGATCTCCAGATTTTATTACTACTTCTTTCAAAATGATGCTCTTGTCTAACCTCATTCCTACTATTATTTCCCAAGAACAAGTATAAATTATCTAAAGTATCTTGTACACACACATACACACACAGGCAAATTAAGTTCTTTTTTTTTTTTTTAGATGAAGTCTCACACTGTCACCCAGGCTGAAGTCAGTGGCGTGATCTCGGCTCACTGCAACCCCTGCCTCCTGGGTTCAAGCGATTCTCCTGCCTCAGCCTCCCAAGTATCTGGGACTACAGGTGCGCATCTAATATTTTGTATTTTTAGTAGAGATGGGGTTTCACTATGTTGGCCAGGCTGGCCTTGAACTCCTGACCTCGTGATCTGCCCACCTCAGCCTCCTAAAGTGCTGGGATTATGAGCCACTGTGCCCAGCCCAAATTAAGTTCTTAAATCAACTTTATTGAGATTTTATGTACATATATATAAACACATATACACACACACACACACACACACATATATATGTATATACACACACACACACACGCACACCTAGTAAATATACCCCTTTCAAGTATACAGTTAATTAGTTTTGGCAACTATATATACTCATGTAACCACAACCACAATCAAGATCTAGAACATTTTCATCATGTCAAAAAGTTTCCTCTTGCCCATCTCTGATAAATCCTGCAGTCCCCACTCCTAGCCCCAGGCAACACTGATCTGCTAAATGTCACTCAGATTAATTCCTGTGAAACTTTATTCTTATATTGCTGCTTCCTTACTCAAACACTTCCAGAGATTCCTTGTTGTAAGAAAGGCGGAGCTTCCCAACTCATTCATGTATATATTATACGGCATGTTAGGATACGTGAAGCTCAGGGGCCACTGGCCACCCTAGGCCTTGTCTGGCTACCATAAGGGCTACGAGGAAGCAATAGCTCAATTCAAAATTTTGGCTGCTACATTACAGATCTCAAAATACAGTGGCTTAAACAAAATAGAAGTGAAATTTTAGCTCATAAAATGTGTATGTGAGTAGCCCAAACTATGGCTGCCCGAAGCTGTCTGGGACTCAGGATCCTTCTCTCTGGCTACTCTACAATGCTGAGGTGTTCGCTTTGCTCACATGGACCCAAGTAGCAGCCTACTTCCACATTTCACACAATAGGCCAGACAATAGGGAAAGTTAAAGGGAAGAAAGAATACCTCTTCCCTTTAAGGACCTACTCAGAAGCACACATCACTTCCATTGGCACCACACAGCTACAAGGAAGGGTTGTAAATGCTTTTTGTTCTGAATACCCACGCATCCCGTTAAACCAGGAATTTCAATGACCACACAGAAAGAATGGGTAATGAGGATTGGTGTCAACTAGCAAATCTCTGCCATACTCCTCAGTACCTGCAGAATAAAGTCTTCCACTACCTGAATTTATTTTTCCAAATCTATCTCCCATAATACTTTCTCAAGTATCACTAGAAACCAGCCAACAGGACCAGTCCTAGTCCACTCATTGCCTCTAACATCCCACATATCCCATGTCTCTTTGATTTTGCTCTCATCACGGTTCTTCGCTGGTACAACCTCATCTCCACAATGTCAGCTTGTACTCAACTTTGAAGTCCCAGCTCAGCAGCCACCTATTACATAAAGTTTCTCCTGACTACTCCAGTCCACAACAATTCATTCTTCTCGGAGCTCAGCATTAATTTGTTACCATGACATCTAGTTTGAAGTTTGTATTTTCAATTATATCATCTATATCTATATCTCTATCTATCTGTCTATTATTATTTTTTTCCTGAGACAGGGTCTCACTCTGTCAACCAGGCTGGAGTGCACTGGCATGATCTTGGCTCACTGCAGCCTCTACCCCCTGGGCTCAAGCAATCCTCCCACCTCAGCCTCCTGAGTAGCTGGCACCTTAGGCACGTGCCATTTTTTATATTTATACAGCTAATTTTTTATATTTTTGGTCAAGACAGGGTTTCACCGTGTTGCCCAGGCTGGTCTCAAACTCTTGAGCCCAAGCAATCATCCTGCCCCAGCCTTCCAAAGTGCTAGGATTACAGGCATGAGCCACTATGCCAGGCTACACAGGGGGTCACCATGTTGCCCAGGCTGGTCTCGAACTCCTGAGCTCCAGCAATCCACGCACTTCCTTCTCCCAAAGTACTTGAGTACAGGCATGAGCCACTGGGGTCCAGCTTTTTTTTTTTTTTTTTTTTCTCTCTTTGCTTGTCTATCTGGTCTTTCTTGGGAACAAACATCATGCTGTTTTTTCCCACTCAGCATTTTGCATAGGCCTAGGCAATACGTCTTATGTATCAGTTGCATATCTATTTGTTGTGCATCTAAATTAATGTATGCATGAATTACAAGACAGTTAAATGAATCAAAAGCCATTGCCTAAAATGATTCCAACAAGGAGAAACAGCTGTAAAGGAGGCTATCTGTTTTTCTTGACTGAGACAGAGGACACTGGGTTAGCATGGGCTAAGTACTGACTTAGCTGTAAACGGTTGTAGATTGCATCTGCAGAATGCATTTAAAGCTTAGTCAAATCTTATAAATGTCTGAGTGAACTATCAGATTTTACTTTTAGTCTAACAATATAATAGTGTCCTAGATTTATAAAATGCTTTCACACATAACCCTAAATCCTTTAGCTTTTAAATATACAAATTTCTTTGACTGGTAGTGTACAAAGTAAAAGCTGAGTGCACATCTCTGAAAAAAATCCACGGAGAGTGAGAAATTGGAGCAGATCACCCCTAACTTTGCAATTTCTACACAATTCTAGAAAGTAACTTAAAAAAATAAGTGGCATTCCAAAACTTCAGTGCGAGTGCCCCAAACAGTGCTTTATTTACTCTTCTTATAATCTTAATGAGGTCAGTTTTTTAGCCAAGATAAAGTGCCTATGAAAGGAGATAAGAAATATGCCCCAAATTACATAGCAAGTAAGTGATATTGTTGGGATTTGAACGAGTTTTGTTAAAATTCCAAGTCTGTACTCAAATATTTTATAAGAGAGTTACAATGTTAACTGATGTCCAAAATTATTCTTAATTTTATGGTTATAGCATATTGCTATTTTAATAGATTTCTGCCTTTTGCTAACTAGTATTTATGAATTTTTTGTGTATATTCAACAGTTATATTCATTTGTTTTGTGTCTGAACATATTTATTTTTGAAAATATCAAGGACAATCTAGAGTCCTGTCAATGTTTATTTATTTTATTTTATTCTAAGAATTTGGCAAGTATATATATATCATCTTTAATTCTCTATGATAAAAATATCTTAAATTTATTTATCTCCATTCACATTAAGAGAAACAAAAAAGGACTTCTACTTCCAACCAAGATAAAACAACAAGGAACAGATTTACCCTCCTGCTTGAAATAAACAAACCAACAAAGAACAAAGACTAACATACTTGAAACAATAATTTTTAACACATTGGCCATCAGGGAATAAAGGACAGTGACTTTTAATTTACTGGTAACAAATGAGGTGAGTCCTATTGCTTCCCCCACTTGTTGCTTTGAGAGAGTTTCCAGGATGTGGTGAAGGGAGGGAGAACCTGGGTACAGCCTAGGTGCATAAATAAAGAAGGCATAAATAAAGAACTGCATGCATAAATAAAGAGCCCTATGGATATGGAGTTTCCTCTTTGAGTATTCAGCAGGGTACAGATTAGCATATCCAAGAGGATTAGATAAAAAACTACTGGTACCACAGGGGGCTGGGAATAGTGCCTATTCTCACTAGCCAGACTGGAAAACATCATAATTCACAAGGCACTGGGTGGAATACTCAGAAAAGTCCCATCTCAGTAATGAGAAATAATTAACCTTAGAACAAATGTTACTGGCATCTAACAAATCATGAAAACAAGACCTTAGATTTTGTTTCCACGTAATTTAACTGTATTCAGAACAAACCTCAAGAATATTTATAGAAGTACATACCTATTCAGCACCCAACAAAGAAAAAATTCACGTTTGACATGTCCAATCAAAGATTATCAGGCCTTCCAAAAATTAGGAAAGTGTGATCCATAATGAGAAGAAAATAATCAATTGAAATAGACCCATAACTGGCACAAATGTTAAAACTTGTAGATACGAACATTAAAAAGAGGAGTTATAGAGGTTTTCTACGTGTTCAAAAAATTAGGTAGAAAGAGGAAAGATAATTTTTAAAACACTCAGACTTTCAAAAATGAAAGCTACAATGTGTGACATTAAAATATGCTGGATAGAATTAAAAGCAGATTAGCCATTGCAGAGGGAAAGATTAAGAAACTTCATGACATAGCAACATAAATTATACAAAAGAAAAGAGAGAGAGAAAGAAAAAAAAAGATAAACAGTGAAAAGAGAATCATTGAGCTATGACAACTTCAAGTGGTCTAATATACGAGTAATTGGAGTCTTCAAGGGAGATGAGCAAAGCAAAGATTAACGAAAGAATACTAGAAAACATTTCAAAATTGATATTAAAAGATCCAAGAATATCAAAAGACCCAAGTACACTGAGGCAAAATATAATCAATGTGCTCAAAACCAGTGATACACAGAAAGTCTTTAAAGCCTTCAGAGAAAAAAGTCATGTGATATGCAGAGAAACAAATGTGGGATGACAGTCAATTTCTTGACAAAAACAGTATGCAGGATAACATCTCACATTGAAAGGAAAAAAAGTTCAACCTAGAATTCTCTACTCAGTGAAAATAGATTTCAAATAAAATTAATTTAAAAAAACTTTTTCAGACACACAAAAACTAAAAAAAGTATCACCTGCAAATCATACTACAAGAAATGTTAATAGAAATCTGTGGAAAAGTATGGCAGATGGAAATACGGATTTACAAAATGGGATGAAGAGCACAGGAAATGGCAACTAGATCTGTAAATATATAGGACTATGTTCTTATTACATAAGGCAACAAAAGGAAATTAAGGCCATCCAAACTGCCTGCTTTTGCAGACAACATGATCATCTATGTAGAAAACCCAAAGGAATCTGCAAAAGCACTACTAGAACTAATAAGTGATTTTTGGCAAGGTACAAAATGCAAAGCCAATATGCCAAACTAAGTTGTTATACACTATCAATAAACAACCAGAAATTGAAATTACATAAAATGATACCATTTAGACTAACATAAAAAATATAAAATCACATGAGGTATTTCTGGGTTAAAAAAAAGATGTGTAGGATCCTGCACTTGGAAAGCTCTAAAACACTGTTGACAGAGATTAAGGAAGACCTCAGTAAATGGAGATACATAGTATATTCGTGAACCAGAACACTTAATATTGTTAAGATGATAATTTGCCCCAAATTGATCTTTAGGTTCAATGTAATCCTAATCAAAATCTCTGCATGTGTTTTTGTAGAAATTGACAAGCTACCTGCAAAATTCATTTGAAAATGTCAAAGATCTAAGATAGTAAAATAAATAAAGAAGTTGAAAAATTTTTAAAAGATAAAGAGATAATACTAATGAATTTCAAAACTTGTGATGCTATCAAGAACGTTATAATGGTACTGGTGTCAAGACAGAAAAATAGATAAATGAAACAGTATAGGGGGTACAAAAATAAGCTCTTATGTACATGGACAACTGATTTCTGACATGTATACAAACGCAATTCTTTGGTTAAATAATAATCTTTTCAACAAATAGTGCCAGAACTATTGGAAATCCACATATAAAAATATATTTTTAAAAGGACTGTAATCTATACATTACAACATGAACAAAAGTAATTGAAACAGATCACATACATAAATGTAGAACTAAAACAATAATTAGTTTAGAAGAAAATGTATTAGAAAATCTTTTTGACCTCAGCTTATGCAAAGGCTCCTTAAACATGATACTACAGCACAGTCCATAAAATAAGAAATTGGTAAAATGTAGTTTATCAAAATTTTAAAACCAGTGCTCATTAAAAGGTACCATGAAGAAAATTTAAAAAGTCATTGACTAGAAGAAAATATTTATAAGACACATATATGATAAATATCCGATTAAAGATCATATCCAGAATATATGAAGAACTCTCAAACTTCAATAACACTAAAGCAAATTCCAATTAAATAGGTAAAATATTTGAAGAGGCGCTTCATAATGAAGATACACAGATGGAAAATAGATGTATAAAAATGTTCAGTGTAATTATTTATTAGGTAAATTTAAGTTAAAACCACAATAACCACTATACACTTACTAGAATGGCTAAAATTTAAAAGTTTGACAATACCAAGTGTTAGTGAAGTTGTGAAGAAACTGAATTCTCACATACTATTGCTATGAACATAAAATGGCCAAGCCCCTTTGAAAATAGTTTGACAATTTCTTAAATTGTTTAACATATGCCTAAAATACTATTCAGCTAACTTATGCCTGAGAATTTACCCAAGAGAAAGCAAGGTGTATTTCCATACGTGGGCTTATACATAATGTTTATGACAGTTTTACTAGCAATCACCAAAAATTGGCAACAACCTAAATGCCATGAACAAATTAATAGATAAAGAAATTGTGTAATATTTATATAATAGACTATTACTCAATACTAAAAGGGAGTAGACTATTGATATATGCAACAACATGGATAAATTTCAAAGTAATTATGCTGACTGAAAGCAGTTGAGCAACAACAAGGAGTGACCCATTGTTATATACAATAATATGGGGAAAACAAAAAGAATTATACTGAGTAAAAGTAGCCAACCAATAAATAGTGCATACTGCATGATTCTATTGATGTAAAACTCTAGAAAATTCAAATTAATCTATAGTAACTAAAAACAGATCCCTGGTTGGCTCTAGGAGGATTTGGGGGGTGATGTTTATATTCACTATTTTGATTATAATAGTGGTTTCATGGATGTATACATATGTCACAACTTATCGAATTGTAGACATTAAATTTGTGCATTTTGTATGTCAACAAAGCTTTTAAAAAATGGGAGATCTTATTATTATTAAAATAAGATTTAACAAAATGGGCCAATAAATAACGATCTTTGATTGATCTACTAGGAAAGATAGAAAGCATTTATTACTGGCACAGGAGAAAGTTCTCTCTGTTTTATAATTCATTGTTCACAAGCTTGTCAAAGGGCAGGGTCCTTTAGGTAGAACAGTTAAAAGAAAAATAATAGTTGCATTTTTCAGAACTCAAAATTAAGCTTTGGGCTATTACCTTTTATAAATTATGGACTAAGCGTGTGAGAATTTAATTGCTCTGTGTTGTCAAGTTCTCCACACATGCATAACTTAAAAATCTCTTTCTTTCTGGAAAGTTATGTTCTGGCAAAATTTGAAGAAGGAAATTACTGTGGTGAAGACTGTGCTATTATTCTGCTTGAGGTTTAATATGAATCAATCTAACAATTTGACAATCAGATGTCTATTGATGATTCCTAATTCCATTCTATTTTCCCCTATTAATTCAATAAATTCATCATCTTATTTTCTCTTGCCAAATTTGAGACCAATTTAATACAATTTAGTAAGATCTGCTGTACATCTTGCTGGACAATATACAGATCATAAGAAACATGTAAAATATAATCCCAGCCTCAAGGAACTCATAGTCTAGGTGGAGAGACCAAGCAAATGAACATGGAGTATTTAAGTAGTGCCCAGTACAGTTTCTGGCACAGTGATGATAATCATTAGTGAGTGAATTAAATTAAACAACACTGAAAAATAGTATAAGGATAAATGCAGAAGTATATGTTAACAGATCCGGGATTTCAAAGAAAGCAAGGCATCAAAGCAGGCTGGAGTTCTGGCAGATCATGGGAAGATCACACTTGAGATGGGGCAGATTTTGATGATAAAAGATAATAAGAGCATTGCAGTTCATGGTAATTATAAATAAATCAAAGAGATGGACATTAGTACAGTGCGTTCACTGCAGGGAGAAGCCCATTATGACTGTCAGAGATGAAAACATATAGGTAAGTTGAAGCAGAACGGAGGGCCTCATGAGAATTTTGGACTTTATTCTGAGGACATGGAGAACTACACAAGGGTGTTTATCAGCAGAGCCATATTTTTGAATCTAGACTTGCATAGCATGCAGAAAGGCTGATAAATATACTGCAAAGGCATGGAGATCTGAATATAGAAATATAGGAAACGGGTAATTATAACTTAAAGTATTATGCTTGCAGCATGGTTGAGAAGAAAGAAATCAACTATGGAAAGTAGAAAACAATGAGATTCACAGATTATGAAAAAGAAGAAATAAAGTTTGACCTCCTGATTTAAAAGTCAAAGACTATGGAGGATACAATCCCGGGGTCAGAAGAGAAAACTGGAAGACAGACTATTGTAAAGAGTTTGTTTCAGATTCAAGTTTGAGATTATCTTGGCAAAATTAGAATGATACTTTTTTGTTTTTGTTTTTGTTTTTGTTTTGTTTTGTTTTGTTTTAAAGGCTCAGATTAGGGATGAGTGTTTCTAGGGTGGTGGGTTTACATCCTTGAAAACAACTGGGTTGTCTTTTGTCAACTCAGCAGTGCTCCTGTCTGTTCCCTCCTTCTCCTTTGTCTCATAGGAAAGAAGCCTGGAACGAATTCCTCAGAATTTCTTTCTTGCATAGTTTCAGAGTAGATTATTTCAAGGTGAGGCAGTTTCATGATGTTCAGAGGGTATAGTCCTCATATTCCTTGGCAACTGTTGTCTGACTTCTCATTGGTGGCCTTACCTCACCCCTGTGGGCTCTCATTGTTAGATTTCCAGCCACTTTCTGGAATCACTTGTGCTTCCTCCAGCTTTACAAATGTGTACCTTTTTTTTCTTTTCTTTTTTTTTTTTTTTGAGATGAAGCCTCACTCTGTTGCCCAGGCTGGAGTGCAGTGGTGCGATCTTGGCTCACTGCAACCTCCACCTCCCGAGTTCAAGCGATTCTCCTGCCTCGGCCTCCCAAGTAGCTGGGAATACAGGTGTGCACCACCATGCCCATATAATTTTTGTATTTTTGGTAGAGACAGGATTTCACTATGTTGGCCAGGCTGGTCTAGAACTCCTGACCTTGTGATCTGCCCACCTCAGTCTCCCAAAGTGCTGGCATTGCAGGTGTGAGCCACCGTGCCCAGCCTAATGTGTACGTTTCTAACTCCCTGTATTAAATCTCTTTCTCCTCAAAATTCCTAGACTGGAGTCCACTTTCCTCATAAATTCTAGACTAAAATATGTATCATGTAAAGACAACATGAGCAATGGGCTGACATTGGCGAGGTGTGTCGGGGGAAGGGCAATGGAGAAGAAATAGAACCAGTAAAAGTCACAGAAAAAAAAAGATTAGAAAATTAAGAAAGGAAAATGAGCACATCCTTTAATAGAAGCCAAATGAGGTCAAATTGTGAGGCAAGAGAGGGCTTTTTCAGGTAAAGGGACAAAACAGAGAAAGGAAAACTGCACACTGAGAGGAAGGTGTAATATTTGTTAAGGTGAGTGATGACTTGTACAAATTTAGTTTTAGTGTAATAGTATTTCTTTCTTTCTTTCTTTCTTTCTTTTTCTTTTTTTTTTTTGAGACAGAGTCTCACTCTGTCAGCCAGGCTGGAGTGCAGTGGCACGATCTTGGCTCACTGCAACCTCTGCCTCCCGGGCTCAGGCAATTCTCCTGCCTCAGCCTCCCAAGTCACTGGGATTACAGGTATGTGCCACCGCGCCTGGCTAATTTTTCTTTTCTGCATTTTTAGTAGAGATGGGGTTTTCACCATGTTGGCCAGCCTGGTCTCGAACTCCTGACCTCAGGTAACCCCGCCTGCCTCGGCCTCCCAAAGTGCTGGGATTACAGGTATACCACACCCGGCTGGTAGTTCTACACATTTAATTCCAGGTGCAATTAGAAGGATGTTACCAAAATCCTGGACCAACATAATGTTCAGTGGGATAAGGCGACCCAGATCTTTGGAACTTGGTTATGACAAAGAGCCAGAGAGTTGCCAAAGCCCCTGCGTTAATACAGGGAATCCACAGTACTGTTTCTGCCACATGCCAAATTGCTTCTGTGGTCTCAAGAAACAGTCTAGAGAAAAAGCATTTGCCAGATTTAATAATGGCGTACTAGGTTTCCAGTAAGAAATCACATTTGAGCAACCATGCAAGTAGCAACACTACCTGATTACATTTACGATATTCCACATAATTCTGTAAAAGCCATCTGTTTTTTTCCATAGGCCACATAGGTGAATTAAACAAGGAGGCAGCAGAAATCTTTACCCCTTAGTCTTTCAAATTTGATCATTGCAGTAATCTCTGTAATATTTTTTGTGACTTTCTATTTTCAAAAAAGGGGCTATTCCAGCCACTTTCATCTGATCTTCCTACCTTAGAGCCCTTACTTCATAAAACAAGGAGCTGAAGTAGGTATACTTCCTATTGTTGAATGTAGACTTTGCATTCAGAAACTGAATAGTTAGCTAAGCACGAGGGGATCCACAGAATCATGCATTCAACTGTGAGTTGGATTCTGATTGTTGTATTCCTTCTTCTGCATTGCAACAAAGACTTTCTGCTTTCTCAACTTTATTTAATGTAGGTCATTGGCATCGGTAAGCCCCCACCCATGACTACTGGACCACACTGACATATAGGATCCATGGGAATTTGTAAGCTCTGAACGAGTGCAATAATCTCTGAAGAATCTGAGTATTTGTCTTTCTCCAGTGTACAGCCACACTACTGTTACCAAACTGAACTGGGGTTCACTCACTCAGCACTTACATAAGGCCAAACATACACGTTGAGGTTTGCAGCAGGTGAAAGGAGGGTGTTTACTTGCAGGGCACCAAGCAAGGACAATCTGGCAACGCCTGCTTAATACCTGACTTCACTGATGGCTTGCAAGCACAGGTTTTTAAAGGCAGGGGTCAATTTCAGGAGAGCTCAAGTTACAGGCAAAATTCAAAATCAATACATGTAAGTTATACAGTGGTTGGGACTGAAAAAGTGGGATATCTTGAAGCAGGTGCTTCCAGGTCATAGATAGATTCAAAGGTTTTCTGATTTGCAACTAGTTAAGGAAGAAAAGCTTTGTTTAAAAATTTGGGATGAGCAGAATAGATACATTAGGTATGGCTCATGGGTGTGACTACCTCCAAACCCCTTAGGAAGAAACTTAGAAAGAACAGCAGTTGGAGTTCAGTCCACAATTCCTTCTTATCTGAGGTCTATGTACCAATGGATCCATTTAGTGTGGGCCCAGGTTTCTGAAACACAACTCAGGGACATATGTGAACATGTTATTCTTAGTTTTGCAGGGAACCAAACATCTTGTGACTCTAACTTCCTTGGCTATTGTTTACAGCTACTATTACTTTTTTATTTACCAAGTTGCTCATTTACTTCTCAGAGCTAGCTAAGTGCCTAAAATTTCTTTCAAAGCAACTCAAGATTTTCCTTTATTTCCATACTTGGGAGAGGCCTGGAAGGCACCTACGCGGGCTCCTTGCTCTGTGCCTTAGAAGGAACTCAAGAGAGAAATTTTATACAAACTTCTTGTGTTAGTGTAACAGTGGGAATTATTGATGGTATCTGGTCCTCCCTTTATCGAAGGGGCTCATATCTGTGAAAGGACTCAAGTCTGGGAACTTAGTGAGAAGTTGTGATTCTCCATTGTGTTGCTTGAAGTTAAGACTCTGTTCACAAAAATAAAAGTTCTAATTTTTTTCATATGTTATAGATGGTATAGATATCTATATCTGTTCTAGGAATACCATAATCAACTTGTTGCTCTCAATGATATCTGTGGTTAAAACTGTTTTGGCTGGTGCTTCTTGTTGCCTATTTTGGTAATTACCAACTGTCCCTTAAGATTGGGAATCAGGGAGGCCATGTCAAGGAGATCATTTTCAAACACCATCACTGATCTGAAGCCACTGAACTTTTCTGGGATGTTGGTTCTTTATTTACCAATATATTTCTCAATACATTGGTAGAGTAGTATTCCCTGGGGATTCCTTTGGAACAGAGTTAGTGGGTGGGTGAGTGGTTAACCATGATAAGAAATATATAAATTGGCTTCTGTCTTGGATCTTGAGACAGGGCTCCTTATAACCTTTGTAAATGGGGCACTAGGAGAATATTTTGTTGTAATATTTGGTCTTTGATCATTATTCCTGGCACACAGCTAGTAAAACCCTTGGGATTTTGGGATTTCCAAAGATTGGAGTGATAGCTGGGAGCTCCTGGATAGCTTTAGGGTGGGGCCTGGTTGCCAGGGGAACCAACTCTGTGATCAGAGGGTTGGAATTTTCAGTCTCATCTACTCCCAACCTCCAGGCAGGGGAGCAGGGATGAAGGTTGAGGTAATCACCAATGGCCAATGATTTAATCAATCCTGCCTACATAAAAGCCTCTTTTTGTTCATAAAAGTTCAAAGAGCTTCTAGATTGGTAACACGTGGAGGTTCCTGGAGGGTGGTGCCCCAGAGAGGGCATGGAAACTCCGTGTCCCTTCCCCATACCTTGCTTAATGTGTCTTCCATCCGCCTGTTTATCTGTATCCCTTGTAATATCCTTTATAATGAATAGATAAGTGTAAATAAAGTGTTTCACCCTGAGATCTGTATGCCATTCTAGCAAATTAATTGAACCCAGGGAGGCAGTTTTGGGAAGGCCCAATTTGTAGCCAACTATGGGTGGGCAGAAGCACAAATCATACCCTGTGGTTTCTGATTGGCATCTGAAGTGGGGACAGTCTTGTGGGATTCTAGTTCTCTTCTTCCTCTCTATACACAAACATTATCCTGAAATTTGTATGGGTACTAGAATCAGAGAATCTTCTCTTGTATTTGTTGTAATTCTTCATTTTTTTAAGAAAAATTGAAATATCAGAAACATGACAAAATATTACCATTTGTTGGATCTTAGTGGTGTGAACACATGTTTATTTATTCTTTTTACTTTTCAGTATTTTCAAAATATTTCATATTATAATATTTAAAAACTGAAACAATTGAGATGAAGCTAACAGTTGTAACTAAATATGTTTGATCACATTACAAAAAAATGCTGAATGTAGAAAAGGTGATTTTTACAATGAGGGCCCTTATATTAATAACCAGAATATTATAGAGCTCAAACTGTTCACTAGGAAAAAATAATCTAATTTAAAAATTGGCAAAAGATATAAATAGACATTTCTCGAAAACATAGAAATAACCAACAGATACGTGAAAAATGCTCAACATCACTAGTAATGAGAGAAATGCAAATCAAAACTACAATGAGATATAATCTCACCTCAGATAAAATGGCTTTTATCCCAGAGACAGGTAATAACAAATGCTGACGAGGATGTGGAGAAGAGGGAACCCTCATACACTGTTTGTGGGAACATAAATTAGTACAACTGCTATGGAGAACAGTTTGTCGTTCCTCACACAACTGAAAATAGAGCTACCATATGATCTGGCAATCCCACTCCTCAGTATATACCCCAAAGAAATGAAATCAGTACACTGAAGAAATAGCTGCTCTCTCATGTTAATTGAAGCACTATTCACAATAGCCAAATTATGGAAACAACCTGATTGTCCATTAACACATGAATGGATAAGGAAAATGTGGTATATACACAATGAAATATAATTCAGTCATAAAAAAGAATGAGATTCTGTCATTTGCAACAACATGTATGAAACTGGAGGATATTATGTTAAGTGAAATAAACTAGAAAGACAAATAATATTGCATATTCTCATTCACATACGGGAGTTAAAAAAATGGAGACGAGAATGATGGTTATCAGAGGCTAGGAAGGGTAGTCTGGGAGGCAGTGTGGAGATAAAGAGGGGATGGTTAATGGATACAAGAATACAGTTAGAATGAGTAAGATCTAGCGGTCAGTAACACAATAGGGTGACTATAGTTAACAACAATTTATTGTATAAGTTAAAATAACTAAAAGAGTAGAACTGGAATGTTACTAACACAAATAAATGATAAATATTTGAGGCGATGGTTACCCCAATTATGCTCATGTGATGATTATACTCTAACGCCTATATTGAAACATCATATGTCCCCCATAAATATGTACAGCTATTATGTATCCATAATAATTAAAAATTAAAACATTAAAAGTTAAATAAAAGCTGTTAAAAATGGATTACTAAAAACTCCTTCTAAGAAGGCAAAGACAAAAGGGAATTAATAATTGAAATTTGTTTCTAACTTAATTTTCTTATGAAGACATGCTAATTATGCACATTTCTTTGAGTAGTGAAGTGAACCAGACCAATCCTGCCATTACGATGGTTTTATTCATTTCTTCCTGGAGATCTGCAGCTTCCTTTAGGGATGTCATTGTTCTCTTTTATGTTGAAAGTCGGGAGAAGAAAGCAAAAGAAATGAAAAACTTATGTCTAATACCACAGATATCTCAATAACAAAGAGCACATACATTTTGCTTATGTGTGCATTTTATTTTCATTTGTAAGAGATTTTTCAAAGTGTGAGTGTATGAGAGAAATTTAAAAAAATTGATTATCTGATTATAATTAGATGGTATGATTGTGCTGTGGTCTGAATATTCTCCCAAATTTATGTGTTGAAGCTGAATTGCCAATGTGATAGTATTAAGAGGTGGGGTTTTGGCCAGGCGCGGTGGCTCACGCCTGTAATCCCAGCACTTTGGGAGGCCGAGACGGGCGGATCACAAGGTCAAGAGATCCAGACCATCCTGGCTAACACGGTGAAACCCTGTCTCTACTAAAAAAATACAAAAAAACTAGCCGGGCGCCGTGGCGGGTGCCTGTAGTCCCAGCTACACAGGAGGCTGAGGCAGGAGAATGGCGTGAACCCGGGTGGGGAGCTTGCAGTGAGTGGAAATCGTGCCACTGCACTCCAGCCTGGGCGACAGAGCGAGACTCCGTCTCAAAACAAACAAACAAACAAACAAACAAACAAAAAAACAAACAAACAAAAAAACCGAGGTGGCGTCTTTAGGAGGTTGTCAAGTCATGAGGGTGGAGCCTGCACAAATGAAATTATTGACCTCATAAAAGGGCTGGAGGGAGCTAGTGATAGTTCCTTTTGCTCTTCCAGTTTTTGCCATGTGAAGTCACAGCATTAAAGGCATCATCTTTATGATGATGAGCTGAGAGCTGCCCTCATGAGAAACTGAGCCTCCAGAAGCCTCGATCTTGAATTTGTCAGCTTCCCAGATTATGAGAAACAAATTGTTGTTTATAAAGTACCCAATCTCAGGTATCTTATTAGAGCAGCACAAATGGACTAAGACCAATTAGTATTGTCGTTTTCAGTGATTTCAATAGAGTAAAATAAGTGTCGAAAACGGATACTGTAGAAACTAGCTATCCTGATTCAGATTCCACAGCTACCCCCTGAGAGTTTCTGTGACTTTAAGATTAAAAAACAAAACTCACTGTGTGCAGCAGCTCACGCCTGTAATCCCAACAGTTTGGGAGGCCGAGGTGGGTGGATCACCTGAGTTCAGGAGTTCAAGACCAGTTTGTCCAACATGGTGAAACCCCGTCTCTACCGAAAATACAAACATTAGCTGGGCATGCTGGTGGGCACCTGTAATCCCAGCCACTTGGGAGGCTGAGGCAGGAGAATTGCTTGAACCCGGGAGGCAGAGGTTGCAGTGAGCCGAGGTCATGCCACTGCACTCCAGCCCAGTGACAGAGTGAGACTCCATTTCAAAACAAAACAAAACACCCCACAAAAAACAAACTCATGCCAACAATTATTAAAAAGGAGAAAGAATAGCTCTTAATATTCACTCAGAAAAGTAAAATACAAGGATAGCTGGGAAAGGAGGTAGAGCAAGACGGCCGAATAGAAACCTTCAGTGATTGTCCTCCCAACAAGAACAACAAATTGAACAACTATTCACACAACAAAACACCTTCATAGGAACCAAAAATCAGGTGAGCAATCACAGTGCCTGGTTTTAACATTATAATAAAGAAAGAGGCAGTGAAGAGCATAGGAAAAACAGTATTGAATCGCATACACCAGCCTTTCCCCATTCCCTGGCAGTGGCTGTGTGGCACACAGAAAGAATATGTGTATTTAGGGAAGGGATAACTCAGTGATTATCAGACTTTTTGTTGGAACCCAGAGCTGCCCTATGACAGCAGAAAGCACACACAGGGCTGAACTCAGCTGGCACCCATGGAGGGAACAGGGAGACCAGCTTTAGCCAGAGGACAATCATCCATCCCAGTGGTCTGAAGCTGAGTTCCAGCAAGGTTCCTCACCACAGGCTAAAATACTCTGGGGTTCTATGTAAATTTGAAAGGCAGTCTAGACCACAAGGATTGTAATTCCTGGGCAAGTCCTGGTGCTGTGCTGGGCTTGAAGCCAGTGGACTTAGTGTACACACAACCTACAGAACCATCAGCTGAGGTGTCCAAGAGTGCTTGCATCACTCTTCCCCCAATGCCAGGAAGTGCAACTTGCAGCTCCAGGACTGACGCCTTCTCTCTTCTTGAGGAGAGAAGGGAGAGTGAAGAGGACTTTGTCTTGCATCATGAATACCAACTCAGCCACAGTAGAACAGGGCACTAGACAGAGTCTTGAGGTCTCCATTCCGGGCCCTACCTTCTGGAAAATATTTCTGGACGCATAATGGGCCAGAAGGGAATCTGCAGTCTTAAAGTGAAGGACCTAGTCCTGGCAGGATTCGTCACTTGCTGACTAAAGAGTCCTTGGGCCCTGAATAGTGGGCAGTGGTCGCCAGGCAGTACTGACCTTAGGCCTTGGTTTTGAGTCAGAGCCATGCTGGCTTCAGGTGTGACCCAGCACATTCCCAGCTGTGGTGGCTATGGGAAGCGACTCCTTCTGCCTGAGGAAAGGTGAGGGAAGGGTAAAGGGGACTTTGCCTTGCAGCTTGGGTACTGGCTTGGCCACAGTGGGGTAGAGCACCAAGTGGGCTCTTGGGGTCCCCTATTCCAGGCCTTGACTCTGGAAGGCATTTCTGGACTTTCCCTGGGCCAGAAGGAAGCCCACTACCCTGAAGGGAGAGACTCAAGACTAGCAACATTCACCACAGCTGACTGAAGAGCCTTGGGCCTTGCGTGAACATTGGATGCTGACTTTTAGTCCAGGATCTTAGCTCCTCTCCACATGGGCCACCTCACAATGGAAGCCGCAGTCTTTTTATAATCTAATCCTGACATACCATCCCACCACCACTGCCAGATTCAATTAGTATTGAGTCAGTCAATGTAACCCGCACACAAGCAAAGGGAAATTAAACTCCATTTGTTAGAAGAAGGAATATCATATAATTTGTGAACATATCTTTAAAATTTTGCTTGCCCAAATTCTCACTTTTTGCAAGAGAAACCACACAAAATATTTTTTTTCAGTTGGTTCACATCCTAGTAAAACTAACGAAAATGGATAAATGCTTCGTTACTACTTCTCATCCTCTACTTACAATTCCTTCTGCTTTCTTTGCTGCCCCCTCCTCCTCTGTATACCTTACAATGTTGGAGGTTTCTAGCTGCTCAGGGACTCTTCTTTTTGGACACTTTCACCTTACAACTTCATCCAATACCATGCATTATATTCCATCTCTGTTCTCGTAATTCCTGTAT
Source organism: Macaca fascicularis (assembly GCF_037993035.2). NCBI lineage: Eukaryota > Metazoa > Chordata > Mammalia > Primates > Cercopithecidae > Macaca > Macaca fascicularis. The sequence goes on along the minus strand of NC_088377.1, from coordinate 162,380,972 downwards.
TTCTATCTTCAGCCCTGACCTAGCCTTGCAATTCCAGTTTTATATATCCAGTCTCTCTTGAACATTGTCACATAGATCACATGAATTTAAAATGAGCCACAGCTAATACAGAACTCTGGATTCTCCCTTCTCTCCCAGGTTTCTCTTTCTAAGTAAATCTATCCTCTTATGTTTTGTTGTTTTGTTTTGTTTTTTGACACAGAGTCTCTCTCTGTTGCCCAGGTTGGAGTGCAGTGCCATGTGAGTCTTAGCTCACTGCAACCTTTGCCTCCCGGGTTCAAGCGATCCTCCAACCTCAGGCTTCCGAATACGTAGGACTACAGGTATGTGTCACCACATCCAGCTAATTTTTGTATTTTTAGTAGAGATGGGGTTTTGCCCTTTTGGCAAGGCTAGTCTCGAACTCCTGACCTCAGGAGACTCACCCACCTCAGCCTCCCAGAGTGCTGGAATTACAGGCATGAGTCACCCCACCTGGCCTACCCACTTGTTTAAACTCTTTCTTATCTTGTTCCTAATCTCTGGGCAAGTCCTGTCATCATGTCTTTCTTCCAAAGAATCTACCTGAATCTAGCAAACTTTCTTCTCCCTGGCTGCCAGTCCAGTTCATCCTTCCTCTATTTCCCACCTAGAACACTGTAATAGCCTCCTAATAGCTTTGCTTAGTAAGTCTTCTCTGTCCCCTGTAAGTATTCCCCATTACAGCCATGGGAGTATGTCCGGAATTGGTGGATTCTTGGTCTCAGTGACCTCAAGAATGAAGCCACGGACCCTCACGGTGTTACAGTTCTCAAAGATGGTGTGTTTGGAGTGTGTTCCTTCTGGCAGTTCAGACGTGTTCAGAGTTTCTTCCTTCTGGTGGGTTTGTGGTTTTGCTGGCTTCAGGAGTGAAGCTGCAGACCTTCGCAGTGAATGTTACAGTTCTTAAAGGCAGCGTGTCTGGAATTGTTTTTTTCTCCCAATGGGTTTGTGGTCTCCCTGGCTTCAGGAGTGAAACCGCAGACCTTTGTCGTAAGTGTTATAGCTCTTAAAGGCAGTAAGGACCCAAAGAGTGAAAGTACAACGCTTCCACACGGTCGTAGAATACTGGAGTGGCTTGCCCTTGCTGAGGCGGCAGGCTTCTTTTATTCCCTTATCTGGCCCCACCCACATCCTGCTGATTGGTTCATTTTACAGAGAGCTGATTGGCCCATTTTACATAAAGCTGATTGGTCCGCCTTGACAGAGTGCTGATTGGTGTATTTACAATCCTCTAGCTAGACATAAGAGTTCTCCAAGTCCCCACCAGATTAGCTAGATACAGAGTGCTGATTGGTGCATCCACAAACTCCCAGCTAGACAGAGAGTGCTGATTGGTGCATTTAAAATCTTCCAGCTAGACATAAAAGTTCTCCAAGTTCCCACCCCACTCAGGAGCCTAGCTGGCTTCACCTAGTGGATCCTGCGTGTGGGCTGCAGGTGGAGCTGCCCACCAGTCCTATGCGCCTGCCCGCACTCATCAGTCCTTGGGCAGTTGATGGGACCGCGTACAGAGGAGCAAGGGGTGGCTCCCGTCGGGGGGGCTTGGGCAGCGCAAGAGCCCACAGTGGGGAGGGGAGCTTGCTCATGGCAGGCTGCAGGTCCCGAGCCCTGCCCTGCAGGGAGGTGGCTGAGGCCGGGCGAGAATTTGAGCTTGGCGCAGGCTGGCAAGCAGTGCTTGGGGGAGGCAGCGCACCCTCCACATCTACTGGTCCAGGTGCTAAGCCCCTCACTGCCTGGGGCTGGTGGTGCTGGGCGGAGGCTCCCAGTGCAGGGCCTGCCAAGCCCACACCCACCCAGAACTCATGCTGGACCGTGAGAGCTGGGTGCAGCCCTGGTTCCCGCCCACGCCTCTCCCTCCATGCCTTCCAGCAAGCAGAGGGAGCCGGCTCCGGCCTCCGCCAGCCCCGAGAGGGGCTCCCACAGTGCGGTGGCAGGTTGAAGGGCTCCTCAAGCACGGCCAGCGTGGACCCTGAGCCTGTATTCCCCAAGGCACTTAGAGCCAGCGAGGGCTGCCAGCATGTTGTCACCTCTCAGGAGCATTTTGAAAATAAAATCAGTTCAGGTCACTCCTCCACTTAAAACTCCTTATGGCTTTTTATTTCATTTAGAATAATAAATCTAAACTATTTGCTCTGACTTAGAATTTTTTACATATTCTTATTCCTGCCCATTCGTCAGCCACACTGGTTTTCACCATACGTGGTGCTTAGTTAAAGTACCACAAACTTTGTGTGCATGTGTGTCTTCGTTTGTGTGTACATGTGTGTTTATGTGCATGCTGTGTGGATAGATGTGTTAGCATGTGTCTGGGAATGTGTCTGAGTGTGTGTCTTGAGTATACACATTTGTGTGCATGTGTGCCTGGATGTGTGTATCTGGTGTGTTCCCCTGTAGACAGGGCCATCCTGATTGATGGGCAGATCAGACAGAATGGGCAGAATAGACAGCTCCCTTGCAAGTACTCACAGACCACAGATTATCTTCTCTCTTTATATTTCTCTAGAGACTCATTAAGTTTAAGTGGTCTCTTGTCAATTGCAAATATCCTGGGAGTTGCATCGTCATCTTTATCTTCCTGTGAGTATTATAATTAAATTGTCTTCCTCCTAGTACTTACAACAAACCAGAGATAAGAATGAGTGAAAAGGTCTCAGAAAAGGAAATTGAGAGACACTTGGTTCTTGGAGCGTGGTTTACTGGCTGAGATGACATCTCCTGGATTATCTTCCCGGATCATAGGGATTTCCCCTTCGCTATGGTACTGGGCAATGGTGGGGAATGGAAAAGATAGTTGTTCCTAAATTTTGCTGAATGCCTGACATGCATGGTACAGTTCTGTGCTTCAGAGGTTTCCTGATGCTCTTTAGATTTGAGATCATTGATCCTTTTTTTCAGAACAGTGAAAAGGCAAACTTGTTCCCAGTAGACACAGTCACTCCTCGGTGAGCACAAGCAGAGGACAGCAAGGGAGCATATTCAGTGACTATTTCATGCACTGTCACACATAACCAGCCAGGGGACCCTGCAGAGAGGTGCCTGCATGCATGTTCCTTGGAAGAAGTGACCCACCTCCCGTCAGGGCCCTTCTCCACCCCTCTGACTCTCTGCCCTCTCCTTTTTCATATTTCGTTCCTTATATTTCTCTTCTCTTGCCAGCAACTTCAGCCGCTCCTTTTCTAGCTATTAGATCTTTCCTTCCAACATGTGAACATACCATTTTATATCTCATAAGTTGAGAAAATAAAAAAAAAATCTGCCTCCTTCACCCCAGATTTCCCTTTAGAAATCTCCCCATCTCTGAGTTGCATTTCAGAGCCTGGCAGCTCAAGAATGTTTTCTACACTTACTGTCTCTAATCTAGTTTAGGTTTTGTGCTCAACACATCACATCAGGTGTTTTGCTTGGTTGAATGATGACCAATTTGGTGCCAAACCTTCAAACACTATTAGTGCATATCTTATGTGTCATGTTCTCAAACACTTAGCTCAGATCTTATGAGACATTTCAGCAGCATTCAGTACATTGGCCCTTTCCTTCTTGAAATCCCTCAACATTCTCTTGGCTTCCTCCCATCTGTCTGGCCATTCTTTTTCAGACTTATTTGTGGCTCTTCCCAGATCATTTCAGGAATCCTTCTCCTATTCTACACTTTATTCCATTCCCTTGGATTTAAATTCCTCCTCTATGCTGCTGTTTCTTAAATGAATAGCTCTGGAATCCTCTTCTGTGCAGTGTTCTCTTATATCTAGTTGCTTGTTTAAAGATGAAAGGGAGAAATCTCTGGAGTGGTTAAGCTTTCAGGCTTTGGAGTCAGAGTCAGAAACATAGAGTTCAATACCAATTTTGTAACGTATTTGCTGTGTCACCCTACATAAGTTATGTGACCTTTCTGTACCTCTGTTTGTTCATTTCTAAATCAGCATATCCTTTATAGGGCTTTTCTGATAACAAATGAATTAATACATTTAAGGTGCTTAAAAACTATGCCTGCCATACAGTAAGCATTTAATAAGTATTTACTAATTCTTTTAAAAAAATTATTCTTATCATTTATACTCTCCTCTTAGATGATTCATGGACATCTATTCAAATCAGAACTTCTGATTATCTCAGCAAATGACACTTTCTTCTCAGCTGCTTAAATCAGAAATTGACAGCTTCCCTAGATACCTCTCACACTGATACCAATCATTATCAAGTCTTTATTACTTTAACTCCAATTCTCTCATAGACCACCCTAAATCAACCATACCTTGACTCTCCCTTAAGTTACTGTAATGGTTTCCAAATCAGTCTTCCTGCTCCCTCTTGTGCCCTTTTCTGAACTCATTCTTCAATACATAGCAACTAGAGTGACCTTTTTAAAGCATACATTGGATCATGTCACTCCTTTGCTCAAAATTCTTCATAGTTTTCCATTGGACAGAGAAGAAAGTCTCATATTGTTGAGTGGAAGAGTCTGTGAGTTCATACACGGCCTCATCCCTGCCCACCTTCCAACCTGTAGTCAGTCTTCCCCTCACTCAGTGGTTCAGGGCTTTCAAATGTTGCAAGACCTTTTCTACCTTGTGAATTATAATTTTGCCTCTAGAATATGCCTGGAATGTTTTCATTCCTTTTTTGAATTTTCACCCCTCCTTAGGGTTTTCAATAAATGACATTCCTCTAAGACAATTTTTCTGAACCTTAAATTTTAACTGAGGAACCCTCTGTTATCCCTTTTGTAATACCTCATTATTTATCATATGCACTTACCAAAATTTGCAATCTGTGTGTTTATTTGCTTAATTATAGTCTTCCTGACTAGAAACAAACACTGTAATGACGGGGACCGTATTTGTCTTGTTAATTGTTTCATCTCAAGTATCTGGCAGAGCTTCTGGTCCATAGAAGGTGCTTAATCAATATTTGTTGAATTAATAAAGTGAATAAATCGACTGTGGCCAATATAAATAGTTAATAGTCATTTCAATGATTAAATATAATTAGTCCTATAATTAAGACGTATATAAGTCACAAGACGTTTCTAAACTTTTTGTGTTTAAGTGATGAAATCTAGAATTGCGTGTTGTACACAACTTCAATACTATTAAATTGTATTGTTAACACAATGGAAGACGATGTTAGAGGGGAAAGTACACGGACTTGCAGTCAGATCTGAATTTGAATCCTTACCTACCAGTGGTATGGCCTGGGGCAAGTTGCTTAACTTTCCTGAGCTTCTGTCCCTTCCTTTGAAAATGGTCATCCTAGCACCAGTTTATATGGTTGTTGCAGCGAATTGAAATAAAGTAAATGGCTCATGTTGGTTGCTTAATGAATAAATGTTAGCTGTCATTTGCACTGAATAAAAGCTCTCTTTTGGCACTTAACTATGAAAAGGAAAGACATAGGAATCAAGAATAATTGATAAACTTTTGATCTATTTATCACATCCAATTTTTTTTTTTTTTTGAGATGGAGTTTCACTCTTGTTGCCCAGGCTGGAGTGCAATGGTGCGATCTTGGCTCACTGCAACCTCTGCCTCCTGAATTTAAGCAGTTCTCCTGCCTCAGCCTCCCGAGTAGGTGGGATTACAGGTGTGCACCAGCAGGCTTGGCCAATTGTTGTATTTTTAGTAGAGACGGGGTTTCACCATGTTGGCCAGGCTGGTCTCGAACTCCTGACTTCAGGTGATCCACCCAACTCGACTTCCCAAAGTGCTGGGATTACAGGCGTAAGCCACCGTGCCCAGCCCATATTCAAAAATTTTATGGCCCCCAAATCATATAAAGGCCTGAAATAATAGGCAATAGAATAGAAAAATTTAAAACCCATGAATTTTATTAAAATCAAACAGATTGGTTCTTTTTTATTTTTATATTTTAATTTCTGATATAATCCATAAGTTCACAATCAAATAGATTGGTTCTTAACATTACAAAAGCAAACGTACATGTGCTTCCCAGATCTGGACTGTTATTTACTTGGCTGACGTTTCCCTTTTCAGTTCTCACATCTTTACCTAGAGGCTTTTCCTTCACCAACATGTTAAGCATCCATATACCACCATTTTATTGCTGATCTGAGAACCCTGTATGTTTTTCCCTTGAATACATCTTGCTCTGAACTTAGGTTGTTTAATTATAATTTTACCTGTTTAGGGTCCAAGTCAACAAATAAACTACAAATACCACCATGGGCAGGATCTTGTTTATGTTCCATTCCCAGCACTGAGCACAGTACCTGCTCACAAAGAACATGAATAAGTAGAATAGCTACATTGCCTGAGTTTCATTAAGCCCCTTTGGCATACTGTTTTAGCCATAGCTGAAGCAAAACGCAAGGGTCGTTCTTTAAAAAAATATTGTTTTTCGAAAATGTCTTGAAATTTATGTAATTTTCAGCTGCAGGCATTATGCTGTCCATCAAGGGAACTTATAGTAACTTTCTTAAGTTCTAGCTCATACTTTTTAATATGTAGGATACACTTAGCATTCCCATTGTGTGAAGGGATTTTTGCCTCCTTCCTTTTGGTGTGTCCCCAGTTCTCTACATAGTATCATATACAATGATTAACATGAACCAGAGGATATGGGTATATGTATACATCTGTGATCTTTATAAATTATAAGATCCAAAGAAAAAGGCTTAGCCACTTGAAAAGTAGGGAGGATAATAGCGTAGAAGCTCACAGATACATTTTTGTAAACAAGAATTTGAATTTCTTGGTGTACCTTTTAATTTCATGAGGATACAATTGAATAATGGTTTGCTTTTAATAAATCCACTGCCAGCTATATTTACCTTAAAGTTTTAAACAAATTTACCTAAGAAATTGATTAAATGTTATGAAAACGTATTAAGGATCTGAAAGAGCACAGACGCTTAATAAATTCCAAATTAACAAACAAGGATTTTTTCTTTTTCATGTGTGCGTCAAAATCACTGCTATCTTATTTCTTTCTTGTACTAGCTAATGCAGGTTCAGGCATTCTAAAGCATTTAAGTTTAGAAAAAAGATAACGCCCTTAGTAATCGTAAGAATACTACTTATGATACCTCTGGAAAGATTCATTTAAAAGCCTAAACACTGCTACATTATTATTTTCTACAATCGACGAAGGAAAAAATCAGGAGGTATAATGATTATGGCAAGAAAAAGTCTTCTTTCAGATTTCACTAAAATTTTAGTTTCCTCAGGTGGCAAAACAAATAAAACTCCACATTCTGCCTGCCTTGATTTGTGTGCAGTGTGTATGTGTTCGTGTGTGTCCACGTGTTCACCCTTTCCTTCAATGTTTTCTTTCCTGATTTTTATCTGAAACATGAAAGAGATTTTATAATAAAACATCTATGTAAACTACTTGGCAATCTATGATTAAGAATATAAATGTATGCACAAGAAATTTGTTTTTATTATTTTATGTATTTCTACTATGAGGAATGCACTAGAAACCTAAGTTAGCTGATTTATTTGGCTTTCTTTTATATTGTTAAAAAGCCTTAGTTGAGGTTGTGCTTTTATGATAAACTTTGGATTTTGAATATATTTTTCTCTTAGTTATGAGAAGAAATGGAGAAGTGCAACTAATGATAAATAAGCCATAGTCATAGTCATAAATATATATAGTTCATTTGTATTTAAATGTAGACTTCAGTCAGCAATAATTACAGAAAAAATAGGTCATTAGAATCAGCAATACTCAGATACAGACATACAGGCACTTAGGCATTTATGTTCTCGTGTTTTTGACTTATGGAGCTAATCTTAGTCCTTTTTTTTGCAACAGAGTCTTGCCCTGTAACCCAGGCTGCAATGGCGTGATCTCGGCTCACTGCAATCTCTGCCTCCTGAGTTCAAATGATTCTCCTGCCCCAGCCTCCTGAGTAGCTGAGATTACAGGCGCCCGCCACCACACCCAGCTAATTTTTGTATTTTTAGTAGAGATGGGGTTTCACCATGTTGGCCAGGCTGGTCTCGAACTCCTGAGCTCAAATGATCCGCCCACCTCGGCCTCCCAAAGTGCTGGGATTACAGGCATAAGCCACTGAACCCGGCTCCTAATCTTAGTCTCTTAAGGTGAATTTATTATAATCACTTTATTACTCAGCCTAAGTTTAGGTTGAAATACTGGATGATGAGAGAAATGTCTTGAATTAATTTCAGATGATCCTACAAAATTCATTAAGTCTATATCTAATAGCAAATAATTGCAGTACAATTTAACTAAATTCTCAGAATCTTTGCTAATGAACTGAATTATAAATATGATAACCAAAGAAACTGGTATGACATTGAATTCTTCTGGTTTTCCAAACTCTGTTTCTTCCAAATGATACATGGTTTCAAGTTCTTCTAGTCACTCATAAATCCATTTCTCTCACTAGTCTCTCATTAGTCAGTTCCTGCACATTTGGATGAATAAATTCATTTCATTTTAAATATTAGTAGAGCTGTCTGATACACACACACACACACACACACACATACACACACACACACACACACCAGGGATGAGTTCTGAGAAACACGTCATTAGGCAATTTTGTCCTTGTGAAAACATCACAGAGTGTACATACACAAGCCTGGATGGTATAGCCTGCTACACACCTAGGCTTTATGGTAAAGCCTATTGCTCCTAGGATACAGACCTGTACAGCATGTTACTGTACTGAATACTGTAGGCAATTGTAACACAATGGTGAGTATTTGTGAATCTAAGCATAGAAAAAGTACAGTAAAACTACAGTATTATAATCTGTTGGGACCACCCTCATATATGCAGTCCATCATTGACTGAAACATTGCTATGTGGCCCATGACTGTATGTAGTCGTGTATGTATATATGTATGCCTCATTTTCATAGTGTGGTGTGATTTTTGTATTAGTGTCTATCTGCTGTGTATTAGCAGTTTGGAAAAAACAAAAATTAAGTGTTTTTATCCTTCTGTATGACAACTTGGGGAACTTTTATTATTTTATAATAAAATTTGTATAATTTTAGAAAATTATAATTTATAATATAAAATTTATTATATTAAATTTATATAATTTATCAGAATTTGACAATAATAAGCTATATGTGACATTAATTTCCCATACATGTCTTTTGGATCATGATTGTATCTTAATTTCTCATGTAAAGAAAGTTTTGGACACAATATTAATATTTACAATGAATAACAAATTTACCATTTGAAAAGTAGAAAGGGAAAGATTGAAGTGGAAAGTAAAGAGATATTATTAATAAGCCAGTGTTATTTTGGAACATAAAACAAGCAAACGATGAAGCCCAAATAAAAAGTTTTATGGGAAGTACTTATATCCCAAGTACCATTTTAAAAGGTACATTAAATTTTCTACAGTTCTGAATAAATCAAATGTCTATGTTTACACCTTTATTGGAACTTTTTATTTTATTAGGAACAAATAAAAATTTTCAATGACCTTCAGAAAAATTTTGGAAATGTTTGTGAGGATGGATTGGAACAACAGGATTGAAAAAAATCCAATTGTATTTTAAATTATATTATATTAACTTGGGATACTGAATTATGCACTTATTTTGCCTGTCTGAATCTCTCTGCACTTTATTTTGTATGTGGTATTAAATGCCAATAGGCACTTTGCTCCTATCTTCTGAAATTTTTTCAGGCAAGAATTTAGGAAGATGCAAAAGATAATGAAGGATGAGAATTGTGGTTATTGATGTTAATTCCAAAATATTTCCGTTTCATGATCAGCCTTCAGGACTTGGACTGTGCACCAATTAAATGCTGCAGGCTATAACTGTGGCCCTAATAAACAACCTTGAAAATTTTGGCAGACCTTATTAAAAAAGGGGAGCAAGTGAGAAATAATAGATGCTCTAACACAGTCCATCTCTGTGACTGGAAAATTAACTAAATGTGTATTCTGTACTGATATGGACTTGTTGGAAAAATATTTGTCAGTTAGGACAGTAATGTATTTCCTAGCCAGGTCCCATTTTATTTTAATTTGCCAGTAGTCAAATTAGGAAGCAGTTGTTATCAGAACACAACAAGATGATAAAATATGTTGGACCAAAGAAAATGGGGAGAGAAAATGATCATCCTTGATAATGACTGCAATCACCAGAGCACAGGTATGTCCAGGCCTCCCTCTGTGTCCCACCCCCATTTCTTTAAATTTCGCTATTAGCCTAAAAGAAGAAATAACATCAATAATTCTACACAATGGAACTCTGTCATAGAAATACATAATTTAAAATTTTATATTATCTAAATTAGGAAAACCCAGACTCACAATTTTTCAGTGTTAAAGTTTTCTCATCAGAAAACGTGGCTAATAATTACTGAATGGATTGATACATGTGAAGTCATTAGCACCGTGCTTGGCCTATATTTAATATCCAATAAAGTTAACAGCCATTATTATTATATTTCCATGGTGGTTGTAATCATCATTATTTAGCGTTCACCGTTAATCTATTGAAAAAAGAAAGTGTAAAATGAGAAGGGTGCATTAGGATTTTACTTCTGTGGGTTTACATTTTTTTTTTTTTTACCAGATTGATCGCCAATAAATTATGCATGTCTAGAATGATTGCTGTGTAAAATTATGATGCACATGACACTTTTACTTTCAAAATTGTTATATCCTCTGTAATGAAATCGTCTCCCTCTCCGAGAAGGTGTCTCTGACTGGAAATTTAGCAAACTTGTCTATCCAATTCAACGTCCACTCAGCCTTGGCTCTTTCAACTCCCTTCACATGTCTCAGAGAAATAGCTTATTCTGTTTTAGGGTTCTGTTCTTCATTTTGCAGGCAGTGTAGGAGATGTCTGAGCAGTATTGGTGTATGACTATTAAAAACTGGTAATCGGTTAAGAGAACTTTTGGTGCCGAAATATGTAGCTCTAACCAAGGAATTAAATTGAACTAAACTGAACTTTAAAATTCTGGTTTTTCCTTTTATTTTATTTTTTTTTAAGATGGAGTCTCCCTCTGTCACCCAGGCTGGAATGCAGTGGTGCAATCTCAGCTCATTGCAACCTCCACCTCCCGAGTTCAAGCAATTCTCTTGCCTCAGACTCCTGAGTAGCTGAGATTACAGGCATGCTCCAGGACACCCGGCTACCTTTTTTTTTTTTTTTTTAAGTAGAGATTGGGTTTCACCAGTTGGTGAGGCTGGTCTTGGACTCCTGACTTCAAGTGATCCACCCACCTCAGCCTCCCAAAGTGCTAGGATTACAGGCACGAGCCACTGAACCAGGCCAAAATTCTGTATTTTCAGTTAGAGTCAAAGCCCAAGGAGGCCTCTGCCATCTTGTAGCCCCTGCCAATATCCTACTCTTGTCTTCCAGGGTTCCTCCAAATCTCTCTCCAACTATTTGTTATCTACTCATTCAACACCCTTCTTCAACCATCCTCTTGCTTTGGAATTGATGTGAACCAACTAGGCCCACCTTATTAGTGAGTGCCCTTTATTTACAGACTTACCTTTCTGTTGTCCCAATTACACAGATGTTTCAATAGGATTCATCAGATAATACGATTTGAGGTGTGGTGTTCAGATTCACAGAAGCATTGTGTATTAGTCCTCCTGCAAAACTATTTTAATAGCGTTCTTCACATTCTCTGAAATTATAGTTGAAAAGGTAGAATGGATACTTGAGAAAGTTTTTTCTTTTAACTTTAACATGATGCGTAAACATGAAGCTCTTCTTCCTTTGGGTTTTGTTTTACCTTTATTGTTTCCTGTTCTTTCTCTGGGCAGGTAGGAATTCATTTGCCCTGCCTGCCAGCCCCCATAGAGACAGAACCATTACCTACTGAAAGAAGATTTTAATGACGTGATGAAAATATTTTAGAAAGCACCTTGAAGAATAGTATCTTTATGTAACCACTGTTGGAGAGATGTCTTCAGGAGACTGAAGTAGAAGAGTTACTGTCAACATGGAAAGGTGAAGATTTGAAGTGTAAGATTATGAACAGTAGTGTAAAGAAGAGAGTTGAAATATTTTCCGCTAGATAATTCCTTCAAAAGGATCTGATCTGGTTTCTTAATCTGTATGTCTCTATCACCACATCTGGCCCATCATCTGTATTCAATAAATTGGATTATATGTAGAATGAATATAGTTATGTGACCTAAAGAGTTTCCATAGAAAAGCTAGAGAAAAAAGTAATTAGGGAAAGGCAAAGAATAATCTGCTACAATAATAATTAATGCTTGAAGATAAAGGAGAAAAAAGGCAGGGCAGGCAGTAAATTGAAAGATTAAAGGTATGCTATGTATTTAATATTATTTTCAACCAAAAATTTTTTGTAATAATTATATTTTAAAATAATCTTAAGCAAACTCGCTGTTCAAAACTAGTAATTCCTTAGAAGTAAAAAATCAAACTCTGTAAAGAATATTTTACTCTCCTAATACAATCAGCTGAAGTAGATACGATTTAAACCTTCGTAGATAAAATTTAAACCTTCATTAAAAAAATACTGTGTGCCTACACAATTGTGTTGAAAATTCAGATGTTTACACAGTGGAGAGTAATAACCATTCTTGTACCAGTGAGTTAATAAAACAAACACCTTAATGACACTGTAGGGAAGAGAAGATGCCTTTCTTATGAAACTCTGAGGAGTCATCAATTTAATTTCAAGAATCCTTTTTTATTCTTTTGAGCAATGTTACTGGCAGACATATTATAGCTCCCCAGAGACTATTTCTAAGCCAACATTGTGACTAAGTTGAAGGAATAGGGAGGCGTGTTGAACTTTTTAATGCAAAATTGACACCTAATAAATCAAAGGCTATAAATGAAAATAATTAACAAGAAAAGATAGAGACTATCCACCAAGAGGATCATATATATCACCAGTTAAAATCAGTCTTTCTACTAAATAATTTCCTTTGTCTTTTTCCTTCTTCTCTAAACTCTTAACATTTGCTTGCTTTTTATCCTTTCCAGGATATTAAGGAGAAACCATTAGTGGTTGCATATTAAAAATGAATGAAAATCTATGTATATGTGTATCAATAAATTTATATCTACATATACACATACATACACACAAATAGCTAGACAAATAAATCACCCTGCTTTCCTAGATAGAATAAAGCCTTTGATTAAGAATTTAGTTAATTTCTGACCAAAACCATTACCCCGAGCTTCTCTGCTTAATGCAAGTAGTGGTGTTTAAGAAGTATATAAGGTTCAGGGACTGGCTTTCCTTAATTGATACTATCTTTTCTGTTACAGTCTCTGCCTTAATTCCCATTACTGGCAAAAGCTACTGTCTCCACCCATTCAGATGAGATTTAAGCATTACTTTCAATTGTTGTGTCCTTCCAGTTGTATGTCTCACAGGGTCCTCCCACATGTGTATTATGGATGTATTATGTGTATTAAGGAATGAAATCTAACAAAATAGGGCAACAGTCAACATTTTGTCCTGTTCAAGCATGCACATGTTTTATTTAAGTATTCTCCAAAGGTCTATTTTTTTCCAGCATAATGCAGATATTATGCTATCCTTTGAAATAAGATATGTGAATTTCAAACAAAATTGTCAAAAACAATGACCTTAGTTACTCCATATGGTACACAGAAATAATTACGTTTCACTTACAATACAGATGCACTTAACAGTCATCAATAATCATTCACCACCAACACAGTATATTTTTAAATCACCTAAAACATCAAAAAGGTTTTTTTCTTTTCCAAAAGCCTAATAAAATTAATAATTTTGGATAAGTGATAAATCAAAAGAGGAGGCAGAATTGTCAATTGAAATAACCTAACTGCATTTTCTTTTATGTAATATTAAGAACATGAAAATAGAACTTCTCATTGGGAATCAAAAGACATAGTAATTCTGATTATGGTTTCCTTAGTCTACTTTTTAGAAAGTTTTCAATAAATGCCATCAGATAAGTTTCACTAGACATTGCTCTAGAAGCACAAAGTGACACGAGGCAGGTGTTAATATAATTGTTAATATTTGTACTGCTGGAAGATTAGTAACTTTTTAAAAGATGTACTAGGAATAAAGCCAGTTCTTCCCAAGAGATAGTTGAGTTTATCTTACTTTCACTCAGCAAATGTTTATTAAGATCTAATATGTGCATAGCACTGTTCTAGAAGCTATTCTAGAAATGGGAAGCAAGGATTTCTGGCTTTACTTGAAAATGGTTGGATTAATCCATTTTTATGACAAAATATGATAAGCATTTAAAAATCTCATCTCTAATAGAGGAATAATTATTAACTCTTTCCATGTACAGAAGCTAAGCTTTATTCCTTACAGTGGTGGCTTGGAATGAATAAAAACTTTGCATTTGACTTTAAACTTTTTTACACTGTCACGTGCAGACATGTCTGCTGACATATTTTAAGGGTGAAAAGTTATAAAAACTTTTCACTTAAATGTACAGAGATCAACTTTGCATCATCAAACTCCTGTCCTCCTGATTTATTGGAGAAAATTGTACCTCGCAATACACAGGAACTTTTCTGAGATAAATTTGTGCTGCCTTCCTGAATGGTGTAGAAAGCATGCTTTCATCAAATATTGCTCAATAAAGCCCTCTAGTTTATCTCTACATTTCAATCCACATTAGTTATTCTCAAAATGTATTCAAGATCTGAGGCAAAATAAATAATACATCAAGTAAGATTCTGAGATGACCGATCCTGTGATATTAGTCCCAGTCAATTCTTTTCATAAAATACATAGTGATAGATCCAGTATCTGGGCTTTTCCATAAACAACAAAGACGTTAGTGATAATTCACATGGGTCAACTCCTTTTTTTTCTCATTTTTGACAAGGGGATTGAGGACAATCTACTTACAAGATAATTTTTTTTTTTTTGAAATACAAAAGTAGGAAAGTCACTTGAACTACAGTAAACATTAGTCTTGTTGATGATGATAAACCCAATAGAAAGGTGCTATAGAAATACAAGAACAGATAATGCACTGTCACAGGAATACAGTGGACCAAAGAATATTACTGAAAAACATTTATGGCACAATAGTTTTGGATTAAAAAGTTACCTAAAACCTGGCCACACCAGAAGTTTTTCTACGAACGTGGCTCCTACCGTATCTATAAAGATCTGGAAAGTACAACAACAGAAAAATCCTGATTCCTGATACAACAGTTGTACAATGAATTATTGCAGTTGTAACAGTATCTAGGTGCAAAGTTAAACGATAATTAATACTGAACTATCTGAACACTTTAGATTTACTAATGAGTATCCCCATGAGAAATACTGCAGTTCTAAAAGGAGTTTATTTGCACAGCCCACCATGGAACATGAACACTCAGCTTGTTGTAAGTGCACAGAAATTACCCCTTTCTACAATTATAGTTTATCATGCCTATTCTGAAGACAACATAAAGAAACTGAGATCACTGCTTCAAAGAATTCTAGCATGCATTATGATGGTTTCCTTCAGTCAATACAAATATGTTGTGTTTTTTTTTTCATATGTAATAATCTTCATCATAGCCAATGTTCATGGTTTTAACAGGAAAAAATTTTATCAAAATGTTTTCCATATTTTTTTTGTTTTGCATTCAACTGGAACATTATGTTCAAAGATTTATTTTATTTATTTTATTAAAAAAGAGTTCTGATCATAAGAAGCATCAATAGGCGGCATTTCATTGTGCTCATTCACAAAGTCAAAGGGCCACAGAATATTACTCTGTGTAACAGGTCAAACTGTCTAGAAATGCCATTTGGTGGTTTTATTCACATCCTTAAGATTGGAAGCTTTGTTTTTGTTTCATTTCCAACCTTCTTGCTTTGCTGTCTTAATCTGCAGAATATTTGTTTCTTCTTTCTTCTACGTTGAGATTCTTTTCACAGCCAGGACTCAAATTCTCTTAAACCCTATTCCGAGTGTCTTACAAAGCAGAAACTCTGACAATATTTCCTCCTGAGTACTCAGGAGATTCTGGCCTATCGTCTCCCTCTGGTGTGGTTACTGGAGGTGTTGGGATGCTTATTATTGCTGTAGTCACATAAGGTTGTTCACAGTTTAGTTTAACACACTCTTCCATTTTGGCATTTAAACTGGATCGGCTGATAGAAAAAAAAATTAAGAAAGTAAGTTGTTTAGTTAAATTTTTTTCATACAACTGAGGAATATGTGTTGTAATGCTTATAAAAACATTTTAATTGTCTAAGGAAAGTTATTATAATTAAAAATATCAAACCTCAAATCTTAATCTATGTTAAAGATGAATATAGTCAGTAATTAACATTAAATAAATTTCTAAAAGACAGTTTCACTTGGTTCCATCAAGTGTTTATCAAACTAAAAGTATTATTAAAAAATGTAGAAAGAAAGAGCATCAAGTAAGATTTGGACAGCCTGGGCTGAACAAAGTAGTTTTATTTAAGACAGGACCTCTAAGAGGTTTGAGAAACCACTATGAAAGAGCCATATCACATTGATTTCTTAATTCTTTTGACCACAGAATATTTTTATTTTCATGTCTTTTTGGGATGTATAATGCCCTCAAATCTCTCAACTTAATGATGACCACATATTATAAAAATCAAAAAATTTATCTATTACTATCTAATACTTTAAGGTTTTCCCAAATGGTATTCTTGGATGAATTGTATACTCTATATGGAGAAGCGGATAAAAGGGAAATGAGAGAGAAGGATATACACAGAAGCTTGAACCTAATTATTTTATTTTCATGGAAAACATAATTAAGATGTTTATGTCCTAAGATTTTCTTGCTCGATACTTTTCCATTGTTGACTTCCTTTTATAAAGGATATAAGGCTGCAAAGCTAAAATATCTTTAAGATAGAAGTCTTATGGCTCCTAAGTTTAATTTTCTAGTCCCAGAGACATCCAATTTATGTAAATCGACATCACCTGAATTCAGAATCTCATCCAGATTTCAACAAAGACTTTTGAATGCCAAGAAAGAAGGGGACTGAATTTACAGACTCTAACGCTAAAAACATATGCTATTCAATTTGAAAACAGAATAAAATTATTTTGGCAGAAACTTATATTTTAATGACATATATTGTTTAAGTGTACTACTTTTTCGTTTTACACATTTGTGGTAAAGACAGTGAATAAGGAAAAGCAAAGCAAAAATATCAATACGGAAGTTTTACTTAACTTGTTCATGAACTAACCAGAGGCAAACAATTTTAGTACTTCACTTATTTTTGTATTATGTTGATTTTGTGTTTGATATGGCCAAAAATATCTTTCTGATCAAAATTATATATTGATATAAATGATTTGTGTAGGCAAAGTTTTCATTTTTACTGCTACAGAGAGTGTGTTTGTATATTTTTACATGCTGTTAAATAACTTTTAGCCATGTTGATCTCAATTTCATTTGACTCTTTTAGTAGTGTCCACCATCATTTCAGGCTATTGAATATATAAGAGAATCCTGAGTATAAAAGTCCTTGCCCAAGAAAGAAAAGGTTGTGGAGCAGAAGAGAGAAAAACACATTTGTGTCCACCCAATCATGTTTCCTTCTTTTGACTCTTTGAATATTGATATAACTGCTACTTTTAACCCTTAATGGATATGCAAGTAGAACCACTTTCCTACTTGTTACACTACCAGTTTTGTCTCTTCCTGAACCATAGGAGCTAGGAATTTAGATGCCACATATGTGACAACATGAGTGCAGAAGACACACCCTGGGAACCAGCACAGGTGTGCAGACAACACAGATTAATCTCAGGTACCTGTTAGATAGAGGCGTTCTCTCCACACATCTGATCTGAATCGTGCTGAGTTCTTGTACACTACCTCGATGGCTTCCTGATACGTTGGCATTTGGGATGCGAAAAGTTTTTTTGTGTCGTCGTGAACAGCAGGTGCTGGTGACTCCTTGTTGTGAAGACAGTGAGGGACTGTGACTTGAAGGACGATTAACAGTTGCAACTTCCATGCAGCTTTCTTCAAAGACTTGTTCGTCCACAAACTCGTGATTCTGTTCCACAGTTGTAAGTAAATGAAGAAACAGAGAAGCACATTTTAAAAAACAAAATACGTAGCTTTATTTTTAAAGCTCAAATATGCCCAAGTATACTTAGACTTGACACAATGGTTAAATAAAACCATTTTCATAAAGATTGACATCAAAACCACTTCTTTTTGGCATTTATGTGGAACTATCTTTGTAGTTAAACCTAGAGATTGACATCTGTAGGCTGATCTAGTGTCCCTTTATAGACTAACTTCATCTTGAAATATCATTTATTTATTTAAACATAAAATCTGGAAGGTATAAGCTAAGAAAAAAAAAAACACCCAAAAAATGAATACAGATAAAACCCACAGGGAAGTTATAAATTTTCACTGACTTTATTTTTTAAAACAGGTTGAAGTTATGGAAAATAGATTATTTTAATAGGATGCCCCAAGTTAGATTGTCTGTTATATATTAGCAAATATTTTCACTTGGGATTGAAAACATTTCTAAATGAGAAAATGAGACCCCAAGACACTATCCATTTATTTATATGTTCCTCTAAAAATACCCAGTGCAGAAAAATATGACTTATTAGTTACATAAATAACTGCTGTGAATGTGTCACTTTGTGTTTGACACAGAAGGGATTAGCATTGAAATTTTGTGGCCTTTTTTGTAATCTTTGTGATACATCACTGGCATCACTGGCTGTACTCATGATCTCTGTTTGCATTTGGGGTTTTTCCATCACTATTTCTTAACTTTTAGCCCAGTAGGAAATAGTAATAGGCATCATTTCACATATCTCATTTTGTAGAAACATGATATCAATTTTGCTTTTAAAATGTTTAACAAAAACCTCCTGAAATGCCTATGCAAGAATTTCACCTCAGAAATATACAGGAAAATATTTTTGGTCTGAACTACTTGAGAATGACCTCAATTACTACTTTGTTTTTCTTTGCGTGTGTGGGGATAGTCTTATAATGGAAGGCTTTGCACATACTAAATTCCACTTAGCCATCTCTCATCCTAAAATATTAGTAAAACAATTGAAGCAAGACACTGGCTAATAAGAAATAGATTATGTTTTAGCTACTCATTTTGTCATTTCTTTGCTGAGACAAGCATTTTGAAATAAATGAAATTTAACATTCTATTCTTTGAAGTCTAGAGAATAATATAATCAGACAAGACAGAATTTCATGTCAAATATTAAATTTCAAAGAAAAAATGGTGCACAAAAGATTCACAATCTGTTTTCTTCTCTTACAATGCATGGTTTCACATACCTAAGTTGCAATGCATGAGATTCTAATTTATCTCATCAGTGATTGAAAGTGTGGGAGTCATTCTGTTATTAGTTACTACGTACTTTTGTAGGTAGCACGATTTATATTAGTTGGTGTTAAATGGTTTTTGATTTTTAAAAAAAGCCCTCAAAAAAGGAAAATACAGGGAACAAAAAAGATAAGAATAAAAATATTTTACATATTTATTTATTTATTTATTGAGACAGAGTCTGGCTCTTGTTGCCCAGGCTGGAGTGCAGTGATACTATCTCAGCTCACTGCAACCTCCGCCTCCCAGGTTCAAGCAATTCTCCTGCCTCAGCCTCCCGAGTAGCTGGGAATACAGGCTCCTGCCACCATGTCTGGCTAATTTTTTGTATTTTTAGTAGAGACATGGTTTCACTATGTTGGTCAGGCTGGCCTTGAATTCCTGACTTCAATTGACTCGCCCACTTTGGCCTCCCAAAGTGCTGGGATGACAGGCATGAGCCACTGCGCCCGGCCAACATTTTATTATTAATGTATCATTTAACTTTCAAATTTATCCTACTAGGTTACAGACCTGTCCATATCTTTATTTAAAAATGCAAGTATAATCATGTTACTACCTTGTTTAAAACACTTAAATAATTTCCATGAGCTGAAGATCAAAATTGTCCACATGCCTGTAAAGCCTAGCATTACCTGGACACTGCCTTTCCCTTCACCTCCTCTTTTGCCATGCTACACTCTCTCCTTCTGACCACCCTCAAATTCTTTCACTTCCTCCCAGGCTGAGTTCCTTCCTTCTTGAGGTACTTCTATCACCTGTTAGCCCCTTCATTGCTCTGCCTAGCTAACTCCTAGTCACCCTGCAGGTGACTCAAGTTCCTCCAGGAAGCCTTGCCTGACCTGTCCCCTCATGGCTCTGCCCTCTTTGCTCCCTTGACCAGTGGCATCATTGTTGCTTTCCATGTTCGCTGCTCTTTTCCAGTAACAGCCCTGTCTGGGGTTTTGTTTTATAATGGAGGCTAATGGCAGCAGAGGCCACACCTCATTTCATGGCGTTTCTTGGGTCTGGCTCACTCTTGGGCACATAGTAGGCATGAATGACTCTATTGGTAAATAAGTACATGGACAGGCAATACTTTAGAACTGAGATTACAAATCATGTGTCACTCGAGAGTGAGTGAGATGACATGATCCAAATATGGTGAAGATTTTGTTCTGCTCTGTAATCATCATAGACTGTGACTCCTATTTACAAACTGGCTAAGAAATTGGTAGATTTGCCAATGAGGAGGTCCAAATGAGAGCTTGTAAGTGGAGAAATACAGACTCACTCCTTAGCACCCAGGGGCATACCAGTGATTACATGAGTCATTTTTCTAATGAGAATAGTTTCTTTTTTTTTTTTTTTTTTGGAGACGGAGTCTCGCTCTGTCGCCCAGGCTGGAGTGCAATGGCCACATCTCAGCTCACTGCAAGCTCCGCCTCTTGGGTTCACGCCATTCTCCTGCCTCAGCCTCCCAAGTAGCTGGGAATTGAGAATAGTTTCTATTATCTATCTCTATTCATTATGGTTGTGAATGAAACAAATGCTTATATTCCATTGTTCTCTGTTTTTTGTTATTGCTATTGCTATTCTCTTGATCTAGATGTTAGGGAACCTCGAGCACCATTAATTTTTTTTCTGTCTAATCAGCATTTTAAGAATCACAAACAATGACATTGTTAGGATTTACTATTGGAAGACCACTCTTCATCTGCATTAACCGACTTCTTAGACTAGAGTTAAGATAGCGGCTAAGAATAAAACATTCTAAATAAGTTTCTAAAATACTTTCCAAGTTGAAATGTCATTACAGTCTTTCAAAGTAATTTCAAATATTGTGAGGTTTTGGTTTGTTTGTTTTTTAGCATGTTGTCCAGTAATGCAGACAGTGAAATCACACTCGGAAGCATGAAGTATGCAGAAAGGCAAATGGAATTAATGTCGGAGAGCAGAGGAAGGCAGTCATACTGTCTCCTTACCGTGGTTTTTTCCAGGCAGTGAAGCAGGTGGTGGTGCTGGGTTTCAAAGCTGGAGCCGGATTTGCTAACAAAAGCCTGCTCATCCTCTGAGGACTGTTAACAAAAAGAAGACAGAAGAGCTTTCTATTTTATTTGCAAACAACTCGAACCTCAGCTACACATTTCCACAGAGAGATCTGCTCTATTAACTGGCAACATTTTATTTATTTTTTAACTAGAAAGGAACAAATGTGCAGTTCCTGTAAAGTTGGATGATCGGCATTTACAATTTCATCAAATGAATGGTCTGGTCTTTTAGACATGCCTCTTTGAATTGAAATTTTAAATCCCTTTTACTCATTCAACTACCAACTATGTTTGTAAGATGGGAAGCTGTTATGTTTTGATGATCAAATTTAACCTAGTGCTTAGAAAATTTGGAAACCGTGATCATGCGTACGTAAATAAAAACTATTTTGTAAGTCAAGATTGGAATCCTAAATATTAAAGGAAAATTCTGGGGTAAAAATAAATTTTCTCAAATTGTAGTTTATGCCATACGATCTTCCTAACATTGAATGTTGTTCCCTCTTCGTTATGAAGTAAAAGAAGACATCATGTTAGCCACCCACCCCAACCCTTGATCCAAATGAATGTTAAGGAAGATAAATTTGAAATAAAAAAAAGAATTAGGCATTTGAATTATTGAGCTTTTTTTTTTTTTTTTTTTTTTTTTACCTTTACCATGTTAATAAGAGACAGGGTAGAAATATTGCCTAATGATGAATAGTCATCATGATTCACTGGCAGTATTTCATAGTGCACTTTCTAACCTTCTACAGCCAATGAGGATGTATAGGGTGAAGTTATAAAAAAACAAAAACAAAAACAAAAAAACTTTTGTTGTTTGGATAGCCATCGTCATAATTAGTCATAATAAAATTCTATGGAAGTAGAACTAAATCAATCTCAAACCAATAAATTGAACATTAAAAAAAGAGGTGTGCTTGACCGTACCTGCAGCTGATTACTGAGTAAACCATTCCGTTTGCTCTGCATGTAAGCATTTGCGCTTCCACTTTTGGCTGCCCGGATCCTGGCCAGTCTAGCTTTCTATAGGAGAAGAGCAATAAATATGCCGTTAACATTTACGAACTGTTTCCTTAAAACAGTGAATGAACTTTTGTATAATCCTATTGTCAGTCTACATATTATTAAAAGTAAGCCAGCTTTTCAAATGCAACTATTGAAAATTACCTCTCTACCTTTTTAAGTGCTTTATTTCAGTTAATATTTATCAGTAAAATCAATGAACTACCTTGGAGCTGGCTTATGCCTTTGAAAATTATAATTAAGTCTTTACAGTAAGATCAAGTTATTTCATTATTGTTTCTTTCAATTGTGTCAAAAGAAAAATAGCAGTATTACCTTATGTATATTTTCATTTATCCCTCTCTGAGTAACTTAATGAAATGAAGACCGGTAGCTCAGGAAACCAGCTGCCAACTCCTTTTTGTTTAAACTAATGTCCTTAAAAATTAGTAATTAAATACCAAGAATTGATTGCCTTCCTTCCTTCCTTCCTTTCTTTTTTTTTTTTATAAGAACCACTGTTCATCTATATCTGCATCCTCCAATATAAAATTATATTTTTGCAATTACCCTTTAAGTTAGCCAAGGTAGATCCATGTCAAACAACATGGACTGTCTCTCTAAACCAACCAACCAACCAACCAACCAACAAACAAACAAAACCAACTCTGAATTTATCTACTTTGTCTACCAGCACGGGTCCACACAACTGTATGCGCATCTGATTTGTGTTTCACTCTTGGATTGGCTGAAATGAAGAACATAGTGAGCCTATCCAGAGAGATTTAAACATTGTTTTTCATTTTTAAAGCATTTTTGTGTGTGTGTCTGTTGATAACATCCTTCAATGTAGAGGGTTTAGGTGACCAGTCCAATTGTTCCTCTAAGTTACAGTGAGATCCCTGAAGTGAAAGTACTAGGCATCTGGCTGTGTAGCCAGATTTCTGATATTCCATTCTACTTTCCAACTGCTGTTATTGATGCGCATTTAGACTGTCATGGAAAAAGTCCTGTTTTCCCTTCCTGGCGAGCACTATTTTGGTGATCATTCTATTTGTATTACATGTAGCTAGCAAGTGTATGTGAAACAGAGACTGGGATGGCTTAGATAAGTTTCCTGTAAGCTTACCTCACAAAATTTCTTCTTTTTCCCTTCTAAACAATCCAGAAAAATAGTATCTTTAGTCTCAAGTCCTGGAATGCTCTTTTTAATAAAAATTTTAAAATTATCTAGATTTTTAAATGAAAAATATATACATATGAAAAAATTTTTAATACTACAGAAGTGCCTGCAAACAATTGTCTGTGACCCTGGAGCCATCCCACTACGAGGCTTCAGAATCAATCATTGGTAATATTTCTAGAAAATCCTGTGAGAAATTTTCTAAGCCTAAAAGAGCAAGTATATATATTCACATGTATATACACATACATTTTTACTCCAGAGAATACTCCTCACACTCTTCTGCATTTAGTTGTGTTTTTTAATTACATCTTGGAACTCCTTCCATATATACATGTAAAGATCCGCCTCATTTTCTATGAATGTATAATATACTACGGTATAAACAAAGAAGTATTTATTTACCAGGCCAACTACCAATTAATTTTTAAAGCATCTTTGGCAACTATAAGCAATGCTGCCTGCATTGAATATGATGATGAGCTTATCTACAAGACATATTTCTGAAAGCAAAATTATTCCTGGACCAAAGAGAGTGCATGTGTGTGTGTGTGTGTGTGTGTGTGTGTGTGTGTTTCTTTTGTAAAGTCTTACCAAATTTCCCTCCAAAGTTATTGTACCAAGATGCCTTTCACACGTATCATTTGAGAGTAGCACTGAGATGTTTGAAGTTCTCAAAATCGCATTAAGATATCATCTGTCTTTAACACCACCCTTCCTCCCTTCCTTCCTAAATTTATTCTTCCTGTGTGCTGACTCCAGGTTAAAATAATATACTTTGTACAAAGATCATGCTTATAAATGATGAGAAAATTAGACAAATTTCACTCTTTGTTGGAAACATAATGTTTAGATCACTCAAAATACTAACACAATAGTAGAGAATGAAGTTGGAAGGTAGAAAATTTTTAACTTCAAAAGTTGGGCAGCAATTTCAGGATTTCAGACCAAACGCAGTAAAACAATAGCAAGTGACAAGGACACTTGGAAATGACTCAGAATTAGCCTAATAATTCAGAAATAAGCAATTCATATATTTGTTTCCAAAAAGGGATTATTGTTGAAATTTCAGTCTTAAAGTCTTTTTAGTCTCCTGGAACATTCATTGCCTTTCTACTCCAGACTCCCGACTCCTTCCTTCCTCCCTCCCTTCATTCTCTAAGCATTCAGCAGCAGCATTGGGTGATACTGTTTTCTTTTATTAAGGAAACATATACATTAACCAAAAATACTGTCCAGCAAAATAAAATGACATATATTTCTCATCATGTAATGGTAAGCCTACATATGGTGGAAAACACTACTGTAGAAGTAGTTCTGCGCTTAGGGACAAAAAAGAAGTTGCTTTAGAGACAGACTATCCATTTATGCTAAGTCATGCACTGTGTCAGAAAAATAACTTCCCATCTCAATTTCAATCATGGCTTTTCTTTGACCCGACTACAATTCCATAGGAGTTAATTGGTTTAATTGGTCTTGTGGAGCACCACAACAAATGCCTGTTGAATACTAGCCTTTATGACTTGTGATTATCTCTTTGGTTCCAGCCGGTAATTGAGGGAAATTATTTTACAAAGATATTTTAGAAAATCATTTTACTTCTGACCCTCTCAGTATGACAATCTTGGCAGCGCCGATTAAGTAATTGGGAGGTTAAAAGAAAGCCATCTGCTGGTAAAAACAAATGTATTCCTTTCAGTCTCTTACCCCTGACCCTTTTAGAACATACAACTTCTGGCACGGCAAAGTATCAGCAAATAATATGCAAGTTAGAGAAAAGTTTCAGTAAGTACTTTATCTTAGCTGTATGAAAAGTAGGAGACTTCTTAAATTTTAATTAAAGCAAGGTTTACATTTTCAGTATAAAAAAAGCATTATAGTTATTTTCAAATAATTTATTTGCCTTAAATGGTGATAGTGTTTGGAGAAAAGTTGTCTGTCTCATAAACATATTCTTCCTATGCATCCTGATTCTTCATAGCTGCAGTTTTTGTCTAATCATCTAATCTTAGCAGGATTTCTCAAAGTTGGTTCCAAGGAATTCATAAGTGTCAAAAGTAAAATCTAAATCAAACAGATGAAGCAAAGGACTGATTCTGTGGTCAAGAAAAGGCTGGGAAATGCTGAGGTGTTAAAAAGGTTTCTTTGCTCTTGGGTTCCTCACAACATATGACATTGTGGATGATTACTGTGAGGAGAACAGGGATACATAGTCTGCAAGTTTCCTCAAACTAATTTGACATAGAAATCTTGTATTGTGAAGTACAGGTTAGAATGCCGTGGAACACAATGGGTTTTATCAAGTAGATTGTTTTTTAATTACACCAAGTGACATAAACTTTACAGTGTATGTGTGGAACAGATGGTGGAAGTCAATCTGAGAAGGATCTATAAGCCAAACACGGCCGAGACACTGATTTCCTTACATCGTCAGTCATTTCTAGATGAGGTATGAGGTAGATTAAAGGAAGTTATTGGGCCATCTTGTTACCAAATCACAAAATATTTTGAAAAATAAAGGTATCCTAGGCAGCCTTAAAAGTGAGGTAAAGAAGGTGTTTCTCTTTGGTAATTCCTTACTCCTCAAATGCTTGCCCCCACACTCTCTGTAACATGCATTCTGGAAATTTTGCTTACAGTTGTTTCTTTCATTTAAAGGTTAGTAAAATGCCTCAGGTGGAGGTAGCATATTAAACTTTATCATCTCTTAGAAGTTTAAGACATTTATTGGAATCTTTTTACTTGCTAAGAAAAAATAACTGTGCTAGAAATGAGACAAGTTAGCACCAAACAACAATAAAAAGAGAGGAAAGAAGTCAGTGGCAGACAGTGCAATATTCCTAGGTCCAGAACTTGGTTATTCCTGGAGATGGCAGGGCTAAGCAGAAAAAGGCTGGGATTTGGGTCAGTGGAAGAGGCTAAGCAAAGAGAGGTCTGCAAGAGGATTCCATGTTGGAAGGGGTGAGAACTGAAAGAGAATATAGGAGGGCATCCGTGACCAAATTCTTGGGTGGAATTAGGAGCTGCGTAATTTTTGTTTTTAATAGTAGATAGCCTAAGAGATTACTCTCAGGTTCTAGCAAGTAGTTATTTCTTGCTTTTTCATTATTCTACTTAAAAAAAAATCTTTCATTTGGACATTGCTGAATGTACTAGGCAGTGGTTCTCAAAATGTGGTCTCCCAAATGGCAATATCAGCATCACCTGGGAATTTATTAGCAAATGTTCAGGTTCTAACCCAAAACTACAGAGTCTGATGTTTTGGGAGTAGGGCTCAACAATCTTTTTTTTTTTTTTTTTCTTTTTCAGATGATTCTAAACTTTGAAAACCACCCTAGCAGGGTATGATAAATGGCAGATTACATATGGTTAGTACCTTTCTAAGTCAATGTGAGAATTTTAATGTGAAAATTAAAAATATTACACCATACATTGGCTCATTGATTCTAAACTTCTCACTGCATTTAGAATTATCTATAGGAATATCCTAAAACATTAATAGTTCAAATAATACTAGACTTTTTTTGCCTTGGACTTTAATCACTAGGTTTGTGAGCATGAGAAAGTTATCTGTAAAATGGAAATAGTATACTTCCTTTGCAAGTTGATTGTGAATGTTACAAAAAACAGATATAAAACACCTGGGACATTCTAGAAACTAGTGAGGGGTTTTGTTGTTGCAATTTGTATTATTAAATTATAACTATAATTACTACTATGATTATTATGTGATAATTACTCACAGGTTAGCCTGTGAGTATGCAGATGATTAGGTGATGTGATCCATATTTTAAATGAGCTGCTTCAAAATATCAACCTTCCCCTTGTCATTGCATTAATCTAGCTTTATTTTGGCTAATACATTCTACTCAGTAAATATTTATAGACTAACTAAGAGAATCAATAAATCTATTAAAATACAATTACCAAGGGTGGGAGTGGAGGAGAGGTGTCACAGTTTAGGCCTATATCCACCAGCATGTCAGTATGTGCTAGAAATGAGACAAGTTAGTACCAAACAACAATAAAAAGAGAGGAAAGAAGTCAGTAGCAGACAGTGCAATATTCCTAGGTCCAGAACTTGGTTAATCCTGGAGATGGCAGGGCTAAGCAGAAAAAGGGCTGGGATTTAGTTAAGACTTTATCAATGATTGATAGAAATGGGGTAAACGATGTATTCCCTGTAAACAGCAGGAGCGGGTAGCAAAAGCAGGAAGAGTATTGCAAATGGAAGAACCTAGAAGAAGGAAAGTATTTCTGATGGTGATGATGGGAGTGTTCTCAAATTAATACTGTGTCTATTTCGTGCTTTTGCTTGGTCTTGACGTGGCAATTGAATTAAACAACAAAAATATGGTCTAAAAAAACCATTTTGTAACATTACTTTTATTTGTTGGACTGATATTTTTACTGAATTGAATGTTTACTTGACTGAATTAGTTGGTTATTTTTGCATAACTTTAATATTTGGCACATAGCCCAGTCCCAGATAAATTTAAACTGTCTTAGCCTAATGGGCATTTGTTCTGTTTTTTTTTTTTCCCCCCCTAATCTCTTGGGAAGGAAAATAGGAAACATCCTTTGGTAACTTATTTAGTTCATATCCAAACTGTTCTTTCTTAGAAGATTATGTTCAGTTTATTGGTCACAGTCTACATACTGGACATATTATACTTGGTTATTATATTTGACTTTATTAATCTAATTTTTGTAATAGTAAAACTTTGTAAAATTCATTGCATTATGGCAGAAACTAAAAATATAGCAAATATTTTAAAGATTCCTAAAAGCATTCACAAAATATACTTTTCAATTAGTGTACTTTTAGAATGTCACATTACTTACTTTTGATTTCTAAAGGTATTTTAGTATTTAATATTTAGTAGACCAAAAGGCTTCTAAAATACTCTAAGGTTTTCTTTATTGATTTTTTTGTTGCAGATGACAAACTCTGAAGAAATACAGGTATTTGGGAAATTGGTTTATCAGAAATTTAGATTTGTGCTTCCTATAGTTTTCATATAGTTGGCTCTTATACCAAAGGAGAAATGTCTAGAATGGAGATTGATGGGTGGTTGAAAGTTAAACTTTTGGTAGGATCCTGTTTCTTTAGACAATGAGCAATTGTACCCAGTGGAGGGACTGGACTGTATGGGCAGTGTCACGACTGTGGTGCTTGAAGGTCCTTGGTGGTGGGGTCAGTTGTGGCTGAAACCCCTTTACCTCTGCTTGCCAAGGGTATGTATTCCCTACATAAGACTACAACTGTCCAGAGGGTGCCTTTTTCTACTCCTCCCTATTCATTAGATGATCAGTTCTCTATATCCATGTTGACTGGACTATTTCTAACTCTTCTCTGTAATAATTAAAGACTAGGCATTCGTCCAAAAATGAAGAGTTCCATAAAGCAAGTAACTACAGGACTTGGAAAAGTGATTCTTTGCTAAAGGAAGATCTTTGACAAAGGGCATAAATTAGTTCTCTGGACAAATATGCTGTGTGGCCACACTGATTAACTAGAACTTTCCAAAGACTTACTTCATGAGATTGTATACTTTACTTAAGAGGCTGACATTGTTCATATGCGTGTTTAAGATCCTGTTCTGGAATTACCTACAAAGCCAGTGAATAACTACACCAAAGCCTCTCATGGTATTTTGTAGTTATGACACATCACCCAGGTTGTGCATCCACTTTAGTCGCGATTATGAATGGTTTTGGATGTTTTTTAAAAAATGAATCTATCCTTAAAGGACAAAGATATAATGACCATGAAGAATACTGGAAATACAGTGCCATAAGCCCAAAGGAAACTACAGAAGAGATTTCCAAGATTGTTTCTAAGCAACAAGGGCCCTGCCTCTCAAGGTGACTATTTTGACAAGGATTGGGGAAGGGAAGTATGATAACATTTACATAGCTTTTCTGAGAGGCACCTTATCATAGTGTTTGTGTGTATGAGCCTGGGAGCCAGACTAGCTTGGATGGAGTGGTGGATCTCCAACTGAACAGGTATGTGACCTTACAATTGCTTAATTTGGGAATACTGGAGAATTCCCATCTATAAAATGAGGATAATAATGGTAACTAACTGCTAGAGTTTTCGTGAAGGTTGTATGTGTTGACTCAAGTTTAGCCTAAAGTTGCCTCCTTACATATTTTAAATTTAGCCTAAAGGTTTCTCTATGCATAGTGAACTGTACCTTAAATGGAGGAGTAAACAGACTGTAACCCACTCTGTGCCAACCACTGAGTTTTGGCCAATCAAAGGGGGCCAACTGCTCCAATGGTGTTCAAATAAGGCAAACGCTGAGCTATAATCATTACAACTGTTTCTGTACCTCACTTTTGTTTTCTGATTGTCACTTTCCTTTTACTGCCTGTAAATCTTTTTCTATCATGTGGCTGTGCTGGAATTTCTGTGCTTACTCTGGCTTGAAAGGCTGCCCAATTCATGAATTGTTCTTTGCTCAATTAAAGTTTTCAATTTAATTTGGCTAAGGTTTGTCTTTTAACATATGAATTCTTTTGTGAAAAACGTTAGGCTAATGTCTGGCACATATAAACCACAAGTAAACATTAAATATTTATAATATGATGTGGTTATATAAATTTACATATACTTGTATATAATCTTAATCTTACTGTTTATTATTTTCTCCATTTTATAGTTGAGTGTACACTATGCTTATTCTTGAGGGATTAATTACCTGGCATGAAGTTCAAACAAACGGTAAGCTGCTAGGACGAGAATAAAACTCAGCTACAGATGATCAGATTACTTCCTGTGTCAACTATGTAAAATATCTGAGACACATTTTGGTGCCCTTTAATAACCCTCATCTACTAGAACCAGCTTGACCCTTAATAGATACAGACTCAGTGAATCAGACCTAGAAATCTGATTTTAATAAAATTTGCCAAGAATCTGTTTCTGATTTTGCTACTGTCATTAGTGCTGCTCATCAAATATTTCTTATTTTCTGCTTCTGGCCCCATAGTAGAATTGTATTTTCCTGCCCACTTCGAAATTAGACACTGCTGTGTGATTTGCTTTAGTTAATGCAATAGACGAGAAAGTGACTCAAACCACTTCCAGGAGGGGCATTAGGAAGCAGTGTGTGATTCATCATGCCCTTTACTCCTCCTGGAGACTGCAGAAGCACACTGTCAAGATGGACTCTCTATTCTCTGGACAAGTAATGGACTTGTAGCATGATTCAGAAATACTGCTTATTGTTTTAAGCCCCTGAGATGTTAGGCTTCTTTTTAGTGTAGAATAACCTACTCGGTCCTGATTGATGCACATACTGACCAATCCAGAGCACTGAATAACCGTTAAGAAATACTAAAGCTCATTATAAAAAGTGGGAAGTGCTAAACTATGGTTGCATAGAGCTGAATACGCACCTTCTGTGCCCTTCGTTTGTCTGCTCGTTGATTCTGGTGGTAGATACGACTGAAGTTCGATACAATCACCGGAACTGGTAGAGCAATGACCAAGACCCCACTCAGCGAACAGATAGAACCAAAAATCTTCCCTGCTATGGTTTTTGGCACCATGTCACCATACCTGAGTTAATGAAAAAAAAATACATATATTGTTTTAAGTCACAGAAAGACATTTCTACCTGAAACTAATAATTTTTTGCTTTAAGTCAAATGATTTTTTAGACACGTCTATTTCTACTTTGTGACTACAATATACATGGCTTCAGATGTTAATGTCAGAAATTATAAATATCTGAATATAAAAATTACCTTTCAACCTTGTAGAAAATGATTCTAACATTAAGGAATCTTTTTGATTGGAAAATATGTTAAGTCAGATGATGTAATGATAGCTCTTCAATTTTTCCTTTATACGCCGTGACATAGTTCTTTACATTTATTTAATACTCAATAATTCTATGCTGAAATTTATAGTCTGGATAACACAATTTTCCACTTAGTTTTTTTTCAACATTTAGTTGGTTATGAAATTTAAGTAGAAAAAGTAGCACATCACATTCCTTTCACCAGATGTCATCATTTAAAAAATAAACTTTTCAAGGCCCCCATTAACCTTCACTTGTGAAATCTAATGGCCATTTCTCCATAAAAATCTAACTCAATCTCTCATTTGTAGCTTATTAGTTGACTATTCTCTCCTTGAAAGATTCCTTTTATTCTTGGCTTTAGTATTAGCAAATATTCTTATTCTCCCTTCTACCTCATTGGCTACCACTTCTCCATCTTTTTTTCTGCCTCCTTTCCCCTTATCTGATTTCTAAACCTTAGAGTACTTTAGGTCTCCGTCTTCAGTCCTCTTATCTTCTCCATATAAACCCACTTCCTATGTGACTTTGTCCAATCTCATATCTTAAAACTAGCTCTACGCAGCTGACGCTCTGACTTATATTGACAGCCATGATGTCTCTCCTGAAAACCAGATTCACATCTCGAGTGTTCTGGTCTGATTGTTTCTACCCCTGGATGCCTAAGAACCCACTAAAATTTAAATCAGACAAAATGGAACTCTTATTTCCCTAGCTTCCTCTGCCTCTCTCAAATCTTTTCCTCCCACAAGTCTGCCACCTATAATTAAACAGAACCACCACCATGCAGTTGTTCATACCAAAACTGGAAGAGCCATCAACGTAATTGCCAGTATCAACATTTCATCTCTTAGCTGGTCTTGTTGTCTCTGGGCACACCAAATTGTATCCCATTCAAGCCTCTTTATGACAGTAAACCAAACCATGGTCATTTCTTGCCAGAGCCATAGATATAGCTTCTTACCTGACTCTCTTTTCTACATTTACCACTTTACAATTCATACCAACATAGCAGCCAGAATTTTGGTTTTAGAAATGGAGATTAGACAACTGCTATGTTGTTTAAACCCTGAAATGGACTTGAAACTGAAATAAATCCAAGCTCCTCAGTTTTGCCTCCAAGGGCCTACCTCATTTAGTTCCTGCCTATATTTTACACCACCTTTCACCAAGCTCACTGGCCTCTGGCCACACTGGCCATCTGGCCTTCTGTTTTGTGTGCAGCCCCCAGATGGTGATTATTCAGGGTGTCATTTAAATGTCTCCATCCAAGTGATTTTCTGGCCACCTAATTCACAGTAGTCTTACTGTCTTCCCTAATCATTCTCTATAACATTTCCTCATTTGATTATCTTCAGAGTACTTATTAACAAGTAACATTTTCTTATTTATTGATCTATTTTTTCACTCCTCATCCACCCTACTGACATTAGAATGTAAACCTGCTAAAGCAGGAGCTGTTCTACTTTGTGTTTTGTGAGCATAAGGCCAGCTCCTACTTGAATGAATACATTTTCTCTTCTTTACTGATGGAGACTGTCTAAGAGTGCACTCCTGGGGCAGGGGACAAGGAGGAGTTCTTTCCATCTTATTGTTGCAGAAGTTACCCAGCTGTGTCTGAGCTCCAACTATTCCACGCTCATTCTGGGGCTTTGGAGAGCTCAATGCTCAGAGAGTGTAATCCTGAGAGACAGGGCTCGAAGGAACTCACATACTAGAATCCATACTCAAGGGAGTTTAGGAGGACTTGGGGTTATATTGTATCTTGAGAGGTAGCCTAGGCAATAGTCACTCTAACATTGTTTTGTGGGAAAACATATGTGTGTCAATATGGAGATGGAGAGGAATCGGCTGAAGAAAAACTTGAGAGAGACAGAAGGTGATACTATCTAGTGCCACATTTAGTGACCCTATTCTGAGCTCTGGTCCTTTGCATTGAAGACTCAGATACTCATTCCTGTTGGTGTTTGTGGGTGATCAACAGTTGAGCTAATTTAACATAGCTAAAGTTCCCACAAGGCTTTGGCACCAGAATGACAGTATTAATTTATAGTACAAAAATAATAACCTAAGAACCAGAATGCTGTGTTCATATAAAACATGATCTCCTTCTATCTGGGAAGCTAAATTATAATCTAAAGGTTATGTTAGTGAAGAAACAGTGAAAACTAAAGGAATTTAGAAGATGATTTTTAAAAGTCTTCTTACTATAGAGATATGTCAGTGGGATTGGAAGGTCAACTCCTTTTTATACAATGCTGTGTACATATGAGACAAATTATGTATCTGTCACAGTTCCCACTGAATGTCCAGCCATATTTGATACACAGTGTTTTTCCCCTTTGCATTGATTATGCAGTAGGCCCCAGAGAAGGCACACACACAGACACACACACACACGCATGTACACGCGCGCATACACACACACACACGGCTTTTAAAAAAGAGATTTGATGTTTAATAAAAACTTAATTATTTATTATGGCTAAAGAAGACAAGTACTGAGTCCATGTAATTGAAGTAAGCCTTTTAAAATATCAATATATAAAATAGCTAAGGGAATCCATCATATACTTTCTCCTGCCCTTGAAAGACTTTTAAAAGTCATTATTTATTATTTAATTTTTGTATTCTTGGTTCACTATGTCATAGGATAGGCAAGCTCAGAATAGTTGCAATTATTAGAGAAAATTACGAAAAGTAAGGAGATACACCAGTTTGTTGAAAGGCAGCAAATTCACAGTCTAGTAGGATCCATAAGGGAAAAGAGGTTTCAGATACATAAGAGAAGCTTCGTGTCATAAAGCTGTGGTAATCGACATAAAATAAAATACTTATTTTTTAGCTCTACCATCTTTGTTTTATAATCCAACATTCCTTCACAACTGAGAAAGCACAGGTGAGTATTTGCAAGGACTAAGCAGGACTGCAATGATTATGGTGAGAAGAGGAAGGGGGCACGAAGTGTTCATCAATGGGTACATCTTCTCTCACGTTTACACTCTTGGGTAGAGACACAGAGTTTCCTCACATTATAGCCAGTTAGGATGGTCTCCAAGGCTCTGCTGGTGTGAGTTAAAGCAGAGGAGATAGTAAGAGAGTACAAGGAAGTAGAACAGGCAGGGGTGCTAAGACAGTCTAGGCTGTCCTGCAAATTCTCATGTAAGGACAGCCTGAGCCCTTGGCTGGTTCCCATGGAACACCAGCTGCCTGCTTCCTCATACTCCTTGGTACAATTTACATTACTCCTTCTATCCTTCTCCCTGCTCCATTTTACCAGTTTAAAGTTGACTGCTGTTGATATTTGTAATATTTTAAGCGTATCTCACTATTTGAATATGTTGGAGAAGAGCAAAAAATATAGTATGATTCATGTCTGTTTTTACATTACTCATTTTGTCTCTCTTCTCATTTAGGAGTGACCTGGAGAAATGAAAATGGGTAATGTTTATCTGCAAACTTGTATTTGAGCATAGAATCTGCTAGGGATGGGATATATCTCATTGGCAAAACCAGCTGCTTTTCTTTGTTTAACAAAATATCTTCTAACTAGTATTCAAACTCATAGCAAGAAGCAAAAACGCATTATACACCTCAGGAATCACATCTCTCTGAAATTCTGTGGAGGAAAGGCTTAGAATAGAAAGCTTATATTGCGAAGCGACACTTACCGTGGTGAAATGCTCATTGAAAGCTTAAGTGTTTCTAAAATACTGCCACTTTTTAATGATTATTTATATCCTAGGCAACTTGGTTTCCTGTTGGTACTTTATTACTTACATTCAATATAAAAAAATACATCTCATTTTTCCTGACTCCTTATTTGTAAATTTATGCTAAGCCCAGTAGGATTATTTATTTCGTTCTTTCTGTTTTTCTTCAAAATTTTATATTATGTATTCAGTCTTTGAAAAATCATTTCCCAAAAAAAGTTACACCGAAACATGACATATATGTGGGGTTTATATTCATATATATATTTTTTCTGTATTTAATAAGATTGATTAAAAGACTATGAGGAGCCCCTAAAGTCTAATAAGATAAAGAATGAATTCACAGAAAAGTAAGAAGGAGGCCGGGTGCGATGGCTCACAGCTATAATTCCAGCACTTTGGGAGGCAGAGACTGGTGGATCATCTGAGGTCAGGAGTTCAAGACCAGCCTGACCAACATGGAGAACCCCCGTCTCTACTACAAATACAGAGTTAGCCAGGCGTGGTGGCACATGCCTGTAATCCTAGCTATTTGGGAGGTTGAGGCAGGAGAATTGCTTCAACCCAGGAGGCAGAGGTTGCAATGAGCCCAGATTGCACCATTGCACACCAGCCTGGGTAACAAGAGCGAGACTCCACCTCAAAATTAAAAAAAAAAAAAAAAAAAAAAGAAGGAAACAAGAGAATATGTCATGAGAGAATAACTATCAAATATTTTAGATAATACAGCAACTTGAACTTTGTTAATTGAAAGGAAACTTTTCTCCATACTACTCTTTCTTTTCTATTTTTTTTTTTGAGACGGAGTCTCACTCTGTTGCCACGCTGGAGTGCAGTGGTGCCATCTCGGCTCACTGCAACCTCTGCCTCCTGGGTTCAAGCAATTCTCGTGCCTCAGCCTCCCGAGTAGCTGGGATTATAGGCACATGCCACCACACCCAGCTAATTCTTGCATTTTTAGTAGAGACAGGGTTTCACCGTGTTGGTCAGGATGGTCTCGATCTCCTGACTTTGTGATCTGTGATCCAAAGATCAGCCTCCCAAAGTGCTGGGATTACAAGTGTGAGCCACCGTGCCTGGCCCCCCATACTCTTTCTACTCTCCCCCGCTTCTAAGTTTTCCTTCTTTCTCCTATATTTACTATGTCAGTAGAGCCACCAGTTTCCTTCTGCTCTTTTTTCACCCTGGACATATCTGCCAGACCTCATGTTTACCGCTCCCTTTCCTCCTTATATCAGTTAAAAAGGTACAATGTGGAAGTGCCCTTTGCATAAAAATGTTAATTCTAAATTTGCATACTTCCCAAAAATACTGGCTAAAATTTTATATTTTGCCAAATATTGAAGATTATTTTGGATGGAAGACCAATTCCTCAGAAAAGATTTAATTTTTGGCTATTAAATATTTCAGTCTCAAATATTATCGAAAAGTTTCATGCAAAGTTCTTGAATTCTGGCATGCACTCTACTTAATGCTAAATCTGGTGAAATCTGATTAATTCAGGCAGACAATGCATCCATTCATCCATCTATCCATCTTCCTATTTATCAGGTAATATTGATAGATTGAAAATGTACATAATTTTAAAACATAATTCATTATAAACCAAATTTCACTGATATCTTACTACATTTTTCCCTGTTTAGTATTTCTTCAGAAGTTGCCTGACTAAAATGTGGCTGTCTTTATATCTCAAATGGAGAAATATTCCCCTGAATTTTCTTACACCATCTTCAAACAGTACTGTTAGCTTCCTAGTCCTATTCACATAGTTTCTATTTTTTTCTCTTTTTATTTGATGGGTATAAATATATGTTCATTTGATGGAGTACAAATGTTATATAAGGCAAATCTCCACAGCTAATGCATGACTTTCCACCTCTGAAAGTATGTCCCACACATACTGAAAGAGAAAACAAAGTCATGTAATTGATAAATAATCATGAAGACAGAAGATATCCTTGTACAACATGAAGAAAATGCTGATTTTAAAATAAACCTTGATGCTTACTGTAACTCAATCTCTCACATTCTCTTTTTCATTTTTTACAAGGAAAAATTGTAAATTACTAGGTATAAGGAATAGAATGAATGAACAGATCCTGTGCAGGTGCCCAGAAGTTCAGGAGCATTCTGTACATTGTGTAGGGCAGTTGCTGGTTCAAAAAATGCTGCATTTCAACTACTACAATAATTAAAATAAACTCATATGGGACATGAATCAATATTTGGGGTGTAAGTATTTGAAAAGCAGGTATCCTTTAAAAAGTTAGATGAAAGTAAGTCATGTATATAATGTCCCGGTGAAAGCCGTTAGTTGATTATGTGTGTACATCTATGCGCATTTAAATTATTGATGTATCCCTTGAATTTTTCTCTTTGACCAGAGTGTTAGTCTGAGAGGTCTAAGAAAGAATTTATTCCGACCTGGAAGCTGGATCACTTTGTAACTAGTAATTCTACCCCTTAGGGTGAGTATCTATGTTATTCATGGATTTTCTGCCATCAGCTTGATATTCTAGAAGGATCACAGTTTGATGGATGATTTTTATAGTAGCTATAATGTTTGCAAATAGCAAATGACCTTTTTTTGAGTGTTGTTACATAACACCTGCTTGTGGTATTGAACTTGTTTGCCAGAGGGACTCTGGTATTACTTCACAATAGGCAGATTTCTCTTTGACATTTTAAAATCGATATTTGCCTAAAAAGTTGCCTTGATTTTGTCTCTACCTCTCTTGCCTGGAGAATCAATTCCTATACGATCTCACCTCTGCAGGAAAGCCCAAGAACATTTTTTTTTGGATCACCTAATGTAATATAGTTGTTTAAAGTACTCTGTATTATTTCCTGTTTCAGCCAAATTATGAGCTACTGTTCTTTTAACACTGCATTTAAAACAATCTCTTTCCACTATTCAGAGCGTTAATAATCTTAATTAGCGCCCACTAAATGAAAGCGGAAACTAGAGGATTCCACACCCTAATTAGAGATTTTTACCTCGGAGTCTATGCACTGTCAAGGAATGCGTGGATAAATTCAAGGGAGTCAGGGAACTCCATGATACTGTATGTTTTCATATGCGTTTTCATGAAAAGTGTTTTCACAGCTATTATTAAATTATCCAAAGTGTTACAGCCCAAATAATGTTTAAAACTCTTAATTTGAATACTTAAGATACTTACGGGAATAGCAATGTTAAATATTGTCAACATGAAGAGTCTGAACCCACAATGCACGAAGGAATTGCTGAAAAATATCAGCATTATTTTATAATTGCAGAAATACAGAATACCCACTAGGGGGCATAAAAACCTAAATGAAAGTTTGGAAACAAACCAGGTCTTTGCTGGTTTTCACAAGCTGAGAGCGAGAGAAGTATTTCCAGTAAATTGCCTGTACCGATTCCTTATCTTTGCCTGCACACATGCCATATTTAGGATATATTTTGGGCATCTTATTCCTCTGGAAATAGTTGACCCATACCCCACAAATTTCATACATTATCTGTTTTCAAGTTATTTCCAAAAAGATGCAAAAATAATTCTGACAGCATTTTGTGTTTCTTTTACAAAGATAAGTAATTTTCTGTAATGCTAGATATCACTAAGGCACAATTTTAAATAAGAAATCCTTAACTAGGACCCTTAGTGTGAAAATTACGTGAAATTAAAGGATTAAGTTTTGTGTATAGAAAAGAAAAAATCAAGGAAAGAACTAAGATGATTTTAGCACATCTACTCAACATTCTCAACATTTATACATTAAGCCCTTAACGTGAGATTTCAGCAGGGCTTACTGACTGCGTTCTTTAGCTGTGCTTTTTTTAAAAAAACAAATTCTTTCCTGTTCCTATTTTTTTCCTCTTGCTTTTAGCCTATTATATAATTATGGGAAGGCTTTAAAGGTTATAAATGGAACATGTGATTTTGACCTAACATCCTAATGAAGTGTTTTTTTACCTAAATGAATGCCACGAGTAAAAGACTATATAGTCTCCTTTACAGAATATTTTATTTTCAAAGTATGCTTTTCAGAGCCATGCTTTTAACACTTTATTCTTCATTTTCTAAAATTATGATTTTTAAAGAAGTTATGAAAATAGATGTACAACTGATTACTGAGAAGTACACATTAAAAACAAACAAAAAACCCACTAGGGACTGGCTTTCCCAGCTGTGGAGTCCCCGGAAATATTTTCCTCTGCTTTGAGTTCCTACTCTTTGTTGCCTGGAGCTATCCTTTCACTCTCACATATCTGTGAGTCTGGTCATGTCATTCTCCTGCATAAAAGTCTTCAGTGTCTCTCTATCACCTGCAGGAAAAAGCCAAGCTCCTTAGCATAACCACAGCTCTTTATGACTTGGCCACCTCATCCTCCACTGCTCACCCACATACACCCCATATTCTCACTGGAACAAATAACTTTCTATTACTGGAATGTACTATGTCTTTCCATTTCTGTATGTCTTGTAATACTGTTCTTTCCAGAATATTCCTCTTGGCACTCCTACTGCATAAATCCTTCGGGTAATTTCCAATTTACATTGATGAAGCTCAAATGTCAATTCTTATTTAAAAACTTCCTGACAATTTTATCTCTATCCAATAAGATTATCCACTCTCCCTTTGCTATGCCTTCAATGCTACTTGCAACTGAGAGAGTAGAATTAGATTTTTACAGGCTGATCTTCTCTTGCTAGATCATGAATTCGCTGAAGTCAAGGATCATGTCATTGTTTTAAACCCAGGTCTAGCACAGACCTTGTCCAGTGCTGAGCAAATAATTGGAAGTCAATAAATATTTATTGCTTAAATAAATCCTTCAGGGAAAGGTCTGATGGTAAATAATATATATGGCAGGGAGTGAGGGGAGATACAGGTCTCCTCCTCTTTTTTTCTGAACCAGATTTCTTATTTGTCCCCAGGTCCAACATCATGTCACCACCTCAATTTTTCTAAATTTCTCTCCAATACTTAGACAAAACGCCCAGCATAATCTGGTTCTACACTGTTTATGCTTCCTGCTTTTTATACTCAGAGAAATCCATTTTTTTAAAAATATACTTTAAGTTCTAGGGTACACGTGCATAACGTGCAGGTTTGTTACATATGTATACTTGTGCCATGTTGGTGTGCTGCACCCATCAACTCGTCGGCACCCATCAACTCGTCGTTTACATCGAGAAATCCATTTT
This sequence comes from Macaca fascicularis, assembly GCF_037993035.2. Lineage (NCBI taxonomy): Eukaryota > Metazoa > Chordata > Mammalia > Primates > Cercopithecidae > Macaca > Macaca fascicularis. Next base: position 162,340,701 of record NC_088377.1, on the reverse strand, counting down.
TAACCTAGATGATTTAAAATGAAAATAGAAGTGGTGAGACCTGCCACTTTTCCAGTTTCTACCTGTTTTCCATGGTCACATACTTAACAAACATGAATCTATAAATCTGGCAAGAATTTGTTGATTTTAATTTTAATTTTTTTAAAGAGATGAGGTCTCACTATGTTGCCCAGACTGGAGTGCAGTGGCTGTTGACAGGTATAGTCATAGTGTACTACAGCCTAGAACTGCCGGACTCAAGGGAACCTTCAGCCTCAGCCTCCAGAGTAGCTGGGATGATAGGCATGCACCACCGCCATGCTCAGCTTGGCCATAATTTTAAAATACAAATAACTCCAACTTGGCAGACTTTGTCCTCTCAAATATCCGGAAATTTGAACAAATATAGACTCTGTTCTCTGAATCTCACCATCATCCTGTGAAATGGCTGAATTGTTCCATAACCATCTATTCTTCTCTTGGCTGCTACTAATCTTAGATAGTGAGCATTGGCAATTATCTGAAAATTCCATCATGTGGTAGTTATTTTTCTTAACAAGATCCTCTTGGCTAAACCTTGTGAGTATATTGAGGGAGACATGTTTGTCTTCCAGTAGAAAAAAAAAAAATTAGTCCATCAAGTAAATCAAAGTCCCAGTGAATGCCTGATCATTTTGGCTTTGGGCTGATGTCACCAGCTTCCCTAAGATGCATGTTTTGGTTCTCCATCCCAAGAGGTTTCATCTTCAACACTCTCAGGGCTGCTTTCACTCTGGGGACTTTCTTCAGTTACCTGCGGCTGTTGCTTCCATCTCTTCGTGGCCTTTGAAAGGTAACTCTGTTGGATGAAACTCCCCATGGTGCATGGTTCCAGTCACTGCTGCTGCCCTGCAGGCTGTCACCCAAGGAGCCAAATCCCTTGCACAGAGATAAATCCCCACTTTGACAGGGCTGTTGATAAGCCTGTTTTTTAATAACCAGCCACCACTCTCACTTGCTGACACCCCTGAAACTGTTCATTGCTTACAATCTATTCAAAGACTCCTAAGTGCCTTTGCCAGGGGAAGAGAGAGAAGCTGGTCCCCAGGTGTATGCCTGCAGTACCAGTCTTAGGGGAGAATGTCAGTTAGGCAGCCTTAAAGCAAGAAGTGCAGCTATTTAATTTGATTTTTTTCCCCATCTGAGTCTACACAGCCTAAAATCCATTAGATATTAGAGGTCTCATGGCATTTTTAAGTTGTATTTACCTATTTTATTTTTGACTGTGCTTTTAAAATTACCTATGGATTATCCAGTAATGACCTAATACATACCTTATTTCTAATTCTGCCCAAGAAGGCCTGATAATTTTGCCACCTGTTATCTACTCCTTAAGTGTTACAGAAAAGAATGCACAAAATTCTAAATACCTGGGAGATAAGACTTGACCTCTTTATTGGGGCAGAGAATTAGGCTCCTTTTTGGCAGCAGCAGTGTCCAACTGAGATGATGGTACTGTGAGTACAAGTTGTGTCCCTCCTGGTGGGTCTGGCCATACCCATATTATTCCTGTTCCCAAATACTTGTCATGATCTAATGGCTGTTCTATGAAAGGCCTGGTGTTCTCACTCAACTGACCACTCCAGGTAGGGCCTGGGCTCCTCCTGTCCTGTGTTGGAAACACAGGACCAGTTTGGAGTTTACCACCATAGGGCCATTTCTTACCACTCATACAGCCAGGTCATGGGCTTGCCTTGTGTATTAGTCTGTTTTCATGCTGCTAATAAAGACATACCTAAGACTGGACAATTTATAAAGGAAGGAGGCTTAATTGACTCACAGTTCCACCTGGCTAGAGAGGTCTCACAATCACGGAGGAAGATGAAGCAAGAGCAAAGGGACGTCTTACATGGCAGCTGGCAAAGGCAGAGTGAGGGCCAAGTGAAAGGGGAAACCCCTTATAAAATCGTCAGTTGTCTAGAGACTTATTCACTATCATGAGAACAGTATAGAGGAAACTGACCCCATGATTCAATTATCTCCTACCGGGTCCCTCCCACAGCATGTGGGAATTATGGGAGCTACAATTCAAGATGAGACTTGGGTGGGGACATAGCCAAACCATATCATCTTGTTTCTTCTTTATGTGTGCACCTCTCTGCTTAGTCACTAACCAGGGACTTCTTCCTGCTAAGATTCCAAAGTTCTTTAAGTATAAATAATTTAATATGATGATGCTTCCTGTAAATAGTCACAGCTGTTTAAATATAAAAGGAAATGAGATAAGAGAAAATGTGATTTAACCTCCCAAAGACAGCCAGGCACTTCCACTAAAATTCTAGTGTTCAATTTAAGCTAGAAAGTTTCTATATCCTTAAACAAACTTTGCTTTTGATGAGAATCCGGGAACTTAGGCTTACATTAGATATGTTTTAGAAGAAGGATTCTATTCAAATCAATGTGAGACAAACTTATCTCCTAAAATTAAATGAGTAAAATTTATGGATTTGTGTTTGGATTATTTTGCCTCTTCTAAGGAGATTAAAGCACCGATTGAATAGTCATTCTTCTTATTAACTATACAAACTAAGGCATATCCAGAAAAAATATATACATGAAAAGGATCTTAAAAAATCCATGACTCTACCTCTATAGTTCTACTTCGTCAGAATTCTGTATGAATATGCTCTGTGGTTATATTCTTACTCTATCTAGTTAAGAAAAATCAACAACACAAAACAAAAAGATGACCCAAAAAGTACACCTGCTTAAACATAAACCAACAGAAAAGAACTTTCCATAAAAATTATTTCCATCAGGTTTCATTTTAAGGAGAAAGAGGAAACAAATTTTGTGAAAATATGTTGATACTAGAAAACATTTTTTAAAATGCAGCATATATCCCACATTCTAAGTACATTAAATGCATACTTTCTTACATCTCTTTGTATGCTCCTCTCTACACTTAATTTTCTGGAAATGAGGTTGGATTGTGAAACAGAGTACCTTACTTTTAAAATAGTATTGCTCATATTCAGGGTCTAAGCAGACAAATAAAAATCACATCAAGTGTTTACAATAGAATGGACTAAGTGAAGAAAACTCTCATCACATAAGATAACCCAGGAATTAGCAACAGCAGGAAGCTGCCATTAGCAAGAGGCTGCAGGGCAAAGGGAGGAGGAAGTTTTTCAGTTTTAGGGCAGAGTGTCATGGAGGCTGGAACTTTCTTTCAAAGACTGCATTGAAACAGTCTTTCAATGCAGAAAATACTAGATCCACAAAGTAGTGTGAGCAACTGCCTTAGAAGATGCAAAGAAAGAGGAGAAATACACTGGCTCCTTCCCCAGCCCCTCTCCAATCTCCTGCCAGTGCTTTCCACTGGCACAACTGGCAGGAAACCAGATGACCAGCCAGCTTGGAAGATGCAGCCTGCTGGCATCTGGATCGCTAGTAAGAGGCGTAACCAAACAGGAACCCAGGGCTTTTTCACCTAAAGCTGTGCTCTGCTCACCTTACCACAGCTCACTACAAAGATCCACCCTGGTTCCAAAACATTATGGACCAGATGCAGAGCTGTTATATTGTTATTTGTCTCCAGCCCCGCCCCCTCCCAAAAGCAGAAAATTGCATTTTATCCAGATTGGAAACACAGTAGTGAGACTGATGGGAAGCAGTTTCCTGTGTCATGTCACTCTGTGTTTTGAATGATCACGAGCAAATCAGACTTACTATGTTAAAAACTAAGGGTAAGATGGACCTTCTTCTAGGGTAGGCTTGAAGCTTTTTAGTTTCTGTCAAAGCTGTGCATTTCAATCCACTGAAAATGGAGAACAAACTAAAGAACCAAAGTATCTGTTTTGACAGAGTGAGAAAAAAAAGTGTTAAACGAGGGAACATTATAAAGATGTAAATTAGATCTGATTATTGTAAAATGTTCTACTTGTATGAAATGGGCACAATGTGTAATAAAAGCTGGTCCCTGGGGCTTCCAAGCCTCATGGTGACTAAGTGTTGGCAAGAAGCTCTTAATTAGAATAAACCATTTCAGAGTTAAATCCTTCAACAGATCTCTGAAAATGCCATCAGTAATAAATTAAAGCCATATTTTAAGGGCAGGTGAATAAATGTAAAACCAAGTTGCCTTTAAAAATGAATACAATTCCAAGTTCAATTGCTCATGAGTCTTTTTTGTTGCAGGAGTATTTGTTTTGCTTGTTGTTTTATTTTGGTGTTTTTTTTTTTTATCATGCTAATGAAAGTCTATAGCTAAACATGTCACAGCCTGGCTGTTAGTTATAAATTTAAATAAAGAAAAATATTCTTGTGTTTAAAGGAGATTGTAAGATTACAGATGAGAGTTTTGGCAATAAAATGGAAATGTACAATGTGTGCTTTAAATTAAATACAAGAAAGAACATAGTGATTCCATTATAGGTGTCATTACGTGAATAGCTAGACTACTCTTATAGAATTTGTTTGACAACTTGATGTTTCTACCACTAATAAGGGGTTATGATAATAATTTATTTGTAGTTGTAAAAGCCTGTTAGGGTTTTCACTACTTCACTAACCTCTGAGAGCAGTCACTACATGATCAATGGTGGTTGATTTTCATTATGAGAAAACAAAGCTAAAACTTGAAACAGCAGAAGCACATTCCCTGAAACATTTGGTAGTGGTTTTATAAATACAAATACAATTGTCTGGTTAGATAAGAACACTTAAATTCGTGAACTTCCACATATAAAAGTGAAAAATAAGTTAAAGCAAATGGTAAAAGCTAAAGGCAAATAATCCTCTCAAATATATTTTTCTTTCTTCTTTCTCCCTCCCTTCTTTCCTCCCTCAAAACTGTATCTAGTTTCTATAGTGAGTTGGAAACTTTGATGCTGATCACAAATTGAACACTTGGTTCAATTTATTGAACCACCCCAAAAGGCTCTTCCAGTGAAGGAAAGAAGTTAGAGTAATAAACAAATAACTGAACTCTTATTATCTCAGCTTTCTAAATATTTTGATGTATTTTGTTCCACTTTCCAGACAACCAAGGCTATTGTTTACATTCCCTGCTCTATGGGATCTAACTCCTCCTGAAAACAATTGTTAATTATCTCATTTATGTCTCTGCTATTCACCCTAAAGAGGAATGCCCCAATGGCTTACTCTCTTCAAGCCTAAGTGAATCTTTCTCCTCTCGATTGTTTCTAAATTATTTTATAAGTGTTGTAAATAATGTGATTAGAGTGCCTGCGCTGTTCCTAATATGCCCATTTAGAGCACTCTTTCTGTAAAAGGCAAGCAAGCTGGCAAACATTTTAGGCTTTGCAGAACGGCACTGCCTCTGTCACAACTACTTGACTTTACTTTTGTAATGCAAAAACAAGCCTAGATAATCCATAAATGAACAAGAGTCACTGTAATCCAATCAAACCTTATGGAGGGACACTGAAATTTGATTTTTATACTAATTTTGCATGTCAAAAATATGATATTTCCTAACCATTTAAATATGCAAACACTCTTCTATGCCCGTAAGCAGTACCAAAACAGGAGATGGGCCACATTTGACCTGTGGGCCGTATGTAGTTGGCCAAACTCTGACTTTGAAGGAACAATCATTGTGCAATTAACTCACTTTGGAAAGGTTAAGTGTTGTACTGTTTCTTCTAGAAGAGTTTGAAACCACTCAACAAAACATTGATATTGTAAAATGTATTTGTTCAAACATTTCATGCTTCTCGACTTTAGGAAATACATCTTTGGGGGAAGTGAAAAGAGGCACCTCTGACTCTTAGCGCATCTGCCTCTTTCCTATCACTGCCCCTCTCCACCATTACTGGATGCCTTCCATTAACAGGTGGACAGAAGATGAAAGGGAGAATGAGCTGACTGCCCTGGTTGCTGTCTACCACTTATGTAATATTGGTGCAGTGGGGAGAAGGGAGAAGGTATTATGCTCCAAACACTGTGCTAAGTGTGGAAAGGCACAAATTAACAGCAGCAGTCATTGCTGTTAGTGACCTCTAGGAGAGAGAGAGACAAACAGAAAATAACATTTGAGAGTAATAACCGCAATAATAGAAATGATGGTAGGATTCCTTGGGAATTGAGTGTACTTGTGAAATACTTCCATAAGGAGGCAAGATTTGAACTGAATCTAGAGGAACAACAAGAAGTTAGCCAAGCAGTAAATAGAAGAGATGTGGTTTTTTAAGAGGTGTCCAGGCAACTCTTAGCTGCAGGATAATCTTACAAGTAGGTGGAGTAAGTTGCTGTCTATGACGATACTGAGATGGTTTGCTTTCAACTCCATGTCTCAAATGCCTACCTGTATTACATATATTCCATAGAGACTAATTCTGCCTAAGAATTCTTGTCTTTGTTAAAGTCACAGTAGTCCTCTCTTATCTACTGTTTTGTTTTCCATAATTCCAGCTACTCAGTGTCAACTGTGGTTTAAAAACATTGAATGGAAAATTCCAGAAATAAACAATTCATAAGTTTTAAAGGATGTGCACTTTTAAATAGAATGATGAAATGTCACTCTGCCCTACTTGTTCTGCCTGAATAATGAATTAACCTTCTATTCTGTGTATCCACACTATATGCTCTACCTGCCCAGTAGTCATCGACATTGTCTGCTCCTGACATCAAACCATTGACATCGTCATGGTTCCATGATCCAGGATCACTCGAAGCATTTGATCCTCCTTCTGATGATTGCTAGAAGGTCAATAGTAGCCTAATGCTAAGTCACAATGCCTGTGTTAGTCACCTCATTTCCTCTCATGATGTAGGCATTTTATCATCTCACATCATCGCTTGAGGAAGAAGAGTAGAGTATAATGAGATATTACGAGGGAAAAAAACCATGTTTGCTAAAACATATAGTTATAATTTTTCTATTTCATTATTAATTAGTGTTATTAATCTTTTACTGTGCCAAACTTATAAATTAAACTTTATCATAGATATATATGTATAGAAAGAAACAGAATATATTGAGTTCAGTACCATCCTTGGATTGAGGCATCCACTGGAGATCTTGGAGCATATCTCCCTCAGATAATGGGGGACTGCTGTATTCCTGAGAATTGTAGCACATTAAGACTTTGAATTCATACAGGCATCTCTTTGGGATTAAATATGTATATCAAATTATTTCTTGAAGACAGGTTTTCATTGGGAGAGACTGAAGAGCAGTCACATTTAGAGAAAGGAAAAGGGCCTAGAAATGAAGACTGTGGCACTGAAATCCAAACTTAGGCTATTGAAAAGTTTTAGCCAGGGCTGGTTATGCCTAGAAAAACCTTTTATTTTTCTTTTTCGTGAACTGATTTTTTAAAAGGGGCATTTGTTTGTCTAGCAAGAGTGCAAGGAGCCAGCCATTATGCCTTAGAGACCCTGTATTGATCTTAGCAGACAAACCACTAAATAGGACTTGACTGCTACACAATGGAGGATTAATTCTCCTTTCCGCACAAGCCTACAGTGGGCATGTCAATATGCATTTATGAAACCTCCCTCTGTGTGGAGAAGAGAGCAAAGAACCTAATAAACAGATTAATGTAGGAAAGTCATAAGTGGCCAATTTTTTCCTTAAACTCTATGAAATAAAATCAGAAAAAGCAATTTTTATATAACTTTCTAATTTTTTTCATTTTTTGGATTTACTGCTTATACATAGTATATTGCTAATTACTTTATAGTTTAGAAGGAATAAAATGTGGAAAAAAGGTTTTTCCTTTACCTTAGTGAGGCTTTCTTATTGAAACATGCCAAAAGAATATGGAAGATTTGACACAAGAGTGAAGCTAGGTAATTATGAACTCTTGCTCGCCTAGAAATATGATAATCTTAAGTGGAATTTGGCTTAGCCTTACTGAGTGGAAAAGTAAAAATGTTCTCTTAGCTAATTATTTTGTCTGAGTGAACTTGAACAAAACTTTCACATTAAAAAAAGAAGTAATTGTCTTTTTAACTTGATTGTTTAGGTAGTGATACAAGTTAAACTCCCTTGTTTGTAATTAATGAAACAAGTCAAAGAAGTCTACAGGTGGTTCTCAGGAAAGAGTAGAGAACTCACATGGGAAGCTGCATGTTGCCTTTAATATCAAGCCAGAAAATATTTTGAGTCCTATAAAGTGTTTTCACTCTATACCTACTAAAACATAATGCCATTAATTAAAAAGGATGTAGAACTGTGGTGATGTGTTAACTTTAAGATCTTTATCTTTCTCCTGATATGTGTGATGTACTATTCAGTAGTGGGATGGCTAGGTTGAATAACTTCTCAATTTTTTTGCTCAAAAGCCAACATAACTTTGCAATAACAGTAATTCTAGGGTCCTAACATAATGACTTTGAAAATAAATGTAATGCTTTTGTTTTAGCTGTGTTTGTGCCTTTACATACGGAACATCCACCCTTCACATATAATATCTTCTGAGAGCAAGAGCATCTCATTATCATGGAGTAATGGATGCAGATAAGAAGAACACCCAGAAGTTGTTATTAACATGAAGTAAATAGATTAGTGTAGCAATATTTCCTATTCTTTGGTAGATTGAATATTTAAAGCCTAAGTAGTATTAGAAGGGCAGTACTACCCTTGATCAATGACTTACCTTACGTGGTTACACAACTATAATATATTTTTTCCAGAATTAATCTTAACATTTCTAAAAAGAAAAACAAAAATCTTGGGGATGACAGAAACAGTCTTACTGTAAAAACCGTGCCAAATCCTTGCCATGTGCAAGCAGAAAGATGTGAGTCATCCAAAGTAACTGCCTTTACCAGCCAAGAGTCTCTTTAATCAATTTTGATTAGCAAAGGCTGTACTCTTTCTCTAATGCTCCAGAAGGTGAATGCCAAGGGAAGTCAGAGAAATGAGTGAGAGGTATACTTGGGGTATTTGGTCTACGCTATCTTTAGAATATAAGTGCTTGATTCTCAATCATTGATTTCTGATATCCCACTATATTTAATATTTCAACAAGTTATTCTGTGATTTAAATTTTACTTAATTAACTTGAAAAGTGTGTGTGTGTAATATATATACCTGATGCGACTAAATTTCAGTTTAGCTAAAGATAACAGGATCATTTGAATGGCGGTTTTATGTGGAGGCACTTATATATATGAAGTGTTCTGTTCTCTAATTAGGAATGGGTGCATGTTATAAAACGAAAACAAGAAAAGAAGGATGTCTTGACTCCCAAAGGATAGGAATAGCTACTGTAAAGAGATTTTCTAATTTTATGTTCTTTTTCATTATGCCATTGTCACCCCAGGGGAAGGTAAATGACAAAAATATTAAATGTGAGAAAAGAATATGACACAGAAAGAGCAGATATCTGAATATTGCGGATTTTTTATTATTCTAAATTAATATACGATGCTGAAAAAAGTGCAAAGATTTGTTGTTTCTGTGGAGAGATATTTGCAAACACAATATTGGCTCATTCTTTAATGCTCATTCATACAAAGTAATCTACAAATTATAGCTGACTGCTTTTTATATGTTAGTTTCATTGTGTTCTGTACAACCAACTTATTTTTACTTGCACAATCAGATAGAAGCAGTAATTTTTCTTGGCAAAACTGATCATCTAAAGAAAGGTTTATCTCACCAACATTAGCTGGTAAATTAAAATTTCCAATGATTGAACATCTTAGTAGCATTCTCAATGGAAGCATATAAAATGACTTTTTGTTAGGAAGAAAATAAGCGAGCTTCTTAAGGGAGACTGAGGCATTGTAGAACTGAATTATATAGCAAATGTTTGATTTTCTTATATTAATTGTATATCGATTATCATTAGAGATTAAATAATAATTGAGGCGATCAACTTAGCACTGTAAAAGATATGGTATCCTCCAGCGAGGAAAATATTTCTTTACTCATTAGTCCTTCTTGAATAAATTATTGCAAAGAGAAAAATGTTTATCATAAAGTCAATATTATTACTGAGCTTGTTTGTATCTGCTATATCTGAATTTGCTTCTGATATTCTAGAAAAATTAAGCCAAACCAAAACAAGACTAGTATGTCAAAACAATCCAGAATTTCCAAAGTCCATACCCTCACATTTAAGACTAACTCACATAACTAATATGACAGCAAATCCTCTCAATGACAATAAGATCTACAAGCCCCAGTTGTTACTTCAGTTTGTTTCAGGAAAAACCTGATACAACTAAATTTCAGATTAGCAAAAGATAACAGGATCATTTGAATGGCGGTTTTATGTGGAGGCACTTGTCACTATTCATGTCCACCTCTGATGTCATATTTGCCCAGATTTATGCCCTGCTTGAATTTTGCTAAGAAAAGGAGCCTACTGCTACTGATTGGCAAACACTAGAGTAGCTCCTTCTTACTGTTTCACAGTTGATGACATTTTATTTGAAGGAACATGACTGAGTTTTTCTCATTTGGCAAGACATGAAATCAGAAGACCTGTGGGCAAGTTCAGCTCTGTCTCCTGTTAGCCATGTGACATTGTACTCAATAATCTAACTTCTTTAAGATGGTTTCCTATGTGTAAAATGTGGAGAGATGAATATTCACTTCCTACTTCCTAGTTCGTGATGGAGATTATTACACCAAAGTGTCCTATTCAGATCCAGGTGGACTCTGCTCTTGGAGGCTCAGTTGGTGCATGAAGGTTCATAGACTTCCTAGGAGCTTCTCTTATAAAGGGCTGAACTTTAGTCCTCCTTGGCTAAACAATAAATAACATTTATTGGACACTATTCTAAGAACCTTATATGGAAAAATACATTTATAATAAGTTTGTAACCCCACAATGGGGTGGGTATTAATATTACACTTTTATTACAGGTAAGGGAAAGGACGCTTAGCAAGGCCAAATTCTTGCAGGGATAATCACGGGAGAGGTGACAAGGGCTATGTGGGCGTGACCTCACATTTTTAAAAGAGCTGACATGCAGTCTTATGATCCTATTTATAAATAAGACCACATCTACATGTGTTGTGCATGCTTATTAATGTCAGAGCTTAAATCGTACCCAGGCATTCAGGACCTTGCAGATGAAAATAAAAGTCTTTCAAGAAGGAAATTGGAATAGATTACACATTTGTTCAGATAATTTAGGCTGAGGCATCACTTCAGAAACCTGTAGCTGATTTTTGAACTTCTAATTTAAGATTACTATTTCTTTTCGTTTCCGTCTATTTTAAAACCAAATAAAATTTACTCTCTTAGGTGGAAATGTTTTGCACTTTTCACTATGGACTTTTGTTCGTTCTCCTTATCTATTCGTCTTTTTTTCATTTGTATTCCTCTTACACTACAAAACTAAATCAAAAAGTACATTTCAGGCCAGGCGCAGTGGCTCACACCTATAATCCCAGCACTTTGGGAGGCCAAGGCAGGTGGATCACCTGAGGTCAGCAGTTCGAGATCAGCCTAGCCAACATGGTGAAACCCTGCCTCTACCAAAAAAAAAAAAAAAAAAAAGAAAAAAAATGCTGGGTGTGGTAGTGGGTGCCTGTAATCCCAGCTACTTGGGAAGCTGAGGCAGGAAAATCACTTGAACTGGAAAGGCAGAGGTTGCAATGAGCCAAGATCACGCCACTGCGCTCCAGCCTGGGTAACAGAGCGAGACCCCATCTCAAAAAAAACCAAAAACCAAAAAACAAACAAACAAAAAAACCATTTCAGACATCCAAAATTCAAAGAAAACCCACCAAATAGAAGTTTTAAGGAATTAAATAGGCTTCTCAGACACAAGTAAGAATTAGACCTACCATGACCAAAAAAAAAAAAAAAAAAAGCTTTCTTATTTCAGTGCTTTTGTGGTTCATGTTGACAGAAGGTGCGACAAGGAACATCAGTCAGGACCGATCACGTCAGCTTCTCTTCATCTTTTAAATTGGGAGGAAGCACCTGAGACATCAAGCATTGAATGAAGCTTACTACTCACCTTAATTTTCCTTTAAATTATTTAGTCTTTGTTACACAATAAGCTCTTTTACTATTCACTCTAGCCGGTGTATTTTGATTTGTTCATTTATTGGTTTGCCTGATTATCACCTGGTATTTAAATAAATTATGATTCTAACTATGAATACAGACTTTAGTGAACCCTTACATTAAAATGAACAAAAATAAAAAATAAACTCACTCTTAACAAATCATTTATGAACTGCTGTTGCTCAGAAACTGGAGTCTCAAGGAATAGAACCAGAATATTCTATCAACTAAACCTGAAAAGAACCTCTATAAATTACAAAAACTAAAGTATTTTACTTCTTTGTAAAGAAATACAAATAGTTAATGTCAAGTCTTCAGTTACAAGAAAAGGTATTTCCTCATGTGATTTAGTGTAGGGAGCCCTCTGGGTCCCCTTTCTAGCTTGACATTCTCCATCGCCTATTTGGTTCTACTTGTTTTCATAACGGAATATGATATCTTTTAACGTGGGCCTCTAGAATTTCTTAAGTTTGAAAAAGGTCATCTTCATAGCAATCAGATGTTAAACTGTTTTAAGCATCTTTGTAAAGGGAATGCAAGTCATCACAAATACAATGTTGAACTCATTGCTTTGCACATACTAATCTTTGGTTTTACTGAATAAATAATAAATATTATATAGAATGCAGAATATAAACTCAGAAATCTAAATGTGTATAAGGACTGTACTGATGAAATCTGTATCTTTGAATTTTTGATCGAATGCTAAATTCAGTGTCTTTATGTGAGATCTGACATCTCTCAGATAATTCATAAATCTACTTTGTAATATTTTATTTATGTTTATATTATGTAATATAAATGTATATAAAATATATATCATCTACATTTCATATTTTTGTATCATATATATAGTTCTAATTGTAATGTAGTTTAAGAAAATACTCTTGTATATTTTATATCACCAAATAAATTGTGGAAGAAAAGTAGAAAATATATAAGAAACAATGTATACAGAATAAAAATGTGTAACCAAGGGCAAAAGAATATACTGGAGCTAAATGACTAATGAAAATTATAAAAAAGATATAATAGTTCTAGTTTGGTCAAAGCATACAGATATTATCTTTGGCTTTAGTGAGTTTATTGAAAATGAATTGGTATGAATGCATGCTTTGCCAGTCCTGGGTGCAAATTATAACGCTGCTATTGATTAGCTATGTGAGTTCCTTAACGTTTATAAGACTAGGTTTTCTCATCTGTCAAACAGACCTAAAAACTTGTTTAATTTTTTAAATACAATCTAAGTACCAACTTTAGATTGGCTCCTCAGGCCAAGACAATTCTAAACTGTGATGGTAAATAAGATAAACTTTGGTATAATTGCTAGAACATATGCCTTCTGAAATGGGATTATGTCAGGAGAAACTGGGGAAAAAATGGAAAATGAACCCAGACTCAAAGAACAGTGAAGATATTGACCTTGTTTATGATTGTCTCATTCTTCAAAAGAGGCTGAAGAGTACAAGGTTCTTATCCTGGCTAAAATATTTGCAGCTATATGATTGTATAATTCAACTTTTGTTCAATTTCAATAATGAAGTGGGGGAGAAAATATAGCTGCACTAAATTACCTGCTCCCTGCACAGATTTGAATATTTAATAGCTCAATCAATGGCAAAGCAATTATAAATGTCTGCAAATAAAAATAATTCCTTGTTCCTGGTGTGCAAACATATGTATCTGCCTCCTTTGCCAGTTACAATAAAAGTTTGAAAAGCGACTTGGGAACAACTTGTCATCCTTCATTGTCCTCATAGTGTACTGAAATCAAGTATCTTTATCTTCCTAAAATATGACTCATTACTGCGGGAGTTTGGATATAGTGTCACTAGGCACAAAGCAGTAAGATGCATTAGATTGTGAATGTATACAGGGCCAGCTTCGTGGGTGTGTAAGCTCATAAAGGCCTCATGCTTGGTTTAATGGTCTGCTATTGCTGTCTGGAAAATTCTTACTTTTATTTTTGAGCTTGTGTTTTGCAAGTGAAATGCAATGGGACAATGGAGTATGGGCCCAAATTCAGGAGAAATGCATACCATGCATGGAAACCATTCCTTGCTGCCCCATTTGCACTTATAATGTCAAATGAGCACAGAATTCTGGTGAACCCATGGTATGTAAGAGTTCAGTAAGATTCCAAGCCAGTGCTAGGTAAGTGTGTCACATCTGCCTGGAGTAAGTGGGAGAGATGACAGACCTGAAAAGCCACACTTTATTCTCAAACTAGAATTAGCTTCAAACATCTAAAGAAGGTCTGGCATTCAAAGAAACATGAACAACCAGGTACCCTTACCACATGTTTTCTTACTCCTGTTACTTTCCTTTATAAACCAAATACTTAGGCTGAAATGATGACATAAGAGGAGAGGAGAAAGACAAAAAAATCCTCAACCTCTTTTTCTTTCAACCCTTCCTTGCTCACCAGCAAGTTGAAGGTAGAAAATATTCGTCTAATGTGTGCATAATTAAGAAGTGACATAAAAACAATTGAGTTAGTTCTATGCAGTGTTTCTACTGTTCTGGTAAGAACAAAATACATATGCATATCCAAGTTATGAAATAAGAATTGTGTAATTTTGGTGATTCTGCATACAAATTAAATACTCATATTTGCATTTAAAACTGGTATTACACAACATAAAGATAAACGGTAAAATTCATGGTAATAATTTGAAGTTTTAAGTTTTCTTTACTTGGAACCACATTAAACAGCAAAAATATCACAAGTCAAGAGAAAACTGTGGAAGAAAGGAAAAAAGATTTATATTTTAATAACTTTAATGACACATATTCCTTGCTTTTTGAACAGGAGCTCACGGTTTTATTGTGTGGTGGACCCTGCAAATTATACAGCCTTGCTAGCACGGACAGGGTAACACGGTGGTTAATTTCAAGGGCTTTGAATACACAGAGAATGTGAATGATGTTTTGCCACTTACTTATGGCCTTAATTAACTTTTCTAAGATTCCGTTTTCTCATTATTTATTTATTTAACCAATCTGTATATATAGAGCCTACTGGGTAAACAAAACAGGACTCTCTACCCTTATGGAGTTTACATGGTAGAGAGGAAGACAGAAATTAAACCTATAAACAAAAAAATAAGTGCATAGTTGCACATTACGATATGTACAATGAAAAAAGACCAGCACGTTTTGAGAAGGTTGGGAGGGTATTAAATTTATTTATTTGGGGTGGTGAAATATCTTAATTCAGCTATAAAACATTGGTAGGAAAGATAACTGGGAAAAGGGTTGGGAACGGGAAGAAATACAAATGCCTGTCTCACAAGACATCTATGAAAAGTGTATAATTATATGTGTACAAGAAACATTAATGTGGTCCTGGAAATAGCAAAAACTGAATACATAATACATTTTATAATTACTCAAAGGCTTATGTAATAACATTTTTGTCAGTCTGTAAGATGATGTTTAGTTTTACCTTCGCCATCCATCCATATTAGACATGTGTGTAAATATTTTTCTAGAAAGATCATTATTGACAAAACCACTCATTTAATGGTATTTAGCTGACCTATTTGTACATAATACAATTACATTCTGTTAATTCTCTACTTGTTTAGCTCTTCTCATGCACACATATCTGTTTCTAATGAACTTACCTAGAAGGTTTGTAATTTATGGTCTGAGTATACTTGTCACCTGATTTAGTTATGTTTCATTGCATTGTATACAACAGCATTTCAAAGAAAGCTATTGAAGGTATTTCTTTTCTGTCTTCCATTTTCTTTTACTTGTCACTGATTTTAACAACTGTTATGAAAATTCTGAGAGTGTCTTTCTGCTCTTTGAGTTGTCACTTTTGTTTTTCCCTTTCTGACAATCACGTTATTGGTGTCTCTTGTATGCCTTTTTTACCTGAAAAAACCTCTTGTATCATTTTGCTTAATGAAGCTCCAGCTCTGAGTGCAGCCTGGCTAGTTTCTTGCTGAAGCAGAGGAGGGACCCAGGAAAGGCTGGCAAATGCAGAATTATCTGTGGGCACACTCTTTTAACAGGTGAAGTTGGTCATTGCTGTCACTTCGCCTAGCTTATCAGTAGTTCTCCTATAGTCTTCATTCCTTGATCACCCTGAGCCCTCAAGCTGAACTCTCAGAGACAATGTCCCTCTACTTCAGCCTTGTTATCATCCCTCAACAGCATCTTAAGTGATTGGCCTATCATAATCTGTCATGCACCCCAACCAGAGGCAGATGTACAATGAAGTTGATAAATCGTAAGCTTAAGTGCCCTGAGAAGGAGTCTAGCAATGTGCTCACCATGCATATACATATTTGCTTAATTCTCTATAGTAAGTAAGATATTACAACTACTGTAGGTTAGTATTGCTATTGCTTTTCACTTCAGCTTTTGCTCCTTATTTCCCCCATGGACAGAGAGTGTTGGAGTGCTTTGGGATCTGACTAAGGGGGCAAGTTGGGTATACATTTAGCTTGAGTTTTGTGGGCTACATTTAAGTGTGACTCACAGCCACTTCCATGAATACTTATTATTGTTATAGTTGTCTCAGTGTAGGAATTTTTCCAGACTGACACTTACCACCCTCCCTGCACCTGACACAAAGGTACAAATGCTAAAACCTGTATTGTTATGTAAGTGTGTTATAAATCACCTGGCATTGGCAGTATATAGATTTCTCAGACTAGCCAGCAGCTGATGTGTGGAAAATTCTTCCAAACATCATATTTGTAAACTTGTAACCAAAAGGTTCAGTTCTAATTGATGTCAAACCAAAAAAGAAGTTCTCTCCTGATAGTCATAGAATTGATAGAGCAGGGTTTGCTGCATTAGGCAAGTTTTATGAAATCATAAAATAGAATTGGTCAGAGTTCCTACCTTTTTAGAAAACAAACCTGTACTATTCCTACACCTGATGAAAATGCCTGTGTTTTATATCTCAACTATCAACTAGACAAAAGACATTTTGACAATAAATTAGACAAAAATAAATTTTGATCAACTCTGCTAGAGAAAAGATAGTTATTTTTCTATTCTCTCTATAGAAAACATTATTAATATTATTGTTACACAAAGTGGTGAGCACTAAGTATACAGCCTAAAAGTGTAGGAAAAAAGGATTATAGATGTGTGTTAATTAATTCACAGAAAGTATTTTCTGGGTTCTGTGACATTTGTGTTACGTTCAACCTTTTTATAATGTACAATTTGTTGTACTTTCTTTCCTAATTTCAAGCAAATATCCACTCTTCTATGTAATTCTGTATTCATACCTGCTATCCTTTGAACGTGTTGCCTTCAACATTCAGGCCAATGTGATAGCATTAAAAGAGGAGGCCTTTAAGAGGTGATAAAGCCATGAGACCCGCTCCATTGTGAATGGGACTAAGATCCTTATAAAAGAGGCTCCATGCAGTATTGGGCTAGCTTGCCCTTCTGCCTTCTGCCATGTGAGGACACAGTGTTGCTACCCTCCAGAGGATGTAGCCTTCACTAGAAAATTAACTTGCAGGCACCTTGATATTGGGCTTCCCAGCATCCAGAACTGAGGGAAATAAATTTCTGTTCTTTACTCATTACCCAGTCTGTGATATTCTGTTGCAGCAGCAGAAAATGGGTTAAAACAAGCACCCTATTTATTTATTTTTTGGTCTAAAAGAGGGTTCTCAAAATTATATAATCTTCAGTACTCACAAAAACTGTATCCATCCCTGACTCCAACTCTATGTACCTCATTGTCAGAAAATTGGTATTACGGGGGTAACAAGCATTTTGTGTGACCCTTTGTACTGGTTTTATGTTGGGGTACTATCCTCTCTTATGTACTCATCCCAGGGTCTTCCTACAGCCCAACCCTATGAAATAGACAGTGAACTACATGGCCCTGCGCTCTGGTTGTACTGGTATCCCACAGCTGGGAGTGAAACAGAAGTTAGTCAATAAGGGACCCTCTGTGGGCAGAAGAGAGACAGAAAGGAGTCCAGGGAGTCCAGGGGACATTAGGGGTGAAATGAGAAAAGACAGAGAAGGGATCAAAGGCACTGATAGAAGGGGACACATGGGCAGAGAGAGAGTGAGAGGGAGAGGCTTTACGTCCTTTTCAATTTCCGGTTCCATAGACTCTCAGTCTTGAGATTCATGAAACTCTGTGTAACCTTATTAACACTAATACTTTATATTTCTCATTTACTTAATTGAGTTTTGAGTGGCTCTCAATTCCTGGCAACCAGGAAAATCCCCCAAAATAATCCTTCTTGATGAATTTGCATTTTATTGGAGGACTCTGGAAAATAATAACTATGATTAATTGAATGTCCACTCAATTATTGAATACCTACACCATCTCTAATCTTCATAACATTCTCAGCAGGTAGTCATTATTATCGGCATTTTGCAAGTGAGAAAACAGACTCGGAGAAGGTGAGCAACTTGCTAAAAGTCATATAACTGGAAAGTGAAGCTGGATTGGAACTCAGCTAAGTCTGACTTCAAACCGTGTGTTCTTTCCTTTTACCATGTTGCCTGTCAATGTCTACAGTCAAAGAAATGACTTTCTGCTGGTGGAATTTTATACATCATATTGAGCGCATGATTGTCGAATGCAAGGACAGGAAAAAGCCATCCAGATCATCTAATTCAACCACTTGTGTTTACATTAAGATCATTGAGGTCTTAGAAAATGTAGCCCAAAATTCCAGAATAAGTGTCGCAGCAGAGTTAAGAACTTGGGTCTCCTGGCTTCCTTTCATTACATTTTACCTCTCCTGATAGCTTGAGAGAATATCAGATATAGCCTAATACTATTCTGCTTGAATTAAAAACTATTTGCTTCTGGTAAACTCATATCTAATAACTCATTTTTTTTATTCCAAAAGAGAACATTAATAGGAAATATTAAAGGACTAAAATATGAATTCCTTTTAAAAATGGTTTACATTTTATTCTACACATTCATTTAAGATTTACTCTTTGTATCATTTAGTTCATTTTAAAACTAGAAAGATAGTAATACTTGCTATCATTTATCAAATACCTGCTATGCTTTACATGCATTATTTCTAAACCACCCACAATGTAGTAATGATATTTAGAGGGACAATAAAACTTAGATAAATGGAGTAATTTACACAGGGCTGCTCCAGTGATAAAAGGTAAAACAGGATTTTTAACCCAGGTTAGACTGACTACAAATAACAAGTATTTTATCAATTTTGTTGAAGTTTAACATGTATAAGATACAAAATGCGGTCATTTAGACATAGCTCATATTATTCCCTTGTTATTAGGTGTTTCTTTTCTTACTATATGTAAAATGATTATAGCTTGCCATTGAAATCAGTGATCTGGTCAATAGCTTTTAAATATTCCTTGAACAGAAACCTTGGTACATAAATACTTAGGAGCTGTGACTTTTCCCACTGAGCAGGAATTGCCTTTGAAGAAAGGATTATTAAAAGAGAAACAACTCAGATGACCAGAGGTTTAAGATTTAAGCATCATTTCTGTACTTTAAGCTGAAGCCCAGGGATGTAGAAGATTTACTTAAGCCTGTAAGAAAAAAAAAAAAAAAAACCTGAAAATTTTACCATCCTGAATAATGTATCATCCAAAAATAAACCAGAATATTATGAAATTCTGATATTTTAGAAGTGTCTCTTTCTAAAATTGCTCCTTGGCTACGCTATGGTTGATTACCCTGATACTGATTTTTGTTCCTCTTAAATAAACAGATAGAGGTTATAAAGGTAATATTCTTTATCTGGACTTTCCACTCAAGATTCTATTGGAAGGAAAGTAGACAGGACTGGATAGTGTTTGGCCAATAGCCATTATTATGTGAGATAAAATGAATATAAATTTAGCATAGTGCTTGGCATATAGTAAAAGCTCAATATGAGTTACCCATTGCTATTTTTATTATTGGCCATAGAAAGATGCCAGGGAAACCATCAGAAATGTGGATGACTTCCTAAAATGAACAGAACATTTTGTCAAATGTGTCATGAGATGTCCAAGTGAGTGAGGCTCATAGTGAAATAAAGTGGTTTTATGTTGCTACAAGATGGGATTTGGTTCTCATCTGGCTTTGTGCCAGCCATGTCACAGCCCTTGTCGATTACTGTGGAAGTCCCGTCTGACCTACTGATGTGACACCACTGACACCACAGTGTGGACAGTGTCACCTGCAATGTATCAGCATTTCTCCTCCTGCAGGTGCCACATACCTCTAATAAGTAGCTACTTTCTCACTCTGGGGATGCTCTCTGGTTTCTCCTCTTCTTGAACGTAGGGCCCCAATTCAGGTTCTAGTGCTGTGTAATAACCATTCTTCTGAATGTTACAGCAGATGAGTGGGCTCACATCGTTTTTCCACTTGTAGTTATTTAAAAAGGGAAACAGGCAAGCCAAATGCTCTGCCAACGTAGCCACATCGCTCCCAATTACTTTAACCATAAAGAGTGAAAAATATCGTTCAATATCTAGATAATTATTCTCAATAGGGCTCACAACCTTTGAAAGGCAGTTTGCCAAGGTCCTGAATATCACCATCTGGAGGGTGATGGCTAAATGCTGACTCCTGTCATGCAGTAGTAAGATGGAAGAGCACTGACCTTGGATAATTCCTGAAGGAAATTGCTGATGAAGGGTAGGTGCAGCTATGATTTTGTTGTTAATTTAATAGGGAGTTGGTTGCAGGGTATCCAGCTGACGTGCCAGTGAAAATTGGCGTGCGTGAAAATTTGACTCCTGTTTAGATGCTGTCTTTGACAGCAGCCATTCAGGAGTTTCTAAACATTGCTATTCAACCCTTCAAGCACTGGACCATGGAGGACATCAAGATTACACCTTCCACATTTAAGGCTATTTTCTATTGTTTCCAGTAGTATACTGAAATTCTGTAAACAGAGCAAAGATAATAAATAACCACAATAATTAATTAATACTACTTCCCAGGCAACTGATTTTTTTTAACTTTTATTTTAAATTCAGGGGTATGTGTGCAGGTTTGTTTATAGGTAAACGTGCAACAGGGGGGTTTATTGTACTGATTATTTTGTCACTCAGGTATTATGCCGAGTACCTTTTAGTTATTTTTTCTGATCTTCTCCCTCCTCCCACCCTCCACTTTTCAGTGATCCCCTGTATGTGTTGTTCCCCTCTGTGTGTCCATGTGTTCTTGTCATTTAGCTCCTGCTTATAAGTGAGAACATGTGGTATTTGGAATTCCTTAGTTTTCTAAGGATAATGACCTCCCGCTCCATCAATGTTCCTGCAAAGAACATGATCTCATTCTTTTTTATGGCTGCATAGTATTCCATGGTGTATATGTACCACATTTTCTTTATTCAGTCTACCATTGATGGACATTTAGGTTGATTCTATGTCTTTGCTATTGTGAATAGTGCTGCAATAAACATTCACGTACATGTGTCTTTATGAGAGAATGATTTATATTCCTTTGGGAATATACCCAGTAATGGGATTGCTGGGTTGACTAGTAGTTCTGTTTTTAGTTCTTTGAGAAATCGCCACACTGCTTTCCACAATGGTTGGACTAATTTACACTCCTAGCAACTGCATATTAGCATTCCTTTTTTCTGTAACCTCACAAACATCTGCTATTTTTTTGACTTTTTAGTAATAAGCATACTGAATGGTGTGAGATGGTATCTAACTGTGGTTTTGATTTGCATTTCTCTAATGATCACTGATGTTGAGTTTTTCTCATATGCTTGTTGGTCACAAGTATGTCTTTTTTTAAAGTGTTCATGTCCTTTGCCCACTTTTTAACTTTCTTTTTTGTTTGTTTGTTTTAAATTTGTTTAAGTTCCTCTCAGATGCTGGATATTAGACATTTGTCAGGTACATAGTTTTTGAAAATGTTCTTTCATTCTGTGGAGTGTTTGTTTACTCTGTTAATAGTTTCTTTCACTTTACAGAAGCTCTTTAGTTCAATTAAATACCATTTGTCAATTTTTGCTTTTGCTGCAATTGCTTTCAGCATCTTCATCGTGAAATCACTGCTTGTTCCAATGTCCAGAATGGCATTGCCTACATTGTCTTCCAGGGTTTTGAGAGTTTTGAGTTTTACATTTAAGTCTTTAATCTTTCCTGAGTTGATTTTTATATACAGTGTAAGGAGGGGGTCCAGTTTCAATCTTCTGCACATGGCCAGCCACTTATCCCAACAGAATTTATTAAATAAGGAGTGCTTTCCTCCTGCTTGTTTTGTCAGCTTTGTCGAAGATCAGATGGTTGTAGGTGTGCGGCTTTATTTCTGGGCTCTCCATTCTGTTTCATTGGTCTGTGTGTCTGTTTTTGTACCGGTACCAAGCTGTTTTGGTTACTGTAGCCTTGTAGTACAGTTAGAATATGGGTAGCGTGATGCCTCCAGCTTTGTTCTTTTTGCTTAGGATTTCCCAAGCAACTAATTTAGAAAAGATGAGCCTCCTTTTGAATATGGCCATTTGGTTATCCTAATTTCCATTCTAAATTCACCTAGCGCCTACTTTGCCTCTTGTTCCAGTCTCCCTATCAGGCAGGAAGAGCTTTGAAAACTTTAAATATGATGGAAATTTAACTCCTAATAAAGCTAACATATATTTTCCTTAGTAACAGAACTAGAACTCTAATTTTCTTTTTTTTTAGCTAGGCATTACAGCCATTCAACTTGGTTATTAGTCCAGCTAACTATGACCATGGGTCTAAGCTCTGGCCAGTGAAATATATGCAGAAATGCTGACAAGAACTTTTGTGAACTTCCCTTAAAAGGGACAGGGAACATCTTTATTTTTCCCCTTTCTATCGTCTGCTACTTTGAACACAAATGTAAAAGCTGGAGCTCCTGCATCCTACTTCACCCATGAGTACCAGTGCCACACCCTGAGGGTAGGGGAATAATGACGTGGAAAGAGCCTGGGGCCCTGAAGATTTTATGGAGTCATCACATCAGCTGTCTACTTCTTCCCTTTATGTAAGAGTCAAATATACTTCTATCTTTTTTATGTTACACACCCTAAACTAATCTCAACACAGAGCGTAATGGATCCTACAGACATTTTTTAGCATTACATTTATTAGCTATTGTCTTCCCTTTCATGACTCTTTAGAAATAGATGTACTTTATGCATTCAATAAATACTGAACAAATAGATCTTAACCATCAAAAAACAGCTTGTACTACACCTACAGAACTGAAAAAATTGATTTCAACATTTGTTTACTTCATGAAGGACCTTGCCCAGCTAATTAAAATTGTCTTAACTTTAATACATTTTTCTATTTTTTAAAATTCTCCAAAGTTTGATGTTGAAAGGGGCCATAATGTATTGATTATTATTTATGTCATGGGTTGTAAGAGCATATCTAAATGGGCTATTGGCTTCAAACAAAGAAAAAACTAAGAGATAGCCTGTTTATGATGTTAAGTCTTATGTGATGCCACAGATAGAAATGTGGCTTTGTAAATTGAGCAGGCTGTCTCTCAGTTAGGATAATGTGTCACACTAGCTTCAATAAGGTCTGGGGCAACTTTAGGGGAATTAGTTGAACAAAGATAACATTACAAGTGTTTAAACTTATATGAATTAGCCATATGAATGTTCTCCCTTTATACTGGCTTATTATTTTCAGTACATTCATTTGATCTAAACATTGCCATTAAACAATAACCCTCTTTTCACCATTCAATGCCCATCTACTCTACTGTTCTATTTATATCCTTTTCTTTAGAGATAAACTTGGTAAAGGATTACTGTAAACCACTCATAGCTTTTCTGATTTATTTTTTTCTTGACTAATCTATGGCATTTCCCACCATTTTCAGTATCACCCCTGAAACTCTCTTAATTCTCAGATTCCATGGGAGCTCTTGTCCTGATTCTCCCAACCTAGCGGACACACCCTATTCTTATCTACTTGTATCTTTTCTTTCTCCATGCCTGAAATATTGTTTTTACTGGGGTTTTTCCGTGAGTTTCTTTATATCGTTTACATAAATATGTATATCAAGGGTTCACATAACATATATTTTTTGATGACTCATAATTGTATATTCTATTAGTGAGAATTGACAGCTGTATTTCTATACTCATTAACAAAAATCTATCAATCTAAGATTGAATTTACCCATGTCAAATGTCAAAACGTTGCCTTCTCTTCCTTCAAGAGTATTCTCTCTTTGACATCACCATTTGACATTTCTTTGACATCATCGTTTTCCTTCTCTATCTGTCTTTGCAATGGAAAATTCATTCATCCTTGAAGATTAATAACAAATTCCACCTCTTCTTGGAAACGTTCCTGACCTTCTTAGGGGATTTTTCTCTCCTGTCCTCCTACTCTTTGTCTCCATAACAATAACATAATACTTGTGTTTCATATTTTCATCTTGTGTTGTCACTAATTTATTTGCAAAACATTCCCACTCCATTGTTAGTTACTGTTGAGCAAGGCTTCTGGTTGTTTGTCTCTGTATATTTGGGTCCTACCACAGTGACTCGTACAAATAAGAAGCTCAAGAAATGCTTTGGAATAAAGGAATGAATGTTTCCTTAACCTTTGCAAATTGATCCATAATTTGGACATATTATTCATTGATTTAATACCATTTTCATGTGCTAGACTTTAATCATCTCCCATCTCAACAAGTCTCCTGTTTTAATAAGTCAAATTCCTATTAAATTTAAAGACTTTTGAAATATAACAGAAATACCTACATGAATTTTAGAAGAGTCAGGGTAGTATTTTCTTATTTTCCCATCTTTTGAACCCAAAGAACACAGCTGATTTCTTGGTGGTAAGGATGAAATACATAGCAGAATCTATTGCCAAATTCCTTTTGTAGGGTAACTGTGATTGGAAAGCTGGTCTACCTTTTGCGTCTGACATTAGAATTTGCTCTAATCTACTCAATTGATGACACAGCCTAGTACCAGTAGGTACTCACCAAATATTTGTTGAATGATTTTGTGCACGAATAATTTCCTTCATTATTTCAAGCTGAAATAGTATGTAGACTAGCTTATAGCTCACAGTAATCACGAATAGTTGACACTGACTGACAGTATAATGCATGCCAGGCACTGTTTCTTACTGTTTTATATGTATCATCTCATTTAATCCTCATAACAGGCTTGTAAAGTGGACACTATTATTATTACTTACATGTAACAAATTCGGAAACTGAGCTACAAAGAGTTTTAGAACATTGTCCAGAATTTCATTATTAGCAAGCAATTGAGCTTAAACTTAAGCCCACCATCTGGCTCCAGCATGCATGCTCTTAAGTGATTTGCTATAGATGCTCTGTGAGAGACAAAGGGTCTCCAAATGTATTAAAAGGATAAAAGACTGAGTTCGAGACCAGCCTGGCCAACATAGCAAAACCCCATTTATACTAAAAATACAACAGTTATCTGGGCAGGGTAGTGCATGCCTATAATCCCAGCTACCCAAAAGGCAGAGGCAGGAGATCCAACCACCTGAACCTGGGAAGCAGAAGTTGCAGTGAGCTGAGATTGCACCACTGCACTCCAGCCTGGGCAAAAGAGCCAGACTCCATATCAAAAGAAAAAAAAAAAAAAAAGGACAAATCTATATACCCAAATATGCTTCCCTAAAATATGAGGGTTACAGTTAATATAAATAAATTTTCCTTAACATTTTAAAAATAAATAAATATAGTGATGTGATGTTTAAAAATCTATGACCACAATTGGGTGACCAGTAAATGAAGTCTCTTTACTATTTTCTAAACTGTCCAGTAATTTTATTTGAGACCACTTGATACATAATGTTAAAAACTTAGGTCCTACCGACTATATTTGATTGTTCAGTGGCGTGGTACTTCTACTTTAACTCTACGTCATAGCTTTGCTAATTGTTCTTAGCATTATCTTATCATTATTCCCACAGCTTCTACTTTTTATTCTCTTGCAGTTGGTCCACTGGGGTAAACTTACTGCTTCCCTACATTTTTACATTTTATATCTTCTTGTGTTTTTATGAAATCTCTCTAAAGGATAATCTGTATGTCATCACATGCATGAATTTCATATTAAAGTATACAGCAAAAATTTATGCTCTGTAAAAGCTGTTAAATCCTGTTTAGCATATCAGACTAGGGACTCTTTATTATGAGGTATTCTGGTATTCTTTAAAAATATCCTCAAGCTCTACTTTAGTTTCTAAAACAAATGATTATAATAAAAAAATCTTCACAAACTTAGATAAATCTAAAAGGGAATTCTTTTACCCATCTAGGAAGAAAAAAATATTAACTTTTAAGTGGTTGGCATTCAAGACATCAAAACTGGAAATATACTTAGTTAAGTAATGCAAAAATTATTGGTTGCAGTATAAAAAGTTATCCTCTGATTTCTTTACCTTATAGCAATCACATTTGAAAGGAGAAAACACATAAACCATATCTGTAATTAGAATGCAAACTCACTCATTTATCAGTGCTTAGGGAAGATTGATCCCCTCAACATGTTCTCTTCCTGTGTGGAAAAAATGATAACCATTTTACTGACTCAGAGCTTCAAAAGCTGTGTAAAATAGAACGTTCTCAAGTTAAAAAGAAGATAATGTCATTATATGCAGATGTATGGAATTCTAAGTTTTAAAATATTTACTTAGATTTACTTGATGATCTATCAGCATTTTACTTACTGACTGTTTTAATCTATTTTGTGTTGCTGTAACAGAACAGCTGAGACTGAGAATTTATAAACTATAGAAGTTTATTTGGCTCCTGATGCTGAAGGCTGGGAAGTCCAAGAGCGTGGTGCTGGCATCTGGTGAGGGGCTTTGTGCTTTGTCATTCAAAGGCAGAAGACAGAAGGGCAAGAAAACGCAAGAGCAAGAGAGCAAGGGGTGGTTGAAGAACTCACTTTTATAACAAGAACCTCTGGCAACAACTAATGCACTCCGGTGGTAAGGGCATTAATCCATGTGTGATAGCAGAAACCTCATGACCTAATCACTTCTTTTTAGGCCCCACCTCCCAACACTGTTGTATTGGGTATTAAGTTTCCAACACATGAACTTTAGTGAACATGTTCAAACCATAGCATTGATCAAACAATACAATATATGATTTACGTTTAGTTCACACAGTTTTGTAACATGGCCAAATTTAGTATGGCAGTATAACCTAAGAAGTCACAGAATACTTCCATAAAAAGAATATATGCTGGGTAGGGTCTTTGTAGGACACTCTTTATTGGCCATGGGAATGACTAAATTAAACTTGGCTCTAGCACTCTTAGCAAAATGTTCATTTAGCCTTCAGCACAGACTGTGTTTTCCTCTTGAGGAAAAAAATGTATTTTAATACAGTGAAATGATTTCCTTTTACCTATTCATTACCGACCAAATATGTTTGTCTGCAATCTATACGGAAAATAATATAATATTGGGTTATCCAGGAAAAGTAAAACCAGCTTTTTCTGAAAATAAATTGTAGTTTGAGTTAAGTAGCTTTATGCAATAGAAATGTTGCTTGGGATAATGACATTTCTGGCTGGCTGCCTTGTTTGATGCTCCCAGGAGTGGTTTCCACCGAAGCTATTAAATAAAAGGATTGATGTAATATGAAACTCAAGTCAGTGGTGCCCCTTATATGAGGATTAGTGGACTCTTTGATTTATTTTGTCATTTCATTTTACACCTCTTTTTGAAATCAACTCATAGCAGTGTGGTCAATCAACTTCCGTCTATAAACTACTCAGTGTCCTTCTACTTTGAGATACTTTGCATGCTGATTAATCTTATATCATCACAAACTTTAGTAAAAAATAAATAAATCAATAGCTTTAAGTGCAGAGTGGAGGGATTGGAAGGCTTTCTGTAGAAGAAGAAAATGAAATTTCCGTTTCCACTGTCATCATCATCACCATCATCATCATCAACAAATGTATTTATTAAGTGCACATATGCATTTGCTATTTCTTCCTATTCTTCATTATAGTTTCACTTGAAGGCATATACATTTGAGAATTACTAAAAACACACTAATTTAAATCTAACCCAATTACTCTCCTTCTTAAAAAGCATCAGATAGTATAGTAGACAACCAGCTTATGTGACAATCCACTGGCACTCCTTCACAAAATATGTCTGACATAAAGTGTGAAATTTCATAGTCTCATTGGCAGAGAAAATATAAAATATTAAAGTTAGCATGTTTTCTGTTGCCAAATATTTCTTATAATTGAGGACAAACATACTTTTTCTGCATTTTGTTGTTGTTTCTTAAAATTAAAGTGGGCAAGTGAGGCAGAAAACTTATGGGATACATATATAAAGCAAGCTATTAAAATATCAAGCTCAGTTCAAACTATTATATATAATATATATTTTATAAAACTATTATATATATACAATAGTTTGAACTGAGCTTTTATTTCGGTTTTGATTTTTATAAAACAAAATCATGCTATATCATGCATTTAGCATCATGGAGTACTCAGTAATGAGATAAGAACTATTCGCCTAAGGAACTTGCAAACTTTGCTGGGAATCAAGGATCTAGTCATCAATCCAGTTTACAGTATTTGCTAAAATGTGTGTGGTAGGCAGAGGAGGTTGGCCAAGGAGAAGACCAAAAGTGCTACAGTAATTCAGAAGAGAGGTCAGATTTAAACTGGAACTTGAGGTTGAGGTAGGGTTAGGGAGAAATCACAGGAATATTAAACAGTATTCCAACTGGAGCAAAGGTAGAGAAACAGAACAGAACATGAGTGGATTGGTGTCACTGCACAGAGAGGTAATGGGTTTGGGGAGTAGCAGTAGTCCAGGTCATACTTCCGAGTATGCCCGATGCTAAGCGTCAACTTCAGAGTAGCCAATTTACCAGCACAGCACAATGGCAAACACCTCAGAGTGTCGTAGGCATCACTGGGGGTAATAATATCAACATGAAATAGAATTATGGTGGTCCTTCTAACCCCTTTTAGATGTAGTCTTTTCATAATTGGAGGCAGTACATTATTATGAAAAAAATATCTATAGTTCCACTGGAACAGAGGCATCTTCATTTGGACTTGTCATTATACGTGGCCAGGCTCATACAGGAAGAGATACCTGTTCTCCAACTTGGTTCTGTATTTAGCCCTTTTCAATAGAAGAAAGGATTTACAAGTCATCATTATTTATTTATGGATCGTGCCTGTCTTAATTAGACCCAGCTGCCAGGCTATACAGTCTACATGCACACGACAACACTTTGTAAAGATCACCTATATCTAGATATAGGTGTCCAACATGAAAAGGGTTATATCCCAAAATATCAAGCTGAGGTGGCTCCGCCCCACCAAACTATGTTGATAAGAAACAGAGCCAAACTTTCTCAGAATTCTTGGAAATGTAGACAATTACTGCAGGAAGCCGGAGACCCTACGCACAAATAGGCTTAAGAAAGGAGGCATCACCATGGCTTGTCAAGCTTCGGTTCTGAGTCTAATTCCTTCAAAGCAGACAGGAAAGATCCTTTTTGTCTATTTTCTTTTAGTGGTACGATCACAGCTGACTGCAGCCTCAACCTCTTGGGCTCAAGCAATCCTCTTGCCTCAGTCTCCCCAGTAGCTGGGACTATAGGCATCCACCACCCATCTCGGCCTCCCAAAGAGCTGGCATTACAGGCATGAACCACTGCACCCATCCTTCTATTTACAGATGGTTATATTTTTCATCTCCTTTGTGGCCTTTCTCTGCCATGTTGCTATTTCTGTTGCTCCAATATAGCAGAAAAGGAGAGAAGCAGATCCACTGCAAATTCAGACAGGACTAGGGTCTAGCTGCTACATGCCAGGGCTGTGACTGCAACCTTTTTGAGTCTCAGTTCTTAATTCTGTAAAATAGGCATGATAATACTTTTTTGCGAGGATTAATTGGGGTGGTGCATATAAAATAGCAAATACAGAACTAGATCTGCAATAATCACACATTGGAAGCCAGTTAACTTCCCTGCTTCTTTCCTTTTTCCCTCTTCCTCCACCTCATCTCTCCTTCTCTCTACCCTTCCTTTCTTTGGTTCCTTCCTCTCAATTTTTTTTCATTATCTATTTAAAAATATTTTTAACCACTTCCTATTTGCTAAGTAACTACATTTGGCACTAAAAATAAATCAGTGCCTTGAAGAAGGAGAATGATCACTGTCTTCATCAGCTCACCATCTAATAAGAGAGACAAACATTAGTCAAAGCAGTGCATGAATAAAAGTAATGAATTATACCTGTTAAGTATGAAGTACATGGTGCTCTGAGGGTGAATAGTAAGATTATTAATATCTTTACCTTTTTCCCTTTTAATGTATACCAACAGAAAAATAAACTATGCTAGAGTAGAGCTCAGAAAATGAATAGAAAATGCAAATGTTTATGTTTTGGTATATTAAGCTTGAAAATACATGAATGTTGGTACTCCTGTACTTTGAGATTCCTAGAATCAGGAAGTTGAATAAGGGACATCCCAACCTAAATACTACTACTTCATGTTTCTATTTTATGCTTCATTTGCTCACCTTTTTTGTGAGTAGTTGTTTTAGTAGGATTTGGTAGGTTTACTCTTCCTTTGATTAAATGAATAATAATCCTTTTGTTCCTTTGTGGGGGAAATGTACCTTGGAGTTCAAAACAGTGGGTTGTTCAGAAACTCTAAGGACAGTCACATTACAACCAATCAATATAAAATAAAGTGCCTTCCTTCATAGGAGTTTCATCTTAATGAGCAGAGCTGAGGCAGCTGCACAGTGTGGAATGCCCCACAGGGGCTGAATCCTCTCCCTGGCCCTGTGGCTTGGAGAGAATCGAGAACTCAAAGTTCTCATCTATGTGAGCGCCCTTGCTGCAAAGTAACAGGAGTCAGCAGTCCCAAACAGCAGGACACTTTCTTATTGAATAATAATTCTTTTCTTGTTAATCCTAGAAAAGATGGGTTTTTGCAGGGGACCTTGGAATCTAGGATGAGATTAACTTTGTATTAAAGGACTGTGCCTGGGAAACCTCTTTTTCCTATTCACTCAGTCTGCCAAGGTTGGGAAATTTGGGTCTTGTTGGTGTGTTTATCTCACATCAACATAATGTAGTATAACATTTTCTGTCATTATAGTAAGTGACTATATTATGGACATACTTGGAGGAGAAAAATAAAAGATAACCAAAAAAGGTTTGTATTAAGTAATTTAAAGTTAACTGATCCCCAAGCACCATGGTCAAGGACCATCATTTTGGAAGTTGCCCTTGGTACAGATTATTCAGCCATAATGATCTTTGTTGCACTAGGAGATGGCCTTCATGTAATATTGGCATGAACATGTTATATCTCTTCTCACTGCCCATCACCAAACAAAAGAAAAAACTTCCTTTGACTTCACTTCGTTTCCCAGCTACCTCCTCATTTGTCTCCCTCCCTTTACAGCACATTCCTTGAAAGAATTGCCATTGCTGATGCATCTCCTTTCATTCTGTCTCTGTTGCATTCCAATGAGACTTTCTACCCCACAATTTCACCAAACCTGTTCCTTTAATGGTTCTCTAAATTGCTAAATCTGAAGGTCAGTTCACAGTGTTCCTCTCCCTTGACCCAGAATTTGACAAAGTTGACTGCAAGATCCTCCTTGAAACATTTTCTTGCTGCATTTGATTTTAGGACTGCATTCTCCTTATTTTCCTCCTACCAAACTGGTCTCTGCTTCTTAGTCTCCTTGTTGCCTCAACTTCTTCACACTTGAGTGATTCAGCTCCCAGTATCAGCACCACTTCTCTGTGATATTCACACTCCTTCCCATGTTGATCACATCTAGTCACTGGCTTTATAATATTTATTCTTGGATGATGCCCAAATGGGTACCTCCAGGTTAGACCTGTTCTTCGGGTTCTAGACTCACATAGCTAACTGCCTGTGTGTCATCTCCACTTGATGTGGAGTAGGTATCTCAACAGTAACATATCCACAGCTCCACTCCTAATCCTCCCCTTCATTCTGTTCCTCCCTGTCTCCCCCAGTTTACTTGAAGGTAGCACCATCTGTAAGTTGCTCAGTCCAAAAACCTCAGTCATCCTATACTTCTGTCTCTTATATTCACTGTCCAATCTGTCAGAAAACTACGTCAGCTTAATATTTGAAATATATTTACTGTCCAATCTCTTCCCTACATTTCCTCTGCCAACAACCTGCTTCAAACCACCATCTTCTCCCACCATAGTGATTGTTTAATAGCCTCCTGAGTGCTCTGCCTACTTCTGCCTTGTCCCTCCCAGTCTAGTTTAGCCCAGTAGCCAAATAGATCCTGTTAAAGCAGATGTTAGAAATTTTGTATAGCTGTTACTTCTTTGCTTCAAACCTTCCATTGGCTTCCAATCTGACTGTAGGTAAAAGCAGTCACTGGAATGGTCCACGAGGCCATACATTCATTACCTGATCTGGTTAACTCCCTGTCCCACTCTGTGTTAGCACAACTCCTTGGCTGTTCCTCATAGACCCCATACATGCTACTGCCTCAGAACCTTTGCACTTGCGTGGACTTCTCTTTTCCTACACATCCAAGGCTCATTCCTCACTGCTTTTAAGTATTTACTTAAATGTCATCTTCTTAGTGTAGATTTTTCTGACCACACTACTTAAAATTTCAACATCCACAGCTCTCCCTGCCACTCTTTATCTTCATTCTTGTTTTCTTTTTCTTTATAGCCTGTATTACCTTCTAACATACTATGCATTTTACTTTTTTTTATTTTGTATTCATCTGTCCTCCCTCCCACTTCCCACTAAAATGTAAGATCCATAAGGGCAAAGGTTTTTGTCTCTTTTATGCACTGCTGTATTCTCTTGGCTTAGAATAGTGCTTAGCACATGGAAGTGGTCAATAAATATTTATCAATATGATCAATGCCATTATTAGAAATATAACTTCTTATTTGTGACTCTAAAATGCATTCTAACTCTTCTCGATGTGTTTCTACTTCACTTCTTACTCCCATCTGTTCCAGTGTCCTGCCATTCACCAGGTGAATGGGAAGGCAAATAAAAAGGTGTCAGTGATGCAAACAGGGTAATGTCACTGGATGGTGTTATAGCTCTGGTGCCACTGCCTGCTGACCTCAGCATGTCTGTGCAAGCACGTGGTTCTCCTCTCTGCCCTGATGCCACTCATTTGGTGATATCTGGAAATAATTAAATACTCAAGGTCAGGACCTCTTTGAGAGTTATTGGTGGGTTTTCTTTCTTTATAAGAAGTATTACATAAAAAGTAATAGAACTGTATTTGTGTGTGTGTATGTATGTCTTTATTTTAGAAATAAAAAAGCAAATTTAAAAGCCATTCTAAAGAAGTTTTTTTTTTTTTCTTGTATGCTTTACATTTGTGTCATATATTAGCCCTTCATAGACAAGTACTAGGGCACATAATTGTTTATTCAATGCTCATCATTTAACAAATAAATAATATTTTCATTTTTTAAATAAAAAGCGATCATTGAAAAAAAAAAGAGACATTTGCTAACACCAGAATCACAAAGAAAGGTTTGTGCTGTGATTTACAAGGTACAGAAGAAAAAATCAGAAAGGGTCCAGGAGACTTGCTGATTTGACTAGAACTTCTACACACTTCTCTCCAGCTGGTAAAATGGGTGTGAGAGACAGGCACTAGCAAATACCCTCTAAATGTTTCAACTCCCCAATACTGATACAGAGAAATAAGAAGCCTGTGGCCTTCGCTGAAGGATGCTCTGGGGAATTCGTTAATGGAGAATATTCCCTAAATTAAAAGTTGTTTAGGCTCTTACCCTCATTTCATTTGCCTCTTCAGTAGGCAGTATGACCTCTCTTTAGAAGGAGAAAAAAATGGGACTGCAAAAGGAATTGGGCTTATGCATATTCCATGCTACAAAGAAGCACATTGTTGCAATGTTCAAGCATGCTATCTAAGTAGTTTTAGAGAGAGAGATAGTGAAGATTTATGTCTAAACTATCATATAAATCATAATTACTAAACCAGATTATTGATCCAAAAATAAAATAAAGGATAACCTACATTTTATACTTTATGACTAGTGGTTTGTCATGTATATTTCAAGTAAATATTAAGTTTAAATTATGTAAATGGTGACTTTATAAACAAAAGGAAAGAAATCTATGGAATCAGATTATTGAGATGGAACCGTTTTATTTTAAAGATAAAATTAAACATCTATTTCAGTCTATGTATTTAAGGCACCAACATTTAAAAAAATCAAATTTGTATTGCAGCATAATTCACTGGGATTCAAAACTGATGATGCAAAAAGAAAACAATGCCACTATTTCCTCTTATTCTGTATTGGGCTTGTGGAATATTTTTATTTTATGTCTTATGTTACATTTTTCTTGCCCAGAAAGTAAAAATGCAATGTGATATTGGAAGCGAGTATCTGAATTCGGCCCACTACTGTGTATTTTTCTGCTCATACTCCTGTTTCTCATAAGATAAGACCCTGTACTACAGTGACACTCTGTGTGTATTATAACCATGATAAGGCTCTCTAAAGAACTGAAGAACAGTGAAGCAGAGGGAGCACCAATTGGAAGAGAGAATTGAGTATGTGGAGTCTGCTTTTGAATCCATCAGAGTTATCTCATCTGCAAAAATCTTATTTTCATTTTCAGGGTCGGTTATTGGCATCCATAAGGTAAGGCTTCCCTTCCTCTTGCTCAGTTTTATAAAAGGAGATCATTTTTGATACTCTTAACACTGGGAAATATAGACAAAAGTACATCTTTAGAGTGGTACAGTTACTTCTATTTTTGTAATCATAACCAGGCTTAAGTCTTGTTCTTTTAACATTTTTTTTTCTTAGAGGATTATGCTATGAGATCAAGATGGAAGAATCTTGAAACAAAAACTGTGGATGATAGACATGGTAAGCGCTTTCCGTCTGCTCCATCAGACAAGACTGTGCTGAACAAGTGATCAACACTAACAAATCCATGGCAGCTGAATTTGCTGTTCAGAAGCTTCAAGGAGATCAGGACAAGAAATTCTTCTTTGTGCGATGTCGGGTCTCCAGGGCCTAGGAAGGTCCCCTCTATAGAGCAGAGTGGCAAATGTCAGACCGTGGGTGAAGTTAGCCCGCCTCGTTTTTTTGTAACACTTGAAAACTAAGAATGATCCTTACATTTTTAAATGGCTGATATGGGAAAATGGCATGAAATCCAAATTTCAGTGTTGATAAATAAAATTTTATTGAAACTCAGACATGTTTGTTTGCATCTTTTCTGATTGCTTGCTTGTTACAACAGCAGAGCTGAGTGATTTTGAGAGACATCGTGGCTTACAAAAGTGAAAATATTTACTATACAGTAATTAACAGAAGAAGTCTGTAGACCCCTAGTATAGAGCATAATTTACATAACCCTTAATTAAAGTGGACTCTTAAGTCATTTACATTTTTTTACATTACATTTTTTACATTACTAGGAATGAGTATATCTGTACATAGTGTGGCTTTAGTTTTGCAGCTTTAGCTTTTAAGAAAGCCATATGCACCCATGTGTGTGACGGAATCTGAGACTCAATAATGTGTCCACCAGATTGCAGTGGGGATTTAGTCTCACAGTCCAAACTAGACACTGAATACTTTCCATACTGCATATTTACCTGTCTACCTTTATTACGCAATCAAGAGTATAATTAAACAGCTGAACTTCAGTAACAAAAGAGATACTTTTGAAAGAAGGGTCTGTTTTACAATGTAAATCTCAATCCCTATTTCATTAACTATAAAGATTATATATTTATGTAACCTTATTGTTACGTAAACACTTTGATTAGAATTTGCTTATGATAGTTTATCATTTTAAAATATGTATTTTTTAATTGACAAATAAAAATTGCATATATTTATTATGTACAACATGATGGGTTTTTTTTTTATGTTGTTCTTTTTAGATATGGGGTCTCACTATGTTCCCCAGGCTGGTCTCAGACTCCTGGGCTCATGCAACCCACCCAACTCAGCCTCCCGAAGTGTTGGGATTACAGGCATGAGCCACCATGCTTGCCCCCAACGTGATGTTTTGAAATATGTAAGCCCTGTAGAGTGGTTAAATCAAGCTAATTAGCATATGCATTACATCAGATACTTATTTAATTTTTAAAATTGTGTCAATAACATTTAACATGAGATTTATCCTTTTAACAAAATTTTTAGTGTACAATACAGTACTGTTGACTATGTTATACAGCAGATTTCTAGAATTTATTAATCTACCATAGCTGAAAGTTTATACCTGCTGAAGATGAGCTTCCTATTTTTTCTTCCCCTGAACCCCCAGCAACCACTGGACACTAATACAGTCAAACTCATAGAAGCAGAGGATAGCACAGTGGTTGTCAAGGGTAAAGGGGAGAGGAGGAACATGGAATCATGCAGTATTTGTCCTTCTGTGTCTGGCTTATTTCACCTAACATAATGTTTTCAAGGTTCATCCATGTTGTTGCATATGGTAGTGTTATAGTAGGTAGTCAAGCAGACATGACCAGGGTAGGAGAGAACCCCTCCACACACAAACACACACATACTAGAAATGTCAAGTGACCATCAGGTGATTCTCTCTAAAATAATAATTGGTCACAACCGGTGTCAAGCAAAGGCAGTCTTCCAGTAGATAGAAACAAATGAAACCAGTGATCTGCAGTTTCCTGATGAGATCTCAGGATCTGGGTAATGGACTCAAGCAC
Source organism: Macaca fascicularis (assembly GCF_037993035.2). NCBI lineage: Eukaryota > Metazoa > Chordata > Mammalia > Primates > Cercopithecidae > Macaca > Macaca fascicularis. The sequence continues at coordinate 162,304,026 of NC_088377.1, read as the reverse complement.
GTGTACTGAGAGGCAAAATGGCAGAGTTTAACTGGTATGTGACCTTTTTCTAGGAACACTCAACTGGTAATGGAAGAATGCCTCAGGTGAGCACGGATACAACTCCCGTAAACACCCTGTGCTTGTAGCCCTTCCCAGGTGCTGGCAGGCCACTGCACATGCAGAATGCCTACATCTGAGACCCCAAGTCAAAGGTCAAACCATGCACTCGAATCTCTCAAGTCCCCCACCTTGCTCTCTTCCACGTGTACTTTATTTCCTGTTGTTCCTGCTCTAATACTTCTTAATAAATCTTAACTCCTGCTCTAAAACTTGCCTCCATCTCTCTGCCTTATGCCTCTCAATTGAATTCTTTCTTCTGAGGAGGCAAGAACTGAGGTTGCTGCAGAACTATGTGGATTTGCTGCTGCTAACAGTAGGATTTCCATCTTTTTAAAGGTTAAATAATATTCCATTGTATGTTTGTGGGAATGGAAAATGGTGCAGCAACTAGGGAAAACATTACGGAGGTTTCTCAAAAATTTGAAACTAGAATTCCATTATGATACAGCAATACCACTTCTAGGCATATGTATCTAAGAGTATTAAAATCAGGATCTCTAAGAGATATCTACACTCCCAAGTTCATTTCAGCATTATTCACAATAGCCAAGATATGGGAAAAAAATCTAAATATCCATTTACCATTTAATCTAAATTTAGAATCTGGATTCTTATGTGGGGTGCCAGAAACACAAACATATTCCATTTAAATATCCTTAGGTATATCCCTTAAGTATTAATGCCTTTCTTTGCCAGAAAGAAAGTTCTATGACTGCATTCTGTTTAGTGTAGGCATGTGTTTGGGGAGTGAGGAGGAGGGTAATATCTTCAGTCACTTGAATATGCTCTGTGAGATCTAGGAATTGTGCTTCTCTTCCCTCTAAGGAACATAGATAAAGGCAGAAACAGATTTCACAGGACAACTTCTGCCCACCGGGGTTCAGGAAGAAAGAGGTTCTCTTGGCATCAGAATAGCATTGCTTTTTACTTATTCATATTAGGAGAAAGTTCTCAAACAATTTGTCCTTGTCAGAATATTCCTCATTTTTAGAGAACTTTTCTTTCTTCATTGTTAGAGAGCTTTCTCCCTTATGTAGAACAAAATATATTTTATCAGAATTCAAGTAAAGCTGTGAAGTAGAAATTTAACTACTTTTGTGATAGCAAATATGTAGTTAACACTGCCACTCTGAAGAAAACCAGATTCCACAGTGACAAATAGCTCATAGAGCAGGTGCTGACTACACCTAATGTTGAATTTTCCCATCTTTAGCTGTGAAATCATTTATCTCAGAGAAACAAATTTTACCACTGACACTGCAGCATCTGATATCAACATGTCAACCTCCTAGTTAGTGCTATAGTGCTCTGCTTCCATTGTTGGATGGATATCTCTATACATGTAATCTGATAAGAGGGAAGCGTTTGTGAGAACCTGGACAGACTCATGCACTGGTGTATGTTAGCCCTCAAAAATTCTAATGACTCTGAAGGATTTTCAGAGCCTATATGATCTTAATGCTTAGGTTAGTCCAGTTAATAGCAACCAAATCTGGAAGGGTGATAGTTCTTGCAGGAGAAAGATGGATTCTTATCGCTCTCCTAGTCTTGTTTTAGACACATACAGAGTTTCTAACTTTATCAGCACTCATTTGTGTTGCTACTTCTGAGCCTTGCTGTAAACCAGCAGTCCCCAAACTTTTTGGCACCAAGGACCAGTTTCGTGGAAGACGGTTTTTCCACAGACCAAGAATGGGATGATGGTTTGGTGATGGTTCAAATGCATTATATTTATTGTGCATTTTATTTCTATTGGTATTACATTGTAACATACAAAGAAATAATTACACAACTCACCATAATGTAGAACGAGTGGTAGCCCTGAGCTTGTTTTTCTGAAACTAGGTGGTCCTATATGGGGGCAATGGGAGACAGTGACATATGATCAGGCATTAGATTCTCATAAGGAATGTGCAATCTGCATCCCTCACATGCGCAGTTCACAATAGGGTTTGTGTTCCTATGAGAACCTAAAGGCACTGCTGATCTGACGAAGGTGAAGCTCAGGTGGTATTGCGAGTGATGGGGAGTGGCTGTAAATACCGATGAAGATTCTCTGCCTTGCCCTCTGCTCACCTCCTGCTGTGCACCTTGGTTCCTAACAGGCCCTGGATCCACAGGCAATTGAAGAGCCCTGCTGTAAACTGTTTCTAAGTAGTAAGCTCCACCTCAAGGTCTACCAGAGACTACTCAAAGTAACTACATAGAGACACTTAAGGTCTACCCAGAGTATGTGTTGCCAAAAGCTGCTTGTATTGCAAAATCCTCTAACTTCTTAAAATGAAACTGGTAGCAATAGATTGAAAAATATAAAGCAATTTGCTATACTTATCACCAAGAAGGAAATTTACATATCTTGTTATAATATTCCAGAAGTCCATGTTGTACTTTTTTCTTCTGATTAATCTTGTCTACATTGAAAATAACTTCTAATTACAGACAGAGGCTTTCCTTGTACTCAGCAGTATCCCTTTTGCTTTCAGGTGATGATGAAGTACTCCACTTTCTTATTACAACTATTTTACTAAATAAAGGCTCTATTTGTAGATGGTCCCTATTATCCCAATGGTTCAAGTAAGAAGCCAGAGAATCATTAAAAGGTAAAGAAAAGAGAAAGAAGAAGGCTGTTTCCTGCAAGCAGCAATGGAACCATCTCTGTTTACTGTGCCTTTCCTACCATTACTTCCCATGAATTTACGCTCTTAAGACTTCAAGTTCATGGATCTCTGAAATGTTATTTCCACTTCTCATTTCTCTTAAAGAAAAAACATGAAAGAGTTTGCATTTTTGATCATGTAGACTTTACAGGTGATTCTCATCCTTTATTTTTCTATTTTTTTTGGATTATAACTTACTTTTGTTGTAACTATGCTATTCTGATCTGGTCATTGATTATACTGCTCTCCTCAAATTTTCAGGCCTCTTAGTCATATTTTCTCTCTAGGCATAGAATGTCCCAATCATGTTTAGATAGTAGAATTGTACATGCATGAAATGCCAGTTATGGTATTACTTAAATACATTAAATATTCCTTTTGCTAAGAAAATTAGAAAGCAGAACTTTTCACATTGGTTTTGGATGTCTATTTCTTGCACAGACTATAGAAATGCTACCAGCATCTTTCCAATTAGTGCTCCTATTGTGGTCTCTTTCTGCAGAAGATAAAGCTCTTCTGAGTTCTACTGACATCTTTCAACACTACACGATAGGGTCTCTAGGATACTCATCATTACTACTCTATCCTCCTGCAGACTTGTTTAAGAAATGCCAACTAGTAAGATCATAGTAGACTGGAGTGCCTCCTCTATCTCCATTTGTATGACACCATTAGAAAAAGCATATAAAAAAAACCCATAGGATTTCTTTGTTTATTCATCAAAAATGCACGGGATGATAGGCATGATGCTTGGTGCTTGATACAAAACTTTGCTCAGAAAAAAGTAGTATTCAACCAGTGTTTCATGAGATAAATTGATATATTGTCTAAGTCAGTCATGCCAATCCCATCTGTCTTTGGCAATGATTTGTTTAGAAATGGACAAGTAAAGATGTTTTAGCCAACAGGATAGTTGGGGAGTCTTCTAGAAGTCCCCGACACTTGGGAAGGCTGACCTTTCTTTATTCTTTGCGAGTCGTTCTATGACCATGTGATGCTTATGGCTGCTGTAGTCATTTTAACACCCTGAGTAGGAATATCACCAACAAACCAAATAATGGCAGAGCAGAAATGTTGAACAAGCATTCTTAACCTGTTGAATCAACCATTAAACTGCCTAACTTCAGAGTTCTTGTTAAGAGAGACAACAAACAACTGTTTCTTAAAATACTTTTAACTGGCTATTGTGTTGCATACAGCTAAAGCATTTTAACGAATGTATTATAGAAACATGTTTCCCATTCAGATACTCTTGTCATGGCTTCATTTCTGAAGTCTTTTTTCCAGCTTTTGCTCTATAATGTTGCAGTACAGAAAGAGTACAGTGTGTTTCAATAATCATTAAATGGCTGATTAGTAGGACTAGTTTATATACTATTCGTGGAGAACGCTGGTAATTTTTGGCTGATTCAATGGAGTCTTTACGCTTTTTGAATATGTATTGGTGTCTCATAGAAAGAATAGTATAGTTTAGGAATCTTAACACATTTTACATTCTTTTTTAATTACTAGTCCTGGCTTTTAATTTACACCGTGTTCTATCAATTAGGAAATGTGACCATTACTGAAAATGTACCTGAAAGACTACTTATTTTTATTTTAAATATCCTGATAATATAATTTATTGTGTATTAATATTCCTATGTTTTTAAATAATATTTTTAATTCTTCCATACATCCCTGAGAGAAATAACTTATGTAATGAAAAGCTGCACTTAGAGAAAACATATAAAAATCTTGAAAAATTATTTTTATGTTCCTTAACTTGTAAAAAAGAAAATGAGGAAAGTTTACTATTGCATTGATCAAATGAATAAGTTCAAGTTATGATAACTTATGTTCTCTCAGAATTTGAGAGCATGTTTTTGAAAATGAAACAATCAACTACAATTAAAGCAAATTCATGTTAATTACATTTTATAGTACTGTATCAATCGCTTTTAAACAGTATCTTTCCCACTGCACTATTATCTATTTAGACTTTAACTATGCCTTTTTGGGAGTTTCATTTAATTATCTTTAAGTTAGTATTAGCTGCTTAGTTAGCCTAATTATGTTATTAGGAAATGAAAAAAGGCCATTTCATATGGACATTCAGTAAAGGACATTTCCTTGTACGGTATTAAAAATAATCCTCAATTTCTGATATAAAACCAGCATTCACATATTTCAACTGTTTTTTTCATAGTATAAGCAGGCTTCTTGACATTCAACAAAGAAAATGTGAATAGTTATAATTAAAAGATGAAGAGAAATTAGAAAGCCTAAAACTCATTTATATACATAAAAATTTAGTAGGAGGAAGTTAATTAACTTTCTATTGAAACTGCAGTATATAATTCTTCATTTTGTGGTTGGTGAATATATATATATATCATATATATAGAGAGAATATGTATATATCATATATATAGAATATATATATATATATAGAGAGAGAGAGAGAGAGACAGAGAGAGAACTTATTTGTTATTGATGCACTTTAAGTATTTCTGTTGGAAATGTCACCAAATGTAGGCACAGGTAAAAAGTCGTGGTTACAGAGCACATGTGTTTAGTTGGAATGTGATTATCCTGCTGTTTCCCATCACATTCCCCATTCCTCCATCAGAATCATCCTTACTATCAATAATATAATCTGTAAGCATTGGAACTGGAAGGCATTTTAGAATCCATCTATGCCACCCCTATATCCCCCATACCTCTAGCCAGTGAAAAGGAAGTTGAAACACTGGAACATCTGTTATTTAGTAGCAGCAGAGGTCCTGGAATCCTGACCTCAGTGCAGCACTCAGAAATGAATATTCCTGGGCAATGTCAGCTCTTTAGGGACCACGCATCCCAGCCAAATGCTAGTTTGAAATAAGTATCCTTTGGGGAGTTGCTTGTTTATACGGCTTCAGATACACTACATGTGAATAACTTGTTCAAATGATGAAACAGTTCTTGGATGTGAATTACAGGAATTCACCTTAAAGCATGATATTATTGATAGTTTAACACCTAAACCAACATGTAAGTATTATGTTAGCACATCACTCAGGATTTTTAAGAAGATAAGGGACCTGCTCCTTCTCATTTTGTATTTGGGTATTCACTAAATATATCTGGATGGCTTAAAATCAACTTATCTAAAACAAAAATTATCAGTATTCCCTATACTATTATTTCTTCATTTCTTTGATCAACAAATACGGGAGTGCAACTTTGTGTCAGGCAGTGCTCTAAATTGAAGGGATTTTTATGGCAGTGGATAAAACAAATTCCCGTCTCCCAAAGAGCTTATATACAACTGTATTATGCTAAAAATAAGTTAACATTTACTATATGAAAGGTAGCAATAAGAATTTTGCAAATGAAGCAGAGTGAGTGGTTAAAGAGCTGCTAGACCAGAGGAACAATACGCATCAGGTGGCTGGAGAAGGCCTTGCTAACGTGATATCTGATCAAAGATCCCATTTATGTGGCATTAGCATATGTTATCCTGCTTTATAGTTTGATTTATTCATTCACTAATATTTGTTATGTGTTCTCTGTTGTAAGGAATGCTGCCTGGTTTTATTTATATGGCGATGAAACAGTTGTTGCCCTCATGGGGTTCATAGTCTGGTATCACAAGTATCACATGTGCATGTAGGAATAACTAAAACAAGGCAGATAGTGATGAGTGCAGAGGAGAAACATTGACAAAGGGCCAGGGAGTGAGAAGGTGGAGATAAAATGAAGATAATGCTTTCTGGAATTAATCTTGTCTTCCCAGCCAGATAGTAAAGAGGCGGGGATCATATATTTTCTATTCCAACTTCTAGCACAATGTCCTCCCTGTTTTGTACCTTGTTTGGGCTATAAAAATTTGTGGTAGGTGATGACTATTGTTTCTTATATCAGTTAATGACTGCTCTCCTTTAAATTGTCTTGTAGGTGACAACTATTCTCATGCAAATTAATCATCTCTAAAATTAAATGCAGCTTTCCCTTTTAATTCTCTTATCTATGTCTACTGAAGTCTAAACCGTCTCCGACTTTTTCCTTTACCTTATTCTATCACTAACCGCGCTATGAAAAGGTGACCCTTTGTGCCTGCCATCAATCTATGCAGGTATTAGGGGCACAGAGAAATGCGTGTTCAAATGAGCAAATGAATACATTAAAGAACCCCTTTTTGGGCACTAAATTTAGCATTATTTAATTCAGTTATGAAATGGACTTTTCATGACTAAAGGGAACAGAGGAATGGAGAAAATTTTAGGTTGAAAAAGAAGCTTTTAAAAAGAATGTGCGACTTGGACTCCGTGGTTATGTTTATTGAAGCAACAGAACCTCAACTTCCAGGGCTTGGTTAGGCAGCCATTTTTTTAAAAGCAGGTAAGAAATAATAATTAAAAGAGCTAAAATAATTATGTGCATAAAATATACTGTCTATGCATTTAAATACATGCAGGATTGTCTTCTTTTGTGATCCATTTCAAATCCCAGTGTCTCATTTTAAAAAGAATCATGTCAGCTCCTCTTTCAGTCAAAATATTAAACCATTTTAATTTTCTGAGGGAAGAAGCCCCCAAAGCCACATAGAATTTTTTAATTCTGCCCTAATATAAGCTGAATTCTCCAAAATGCCTGCCTCTGAGGTAAAGAGAATCCATTAAAAAGTAGTTATTAAGCCCTGTGAACAGAAAACAATATTAGAAGCCTAAAAATGATAGCTTTGGGGCAACAAAACTCATTGGAAATAGCATATAGAAGCAGAAACAAAAAAGGAGAGAGATCCTTTAGTATAAAAAAAAGATTATGATGAAAAATATAACTAATTAGCATTTTCATTGTTTCTTACAATAAAAATCTCAAGAATCTTTATGGGACAAGTAGGGTGATAAAATAAACCCTCAGGGTAGGCTACCAGATGGAATAATATATACACAATGAAAATACATCCAAATATGGAAACTTCACTGTTTATGTAAGCAATGTAACTGCCTCATCATGTTGTCTGTATATATTCTGTACCACATTTAGTATCTTTGAAGAGTTTAATGTTTAAGGGCAATATCAATACTTTAGAAAGTACTGTTACCTTACAAGTATAACAGTAAAGTCAAGCACAATTGGGTCAAGCTTCAGAACTTTTTATGTTGTGAATGTAAACATATATACAACTCAAGCTGAAATTGGATTTTTGTATTCACAGTAGGCCCCAATTGAGAGAGAATATATATATAGACACACACACTATATATAGTGTAAGTGCTATAGATACATGAACTGTAAATGTACACACATGTATGTGTATTTGTGTATGTGTATATGTATGTGTGTATATATGTATATAAAGTCATCTCTATGGTAGAAGAGCTCCAAGGATTAAAAAACATACTTTTACAGTACTGACTCTTATATAATTGAATGCATACAGGAAATTAGGAATGCACCATGCTTATTTAGATGCTAGTATAAATGTAAGTGATGTTCTTGCTAAGGTCAGATCCCCCTAACCATCTCAGAGTTTATGTTCAAGAATCATTATGATGTTTAAATGTAACACAGTGAATGTATTCTGTTCTGATAAGGCTTATTATTTTCAGTAAATTGCGTGAAGGATCAGCTTTGGTCTCAATTCATAAAGGCCATCTATCCCACTGACAGTTCCACAAAAATGGCCCACAAATTAATGATTATGTTTTCAATAAAGGATATAGATGCAACATAGATTAAAGTATATGGACTACTGAGTAGTTTCATGAACCCTAAAATAACAGTTGCTATACATGTTTTTACTGACCTAGAAATAAGCTTGAATCTTCTTTTAAAACATAAGCCTATATTAGGCACCTTAGGAATTAAATATCTCATTTATATTGCAATCTTCTCCTTCAGCAGCTAGTCTTTGAAGTAACAGCATTTCAAAAGCAAAAATGAAACTATTAACACCACGTGTAATTATCAGAGGTGATGTCTCAAAGACTAACGGATTTCATCTGATTTATATTCTTGATGTCTCCAGAAGGAGGGGATCCTGTGTTCTATATTCTGGATATTCAGATTTCTATAATTTAAAGTAACAGTTAAATTAGCCTTGAGTATTTTATATATATTTGAATTCTTACCACCAATGGTCACAGAAACTCAACAGCAGACCCACTTCTATCCTCAACTATTTCACAAAGACTAGCTGGATATGGAACCTTTGGGACTCACAAATGGTCTGTTCTTCACCTTATTTTATGACTCTTCTCTAGTTCTCATCATCAATTTCTTGGTTTATTGGTTTACTCTTCCCTGGTACTGATTCATTCCAAGGTGACTGGCTACGCAAAGACCCCCTGATGTGAGTCATGTAAATACTTTGCATTTCCATTTATTCACAGATACCTTTTTGGTAGCACTGTCCCTATTGCACTGTCTCTAAATTCTAGCAGGTCCTTTACTTGTGATTCCTGCCTTTATGCCTTTCCAAAGACCTTGTGATAGTTACCTTCTGCTCTTAAGTCCTGACAGGCTGATCACTGATAGAGTCCCCGAGATTAAGAATAGCAGTTTTCAAGTTACTGTGATTACACACTTGCTTGATTTTCCGTGGGTATTACTCATTGGATTTAATGAATGTTTATTTAATCAGGATTCAAACTCACTAGTTATGATTTTATGATCTCAGGTTTCTGTCCTTCAACAACACAGTCAATTAGATCACTTCAGATAAGTCCTTTAAAAGAAAGTGCATGCTTAGTTCTCATGTAGATTGTGGCTACATAATCTTTTTTCTTTTTCCTATCCGGCATCATCAAATGGTTGTATTAGTTAGCATTTTGGTCGCTATGTTTTCAAACAGGCCAGAGATGCAAGGGAAAGAAATGGTGTAAGAAAACAAGCCTGGTTACCATGGCAAATAGATGTATAGTATTTCCCAGGATAAATGTAAATCATTGATAAGCATTTTTGTTCACTTCATAACTCATCTTTCGTATCTTGAAATATATCTATCTTAATATGAATCACAGTGTAATAATCAATAGAAATATGAAGTTGTGGCCAATATACAATACCTACATTCTAAAATGAATAAATAGAGTTTTGAGCCTGAGAAAGAAAATACTAGACAGGTTTCCAAACTATATGGATAACCAAGAAAGACTAACAGTCCATATAGTTTAAAGACAGCTAGGAACTGAATTTGGTGCAATAAATTCAGTGATGCAGAGCAGAGTATGGTGGGACTGAGTGATGTCTAAACTGCAACTAAACATGGTAAAATACATCCAAAATGGGTTTACAGTTAATGATTAAACATTCATTTGACTGAAAAAATTAAAAAGAAGCATTTAAAAAAAAGATTCTACCCTACCAAAAAGTTAAGGAAAATTATTTCAACATTGACAAGAGATAAGAAGCTGGCTAAAGCAATTTAAAACAACAACCATTTGTTGAACATCTATAAATGCTAGGTTGTTCCTGGTGCTAAGAATACAGAGAGAGGTTGGGCTTATGCCTGTAATCCCAACACTTTGGGAGGCTGAGGCGGGCAGATCGCTTGAGGTCAGGAGTTCAAGACCAGCCTGGTCAACATGGCCACACCCTATCTCTATTAAAAATGCAAAAATTAGGTGGGCGTAGTGGCATGAGGGAGGCTGAGGCATGAGAATCGCTTTAATTCAAGAGGCAGAGGTTGCAGTGAGCTGACATCACACCACCGTACTCCAGCCCGGGGAGACAGGAAGAGACTCTGTCTCAAAAAATAAAAAATAATAAAGACAGATAAGTAGGAAGACACTATGCTCACTTATAAACTAGTCAAGGGGACAACAGCTTTATCACTCATTATAATACTATGATAAATGAGATAATTGAGGAATAACAAAGTTTTATGCAAGCATAATACCTGAGAGGTCATCCTATTCCTGACATCTACAGTTCTAGCTGCAGGCACACAGGCCTGAGATAGAAATAGGTATGTATTATAGCAGGTAGGAAGTCTCTCTATAACTCATTCTTATACATATTCCAGAGACTTGGGCATATGCTTCATGTAAACATGCATTCACCATTAAGAAACAGTAGAAACTTGGCAGTGTGTGGTGGCTCACGCCAGTAACCCCAGCACTTTAGGAGGCCCAGGCAGGCAGATTTGAGGCCAGGAGTTCGAGACCAGTCTGGCCAACATGGCAAAAAAAAAAAAAAAAGAAAAGAAAAAAAAAACCAGCTGGGCATGGCGGTGCATTCCTGTAATCCCAGCTACTCTGGAGGCTGAGTCAGAAGAATCACTTGAATCCAGGAGGCAGAGATTACAGTGAGCCGAGATCGCGCCACTGCACTCCAGCTTGGGCGACAGAGCAAGACCTTGTCTCTAAAAACAAACAAACAAATAAACAAAAAGCAGTAGAAACTCAGTAAAGAATGATACAGTTAAAAACCCAAGAAGTTAGCAAGCCGCAGTAGTAAGAACAATTTGTAGTGACTCTAAATTACTAGATAAGAATTAGTAGATAAGAAAGTTGAGTAATTTGAGAGACTTGTAAGAAAAGCAGGAAAAGAAACTCATATTTTCAACAAAAGCTGCAGGTAGGTAGATTTTTTTTTTTTAAACTTCTGTTGGAGGCTGGAATAAGATGAAATTTTAATGAATAGTAATTATAAAACTTTAGTAAAAATCAAAATAATTGCTTTCCAAAGTGATGCACACTTAGGGCCTACTTATTTTGAATCAATTGTATTACAAAGGTATACTTTACTATTTCACTTTTTTGAGAAAAGAAGAACTTCCCCTCCAACACACTCACCTGGTAGAATATAAGTAATATAAAGCAATACAAAGTTTGAGGACCTTGGCCTTAAGGGCACATGTGTTTGACCATGACATTAGATGTTTATGAAACTGTGGAACTAAGTAGATATGCCAATAAATTGCCTGTAGGAAGTGGCTGTATTTTTTAAATAAGAGTTGGGAAAATTTAATACCTTGAGGGACTAGGGTGTTTATCTGAAAACATTTATCTAAGAAAATTCTCAGACTCAGAATATATCTGTGTCTACTAATGGCTTATCCCTCAGGAAATTCTATGAGGAATTTGACATGCCTAAAACTGCATTCATATGTTCATTCATTCATTCATTTATTCTTCCACCAATTTACATTTATTGAATTCATACCGGACCCTCAGGATACAAAGACATGGTTTTTCAAAGACTTTAAATCCAGTGCCTTAGACTCACACGTAAAGAGTCTATTGCAATGCTAGTGTGATAGGGAACTAATATACACAAAGCTCTCACGGCTGTTACTGGAGCAGCGCCTAGATCAGGCTAGCCTGTGGCAGGTCATTTAAGTAAGACTTTCCACAAATGTCGTCTGTGTTTACTTTTGTAGGAGAAGAATGATAGTTAGGCAGGTGGCTGGGCGTAGTGGCTCATGCCTGTAATCCCAGCACTTAGGGAGGCTGAGGTGGAAGGATCACCTAAGGTGAGGAGTTCAAGACCAGCACGGACAACATGGTGAAACCCCATCTCTCCTAAAAATACAAAAATTAGCCCAGGGTGGTGATGCATGTCTGCAGTCCCAGTTACTTGGGAGGCTGAGGTAGGAGAATCGCTTGAACCTGGGAGGCAGAAGAGTTGAGATCACATCACTGCACTCTAGCCTGGGCGAGAGAGGGAGGCTCCTGTAATAATACTACTACTACTACTAATAATAAAAAAGGCAGGTAATGAAGGGAAGGCTGGAAAAAGGCAAGGAGGAAAGATTATTCAACCTTCAAAAACTTCACGTGATTCAGGATGCCTGGACTATAGACTGGGAAAGGCAGATGATAGTGGATGCCGTCACTAGGCTGTGGAGGGCATTTTATGCCATAATGAAGACTTAGGATTTATTTTGTTGGCTATGAAAAACCAGTGAAAAATTTATAGCAAAGGAATGACATAATGAGATCTGCATTTTGCTAAGTTTATTCTGGCTGTAGTAAGATGGGAAACCAACAAGGAGGTTGATCAAACATTTAAGTGGGAAATAATGATATGGAGAAGGAGGATGGATTTTAGATTTGCAGTATGAACATGACTTGGTAAACGAGTAAAATTGGTGGATGAAAAAACTGAATGTACCAGTGATAACTCCCAGGTTTCTGGTTTGGGAGACTGGTTAGCTGTATTCCTACTATCAGTATAGGAATAAAAGAAGAGAATCAGATTTTGAGGGTAGAAAAATGAATATAATTGCGAACAAGGATTTGGGAAGTTACAAAACATTCAGTTTTTGTTTACTAGAATGCTTCTGTATTGAGGAATCTGGAGCTCAAGAGAAGGATCTCAGGTTAGTTTACTAGTGCTGCCATAACAAAATACCACGGACTGGATGGTTTAAACAATAGTAATTGATTTCTTACAACTCTGGAGATGAGAAGTCCAAGATCAAGGTGTTGGCAAGTATGGTTTCTCCAGAGGCTGTTTCCTTGGCTTGCAGATGGCTGCCTTCTCACTGTGTTCTCACGTGGTCCTTCCTCTGTGCACACACACACACATCCCTGTTGTCTCTCTGTGTGTTCAGATTTCAAGTAGTTTCAAACTTCTCTCTTTCTTTCTCTGTCTTTTAATATGAGACACTTCACAGATATGCATGTCAACCGTGCACAGGGGTTGTGCTAATCTTTTATGTATCCTTCCTATATTAGTATATATACTGCCAAAGAGAGCACAAATTTCCTCTTTGTTTAAGGACACTCATCAAATGAGATGAGGCTCCTCCCTCTTGGTCTCATTTTAACTTATTAATCACCTCTTTAAAGTCCCTATCTCCAAATACAGTCATATTTTAAAATACTGGGGGCTAGAGTTTCAACATATGAATTTTTAGGGAGACACAAGTCTGATCTGCTGATAGATCTGGCTCATTGACTATAGTTGGTAATTTAAAAGCATAGCAACAATGGATGGTATACCCAGGGAGAATGTGAAAACTAGGGGAACTTTTGGCTGAGAAGGAACCAAAGAAATGTTATTGTGGACACAGGGAGAGGAATTAACACAGCTATCTACTTCAGAGGGGTCAGAACAGTAGATTACTTAGGAGAAAACTGTGCTATAAAAGCCAACAAAGGCATTTCAACAGGTAGGAGGGGTCAGTAGCTTTCATTACTCTGAAAATGTCACCAACATGTCTGAAATGTATCCATTGTATACAACATCAAGGAGTATATCGATAATTGTAGTGAGAGTGGTTTTTGGAGTAGAATTTTAGAGTTTGAGTGAATGAATTGTAGGAAGTGAACATTTTCCCTTTGGATTGGAGTGAACTTTTGTTTTATGCTTTATTTTTCTATGTCAGGAAGAAAAGGAAGGAGTAACAGGACTCAAAGACAGATTTTCTAAATAAGCAGATGTCTACATTATAGTGAAAGAATCACTGAACAGAAGTAGGTTGAACATACTATAGAACTAGGAGATAATCCATTAAGGAAGGTCCCTGAGGAAGCAGAAGGAGATGAAAATAAAAGGGCAGGTGAGGATAGGCTTTGAAAGAAATAAAGACCGCTCTTTGAAGATAGGAAGACCATGAGAGGCTTAGATGCAGATAAATTTACAAAAAAAGGGGTGGGGATAAGCTGAGAAAGTTTTAGGAAGCATGTTTTGAGGAATGAGAAAGAATCAGCTAAATCATGAGATCATTCCTGTGTGATATTTCTTCTACCCACTTTCAGTGAAACTGAGTGAAGAGGGAATATGTAGAATGATGCAGGTTTGACGGTTCTAATTGGGGAAATAGATCAAGGGGCAGAAAAAACTGGCAAGACGGTGTCTGAAAGGATGTAACATTGGATATAAGCTGTGTTTAGTTTTAAGTGGTAAATAGGTCACAGACGTGGACGTTAAAATGCTGTGGAATGATAAGATCTGGTATAGAGAGGAGTCTCCTATGTATGAGAGTGGTGAGGAGAGGCGACAAGATGATTGAATGGCCTGGTTTTCTAGGAAGTGAGTTGGTTGCTGTTGTACAGTGAGTTGGCATGCTTATTTAATGCAATAAATATTTATTGAGTGCCTCCTCTATCCAGATCTCAGGTAGATCACCTATGGCAGGGACCCCCAACTCCCGGGCGGTAGACCGGCATCCAACGCCTGTCAAATCAGATTATCCAATCAGCAGCAGCATTAGATTCTCACAGGATCGCAAACCCTATTGTGAACTGTACATGAGAGGGATCTAGGTTGCACGCTCCCAATGAAAATCTAACTAGTGGAAAAACTGTCTTCCATGAAACTGGACCCTGGTGACAAAAAGGTTGGGGACCCCTGATCTATGGCATTTGTGGAGGATTTTATGGTTAGCACACTTGGTAAACAAATTAAAAAGAAAACTAATCTTATCTCATTAGAAATGAACATATTTACATGCACAAACATAAAAGTTGGAATGGGGAAATTTATGTAGTTGGAAGATAGCTATTAAATGTAAACAAACATAATTATAGTCTAGACCAAGGACTAGCAATCTTTTCAGAGGTAATAATAACATCAATGTTCTATATTCATCCATTTTCTTTTTTATCTTTTTCTTTTTCTTTTTTTTTTTTTTTGAGATGGAACCTTGCTCTGTCGCTCACGCTGGAGTTCAGTGGCCCGATCTCCTCAGCTCACTGCAAGCTCCGCCTCCTGGGTTCACGCCATTCTCCTGCCTCAGCCTCCCGAGTTGCTGGGACTACAGGCCACCACGCCTGGCAAATTTTTTGTATTTTTCGTAGAGACGGGGTTTCACCATGTTAGCCAGGAAGGTCTCTATCTCCTGACCTCGTGATCCGCCCACCTTGGCCTCCTAAAGTGCTGGGATTACAGGCATGAGCCACCATGCCCGGCCCTATTCATCCCTTTTCAAAAGCCAGACCCCAGGAAGCTGGAGGCAGGTGGGGCACGGTTTTACAGTGAATTTCTGATTTCACTCAGGGTGATAAATCAGACTCTTGGGGAGGTTGGCGGTGGCTCTGGACAGCAGCAGGAATGGGGATCTAGTCAGGAACAAACCCATGGGCCTGTGACACGCTGAAAGCCCACCCCTTCTCCATCTTTGGGAGGTTGCCAATGTCTGATTTAACACTATCCAAGGAATGCTCATTAAAAATAAAAAAATAACTATCAACTAGCAGAAAATATAAATGGTAAGCATTAGCACATATTTCACATGTTTATATTTGGTTCTCAGATTGACCTAGAAAATGAAGTCTGGAAAATTCTATATGATCCTGAAAAAAATGATACACTGGTCTGGATGGTAGAAGAAGTTGGAGAAATGTTTAAGTCAAAATGCAGTACTAGCAATGACTTTTTATTTTATTTTATTAATTTTCAGGATTTTTGGTGTACAGGTGGTTTTTGGTTACATGGAAAAGTTCTTAATTGGTGATTCCTGAGATTTTAGTGCACCCCTTATACTGAGCAGTATACACTGTTCCCAAAATGTAGCCTTTTATCCCTCAACCCCTTTAAGTTCAAGAAGACTATGGTCCTGCAGAAAGCTTTATATGTAATTAACACATCTTTATCTTTATAGGCAGTAGACTCAGATTCCGTTAAGAGTTAATGTGTACCCTCCCTCTAGCCTTTATTATTACTGTTGTTGCTATTACATGTGTTAGTGTATGTGAATTTAATGCTTAAAAATTATCCGATTGGCTACTATGGAAAAAGCTTGACTCATAAGAGTTTTAGCACGGGTTAAGATCTGAAAGTTTTCTCCCAGCCTCTTATCACTGGCGCAGACTTCACAATTCATGGAAGCCACCAGTGAGATGACATTGCCTCAGGCAGTTACTATTTTTATTTTCTATAACTCGAGGAGTTCAGGGTTTGGGAAATCATTAAACTTTTTTTGTCCTTTTAAAGCTGGAGACAGCAATTGTAGACAGCCTACCGGTGAGTTATCTTTTTGTGTCTCCTTACCTGTGGAGAAGCCTACTAGCTGGGACATGTAGTTAAATAGTTTTTGTGTTTTTATATCCAGGGCACCAAGTCAAAAAATGGTGGCGACAGTATTTCACCATTCATTATTTCTTCTTCTGATTCTACCAATTTATCTAAATTCCATTGTTTATAATAGTCTAGTCAGTTAAAAAAAATCACAGGGTTACTTCAAAAGCCAAATAAGTGTAAGCTCTATATTCCTGTTTGCATGATAATTTGGGGGAACTTGGAGAAGGACATGGCAAAAAATCAAGATATTTGAGATATTTGTTTGTACTCTATACACAATTTCACTCTTGAACAATTCATTACAGCTTGGACTTCAGTTTTAAACATGTGAGATAATGAGGCTAGACTATCATTTTTCTTTTCCTCTTGGAAAAAAGTAAGCTGAGCAACTCTGTTTATTAAGTCCTATTTATTTGGTTCTACTAAGATCCATTTTCAATGTCTTAATATTTTACAATTATTATGCCTTCCCTAAAAGGAAAGAACATTACCAATCCATTTATACACTGAAAGTATAAAGAATAGACTGTTAAAGTTCTTCCTTAGAAGAGCTGTTTAGAAACAGGATCATCTGTAAAACATGTTTTAAAGGCATGGATCAAATTTTGCAACTGGTCCTAGATAACAAAGAAAAATGCCAATGTAGTGAAAGATAAAAATGAAATGATTTGGTAGCTCTAGCATCATAAATATCAACGAGCACTGTAATTTTAATATTGCTGAAATTGGCACTAGGGCATTATTGATTTTCTGTATCATCTAATGGTTTCCTGCAAATATCTTTTATAAAAGTGCCTTATATTTCTTCTTAATAATCTTTTCTCGAGTCATATACTATCAAATCCTGCAGAGTACTATTCATTCAGCAGTAAGTTAAAGTCATTAAACATATTTCTATTAAAATTTTATTAGACCTGAACTAATATCCTGAAACTGATGCAATGTAATTTTACTATTCAACCAACCACTTTGATGTTTTATGTTAAGAAACATTTTGAAAAATCAAAAAAAACAATTAAAGGACAATTCGGATGTATTAGAATTTTGTTTGCTGGTATTTTTAATGCAGGGATAATTATTTTAAAGGCCTGTTGTTATAAAGACTTTCCTTTCTTTTACTCTTTTTTTCTTCGATGCTTTCAACTTGGGCAAAAGAGGTAATCTCAGCTCACGACTTATGTGAAATGTGTTTTAATTTTGTTCAATTCCCAGCTGCTTTACATCTTGACACAGAAGAACTACTGCATCACACAGTGTTGGAAAGATAGGAGATAGAATATAATTACTGAACTTTATGTTACCATTGATGTGTGAAATTTTTCAAGGAAGAAAATCCACTCATTTTGATAATATAAGCACACTGGTTAAATGCGCAACCTTGTCCCAGTTTTTAATTTTTTTTTCTCTAGTAAACCATTATTTGAGAGTGCTTCATTGAATTTTGATTTTATTTTGGAGTTATGAGATGCACACATTTGAATGTGTGCGTGATTCCTCTGAGTTACTCAGGTATAATAAACTTCTTAATGAGATATTTAAATGTACTCTTTTTTTTCTGGCTTCTGGTGAGGGCTGTCAGAATACAATGAGTTTACTTTGGTATTACATGTTGTCTTTACCTTCTCACACCTGAGAAGCATATTTGTTTCTTGTGAGGGAAAAAAAGCTGAGATCAGGGTAGAGTGACAAGTCTGTCACAGCCATCTCTTTGTTCTCTTTTTATTTTTACTCTCCTTCTGAAGTTCAATAAAGAGACAAGTTTGGGCATATTTTTGTCTACTGAGTAGGGACAGAAATTAGATTATTATGAGAAAGATATATTTGGTTGAAGAACTCTAATGCCTCTTAGCTGAAAAGAAAACCATTAGGGTATGTCCCTTGCTTGCCAGTATTTCTTAATACCACTCTTAGGAATGGAATATGGGGCTGCAGGCTCATTAATCTCACTCAACTTGGTGCTTCCTAGATTCTTATGACATACGTGCATCGATCTGATCCAGTCAGATGCCACTCCTTAGATTTTTGTATACAGCCAGTATGGGGTTCATATTTTTCTTCTTTCCTTTATTACCGTAATTATTGGAGATGAAGATGAGATAAAGACAACATGATACCCCAAACCTTGATCCCTGGATGGCTGCAAGGATTTTGAGAACACTTTGAAGCTGTATGCACAAGACTTTATAAGTACATGCATCTACAGTTTTCTGGGGAGGTATACGGTTTTTATTGGAATCTTAAATGTCTCCCAAAGTTAAGAATCTTTGTAAATGGACCACATCACTCTAACTAGCAGTCATACTATGTTTTCCTTATCACATTTAAAATAAGAAATCAAACCCTTTGCTACAGTAAGAGTCTTATTCCACCAAGGGAAAAAGAGGCTAGACTTCAAATAAATCTGCTACTCTACACCCAAGAAGTGATTGCTGATTGAAGTTCAGCTTGCGATGTACTTCCTCCTTATGAAGTCTTTTGCATGACTTAGAGTCTTTTTTTCTGTTCATTTCCTTCTGTCTCTCTCTCTCCCTCTCCTCTTACCCTTTCTGCAATTGTTCTTTGATTTGGTGTAGATAAAAAAAATAAATATGAGAACTGAGATACATTGAATATATGTGTACCTAAAATTTCTTTACTCTTTATTTCCTAACTACAGAGGTTTGTATTTTATATTTTATTTTTCATTTTTGTTTGTCTGTCTTCCCTTGCATTACTTAGAGAACATATATGAGTGGCAAGTAAAAAGAGGCAAATCCTAGCATTATGCTTTGATGGAGTTTGTTGTTCAGTGGAGGAGGCTAGTGGTTAAAAGTCAGGCTAACTGTGCTAACTTAGCCTAGCAAATTTAGGGTTGGGTCCAGAGGGCAGGCCTGAGGGATGCTCTTGCAAGAGTTTATGCATGTCTCACAATGTGAACAAGGAACAAAGAAATAGCAACATTCTTATTTGTATCTATGCTGAGTTCTCACTGAGTAAATACAGGGTAAAAAAATCCTAATCTGAAGTTCTCAAGGGTGGCCTAAAGTATCATTTACATTCTGTGACTCTATTTTATTAAAATTGTATTATTTTCATACTAGATTATTGATTCTTGAAGTAAAACAATGGCATCTTTTACTTTATTATCTTTAGAAAGAAACTGGGTCCCTGACACATAGGTATTCAAAACTGGCCAATTACATTTATCTTTCTTCTGTGGAAGGAATTTGGTATTTCTCTTTGCTGATTGTGTTCTTTCTCTTTATTCCTGCTTTTCAAAACCATAGATCATGATGTTCTTTAGATCTTAAATGTCCCCTCTTCCTCTCCCTACCCAAAAGGGCATACTTATAGTCATGGCTAATAGTTTACCAGATTGATCCATGATGTAAAATATTTCATGATATAATGCTGGACAGGCATGATGCACTCACATGTAAATACTTGTCAAACCTACTTGATCTTTCAAAATGAAGTCCTTTAAATTTTTTGAAATACTTACATACAATAATAGTTTTCTTAATAATTATGCCCTCCCCTCCAGTACTATTTTCCGATTGATTTGAAATTTTATTTGTCTAATCAAAAACTTAATATTTAATACATTGTTATTTGCAAAAAATATGGACCGTATTTGAAATATTATCTTTAATTACTAATGGAGCATCTGCAGATTTATACCTGATTGGGTGTGCATGTTTATGAATTACTTCCCTATCTGTTACTTGAATAATTGTGCTTGTAATAAACAGATAGAGCCACAGAAAGATCCAATCTACTTTGATCATTGCAAAATTATTTGAGGAAAAAAAGATGGGTTGTGTGAGTCAATTATCGTAAAGAGAATGTAAAGTAAATGACTTTAACAATTTCTTTTAGATTAGTAAAAGCAGCACACAAAATCTCCCAATTCTCCTTCTTCCTCTTTAACTAATTTTATGTTGTTTTTATTGCTACCAGTCCACAGGCATACACAACACCCTGCCTTCATACCCTGAAGGAATGAAAGCTGTTGACATTACTTGGAAGAAAATAAAGAACTGGAATCTGTTTTTGTGCTATACAGGTATTCAACTCAGTAAAATAAAACAGTTAATGAGGAATTAATTTAAGATACTGAAAAGTGCATTGGTGTATCAAGTAAATTTGTACATGTACAATAAATTAAGCTTAGCAGTTGCCTAGGAGAGAATGTCACATTCAACTTAAATATCTGGTGTATTTTAAAATTTAGACCTATAGAAAGACATAAATAACTGTCAACTCATCAATCACCCAACTCTTAAACAAAATCAGATTATTTCAGCAATTATTCAATGGTTTTATGATGATGATACACAACAGTTATTTACTTCAATGTCCCTTATATATCTACTTGTTTGCACTAAAACATGAGCAGCAAGAAGTCACTATGTTTATAAACTAGAGTGCCACTGCACTCTTCTGAAACAGTTATCAGCATTTTATGGCCCTGGGTTTTAAAATCTGGTTAAGTAAACCACATCATTGTGGATTTTGTAAAATGAAAAGCAATAAGCCAGAACAAATTATAATTAAATACAGTATACTATATCTCTGAAGATAGTTGTATGTTTTACTTTTCTCTGGAATAGATCTGGGACTCTAAGATGTTAACTTGGTAAATATTTTTCTACTATATGTGGTTTGAGCATTACAGTAAAGTTTACCTAACTCCACACATCTCATCTACAGATTTCTCTGCTTAGAATAATTACTGAATGACTAACGTCACAGCCAAGGCATCTGGAAAGCCGTAGATGCAACATGGAATCAAAGCTTTAGGGACTGGAAGAAAATCAAGGGTTCATAAATTCTGTTTTCTCACCAACATAATTGTCCTTGACACATGTCCTTATAATTTCACTTGTGCTTGAAAACCTGTAACATAAAACTATCTCGAAATATTGGGAGCTCTATCTGTGGCCTCTGCTAGTTAGATAATTATTATCTTTTATTTTTTATTTTTATTTTATTTTATTTTATTTTATTTTATTTTTTTTTTTTTGAGACGGAGTCTTGCTCTGTCACCCAGGCTGGAGTGCAGTGGCCGCATCTCAGCTCACTGCAAGCTCCGCCTCCCGGGTTTACGCCATTCTCCTGCCTCAGCCTCCCGAGTAGCTGGGACTACAGGCGCCCGCCACCGCGCCCGGCTAGTTTTTTGTATTTTTAGTAGAGACGGGGTTTCACCGTGTTAGCCAGGATGGTCTCGATCTCCTGACCTCGTGATCCGCCCGCCTCGGCCTCCCAAAGTGCTGGGATTACAGGCTTGAGCCACCGCGCCCGGCCAATTATTATCTTTTAAACGTTGATGCTAAATATGTATTTTTTGTTGTTTATATCTTTCTGTCTCCCGTTCTCTTTTCCTTGATTTCTTCTCTTCCTCCCTTCCTCCCTTCATTTCTTCTCTCCTATTAAATAAGTTATTATATGAATTATACCCTGAGTATAGCAGTGTATTACATTCAAAATACCAAGATACAAATTTGGATCAGTCTGGTGAAGATTTAAAGCATATGTATAATTTTACATGTACTAATGACTATATTCAAAGTTGCTGATGATTGGTTTATAAAGTAGTTTGGCCAAGGCAGAAAAATAAGTAAGTAGTGTGCCAAATAAGCAAAAGCAGTTGTTTCTAAAGCCAAAGACATTTATGATGATAAGAAGGCCGAAAAACCAACCAACCAACAAAACTAAAACACAGAAACAGTAGAAACTGCCTAAGATTAACCACCCAGGATTCAGTGTATGTGTGTGTGTGTGTGTGTGTGTGTGTGTGTGCTCGCATAAACACGCATGTGTATGCCTTCACAAAAGTGTCAGTTTGGAAAAAGGGATTTGGTATTGAAAGGAAGGCCACCACTCTCGGTCATTAAAGGTCATGGAGAAATTACCTGACATGCTTAGACCTCTTTTCTCCTATGCAAATATCCTGGAACAATAATTGAATCACTGAGCACAAGTACTCTAATGTCCCTAGAATATTAATTGTGGTATATAACAGTGGTGATGAAACTAATTGGTGTTTCTTGAAAGATAGGAAAGAAACTGCAGCTGAATGTTGGGAAATATTGTGGTGCATGTTTTCACTACAACCTCTCCTGTAGACACATTATTTTGGAATTGTATCCATGACAAAGTATCAAGTAGAAACACATGCCATATTACAGAAAAGTAATCATGTAATCATCTGTATGTAAGCACATTTTTGTGAGCATAGAGAAAAGTAGGAACTATAAATATAGATAGGTTAGCATTGGTTATCTCAGGGAGATGAAGCCAGAGTAGAATGGTGGAGGTAAATGATTTTTTCCTTATACCTTGTATTTCTATTGTTATATCAATCCTATAATTAAATAATTTAGTAAACTTAAAAAGTGAAAGTTAAAAAATTGAAGTTTTTAAGGTTTCGTTTATCATGTTTAGCAAAATCATCATAAAATTGGAAGATTGTCATGAGTTGTCATCTTTTTAATTATCCAATTATTTCAAAAAACTAAAGCAGGTGGAAGGCATAACATAATTTTGTGAAAAAAATCCCTGCATTTTTGTTATTTTGGTCTTTTTATTGCTGATTGCTCACTGGATCATAAACTAATCTCATCTGTAACCTCTTTTTTGTTGTTGTTGTTAATCTAACCAGTTGAGTGAATTCTGGTAGTAAGATATGTAGTAATATGAGTACTAAGAAAATGCTTCAAGAAGGTATATGAGGAAGAAATTAAATTACGTTCAACCTACCATGTACTGCTACAAGGTGCAAATCTACCCTTCCAAATGATACTATATATCAGATATTTGTCTAGAGGGACTTGTTGTGTTGCAACTGAGGTCAGGCTCAGAGGATGTGGAGAGCTGCATAGGACAGCTGAGGATCAATAAACAGTTCTAGTTATATTCCTGCGTAGGACCCTTACATACAAGGGTAAGGCTTCTGTTGAAACGTTTTCTTAGCCTGAAAGCATTCAGATGAATCAACCAATGTGCTGGCAGTCATTTAGTGATTTAAAAAGCATTGGGATCTATTGAAGAAAATGAGTAGGTGACAGATATCAGGATCAGGTACAGATCTTCATTCCATCCTCACCTTCCAACTTTAAATCTTTCTCTTTGGTGCTTTTGTTTTGGTAGTTGATTGGGTGCCTAAGCCACATTTTATCTGAAGTAAGAAAGGCAAAGAGAATTTGAAGAATAATTTCATCTTTATTTAAGAACCAAAAAAAAAAAAAGAATAAATATTCTATTCGATATGTTACTTCAGTGTGCTTCCCCTCACACATCACAAATAGCACACACATTTTATGTTCTTTGTAGAGTATGGCTATTGCAGAGACATGCAATAGAGAGATCCATTGTGTAGAACTGTGTCACAAAGAATGGAATGTAATCTTATCATTGAAGCCTTGTTCATTTGAGAGATATGTTGGGATATAGATATGATTCAGTTATGTAGTACTTTCTGATAATAAAATGATAATTGTTTTAATGAGATTTTTTTACCGGATTAAAAACAATACTACTCTAAATTCTTGGAGGCATTTAGGAGAAGATTATAATGCTCATTCAATTAAATGTTAGTAAAAATGTATGCCATATTTTGCCAACCCTCTCTTTGGCAAACACTGTGTAGCCAAGGATGAAAACCATAGGGGAGGCAAAATTTTACCTCTATTCTCTTGGGGTTTTTCAGCTGGATCTAAAAATTAAACAGATCTAAGACAGACTAACAGGTGAAAAGCACACAGATTTACTTAATATAAGTTTTGCCTGACATGGGTGCCCTCATTAGGTAATGTAGAGCCAAAGAATTGGCAAAACCTAAATACTTTTATAATAGGTTGAAAAAGGAAAGGCGATTGCATAGGGAGGACACCCTCTAGTTTCATGTCCTGCTTTCAGGAAGAAAAAAGGCAGGCTCATGGAGCCCTTTGTGTACTTGCTGCTTTTGTTTAAAAATACCTGTAACTCAACGTTATCCTAATGTCAAAATGGTATATTTTGGCTGTAGCATATTTTGCCACCTTTAACACTCCAGGCATTATCCCAGCAATGGGCAAAAGCTTAAAGTCCACTCACAGAGTAGGTTGTCCTTAAAAGAGTCTTCATCATATTATTTAATTTTCTAAGAAATGTGTACAGTGCCATTCACCGAAAACCTGAGTATTTCTCACAGACCTCCTGCTCTCTTCTTCTTCTTCTTCTTCTTCTCCTTCTCCTTCTCCTTCTTCTTCTTCTCTTTTGATACACAGTCTACCTCTATCATCCAGGCTGGAGTAGAGTGGCATGATCTTGGCTCACTGCAGCCTCCGCCTCTCAGGTTCAAGCGATTCTTGTGCCTCAGCCTCCGGAGTAGCTGGGACTACAGGCGACCACCACCATGCCTGGCTAATTTTTTGTATTTTTAGTAGAGATGAGGTTTCACCATGTTGACCAGGCTTGTCTTGAACTCCTGACCTCAGGTGTTCCACCTGCTTCGGCCTCTCAAAGTGCTGGGATTACAGGTGTGAGCCATAGTGCTTGGCCTCCTTTCTTCTTTTACTGAGGTGAGTTCATCCTCTAAGCTTCAGGAACCTATGGCCATGACTAATAATCATGACTAATGATATCTTAGAATATTTTATTATTTAAAAAAATAACAGTTCAACTGCTTCTTGACTGTAAAGTGTTACAGAAATAGAGGTTTTGGTCTCAGCTTCCAGGAGCAATACAGATGATTCATTCGGGTGATGAGGAGAGTCAACTCTCTATTCCACTCCCTGACTCCACATCATTATTTAGCTTGAGATATCAACTTTATTGGGTATGATGTTCACTATTCTGGTGATGGGTACTCTAAAAGCTTAGACTTCACCATGACACAATACATGCATGTATGAAATCTGCACTTGTTCTTCTTAAATATATAAAAATTAAAAAACCAAAAATAAAATAAATAAACGTCTTACCTACACATCATTTGAAAAATTTCCTCATTTAAGAGAGGACCTAAAGAAAGTAATATTTAACACTCTTTCTCTTACCCATCTCAATTTCTAGAAAAAGACCTATTGGATGGTTTCTTTTTAAATGCTGGAGCTAGAGGGAAGTTATGCAATAGGAATATATTTCTTACAAATACACCATTAACTGAGGCCAAGAGCACTGTATTCCTTGATTGAAACTACAGAGCATGTTATAATACAACATATTCTTCCTAAAAATCTTTAATGACTTTATACTAATCCCATTGCTACTTTCATACATAAGCAAGCCTTAATTCATATAATGATATGAATTTGCACATTTGAATATAATGATTTTTCAAGACCATCCTGGGTGCCCGACCCTCATCAATAATAATGGCATGGTTTGTGTTTTTATAGCAAACTAAGGCTAAACAAACTTAACATAAAAGTTATTTCTATTGAAATCCAACCAAATGGAAAGAAATAGGAGGTAATAATATATAGGGAAAATAAATGATCCGTTCTTAATTGAAGATTCCTTTCCACATTCACTTTTGCTTTAGTTAGAGAAAAGACATTTTTCTTGATGAGGAAGCTTTCTTTATATAATCACTGTTTCTCTTTTGAAAATTAAAAAGAAAGAATGCATGCGTTTTAGTCATAAGACTGGATGTTCACTGGTAACTGCTTTTAATTGGAAGAAAGACTTTGGAACTGATGATAGGAGTCAGAAGTTGCTTTCTTCTTGGCCATGAGTTACCAAGTTTAAAATAATAGTAGAATCTGGATAATATACTTGAAAGTAGCAGTAAGTCATGCCCATATGTTGCAGAAAGGGGAAAATTATAACAACTTATTACATTTCTTGTAACAAATATATTAACCATGCCCACCCATAACATCACACCCACACTGAACCTACAGAATCTGTGTGTCATTGGAGGTGATGAGTATTCTTACTGGTCTCTGCAGCAACTAGAAAATCTAAAAGTAATCTTTCTTGCTATATTTTCCTTAATTATATTTGACTCTTGAACAACACAGGTTTGAACTACATGGGTCTGCTTCTATGTCTATTTTCTTTCCAACTAAACGCACTAACTACAAAAATGTATTTGTGGGATACAAAACCCTAGTTTTCCTACAGGCAGGTTCTGCGGGGTTCTGCAGGGCTGACTACAGGACTTCAGTATGTGAAGATTTTATTACACGTGGGGTTCTTGGAACCAATCTCCCATGTATACTGAGGGATGGCTACAGTTTTATATTTAAATATAAATGTCTCATTGGATTGTCATAAGAGGACAGTTGCAAATTTACTTACTATTCTCTACTCCTGGTATGCAATGAATACTACAACATCTAAATCAAAGAAAACTTACACAATTGCAATGTAAATGTATGAGGCAACCATGCATTTGCCAGTAATTTTCTACTATTGTAGATACAGAATTTAAATATGACACGAAATTACACACACAAATATTTCCTTCCACATGGTGCCTTTGATATTGCCGTGCTTGTTAGATCAAGGACTCTAGTCAAGGAGACTGCATGGTTGTGTTATCTGTAGCAGAATTTTGACTCAGTAAAGGTTAATAAAGAGTTTGGAAGAGGGAGCTCTCCCCTCTCAGCCCTACTGTGGGATGATAGCTGGGATCCATTCATCTTAGAGCTAGAATCCGAAGATGTGCCATCTATATAACATTGCACAAATGAAGGCATGGCAGGACCAGAGGGAAACTGTGAAGTCTCTTGCGTTTGGATGCTCTTCTCTCTTTCTCCTTTTCCCTCCATTGGTGGTATATTTGCTGCTTCTCCTTTTGCACTCTTGACCCCTGAATTTTAGGCGCCCAGGACTTTCTTGTTTTCTAACTCACTAATCCTAACAAAAATGTATTATTCATTTAGTTACATACCAAGGACTGTTATGTATAAAGTTAGGAATATTCAAATTTGTTTATATACTTTATCTCTCCTAGGTGTTTAAGTTTGAAAGAAGTTAAGTTCATCTTTTTATTTTCTTAGTACTCAACTAAGTTCTGCTGGTGTAGCCCAATCCCACAATGCCTACCATATGCTTCATAATTGTTGAATTAATGTGGGTGTGTGGAAGAAGTACATCTTCAATTAATGCATTGTATTGACTTGTAACATAGTATTTTGATGTAAGGCAGTAAGATGATTATAATAATGATTAAGAGAATGAATACCAGTCCTTGGATGTTGGGGCTAGGTGCCTGACAAGTGGTAACTAGCTGTTTGGAAGTAAATAACTGGGACCGTTTTCTTTCAAGGTTTGAATATCGGTGTGTATGATGGTGCTGCTGATGTGATAATGATTTCATTTTCACATTGTATTATGGAAAACAGTAATGGTGGAAAATAAAGCTCAGAAAACTGGTACAATGAAGGGAGAAGAATATTAAAAACAAACAAGTTTGGTTCCTTAAAATCATGCTCATTTCAATTGCATATGTGAACTGCTTACCACTTATGCTTAAACCCCATGCCACTTAGTAGACATTACGTATATCACATTTGCCAAATTAAATTTACTTGATTAAAACAATGAAATAACGAATCTGTCTTAATGTTTTGGGGCTTATTCTGCATGGTGGTCTGCATCTAATCCATGAAAGAGTACCAATGCAGAGATTTTTCTAGATGTTGAAGATATAGCAGGAACAGGGGAGACTCAATTTCTCGCTCACTTGGAGCTTAAAACTATCACTATTGATAAACCTTCCTTTCTGGAAAAGAAAAAAATCACCTCTTGTGTGAAACATCAAGAACCCATGTGCAATTTTCTTCATGCGAGGTTGATTAGATGTATTAATCAAATTTTGGTGGAAATGTGGATGAAATTTTAGGTTAACTAGCATGCAGGCCAGTTAGTTTCTCTTAATAAATTTACATATATATACTAGAAAAATCATTTAGAATGAGTTTTATTGGTCAAGAATAAATCTAGGTAATATGAATTTTCATAAATCTATTCACTATTGAAACTAGCCACAAGGCAAAGCACATGCATAAATGACATAAATTAAGAGTAAAATCTTCTCCCTTTTTTTTTTTGTTTTTGAGATTGAGTCTCACTCTGTTGTCCAGGCTGGAGTGCAGTGATGTGATGATAGCTCACTGTAGCCTCAACCTCCTGGGTGCAAGTGATTCTCACTCCTCAGCCTGCGGAGTATCTAGGACTACAGGGGTATGTCACCATGCCCCGCAAATTTTTAACTTTCTTTTTGTAGAGGTGGGGTCTTGGTATGTTGCCCAGGCTGGTCTTGAACTCCTGGAGTCAAGTGATCCTCTTGCCTTGGCTGAAATTACAGCCTTGCTGGGATTACAGGCATTAGTCACCTTGCCTGGCCTCAACTTGCTGTTTTTGAAGGTCCTAGGGATAAGGCTACTTTACAATAGCATGGACACAAATAGTTCAATCTTTTGTGCAGAACTAGACCCTGTTATAGCAGATACCTAAGGGTAAACTCTTCTACCTACCAAGAGCCAGCCACAGACCCAAATGAGGGCCAATATAATAATGGCTGATATATATAGACACACACATATATATGTGTACATATATGTGTGTATATGTACATATATATGTACATATGTATACATATATGTACACATATATGTATATAAACACATATATATCAATGCCTGTTTTCACATCTGTTATGAGAAAGTCATCTGTTTATTTATAATAACATGTGTTCAAACTATTATTTACTGTTTTTGACCAAATTTTTAAAAATGGTGTTTGTTTATTGGAAATAAACAATCATCCCAGAATTAGCAGTATGAATGCAAGGAACTTAATTCCATTTCTATGCATATCTAGTTTAGCAACAATGTCTCTTCTTGACACATGGCTATAGCTGTTTATTTCTTCTACATGAATAACTTCCCCAAAACAGAATTGTTTTTTTACCCCCTTTAAGCAAGTTCTGTTACAAAGCTATTTTCCCCTGTCTTTTTGCTGTAAAAGTTTTCTTGGGATGTGAGTTTGCTGTATTTGCGTGTGTGGCCCAGAGGCCTCGTACAGTCTCAGCTGGATTGGTCTCTTGGAAAGAGAAATAGCTAACATATCACATTTTATGATGAGGCTGCCAGATTGCTGTTCCCCTTTATACACCTCCTAGTCGCTCTGCACGAGGGACTCCCTAGGGTGAATGTGAGAGATAAATGAGATGTTGAGGGGAATAATAATTTTGCACAAGGTGAAAGAATAAAGGAAAAGTGAAAAACATTCCTGCTTAGCCACAGGATAAGTCATATTAATTAGTCTGCACATGACACAACTCCACAAGTGGAAATGAAATTTATGAAAAGGGAACCGTAAAATGGATACACCTCATAGATAACTATCACTTGAGTGCTACACTTCACAGGTTTTCCACATTGTATAAAATTACTTCATTATTCATGACCTTATTAAAACACATTATAGATACACTTGGATATGAATCTTAAATACTTAATCTCAGTATGCTCTGTGTATTTAAAAATATAATGAAAGATCCGTTTCTACCATTTCCAATTTAGACATTTGCTTTACAGTGATGAATTATAAAAGGAAATAGTCTTCCATGGTTCATTTGGTAAGATACCTATGAGTCAAGTCCAGTCCACAGTAATATAAGGAAGCAGTGCTATGCATAATCTAAAAAGCACAACACACATTTGCCTTTAGAGCATATCCTTAAGTATTTTCGGTATGTTCCACCTTCTGAATTTTGCTTGGCTTAGGATGTTAAAGAAACTGTATTTATAAGTATATTACAACTAACGGTCAGGAATGCCAGGCCAGCCATGAAAAGGGATACATGCCAGTATAAAACTTATTTCAGTATTAAATACATGATACAGATAATGCATAAGTCGATAAAGAGTTGATACAATACTAAAAGTTCCCCCACTTTGTTAAAATACTAGTATAAAAGAATGAACTAAATATAATTTGAAAGAAGTGAAAACACAAGAAAGCTTGTAGATTGAGTGTATGCAATCAAGGCATGGCTTTTCTTCTTTAATTTCGACCTATTTGATTAGATTGACTAGAAATATAGATGTACATAATCACAATTATTATTGTAGGAAAATGATAGTGCTTGTTTTAGGATTTTTAAAATTAGAATGTAGATAAATTATTCATACTAAAGGAGGCAAATTTTTCTTCCTCTTTAAAATCATTTTTGAGTGAGTGTACAGCTCAGTAGTTTTACTTTATTGTTTTTTAAAGGTGCTTTCATAAATGTGTGAGGAAATGAGTATGTCATGAACAATCTAGAATCAAGTTTAAAATTGACTTGGTTTATGTACATTTTTATAGAAATACTTGAGCACGAGAGTTTGCTGGAAAACTCAATGCTCTTTAAGAAATATGTTTTTGCTATTAATATATTCCCTTTCAACTACTGCATATAAACAATTTTATCAACAAACTAGAGTTCTATTTCTTTAAGATTTGCCTATATCAGCATTGTTTCTCTTCTGTGATGAAAGGAGTAATCACTACAGTACAGTAATTATTTTTTTACCAAGGAGTAATTAGGAATGCAACCCTGAATAAGTAATGGTGTGTAAATTACTGCTGGTGTCCCAAGGATCCTGTAGCTCAAACATTCTTCTTTTCAGAAGTTTTTTCTTTGATTATTATGGCTCATTTATGCTATCAAATACAGGATTAAGCCCTTTTTTATAGCTGATGCTGCCTCTTTTGGTGTATAGTAATTGAAGTTTATTTACTTCCTGGGGGAAAAAGTAAATTAAAGAATTTTTAAAATATTCTCCCTTTAGAAAAAATTTAAACTTTTCCCAACATAAATATAAAAATGAATTAACATGTATAACCCTTGTGTATTTAAAAAATCCTTTCCACCAAGACAGTTATAAATATGGTTGTGGATGATATTCTGTGTTTTAAGTATTTATTTTCTAGATTCACTCAGTGCATTTTTTAGTAGGTAATACATACACATAATATCATGTTCAAAAAGCACGGATGTATGTGTGTAATAAGTGAATATTGTATTTCATCTCCTTATCTGGTACCATTGTGATTATTTCTTGCATATCCTTTTAAGGATAGCTTATTTATATAAAAAAATCCATATGAATGTATTTGTGTATATCCATATCCATAGCTGTGTTTATATTTATATCTAAATATCTATATCTCTGTCCACTAATGATTATGTACCACATACACAATTGTGCGCTTTACTGATTTGCTTGGCATTGTGTCAGTACATATTGTGTTGTCTTATTCTTTTTAACCATTGCATATCGCTCCATTGTAATTATTTGAACATGCATTACATGTACAATGCATAAAATTTATCTAATAGTTTGATAACCCAGTTTCCCCATCTTGTTGAATATTTATGTGGTTTTTAACCTTTTACTATTATAATCACTTCAGTAAATATTCTCATACATATGTTACTTCACAAATGGCCAATATGTCTGCAGAATACATTCTTAGAATTAGTAATGCTGAGTCAAAGATTCTGTAAACAATTAATCGTGATTGATATTTCCAAATTACTTTCCATATAAATTGCAACAATTAGCACATCAGCCAGCAATGGATACAAGTGTCTATTACTCCTCATATCCACAGACTGTTTTATGTTGAAAGTTTTATGTCTCTCCAGTTGAATACTCTCCAGTCATGTTTAATTAAATGTGACTATGAATGTGTTATTTGATGTTTTGTAGCAAGTATATTTTCTCATTGACAGTATCAAATATCCTGCATTCTTGGAGTCATTCTAGGAAGAAACAATCAGGAACAATTTGCTATTAAAACTGGCTGAAGAACCACGTGAAATTTCAGCCACCCCTGCCTTCCCAGTAATCAAACAATAGAAAAGGGCATTATCATCATTGCAAATAATAAACATTTATACAAGAAACACTATACAGAGAACACAGAATTGGACATGTTCTGAATGCATTTAAGCCACAATTTAAAGCTGGGTAGAGAGAAAACACTCAAAAACATGCCTTCAACCTTCCCTGTGGGGAAACAAGCTTGCTGCTTGTTAACTTTCTCCAAGCAAAGTTAATGGCTGCCTCTTCCATATTCTCATAATGCTCTGTCTACATTGTATTTCTTCTCACTGTGTTTTGTGTTCATCAACTGGCCTCTCAGCAATCCCTCTGGACTGAGACCTTGAGATCAGGAACTCAAATTTTGTGTATCCTCAGTATTTAGCATAACACTTGCCACATAGTAGGTGTGTTACCGTTGCTTGTTTTATGAATAAATGGATGCTGAATAACATCTCCTTTTCATCCCTACAATAAACCTATGACGTAAATAATATTATTGTTCCTCCTTCATAGATGAGCCAGTTGGCATATTCCAGGTCACGTAGCTAGTTAGTTGCAGGGGCAGGGTCCTGAGACTTTCAGATACCAAACACATGCTTTGGAACAAAGGCAAGACATTGCCTCTTACGGAACAGATGAACTAATGAAGCCATCTCTCAGGTCCAATCTAGATCACTGAGTGGTCCTTTATCTAAGTCCCAGAGTCGCTAAGATTTGATTTCAAATCTTTTCTTTATTCCACTGTCTTTGGGGGTTCTTTTCAATGAGGCAGAATTGTAAAGAGGGTCCTGATGCGGTGGCCCGCACCTATAATTCCGGCACTTGGGAGGCCAAGAAGAGTGGATCACTTGAGCTCAGAAGTTTGAGACGAGCCTGGGTAACATAGAGAGACCCCATCTCTACCAAAAATACACACACACACACACAAAAAAAATTAGCTGGGTGTAGTGGTGTGTGCCTGTGGTCCCAGCTACTCGGGAGGCTGAGGTGACAGGATTGCTTGAGCCTGGCAGGCAGAGGTTGCAGTGAGCCATGATCATGCCACTGCCCTCCAGTCTGAGTCTGAGTGAGACCAGATCTCTCTCTCTCTCTCTCTCTCTCTCTCACACACACACACACACACACACACCCCACTGTTTAGTGGGTCAGCTCTTCCACCCATCTCAGGTCTTGCTGTCACCAAAAATCCATCCTCAACATTCTAAAAGATTTTCTACTAATCACTAAAAGAAATAACATGAGTACAAATTATAATAAAGAATGAGGAAATTACAAAATTTCTGGAACACTTAAAAGTTGTTTTTAAATGTCATCTTGATATCGCAGTTTCTTCCTCTCTTCAGATCTAATCTATGCCTAATTTCCCCTCTCCAGCAGAAAGAACTAAAATTAGTGTTGGGATGAACAAGTTTTGAAGTGGTGAGCCATCCAAGCACCAATCCTAGAGAGTAGCTCAAGGTTCTCCATAAAGACAGTTTGCCTCCCTTTATCCCAAATGTAATCCAATTAAGATCATTCTCAGAAATGTTTTTACAATTCTCAAAGTCCGTTCTTTGACATCACACAAGGAGAGTTGGACTTCTAATGAGTTATATATGCTACCACAGTCTCTGCATTATGAGGTAACAATGTGTCATTTCATTGTTTATTCCTTTTTTATTGCTGGGGAACATGGACAGCTGAGACCAAGGTGCATGGGGCATCCAGAGGAGAATCACTGTGTCTCTCCACCCTTCAGTTCTTCTTGTTCCTACTCCATGTCCCCTAAGATAGACTGCACTGGCCGGGCAAGGTGGCTCACACCTGTAATCCAAGCACTTTGGGAGGCCAAGGCAGGCAGATCATGAGTTCGGGAGATGGAGACCATCCTGGCCAACGTGGTGAAACCCTGTCTGTACTAAAATACAAAAATTAGCTGGGCCTGGTGGTGCACGCCTGTAGTCCCAGCTACTCGGGAGGCTGAGGCAGGGGAATCACTTGAACCAGGGAGGCAGAGGTTGGAGTAAGCCGAGATCGTGCCACTGCACTCCAGCCTGGTGACTGAGCAAGACTCCATCTCAAAAAAAACCCATAAAACCATATATATATATATATACACACACACACGTATATATATATATGTGTGTGTGTGTATATATATATATAGAGAGAGAGAGAGACTGCACTACCTGGTATAGGAGAACTTTGGTTCATTTGGAATGTAGAGAAGTAGCTTGACTTACAATAAAATTAAAGGATTTCCGATAGCTTCAGTTAACTGGATTGAGCCATATTGTTCACCAAAAACAGGCAAAATCATGTGTACTGGCAAAGTCAGAAAAGTAGAGGGGGTTCATGGATACAAGATGTTTTCCTTTGGAGCCAACTTAAATAAATAAAGATAATTAATTTAAGGTGGAGGAAAATGTGACTTGAATAATGTTCTTAAAATGATTTATACACTCAAATTTAAAATTTAGAAAAAGGAAATGTAGTATTAATGAGAAGCAGAATTGTGTAGATTTGTTCATTTATTAATTCAATATGAACTTTTTGAACACCTACAACGTACCCAGTAGTTTGGGAGAAATATAGTAGAAACAAACTAGAAAAAAGTTCCTGCCTTCATGGGGTTTATTGTCTCCTGGATTAAGAAGATGTAAGCTGGAAATTAAGTGGACTGTATTCCATTTCTAACCTCAAAAGTGACTCACTATTTGAATGTAAGCAAAAACACAGCCTATGTGTTTAATCTCATTTTCAAATGTGGGATTTCTCCTGTTTACCTCACACAGTATTATAAGAAGAAAAAGTGAGTGAGAAGGCAATATACAATATCTATCAAGCAATACCAAAGTAATAGAATGATATTTATTTGTATTTATTATAGGCTTGTAAGTCAGCTCTCTGAGCTACCTAAATTAACTACTGATTCTGAATTCTTACGCATATTTGTTATTCATGTTAACACGATTAGAACAAAATGTCTAGTTGAGTGACTATCAAAATAACTACTAAGCCACATTCACTGTGCAATGCAGTGCCATGGTGCCTCCCGTTAAAGACTGACATGGCCGTAGTGAACTAGACCAGAAGATCACAGTCAGAAAAAGACATTGAATAAGTTCTTTAGATAAAGAAAGTTTAAAATTTTTAAATGATTCACAGAAATCAGTTGGTTTGTATCACTATTTTTAAAAACTCACACTCTGTATCTGAAACCTTAGTAGAGTTCTACTGATCTGTTTTCCTTTATTTGATTTTTATGAACTCAAAGACATGAGACTTATTCTATCTAAGCCCAATGTTGATTAATGTAAATGATAGTCTACCAGGTCTCCCTGTCTCTTATTTCTCTCTCTCTCCCTTTCTCCCGCCCGCTTTCTCTCCTTGTCCCTCTCTTTTTTTTCTTTCTTTCTACAGCTATGCACTTAAAGTTGGCATTCTTGAACTCTTCTGTTGTTTATCTTTTGAGCAGTATAGTCTTACTTATTTTAGAAGATTTTTTTTCTCCACTGCAATGAATTTCAATTTTAACTCTAGCCATAGTACAAAAAACAATGGCATAGGATTAAAAATATCCCATCAGTGCTAATGTGTGAGTAATGATGCATTTCTTAGATAATAACATAGACTGAAATGAAAAAAAAAATAGAAGACAAAATATCTTGATTTTAATTGAGAAAGGAAGTCTTATTTTGATGTCTAGCCTAAAATTCTACCAGTAATTAGTTATCTCAATAATTCTAGGCTTATTTTTCTCAAAAATTAAATGAGAGGTTAGGATTAGTGTATCTTTAAGATCTTTTCTTCCTGTGTCAACGATATTATGAATCTACTTGTTTTTACAATAGTGAATTTCAATTTGCTATGCAAATACTTTACTAGTGTGATTCAACAACTTATTAATTTTTATTTAGATTAATATCAAGTCTTCTAATAAAAATGAACTTTTGAGAAATTAGAAGACAATTTACGACGACTTTGTAGTATTGCCAGGAGACATAGTTGGGTTATAAGGAGCACAGTAGCCATTTAGATGAAATGTGATTCCAGTTGAAATACAAAGGTGAGTTATGTTATTGGATTGCTGCAGTTGACTAGATTCATAGTGTGCATGGAAGTCTAACTCTACATGGATTTTTGCAATTTTAATAGGCTTAAGGAAAATATCAAATCTGAAATTTAAAATCAACCTAAAGTCATTAATATATATGGGCAATGCAAAGCTAACACAGTGACCCCAATTCCTTCACTCTTGCAGAGAGGTGTCCGTTTCACTTCTGTGCCTGCTCACCTCTCGCTTTGCCTCATCTACTCCTTTCAAGATCCTTCTTCCATCTTTCTCCATCTTGTTGACTGTGCTCTTGCTTTCTAACCTTCTTTCTTGCCTTTTTACACTCCTTTTCTTTCTTTTGATGTCTTTCTATTAGAATATTTTCCTTCATTTTATTCTCCTTCTCTTGCACCTACTACTCCGCATTTAACTTTCCCTCCATTTCCACAGCACCCCATAGTTTAGCCTCAATTTCTCTATTATATTTTTTTCATTCATTTTCTGTCTCCTTTTTTGACCTGCACTATCCAAACTCATTCATTCCCATCTGTGATTATCATTACCTTCCCTTAATCATCTTTTTAATTATAAATATTTATTTTGTCTCTACTATGTGCCATTAGAGGTTTCCATCTCTCTTCATGGGGACAAAATATTAAAGAATAAAACAGATAGTTTAGGAGGACAGGAAAGCCTATTTTTAAGAGGGCAGGAAAACCTATTTTTATCATGTCTTTTTAGAAGTAGAAATTTTTCATCTACTTATTCATTCTATTAAGAAAAAAAACCAACTAATTGTAATTGTTAATATTACTGTACTTAGACATGCTTGCAAAGAAAGGCAAGACTATTGTACATGTCTATGTGTAACAAGATAAATATCTATGTCTATGTGCATACATATTTCTATGCATATACTGTATATGTGGGAATACAATCTGTGTATTCTGTCTAACGTTACTGCTAAATGTATTAAAATTTTGGAGTAGCTTTCCATGTTCAGTAAGCATAATACTACACAGTATGCATGCATACCTATATTCAGAGTTGAATGTTAAAACTAATGAAAACTTACAGCAAAGTTAATTTGGCAAATATTTAATGGAGAACATTAGCAGTATTGTACTAAAACAGTAATTAGGCAAAAACAGTAAGCCATTCATGCAAATGAAAATAATGAGCTGTTCTTTTCCACAGCCACATCTGTCAATAAACTGTTGCCATTTCAACCTGAGTAGAAACAAAAAGAGCCTTATTTTCAATATGGCAACATACTAACTTAATTAGGTTATGATATGAATGTGTTTTTAAAGCAAGGGGGATGGTGAGAGGGGTCTTGGAGAGTAAGACACACAAAAGAAACAGTTTTATCAGCCATAAAATAAAGATAATGACATGAGGTTAATGGGTCTATCCCCACCTTATCTGAAAGGCACAGCAGTTGTGGTGTAGTTGTTTGAAAGTTTCATCCTGGTAACTCCAGTCAGCCACAGAGAACTGAGTTCAAGGGCAGTCAGGGTTGCCAGGCAGCCTGTTGCTAGTACACCGAAAGCAAACTCTGTGTGCTGAAGGTTAATACGATGTTTAATTTAAGGCATGTTATGATCATAGACCTTTGAATTCAAATATGTTCAATCAATGAAGAGAGTACTATGCACAAAGATTGGGCTGAAAAGAAAAAAAAACAGAAATAAAGAAACTTAAACTATACCGCAAAAACAGTTTAAGACCTGGTATTACTGAAGTTATTACTTCATGATATTTCAGGTAAAATAAATACTTTCACCCTAAAGTTTTTTTCAGTGAACTCTTTATTGCTTAGGCTAAATTGCTCACTACTCTGCACATCTGAAAAATGGATCTGAAAGTTTAACAAAAAGTGGCTCTTTGAGTTGTCTTTCCATAAGTTTAAACATATCTCAGTAAACAAAACCAAGGAAGAAGATTTAAAAACCAAAGTGAGGCTTGTATTTTCACTAGCAGAAAATGTACTTTCTAAATTGTTATCTTTCTAAAGGAATATGGTCTGTACTAATTCGAATCTCTGCTGAGATGAAAGACACAACTATTTCATTATTTTCCCCACTAGTGGGGTACCTGTAAATTACTTTATTTGTTTTCTAATAACTTATTTATTTAGAAACTAATCTTTATACTCATTTTTCTTCTTTCCCCTTCAGCAAAATTTAAGTCATTTGTCCATTCAACTAACCTTACAATGGAAAAACCTTTTCACTGAATGTTGCCATAGGCAAAAACCATGAAGAAGGGCGATCACAGATTTGAAAGCATACAAAACAAATATAAGAGCTGACAGAAAAAAATCACCATAAAGAAAATTGAAAGACAAATATCTCATTTTAAAGAAATCTTCGTCAATAAAATCACTAACACAAAAATTCCTTTTTAAAAAGATGTCTTAGGGCATGATTACATCAAGGAGTTGAAACAAATCTAAGCTATTGGGAAAAGAGAAAAGAAGGAGCTATCCGTGAGGATGGAAAGGAAGGAGGCAGGCCATGGAGAAGAATGATGTTGATGCCACAGCAATGTTGTTGCAGGGATGAATGTTTTTCAAATTCCTCTTCATTGCTCATTCAGAAACAGAGAATCACTTATTGGGCTGCGTTAAATGGGTCACATATGGTCGTGGGAAGAAAATCTTGGGACAGATTGTCATAATGTAGTGTCAGGATTGCAAAATAATTCCAGCAGACTTTAGTTTATTTCCTAGGGCCACACTTTTATCTTTCTGAAGAGAAGTGATTTTTGGTCCACATCTGCACAAAAAATAACAAAGTCACATCTTGGTGGTGGATGCTTAGATAGTGGTATCTATTTTCTCACCTTGCTAAATATGAGGACTTCCAGTACTTATTAAAGCAGAGGGATGGAGGGGTGGCCTGCCCCTCCACACCTGTAGGTGTTTCTCCTTAGGTGGAATGAGAGACTTGAGAAAAGAAATGAGACACAGAGACAAAGTATAGAGAAAGAAAAAGTGGGCCCAGAGGACTGACGCTCAGCATACAGAGGACCCGTGCCAGTCTCTGAGTTCCCTCAGTATTTATTGATCATTATCTTTACCATCTTGGAAAAGGGAAGTGGCAGGATAATAGGATCATCGTAGGGAGAAGGTCAGCAGTAAGACATATGAATAAAGATCTCCGTGACATGAATAAGTTTAAGGAAAAGTGCTGTGCCTTGATATGCATATGCAAACATCTCCATAAACCTTTTTAGTGCATAAAGAGTAGCATTGCCACTAGCAAATCCCACCTTCAGTCCTAAGGCGGTTTTCTCCTCTCTCAGTAAATAGAACATACAATAGGGTTTTACACCGAGATGTTCCATTGCCCAGGGACGGGCAGGAGACAGATGCTTTTCTCTATCTCAACTGCCAAGAGGCCTTCTTTCCTCTTATACTAGTTCTCCTCCTCACAGACCCTTCATGGATGTCAGGCTGGGGGACGATCAGGTCTTTCCCTTCCCACGAGGCCATATTTCAGACTATCACATGGGGAGAAACCTTGGACAATACCTAGCTTTCCTAGGCAGAGGTCCCTGCGACCTTCCGACCTGCTGCAGTGTATGTGTCCCTGGGTACTTGAGATTAAGAGAATGGTGATGACTTTTAACCAGCAAGCTGCCTTCAGGCACTTGTTTAACAAAGCACACCCTACACAGCCCCAAATCCATTAAACCTTGAGTCACCACAGCACACGTCTCTTGCAAGGACAGGGTTGGGGGTAGGGTCACAGATTAACAGCATCTCAAATACAGAACAAAATGGAGTCTCTTATGTGTGCTTCTTTCTATATAGACACAGTAACAGTCTGATCTCTCTTTCTTCCCCACAGAGGGAGACAAAACTTGCTAAGTGTCCACTGAGTTCATGTCTTTATCCATATGAATGTGAAGCTATTTTGTCACTGAACACAAAACCCTATATTAGGATGCCATTTGTCACATGGTCAGCTATTGGACATAGAACACCATATTAGCATGCCACTTCTCAGTGGCCAGCCATTGGGCACAGAATCCTATATTAGTATGCCACTTGTCACGTGGCCAGGCATGGGACACAGAACCATATATTAGCATGCCAATTGTCAGTGGCCAGCCATTGGAGGCAGAATCCTAAATTAGCATGTCAGTTGTCATGTGGCCAGCCATGAAACACAGGACTCTCTATTAGCATGTCACATGTTATGTGGTCAGCCATGGGACACAGCGTGCTCTGTTAGCATGCCTCTTGTCAGGTGTCCAGCCATGAAACACAGAACTCTGTATTAGTATGGCACATGTCATGTAGTCAGCCACTGGACACAGAGCCCTATGTTAGCATGCAATCTGTCATGCGGCTAGCCATGGGCCACAGAACCCTATATTAATTAGCATGCCTCTAGTCATGGGCCACAGAATCTTATATTAGCATGCCACTAGTCATGGGCCACAGAACCCTATATTAGCATGCCTCTAGTCATGGGCCACAGAACCCTATATTAGCATGCCTCTAGTCATGGGCCAAAGAATCTTATATTAGCATGCCACTAGTCATGGGCCACAGAACCCTATATTAGCATGCCTCTAGTCATGGGCCACAGAACCCTATATTAGCATGCCTCTAGTCATG
The DNA here is from genome assembly GCF_037993035.2 of Macaca fascicularis. Taxonomy (NCBI): domain Eukaryota; kingdom Metazoa; phylum Chordata; class Mammalia; order Primates; family Cercopithecidae; genus Macaca; species Macaca fascicularis. The sequence goes on along the minus strand of NC_088377.1, from coordinate 162,262,857 downwards.
GGCCACAGAATCCTATATTAGCATGCCACTAGTCATGGGCCACAGAATCCTATATTAGCATGCCTCTAGTCATGGGCCACAGAACCCTATATTAGCATGCCACATGACGACGTGGTCAGCCACTAGACACAGAATCATATGTTAGCATGCCATTTATCGAGTGGCCGGCTCATACGCAGGCTTTTATAGGAATGAGGCTCAGGGCTACAGTTTGATTCCATCACTTTATTTAGTTGTGAGAACTCAAACTACTTCTGAACTTGTATCTGTTTTACTAAACCAATTTCCTGAGTCATTTAACAACCTATAACACATGCTGTCTGAATACACATCATTGCAGTAGCACAGAGAGACATTAAAGGAGATATAGGACATATAAAAAGTATACAGAGACGCAGCACAGAAAAACTTCATAGGAAAAAAAAAAACTCCAGCAACACATAAAATAGAATAACTGTGAATTAATTCAATAAATATTCATTATCTATCATGCAAGTATGAAGGTTTAGAAAGATTATCAATAAAAGTTATACCTAGTTCAGGATATATTAGGATAAGAGATAAATACTAGACACACAAATAATTTCTGTAGGAGGGCTTGATCTTAAGTAAGTATATTTCCAATTAATATCAAAAGATAAAACCTGACTTCTGACAATAGTGAGTATTTATCAGTAAATATAATTTATTTTTTAATAAATAAATTATATAAATTTTTTAATAAATAAAACTGATGTTTTTGGAAACATCATGAAATTCTTAATTGATGTTTTGTGATGTGCATATCCCTATCTTTGTTGGAATAACATCAATTTTTGCCCAGAGGGAATATTTAAACTAGTTGGATGCTATAATTTTGATGAGAAACAAAATCTTTGCTAATCATTTCTTTGCTATATTTTATAATGGAATAGTTTTATATTAGAGAAATTAAATATGGGCATTTCCTGGTACTTTGTTCTTTTCTAGTGATTTGGAAATTGATTTTTGAGTCATTTATCCCACAGTTTCCTTGGTAAAGTGAACAGGTCTATCATTTATAGCATCTACCTTTCCAGATTTGTTAAATCTTATTTTGTAGTACAGTCTGGCTGATATTTCTGGGCCTCAGAAATGGAGCTGAGTTCTAGTATGAGACCAGAACATTTTCCAGGAGAGTTGAAAACAGGAATGCCCCTGAAATGGAGGATCTTCCATACATAATGGTCATCTGACACTCTGACCATATTCTTTTCCTCTGCATATAATATTCTGAAATTCTTGTCCTAGACTTTAAATATTACCCTAAACTCTCAATCCAGGTAAGTTGTGTCTCTGTAGAGAGTTCATTCATTTTCTTAAGAACGAGAATGGGATATAATTTAGCTAAGCTTTAAATATATCATACACACACACTTTCACCAAAGTGTATTTTGAGATGGTTTGTGATGAGGTAACATGAGGAAATAAACCTAGATTACTGATGTTATCCTAATAATATGCCTTGAAAATAGCTAAAATAACATATAAAACTATTATCATATTAATATAATATGATAAGGATAATTATTGTAAATATTATTTGAATTTATATATATAATGAATATGTCATGTAAACATCCTATTTTTGAGAGTAGAGAGCAATTTTTTTTTCTATTTCACTCATGGTTAAAATAGTTTAGATTATTTTGTAGTGTGCTGTGTGTTTATATTTTTTGACATTTTATTGCACTGTGTGTATGTAATATAGACTAGGAAGAGTATTTAAACTAAATTTTTTGAAATAAGTTGTTGTGAACCTTATTTGTCAGTCTTCCAAGCAATGATGGATCTTTAAAAGGACTTTGGCTTCTAATATGCTGAAATGATTTACGCAAAGTCATTCATTTGGGTAAATAAATGGCATGCCATTCACTTTCTTAAAATCCCTCACAGACATTCAAAATGAAACACTAAATGGTTTAAGATATAAAAATCTATTACTTTGATCAAATCACATACCTGTGGCAACGGCACTTGCTTTTGCATTTGAGTACTATATATATTTTTATGTTAATTGTTTTTAGAAACATATGGAAGTTTTCAATACTGTATGATAAATTTAACTTCACAAATTAGAATATTTCTCACTCTATGTTGACATTCAGAAATTACAGCCTATGATATACAGCTATTATTACATTTTCTTCTCATTATGTTAATGTCATTCATGAGATTAAAACTGCACTCCCCATGGCTAATATTCTTAGTTCCTTACTTAGGCACAAATAAATACTTATATGTGGAAAACTAAATGGCATTAGAAAAATAGCACCTTATTCTGTAAAAGATATCAGTATGTACTGATCTGAACTTGTAATTCATTTAATTAGCAAACTTTCTTTTCACATGAAGGGGTGGTCTGCCCCTCCACACCTGTGGGCTTTTCTCATTAGGTGGAACGAGAGACTTGAAAAAAGAAATGAGACACAAAGACAAAGTATAGGGAAAGAAAAAGTGGGCCCAGGGGACTGGCGCTCAGCATACAGAGGACCCGCCCCGGCACCGGTCTCTGAGTTCCCCTTTATTGATCATTATCTTTACCATCTTGGAAAAGGGAAGTGGCAGGATAATAGGAACATGGTAGGGAGAGGGTCAGTAGTAAGACATATGAATAAAGATCTCCGTGACATGAATAAGTTTAAGGAAAAGTGCTGTGCCTTGATATGCATATGCAAACATCTCCATAAACCTTTTTAGTGCATAAAGAATAGCATTGCCCCTAGCATGTTCCACCTTCAGTCCTAAGGCGGTTTTCTCCTTTCTCAGTAAATAGAACATACAATAGGGTTTTACAGGGAGATGTTCCATTGCCCAGGGATGGGCAGGAGACAGATGCTTTTCTCTATCTCAACTGCCAAGAGGCCTTCTTTCCTCTTATACTGGTCCTCCTCAGCACAGACCCTTTACGGGTGTCAGGCTGGGGGACGATCAGGTCTTTCCCTTCCCACGAGGCCATATTTCAGACTATCACATGGGGAGAAACCTTAGACAATACCTAGCTTTCCTAGGCAGAGGTCCCTGAGACCTTCTGACCTGCCGCAGTGTGTGTGTCCCTGGGTACTTGAGATTAAGAGAATGGTGATGACTTTTAACCAGCAAGCTGCCTTCAGGCACTTGTTTAACAAAGCACACCCTGCACAGCCCCAAATCCCTTAAACCTTGAGTCACCACAGCACATGTCTCTTGCAAGGACAGGGTTGGGGGTAGGGTCACAGATTAACAGCATCTCAAATACAGAACAAAATGGAGTCTCTTATGTCTACTTCTTTCTACATAGACACAGTAACAGTCTGATCTTTCTTTTCCCCACATCACACTTGTGTAAAGCTCAGTACCATTGCTTCTGGAAGGATGTTTGTGACAAATCCAGTGGAATAATACACTGTGGGAGCTACAGCATGCCATACAATGGAAGTTCTTTCCATAGAGTTGAAATGTTTATTGCAGAATTTCTGATGCATGTTGTGGAAAAAAGCATGCAATTTTGGTATCACTAAACATGGTTAAAGCCTTAGTTGTTTTGCTTTCTAGTTGTGAAATCTTGGCAAATCACTTAACCTGTTTGAGACCCAGCTTTTTAGTCTGCAATGTCTACTTTATAAATAAATAGTTTATTTAAATGAGATAGTTGTGAAAATGTTTTGTAAACCCTGAAGTAGTTTATAAATATTCATTATTATTTTAAAATATTCTTCCTGCCTTAAGGCGGTGGAACACCTAACAAAGGAGGAAAAAAAAAAACCCTGTAAACTATCTGAAACATCCTTTCTAAAAGTTTAATTATTATCTACATATAATTTTTTTTTTTTTTGAGACGAAGTTTCGATCTGTCACCCAGGCTGGAGTACATTCTCGGCTCACTGCAATCCCCACCTCCTGGGTTCAAGCAATTCTTGTGCTTCAACCTCCCATGTAGATGGGATTACAGGCATGCACTAGCACGCCCTGTTAATTTTTTTTTTTTTTTTTTTTAGTAGAGGCAGGGTTTCATCATGTTGGCCAGGCTGGTCTCGAACTCCTGACCTCAGGTAACCCACCCACCTTGGCCTCCCAAAGTGCTGGTATTACAGGCATGAGCCACTGTGCCCAGCCATAAAACTTTATGTAATAAAAATTAGTTTACATGTTGAGCGTAATGAAAAAGATCTGGATGTAGATTCCTCTTTGAGGTTAAGATCAATATATTTGATTTTGGGATGTATTTGTGATATACATAGAAAAGAGTCAAAAGAACTGGTAATAGCTCTCATAAGAGAAAATGAAACCCTATTAAAGGAGGCTTTCAACAGCAAATATCCAGAAATGTTTTAATTAGACTTTTATTCAGTAATATTTTTGTTATGTGAACTTAAAATAGGCATCAAAATCCTAACAACCGTAAGAACAGAGAAGTTCTAAGAGCTCTAATCTTGTTAAAGAATGACAATGGCTAGTTTTTCAGGCTATGTGTTAGTAGGTGGATTTGAAAGCGCTGTGCTTTTCTTCTTCTTCTTCTTCTTCTTCTTTTTTTTTTTTTTTTTATCTTTTTATGCTTCATAACACAGAACACTGGTTTTTCTTTCTAGGAAATTTTTATAATTGGATTTTTAAGTATCAAATGTGCAAAAAAAAAGAATATGCTCAGAAAAGTTTTAATAAGTTTCTTACTTTAAAAGGAATATCTAGTGTTTAAAAGCTCAATTCAGTGATGTAATAATGCCGCTAATAGTTCCTCTACTTCATTTCATGTCATTGCATGGATATTAAGCAGTGACACTTTGAAGTTTTATCCTTCTGCCCACTGCATCCGGGGGGCATTTCTCCTGGGGTGCTTCTCCAAGTCCACGTGGAAGTCCAATTAAAGTCAGTGGGAGCTAGGTACCCAGAGGGCAAGAGAGGCAGGAACTTGGAGAAAATGTCCATTATCAATGTGATTTACACAAGGGCACAGAATAGTTTGGTTTCTAAAAGCATGCCAGGGAGGGGAAGGCTTGGCTGGAAATCTTCTTGCCTGCCTGTCTCCAGGGACACTAGAGGGTACAGGGCCTTTTAAAATAGCCATTCCAGAAAATCATCTCTTTGCATTTTCCCCATGTGTTCTCCTCTAGTTCAACATTACAGGATTAGCTGGGGGCTGCCAAAATGACAGTCCCTGAATGAGCTGATGCCAGATCTACACAGAGTCTAGGTAGTTGGATCTGCTGGGTTAACTAAGTAGCTGGCTTAAACAAAACCTTGAGGACTAATATCAGATTTTATTTTAATTGTCTGGATAATTTGAAAGTCTATGTTAACTGCAGAAATAGCATTCCTCAGCTGTCTCTCGTCTTCATTCTATAGTCCTCCTAAGAGAAATGTATAGCAAAAAATGCAAATAATATCATCAACAAAGTCCTCAATGAAATCTTTCCAATGGCTGGACAGTATCTTACAGAGCAAGAAGCCAAAGGAAAGACTTACACCAAAACTTACACCAAAGGAAAGACTTACACCCAAGTCTGGGTACTTAGCTCCCACTGACTTTAACTGGACTTCCACGTGGGCTTGGAGAAGCACCCCAGGAGAAAGGCCCCCCAGATGCAGTGGGCAGATGAATAAAACTTCAAAGTGTCACTGCTTAATATCCATGCAATGAAATGAAATGAAGTAGAGGAACTATTAGCGATATTAATACATCACTGAATTGAGCTTTTAAACACTGGATATTCCTTTTAAAGTAAGAAACTTACTAAAATTTTTCCGAACATTTCTCTTTTTTAGGTCATTTGATACTTAAAAATCCAATTATTAGTAGTAACCACATTCACACAATGACTAACATAAAATTATTCCTCCTCTAAGACATTTTTGACGAATTTGTGTTAGAACTTTAGCCTGCTCTTTACGGAAATGCACATTGATGTAAATATAAATCCTTTAAATATATGGTACTTTGTAACGTTGATAAACAAGATTTATAATGCCTCTTATGCTTATGATGTATTTTCCTGCAACACAACTATTTAATGAAAGAGTTCAAGAAGCCTATTGACATTTACTTTTCTTCTTAACATATATTTATTAAGCCCAAATATAACATTCACATTAACATCAAACACAGGTAAAATATGAAATTGCTGGAGAGAAATGATGACATATTTTAGTACTTTGATGGTGGTGCCAACATTTCATTTAGGATATTTATATATGTCATCTAAAAAGGACAATAAATTTCAGTGAAGGCTCAATCTATTACAAGACTTTTCATCAGCACACACCACAGGATGGGCTAAAACCACAGAGGGAAGACAGAAATACTGCTGAATAATCAATCATTGAAAGCATTCAATGTTATTAAAAAAGCTACATATAAAATATCTATAAGTCTACAGAATGAATGTGTCAGAAGTGGTGTGACGCATATGTGTAAATATGAGAGTTACAGAAACATTTGTTCTTTCCTTCTATTTTTCAGTAGTAAGTATATTAGGTAAACAAAAATAGAAAATATACAATGGGATGTTAGTGACACTAAGGCTTTGGTACAAATTCTACCCCTGGAAGATAGAAAAATCCTTTCATGTGAAGTTTTTGTTCATTTCCAGGCACTACACTTGCTGGCACAGAATAATTACCCACATGGCTCAAACACATAACACGACAATGCAGACAAACTTTTCAGCTTTAAGAATGGGTAAGTAAGATTAAACAAATTCCTTACTCTCATATGCTACTGAATATTAGCATAAAGGTTGCTTGCATTTCTCCTAAGATTGAACTGACTTTATCTACTATTTCAGCATGAGGGACAAGTATTGACCTTAATCTATTGAAAAACCACTGTGCCCATGCTGTGTTAAGTGAGCAACAGAAATGGGAAGAAACGGAACGTGCAGCCTTTTTCCCAGGGGGTGGAGTTGCACTGCTCTCTGCTAAAACTGGGAGTACCATATTTTAAAATGAAGAGACAGAGGCCCATGGTTGTGAACCTCATGTCTTTTGGAAGAAATCATTTTATTCACTATAAAAGACCAGCTGTACTATTTCTTAAGCTTTGTTCTTTGGCACATAAAAATGTATCATATTGAAAGAAGTTTCCTAAGTTCCCGTAGTAAAAGAAGACCTCCTGATTCTGTGCTCTTCCAGAGGTATTCTTTTTCACTTTCATTTACTGTGTGAATAAAGTCGGAAAAAATGATAGAATTTTCTATCTTCTCCTGCCAAAAAGGAGACCTCTTCCCCAAATCAATGCCATCAAAGATGTTGCAGTATTTCATTCTACAGGCTTTATTCAGTAATGCCAAGGTATGTGTGCACACTAGTATTTGAAGCTCTTTCCAGTATATATGAGACACCAAAGAAAATCATTCTATAAATTTGTTTTGGAAAAATGGACTTTAAAATACTCTCAGGAGAATATCACTGAAGAGGAATTTGGCAAAGTGACAACCTGCATACTTTGGTTTTCATTTTTGTAAGTTTCTCTCTCTCTCCACACAAACACACACGCACACATATCCCACAAGCTCCCTCTATCAATGATAGGTGTAACTTTAAGAATCTATACATCTTTACTACTTTTAATAGTCTTTTTCATTTCCATACAACCCCAAGGCAGGTCTCAATAGCTTCTGCATGAAAGTACTCTTTTGATTTCCAGAGAGGACTTTCCATCTTGAACTAGAGAGGGAGACGTGTAGGCCCGCTCAGTATGTAAGCACTATCTACAAATGGGACTTCTTATTCCCAAAATCTTAGGGAGGCAATCATTTGTCATCAAATTAAAAATCACACATATCCTTAGGGCTAATATTACATTTTTTCCAAGACACTATTTTAGGATCCACATAAAATTAAACCCTTGAGAGAATAAGCTTGAAAGTTAGTAAAGCAACTATCTGGTTACTAGGTAGAGCATCCAAATCCCTCCCCAGATGGTAGGGGAAATTTTGCTTTTTCCAAATTAGTCTTCTAGTACATCTACTGTGGAATTTGCCACATCCTTAGACGTGCATTTGCAGTTCGTTTTAAGCTTCTGACACCAAACTTGTCCATCCCTCAGTTGGCTTCTGGTTCAGGGTGCCTTACAGATACTAAATCAGTAGGAGCTCAGATGGAGTACTAGTCATGGAGAGTCCAGGCTGCAGATATTTTACAACTCTATTATTTTGTTTTGGATATTGCAAAGGCAGTAAATGCAAAATATAAAAACATCTCATGAGCATGTAGCAAAGATCCTTTTTACCAGCACATGTCTAAGAAATTCTGCGGAAGATGCTAATTCCAAATTTACTTGTGAAACTTTTTTGCTCCAACCTTTATTTTACTGCAGTCACTTTCTCTTATTCCATTTAAGCCAATATAATCTAAGACCTCAATTTTAATGTATTTTTTTTTTCTGATTTTTCTTTACTGTTTCCTCTATCAGTTAGGTTTGTACTTTTGCAAAATGGTTATCTTCCAGTGTTGATTTCTTTGTACTTTATTTTAGCTTTGAGATAAGGATTCCACTGGATCTTCATTTTCAGATTCTCAGCAAAAGTCACACATGAGCTAAGCTGTTCAAACTAGGTCCTAGAACTCTATGATGTTTATCATACTTGCCAGACTATTGATAGGGATTTAAGACACTTCAAGCTGCTAAATCACCTTGAGAAATGTGAAGAACATATTTTCCAACTCTGACTTAATAAAAATTCACCATAGATGGATTTCTTTTTCACCTAAAAAGTGATTAAATCAAGTTAGTCTACTCATCCACATACAGAATAGACACTGGAATGGCCAGAGAAATTATGGCCTTAGGTTAATGCTTATATCAGAAAGGGATAGAAATGAAATCTTTTCAGTTTGTATAGTATTGTTGGTGTCAATGAAAGAATTACACTAGGAGTTATTTCTTGCTCTTTAAGTGAACAATTGCCTTGCAATAGCTTAAAAATAAAACTTCTTTAAAGAAAAATTTGAATAATATTTTAAAATCCATTACCTATTTTAAGTCTGGTTAAATTCCTACACCTTGGCAAGACAGGAATTATCCACATATTTTGAATTCAAAAAAAATTTTGGATTTATCTAGCAAGTAAGAAGCAAAGGAGGAACTTAATCCTTAGACTTAATGCCTGGACTTTTTATCCTCACCGGTTTCTTATTTAATTTTACTCTCCTTCAGAAATCTTGAAAACATATTCCTAAATTCCAGGTTATGAAGACTCAATTTGAAAACTCCGAAGACTTGTCAAAATTTAGCAAACATTTTTTTTTGGCATTACTATGTGTTTTGAAATGTGATTTAACTAGGAATCAAATCTAGTTAGCCACTTCATCTAGACTGTACGTTCCTCAAGGGCAGACATCACTTCTTACTCATCTTTGGCTCAGAGTATAGGACAAAGTGCTGGCACAGAGCAGGTACACGATGAATGTCTGTTGAATAACATTACACATGGACCTTGAGCTTGGATGAATTACCTTTTCTTTCCAGTTTGTCTACATAATGGAGTCACAAAGTCAGAATTTATAAGGGTCAGTTTCCCCATTCATAGTTATGCAAGTTCCTAACCTTAAAGTATCTGACTGTCTATTTGTCAGAGGGTATATAGGCATACTGTAAAACAATTGAAGAGCTATAAGATCACTGGTAGACCGTAGAGGAGAAAGCTGCCAATTTAGGCAATCTGCAAAATGCTTATTCGTTGATATTTTTTGTTTGGACTAATTAATGTTTTTTCTTAGTCGTTTATTTCACGGATCTTTACAGACAGCTCTTCAGTGCATACTTTCACATGGAGACATTTTTGCTAAGATTCATCGACTTACATAGGCAAAGCTTAAAATATGTGGGAACCCAATCTCTTCATAGTGAGAAAAATACAGCTTCACTTGGTAATAAGGAGAATATTGGCAAGCACAGCAAAAAATTCTAGTTAATCACAAATTTTAACCACTATCTAGTTGACATGTGCCTACTGTGCTAATTGCTTCATTACTTAATTATGCAAAAAATAATAGCATCCACAGCAAACATACCCCATGAAGCATTATTAAAATACAAGGAAACATGCTCTAGACGCTTTAGTGCAAACATAAATATTTCATAATGAGGAAGAGCACTTATTATAATAGTAATGGGAATTCTGCAGCTAACTCAAGTTCTTCCTTTAAGTAAACCTCCATAACACCCTCACACACCATCACCTCGGCTGACTGTGCTCATAATCAAGAATTTTGCCCTGATACCCACTCAACAAACTCAGTTTTTTTAGGTCACCATTATATGTTTTGATCACAATATATATGTTAAGTATAATAAATGAATAAGCAAGTAAATAAATGAGCAAATAAACCCATCAACCTACAGAATAGCTGTGGAATCAGAGGGAGGTGCAAGAACCACATTACTTGGACAGAAGATAGTAGTTTCTGGAGCAGGAAGGCCACAGCCTAAGTTCCTAAAGCACTTAGTTTTAGGGTCCGTAGTTCAGATTTTTATATAAACATCCCTAACCCTAGGCAAACAAATGAATATTCATCATTTGAAGTCTTCCTATTCCATTGTTTTAAATGTTTTGAAATTATTTAAGAATTGTTCTTGGAGACTTTAAGACTCACCCTCCAAATTCAATTTCATTACTTTTCTACTTTTATTTTCAAAGTCAAAGATAACATTTTATCCCTGCAATTATCCTCATCATGTAGTTCTTAAATTGGAATGGTTTAAAAATTCAAAGATGTTCTCGAAGATCAAATATTTGTAATCATTGGAGACATTCCAAAGAAAGTTTGTATTGCCTTTCATAAAGTTTAAAAAGAAAAATTCTCAAGTATCATAAAAGATGGAAACATTCCTTAGGATACATACATGTTTCATAGTATCTACTCTGAAGGAAGTAATAAACACTCACCTGATTACATGATTTTTGTTGTATTTCCAATCTTTTACATTTTAACAATCTTACTTATTCTCTCATAACTACCAAATTTGTGTAGTTCTTACAATATTCTTACTGAATCTAAAGATAGAAGGAAATGTGGTACTGTCACTGTGCTCAATATTTACATGAAACTCCAACATAATTGACAAGTTGGAGTGGCACCCAGTCAATGCTGCAGTCCTCTCAATAAGTCTCAAGATGAAATACATTGATTCCTATCCCAGACAACTGAATGCTTAGTATTGTTATTTCATTCTTCATTTATCTGCTATATCAGTTAGTTTTTGAAATATCAGTATATTTATGGATGACTTGCTACATATCAGGCACCACAGTGGGCACCAGGGCTAGAGCTGTGAACAAGACAGACAAACTCATAAAATAAGAAATATAAGTGTCATGACTATTTTCAGAAGGAAAGTAAAATTAAAAGTTATTTACTATCAGAATAATCTACCATAGTTCAATGGACTGGAGAAGGACTTGCTAAGAAAATGATGTCAACAAGTAGATTTTGAAGATCAATAGGAATCAACCAAGGGAAGGCAGAATATCCCCAGATAGTGGAACAGCATAATGTAACTGAGATGTGAGGAAGAGGTGGTGTGAGGCAGAACCTTGGGGATTGCTGACATCTAGACAGCAATGACATTTAGCAGCCATAGGTGAGAATGGCCTGTGAGGTGAGGGGAAGAGTCCTAGCCTGCGAGGTGAGGAAGAGTCTTGGGAGTCTCACAGGACTTTGCACTTTACCCTAAGACCAGTGGGAAACTACTAGAGGGTTTTAGATAGGGGGATAACATGGTTACTTTTGTAATTTTAAAATTTCACTTTGGCTGTGCAGTGGAGGATAGAAAGGAGATGGTCAAGAAAAAACATGAAAGGTTGCTTACACGTTTTTACAAGCATTGGGTGAGAAATGAAGCTGATAGTAGGTATGTCACTAAGTAGGGCACATGCAACAGGCTTGAGGTGAACAGGGCATGGCAAGTGAGTTGAGGGAGTTCACAAGTATAACACCCAGTGTTCTCAATTGATATCGAGTGTATGGTGGTACCAGTTCCTGTGCTAGGAAACAGGTTGAATGGAATAGTTCAGTGGTGGTTGTATTTAGTATAAAATGTGTTTGAGACATTCAAGTAGGGATTACAAGGAAGCAGTTGGTAAGGCTCCCTGGTATTGTGAAATAAAACTACTCAATCATTATGTAAAACTTTTATTAATATTTTCTCACATAAAAGTATAAATAAAATGTTGGTGTAGGAAGGCATTATAATAAGTATTATTCTTCAATAAATATTTTTTGCTTGTTGAACATCCTCAAGCAACTAAGGCTCAAAGAGTTGAAGCATGTTTCTTTCCTACGGTTGAAATGCGAGCCTAGAATATATGGCTCCAAATTTTATACTTTATTGATCTGATCAATACCACACTGTCTAAAATGAAAAAAGATTCTATAAATGCCTGTTAGATCATGGTGACATTAGCTAGTGATTAGAACTTTTGACTCTATCTTTATGACCACATCTTTCATATGTTTGACAAAATTTGTTTTCCGTTATACTCAAAGAGCTTTAAAATATTTGCCAAATGCTGCAATTTAAAATCCTTGCTATCCTACCCAATTTAAAATTGTATATATTCTCTAAACAACATAAGATCCTGGTTCTCTATCCGGCTTATAAATTTACTTAACCGTAGTGCAAAAGTTGCCATATTGTAAGAAGTCATGAGTTACTAGTAAGCTTTATCATTTATATACCATGTGATAAATTCAGAGTAGCGAAATGCTTGAGAAGATGGGCTATGGATTTGAATTCTCTGTGTTCTAATCTTGGGTCCATAGTTTGCAAATAGTTTTGATAAAGTCACCAAACTTTTTTAACCCCAGTTTCCTCATCTGTAAAATGGGGATATTAACAATCACAGGTTTTTGGGGGAGAATTATATAAGATAATCTTGATAAATATGTGCTTAAATTTGTCTTTCATTACAATTTGGATGGGTCAGTATGGGTTGTATTTTATTGTCATAGGAATATGTCATGTCTTTTTCTTTCAAATGTTTATTTCTTTTTCTTGACCATCCACTAAATGCTGGCCTTATACTTGGTTTCCATATTTAAAAATACTTTGGATTCAGGTTGTGTCTCAATACTGCAGTCCGTGCTTGAAATGTGATTTTTCTCTCCATTGGTAAATAGTTTCTTAAAATGAACTAATCTCTTTGGACCTACCTGCCAACTTTGCTTAAACAAAAATTTTACAACAAGTAGAACTGTTCTCCTTTAAACAGTCCTAATAAAAGAGCAATTGGTTACTGCTTTTAGCAGTAGGGGACAAACTGGCTTAGTCTCAAATAAAAGAATGATATCTTCTGCCCTATCTCCTCTTGATTCTTACTTCCTCCAAGAAGTAAATGAGCCTTTTCTCTCAATACTTGAAATGACGATAATTCAGGGCTTTACGTCTGTGATTAATAATGGTTAATCAAGCCTGTAAATGTTTAACTGTGGAATTATTTCTGAGAATTGTTGCAGGTTTTAAAGCCTCTCCTTATGCCAAGATTGGAGATTCACCTTAACTTAATGAGAGAGAATTCTGGCCAGTATTGGGAGACTCTTCATGTTTCTTTGCAAACAGACTCTAGACAGCCAATGAGGTAGATGTTGGCTTGTCTAGCATGGAATCCTTCTAAGCTCAGAAGTTACCTCTGAAGGTAACAGAGCAAGATTTTAACTCCAGCTTTTCACTATGCATTCTGGGGCAAGTATCTAACCTCCCTATGCCCATTTCCTCATCTGTTAAACGGTAACTAACAACTCATGGTGTTGTGAGGATTTAGTGGGCTAATTTATGTATAGTGTCCATTATATAGACAACAACAAATAAATCATGCTTATTATTTTTTAGTGAAATTAAATAAACAGACATGGTGTAGGAGATTTTGGCCAAGTATAAGTTTTTAAAGATCTTGTTATAAAATGGAAAGACTACCATATATCAGTAGTAAAAGATACCTTCAGTATGTACTTTTCTTTCTCCAAATAACTCCAGAGAGAGCCATTTTCTTACACTCTACATTGTGTACTTCACCTCTCTAAAAGAAGTAGTAACTGTAATTTACAGATTGTTGTCTCTGGCTTTAAAAATTCATTTCCTTAAAGTACTTTCAATTTCTTAGATGCAAGGTGTATATAAGTGCAAGACAGAATTATTTATTTTCTGAAATTATGCGCTTGTTTCTTGCTGTTCAGCATGTGTGCATATATACTGCTGAAATTACATCCTAATGACAGCAAATTGTGAAATTATGAGCTATTCTGTACCATCTTTTTTTTTTGAAATAGAAAATTAGGAGACTTTAATAGCAGATGCTGCATTATGAATATAATTTACTGGCATTGCTCTTCTCTAATCATATAGAAACCATGTTATGTCCCAGAGAGGTTATAAAAAATATAGAAATCCATTTATCCTCCAAGGAAATTGGGGTCTTAGAGTAATGACAAGAACCTAAAATCGTGTTGGGAGTCCTGACATCATGAATTGAGACACTAGCCTAATGATTTCACTGTGAAGCCACAACATACTGAATACATTAATAAAACGAGGACAATGCTTACCACATAGGGTATCTATCATTTTAATCTTTCTCTGTTATTCCTTAGTAAGACATTTTCAAAATGGAGTCTGTACATTTGTATAATGAAGAATCTGCAATCCCCATTTCTACGTTAAATTGAAAACAACGAGCTATTTGTACTTGATGCTCTTATCATAAGCTGATAAAATAAATTATGCATAAATAAAATTACTTCTCCACATTTTCTATTTACAGATATAAAAGCCAATCTATGTGATGAAATATGCAGTTCAAATGATAGTCATTCCTTTTTGTATAGCATCCAGAACCCCAACTTTATAAAATAGTTAAATATGCTGTTTTAGCAAGCATTCCATCATGTAGAATATGCAATTTTATATCTTGCCGGAGGAAAATCCCAATGTTGATTTCTCTGTTTATCCTCCTAAGAAGTGAAAAATGCTCATACAAAAGCTTGGATTTTTAATGTGGTCTTCCACATTTGCATTATCTTAAGCCTTCACAAAGTAATGAGTCTCTACAACTTTATTTTTTAAACTTACTATTATTTTTAATAACATTAGACACTAGTTTTGATTGTTAAAATCACTGAGCCTCAAATTGAGATTGTGTGACTATCTGAATACTGGCCTACTTCATACACTATATTTATATTTTATGTCTGGACAAGCACAATGGCACATCAGAAAAATATTTGGATTGATAATGACTCAGTAGATAAAGATAATAAGAATATTATTTATACTTGCAACAGTATTATTTAATAATACCTTACATTCAATTTAATGCCACATGAATGCAAGAAAATAAAAAGATTACCTTGATAAAATTTTCAGACATTTCTTTAGATAGTAGGTGTTCATTTCCTTTGCTATGAACAGTTTTGGAAGCAGTTGTTAGAAATACATTTAATCTCTTTTAAACTGCAGCTCCTTAAGGCTGATGTAATCACTAAACCAAAGATTTTCTAATTTACAGACTTATTGAGCAGATGCAGTTAGTGCGATTCTCATAACATTAACAGGCACATATACCTAATTTCAATTTCTTCTTTAAAAGACTGTTGTAGTCTGCTTCTGGCAAGAATAATTTTCATATTAACATAAAAACAAATGAATATGCAAAACTTCAATTTAGATGTTTTAAAAATCATGTGACTTACCTTAGAAAGCCAAATTGTGAAAAGCATATGACTCAATACCTTTTAAGTGAGATATCACAATTCTATCATTCTTTTAATGGTTTGGGAATTCCCTAATGATATAGGCAATAAGAAGAAGCTTTACTAGTATTTCATTATATTTGGATTAACTGTTTTCCCCATAATTCCTTTATTTAAAATTAATAATAAGCTGTTACGAAATATAAACAATCTGAACATTTTGGTGTAGCAGTTTCTCTACCATATATCCCTGAAGGAATGGACCTAGTTGAACCATAGTTGGATATTTTATAACCAAAGCAATGGAAATTGACATCTAAAATTTTACATAGTTTGGGGAAAAAAAGGAGGCTTTTTTTCACATTGAAGAAATGCAACAGCAACTTTAACTTTTCAATTCACTGTCTATGGATTCTGTCTCACATTTCTTTCTTTAGGATACCACAGGGCCTCGGTCAATTCCAAAATGTTAATGAATTTTTACTGGCCAAAGAGTGATTACCTCAGTATTCTGAGGTCACTACTGTTTGTGTCTGGTGCATCAATATGAAACTGACTTGCTAATTACTTTTCTACACTATATTTTGAGACCTTATTCCTTAGTGAGAGAATTGCCGAGGTTGTTTGGCCATCTTATTTATCTTCCTTAAATGTCAGCCCTGGGATTCTTTCCTTTTGTGTGCTCACTGCTAGGTCTTTAATTATGATATCTACACCATTGACTCCCCAATTAATAACTCCACCCTCAGTTTCTTCCCTGAACTCCAGACTCGTATAGCCAATAGCTTACTTATCATTTTCATTTAGATGCTAAAACCACACCTCAAACTCTATATATTCAAAACCAGACCCTTAATTTCCACTTATTTGTTCCAATATAGTTCCATGTTTCTAGTTGTTCTGACTAAAAACTTTAGAATCATCCCTTATTCCTCACCCTCTCAGACACACCACAGCCCATCCAGTAGCCTCCAAATATATCCAGAATTTGATCAAGTCTAAGCACTCCAACTGCATTCCCAATGTCAGCCAATACTGCTCTCACTTGAACTACTGCAACAGCCTACTATCTAACTTGCGGCGTCCACCTTGACCCCATCATTCAATAGGAAGAGAAATTCATTTCTAATATGTCTGATTAGTTAATTTCCACCTCACTCAAAATAAAATCAACAGTTCCTCGCATGGTTTACAATGTCTGTGTCATTTGTTTTGCATCCTCTCCCCTATCCTCAATTCATCCCATTCCCCTTGCTTACCCTTACCTTTCCACCTGAGCCTTCTTTCTAATACTCATATATGCTGAGCAGTTTGTCTCTTCAAGTCCCTTCAACTTGTTTCTCCTGTGTTGAAAAAATTCATCGCATAGTTTTGTGCATGGTTCTTTCTTTGAGTTTCCTTAAGCCAGTCATGAAATGACATCTATCTTATCAGAGAGTTCTTCTGTGAATCCCTTACCTCGTTCATTTTTCTTAATAGCATTGTTCATATTATTCATCATTTATGTATTGTCTTTATTCCCTGACTAGAATGTAAGTCCGAGTTCTCTAACCTTGGCTTTTCATTGTGGTTTCATCGGCACATAAAACTGCCTGGCACAAAGTAAGAACACAGTAAAAATTTATTGAATTAATTCAGAAAAGCTGCATGAAGGGATGGTGTGGGGAATGGGGTAAATATGGATTTAATTATAGAAGTTTCCTGGGGTGCTATCCATTTATGTGGTGGCTGGAACTGGGCACTGGGGCTTAAGGAACAGGATCCTTCAATAGCCTCTAGAATTCCTAGGCACATAAGGGAAAGTACTTTCTACCCTAGGGACAGTTAGCTCTGAATTCATTAGTGTATTCTTATTTATGACAGATACGTGCCAAGAGAAACAGCATTCTTAGTTCATTCGATTACATATTGAACCTCCTCTCAAATCTTGACTTATTCACATGGAGAAGCAATAATTGAAAAATTAGGATTACCTCAGAGGAGATTTCCTGTGAGGACAGTTATATTTGGTTGGCAGTGTTGCAGCTAACTTTATCTCAGTGCCTGGCAATGTTGTGACATGTTTACACTGATTTGCCCACTTTGTGTTTTCATACTAAGAGTACTGAGGTTTCACCCTAAAAGTGACCTCGCTGCTCAGAAAATAGCATGAATTTGGTTTGTAGTTTTGATTTTTGCACCTTTAGCTTTCTGCTAACTGTCCCCAACTCACGAGAGGAGACTGAATCAGAATTTGCCTAACTTATTTGAGGGTTTGCTTATTTTTTATAAGGCATTGGCATCTTAAAATCTGGTTCTCTTCTACTCTGTATCTTTGAACATTCATTGCTATCAGTGCTTCTTAGATTAAAAACAAAAAAAGCTACTATGTTTCCTTAGAGCTAAAGATTCTTGGTACCAGCATGTGCATTTTTTAAATGTCAAACTTTCTGGTCTAATAAACTATTTAAACATTTGAAAAATTACTAATTATTGTAGATTAATTGATGCCTTAATATTAGACTCCTTAAGGCCTGCCCAGCCAAGGTGATGGCGACAGCAATTACTATGTGTATGCTAATAAAAGGATTTTTTCTCCTCTTTATAATAAATAGCTAGTCTTAATATTATATGTAATACATCTATGTGTTCTGTGTATTATAAATTCACCTAAAATTATATATTTATATTATTTATTTAGTTTAGATACTTTATTATAACTGCTATACAATTCTATAAGCATGGAATATTGATTAGACTATCGGGCAACTCCCTTGCTCTCCCTGCCTTATGCTGTAGTATAGACCAAGACATGTCATTTTAATTCAATAGAAAAGGCTAGCTCATCAGGAAGCTTAGATATGTGACTGCTAGAAGGACATGGACAAATAAAGAGTAAGTTTTAAAGGACTGAAATAAACTATAGTAGGTGACATTTAATAGGAACTTTACATTCCAAAATAGGGAATTATTTGAAAATTTGACACAAATCAACACTTTGAATGGAATCATATTATTAATTGAAACTTCTTTTCATGAATTGGATGATAATAAATCACCTAGCTTTGATTATCAAAGAATAACATTTCTCATGTGTTTATTCTCATATTCACTTCAAAAACAATAATATTGAAAGTCAAATATTATTGTATGTTTATTTGCCTTTCTCTTCTTCTACATAAAAAAGCTTCCACAAGGCAGAGCTGTCCTCCTCTGTATTCTCACAATGAGCACAATGCTGGACACGTGACAGATGCTTAATAAGGGTTTGTGGAAATGGTGAACTTAGTTTCCAGTTGCATCCAGGTTCCTGCTGTACTAAGTACTTCTTTGAAGTAACATTGAAATACAATAGCCTCTTGGTGTATGATGGACATCATACTGTGCACAAATGGGACTAGATCTTAACCAACTGTAGATAAAAATCACAGAGAATTTCAAAGAGACCAAGACAGTATATTGCACATCACAGCAAAGGAAAGGAACTTATGGATCATGAGAAAACAGGCCCGAGGATTTCTTTAGGGACTTTTTTGGAGTGAGACATTTCTTTAGCATATTATGCTTTTCAAAGTATATTTGCCGTGAGCTTCATTTGGTCTTTCAAAGAACATTATGAATGGTATAGGGCAGAAACTATAATCTAATTTTTAAAAATCTTACAAAGAGAAAGGCAATGCTTTGCCCAAGGTCATGCAGTGAATCAGATTTGAATCTTGAATGTATACATCTTAATGTGCAATGCAGACTACTGTAACATTTTTTGAAATTAATTCCAATATTCCAGAAGAGATTGGTGCCATCAAGTATAGACTGATCTAGAGATGTGTTATTTTTCTTTGCTATTGTTGGACTTTAATAGTGTTGATTGACTATGACACTTATACTACAGCCACACATCCATGACCTTGTTACCAAACTCATTAATCTCAGGAATCATTCTGGTGAGTACCATCTAATTATTTTATCCCACTTTTCATTAGAAATACATACACAAAAATATAAAATGATAATGGACATACTTTTATGAATCATTGCTACATCTAGAGTGAGTATATGATATTTAAAAGAAGAGGCCATGCTACTCTTGTGTATCTTCCCCACTAGAATGCTTAAAGATGATGTAGGTTTGAATAACTATTTTAATTTGATATCTAGAACATTAACTTACTCTCCTTATAATCTGGTTTTCTATGTAGAAACAAAAATGGGCCAGGCAAATTTACAAACTATGTATTTCTGAAGCAATAAAAAAGAAAATTCAAGAATAGTAAATGATCAAATACTAATGCAGACCACACATTCTTAATAGTAATCTTAAATTTAAAACAAAAACTGCAATAAGTATAAATGTTCTTAGAATAATTGAAAATGGGTTCTTGTTTGGATTGTAAAATGTTCCAAAATTTAAAGTGCACTATTGTCCTTGCTTACATATTTAAAATTACGTTCTTCCCAAGCGATTTTATGAAGGTACTTTAAATTTTCATTTTTTCAATTTTCAAAGTTAGGACAAAGTTTTTTTTATCAAGGATTTATTTTAATCAATGATAGTAAACTATAAAACCTATATCACCACTGAATTAAAAGGTTTTAGAGTTTTTTATTATTGTTCTTTTCGTCTGACATATCCAGTATTTCCTCAACCTTCTCATAAGGAAGTTATTCCATAAATTTTTCAGTCAGATTTCACAATTCAAAAAGCTTAGATACATTTATGAATGTGCCTTATTTTAATATTCTTTTGAATTTCTCCATGATTTCTACTGAGTTTTCCACGAGTAAAATAACATTTTATCCCACATATAGAGTATGAGTTAATGGACCTTAGGACTTTTCTGTTTTAACTAAATGAATTACTCTATCTCAGATTTTAAAAGTAGGGGCAAGAAATCAATTGAAATGATTGACATTGTACATTAAACACTGCAACATATGTATGAAACCAATAATAAAGTTCTAAAATACATTATTTTGCACTTGAATTAAAGTTAAAATTATATGATATTAGATAATATTTTTGCAAAGCTTAGAGAAAAATCCAGAGTTGTGAAAATTGGAATGCAGACTGTATGCAATGTCTTTAATGAGATCATTATATTTTTCTGTTAATGGCAGTTGCCTTGCTTTGCTATTTTACTATGTTTTTAGTTTTTTTTCTCTGCCAATTACTTACTCTGCTTCATCGGATCTAAGTGATGCAATACACTAAATCACTTGATCTTAGACATCACTTATGAGGGCTACTCCTCGGTTAATTTTATGGCAGCTATATACTATAGTTAGATGTTAATACTACAGAGTATGGGCCAAGTCTCTTTCTAGTATCCCTTCGGCAGTGAATCACATAATGGGCAAAATTGCAATTAGATACTTTGAGATATACATTAGTGAGTGATTTTTCTCAGCTGTGAACTTCATAAATTTATAATCAAAATTTATGTCAATTATTTTACAATATAATCAAAACTGCTTTGCAATGACGGCTTGCTTGCTCTACCATTGAATATATTATGAGAAAATGTCATTCCTGTTTTTCACATTTTTATCTACTATGGAAGATACTTAATTGACTTATTTTTTATCCCTCCCACCACCACATTTTTTTTTTTGAGACAGGGTCTCACTTTATCACTCAGGTTGGAGTGCAGTGGTGCCGTCACAGCTTACTGCAACCTTGACCTCCTTGGGTCAAGTGATCCTCCTACCTCAGTCGCCAAATTAGCTGGGACCACAGGCATGGGACAGCATGTTAGGCTAATTTTTGAATTTTTTTTTTGAGACAAGGTCTTACTATGTTGTCCAGGCTGGTCTTGAACTCCTGGGTTCAAAGGATCCACCTGCCTTGGCCCCTCAAAGTGCTGACATTATAAGTTTGAGCCACCACACCCAGCCCACTATGGGTTTTTAATAATTTCATGTGCTTCTGTCTAATTGCAATATTATTGGATACAAAAATAATGACAATATGTGCTAAATATGCGTCTTCCAATATAATGCAATAAATTAATTTTCTGGAGATCTGAAATGTCTGGAGATGGCTAAATCCAGGAAAGCTGCAACATATTAATGTGCACTTTTAGTAGAAAAATCCATGAGCAAATTTATCTTGAGAGGGAAATACACTGATACTCCTGGTTACTTGTTTTCAGGCTTCCTTAGAATGCGATTTAACATAACAAAGGTAGGGATGTGTAAGGGTGCTTTACAGTGGTGTTAAATTTAAATCCCGGAAACTTAATTGAATATACAGTTAGAAGTTACAGTTAAGACCTTATTGAACCATCTATCTTTCATTTTTCTCTTTGCCATCAACCATTTTATACAGAATAACTTTCCTAAAACAAAATGGTTACTTCACAGACTCTGCTTAAAAACGTTCTGTCTTTGTGCATTGCTTGTCAGACAATATTTGCATCAACCAACATTTTCTAATTATTTTTAATCTAACCTAAATCTTATGATTTAGTCACACTGTCTGTATTAATCCCTAAACATTCCTTTTACTTTGCTCCATCCACAGTTTGGCTCAAATTCTTCCACACATTTAGAATTGTTTTCCCTCCACTTCAACCATTCACACTTTTGTAATTCTTCAGGACCTGGTTAAATTCTCATACCACAAAGCTTTCTATAGCTCCTCCCTCTGAATATATTTAAACAATTCTTGTTTCTATCATCCATTTTACAATTTAAATAGTGTGTTTAATGTTATATTTTTAATCAAATAAATATTATTGACTATCTCCCAAATGTAAGGCATTGTGCTAAGTGCTATATAACCTTAATACTCAAAGTTTGGTTAGAGGAACCAGGAGCATTGTTGCAAATGCACAATCTCAGAACCTCACCTATACCTATTAAGCCAGAATCAAATCTTATGGTAGCAAGATCCCTAGGTATGAAATTGGAAAAGCTTTGCTTTGGAGGATACAAACACAAGCAAGTCATAATACTTGCCTTCATACAGCTCACCAATGCACAGTGTTTAATAATCATGGCAGATTGAATGTAAGGGTCATAAGAGAAGTATAAACAAAGTTGTAGGGGATAGGGGTTGGTGCAGGGAGGGCAGGCCACAACCAAACATGATTGAACTATTAATGCCATGAAATACCATGAATAATAATACACACCTATTTTCTGATTCAAATGCCTATATTTGGTTCAATATTAGGCATTTAACATGACTTGTTTCCAGTCTTGGCAATGACCATGGTATATATAGTAACTAGTATCCTCATTTTGCATACCAGAAAAATAGAATACAAAAAGTTAAACGCTAGCCAATCAGTATCTTCTGGGTCAGGTTTTAAACCCAATTCTATTACCTTTTTGACATATTAAACTTTTTGACATTCTTTGGTCTCAAATTGTCTATTATATTACTACTCATATATTACATTTCCATTGAATATGTAAAATGTCTCCCAAATTTGAGTGCAAAGCCTTTTAAATTTTTAAGTCTAGTTTATGTTTCTTTGATTCTCCTACAAAACGGATTGAAGGCACTAAATAAATATTTCATTGGTATTTGAAAATTAACAATTCCCCAGAGGATAATTTTTTTTCAAATTTGATGGTAAAGGGCATATAGTGGTTTGGTTTAGCCACAGATGTCTACAGGAAAAGGAAGGGGGTCTATAATGTGTGTGTGTGTGTGTGTGTGTGTGTGTGTGTGTGTGTGAAAGAGAGAGACAGAGAGTAAGGAAAAGGAAGCGTTATTTCAAAGTCTGAGAGAAGATGGTAATGACATTAGCTTGACGATTCTATGATTCTGTTATAACTTCTTGAATATTATGTGGAATTAGGGTAGATTTTATATATTTATTTGTTTGTTTACTTATGAGAAACTATGAGACTGCATAGATATAACTATGAGACTGTATAGATATAACAATACTCATGAGAAACTATGAGACTGTATATATATATAACAATTTCACATGGTTAATTAATTAATTTAATTACCTAATAATCCTAGGCAAATAATCTTTGGGTAAAAACTCCCATTCACTGGTCTGATGGAAAACCTGTCATATCTATTCTGAAGCAGCATTAGGCTCCCTCTCATAAAAGTGAATCCTATGAATCCAAATATATTAGTCTTCATGCATCTCTGAACTTTGAAGTTGATGCCTTAATAATTAAACCCTTCTTGTAGAGTGGTTTAACATATGTTGAGTTCTTTTAAAACAAACTCAGACACATCAGTTCTAACTTGATTAAAATACCGTATAACATCGTAATAAACCGTTTGCCTAAGTAGAAGACTATTTATTTTGGAATAGGTGACATTCTCCTTTTCCATATAATCACATACAATATACAGAGTATATCGTAATACTTTCCAACATAACTTGGTCAGATTTTAGTGAATTAAAGAAAAAAGAAAAGATCCTTTGAAAAACAAGGCTAGTTTCATTAAAATAAATAAATAAATAAAACTTCTTTTTTATATAGTTGAATGCCATTCTTCACAGACATATCAGAGATAGCTGGGTTCTTTCAAGAAGGTGAATAAAAGAGGAACAAAGCCCATTCATAGCATTCCTAGGCTTTCTGTCTTCATCAGTCAATGACAGTTGTAAATGGAGACACGGAAATTTGCTCCTTTAATCTTGTTTTCTTCTCACACATGCAATGTTTCCTCTTTTCTTCTTGTTACTGAGTCTCAGAATGTGTTTTTCTATTACCAACTGTATACATGTTTTGAATTATTTGTACTTGGTGACAGCAAAGTTTACCTACTTCGTTTTTTATTTAAAAAATCAGATATTTAATATCATGACTATTTTATTTAAAAACATTTTGTAATAATGAGTAGATCTTAAAGTTTTTTTTTTTTGAGACGGAGTCTCGCTCTGTCGCCCAGGCTGGAGTGCAGTGGCGCTATCTCGGCTCACTGCAAGCTCCGCCTCCCGGGTTTACGCCATTCTCCTGCCTCAGCCTCCCGAGTAGCTGGGACTACAGGCGCCCGCCACCGCGCCCGGCTAATTTTTTTGTATTTTTAGTAGAGACGGGGTTTCATTGTGTTAGCCAGGATGGTCTCGATCTCCTGACCTCGTGATCCGCCCGTCTCGGCCTCCCAAAGTGCTGGGATTACAGGCTTGAGCCACTGCGCCCGGCCATGATCTTAAAGTTTTTTAAAAAATGAAAAACTTACTTCACTGTCAATATTGTTTACTTTTGCTCCCATGATAACTCAAATATTTATCACAGGCTTCAGAATGTATCAACCTGTATTTGGGAGCTCTTGGGTTAAATGCTATAGGTAGATGCATCACCATGAGCACAGTGCAAAAATTGGCAACTCATCCTTCATTGTGTATAAAGAAGCACAGATAAAAGGGTATGAAGTGGACTGGGAGAATAAGAATAGGAGAGAGCCCAGGTGACAGGACACCATATGGTTCTTTTTTTTTTTGAGACGGAGTCTTGCTGTGTTGCCCAGGCTGGATGCAGTGGTGTGATCTCGGCTCACTGCAACCTCCACCTCCCGGGTTCAAGCGATTGTCCTGCCTCAGCCTCCTGAGTAATGGGACCACAGGCACACACTACCATGCCTGGTTAATTTTTGTATTTTTAGTAGAGACGGGGTTTCACCATGTTGGTCAGGCTGGCCTCGAACTTCTAACCTCGTGATCCAGTTGCCTCAGCCTCCCAAAGTGCTGGGATTACAGGTGTGAGCCACTGTGCCCGGCCCATATGGTTCTTCTTTAAGGAACCATATCATGTGACTATATTCTGGTTGTTTAGTTTCCATTGGCATTGTTAGGAATTTTATTTTATGCCTTTAAATTATATTTTCTAAGTTTGGGTGCACATAACACTATTTATTACACCAGTGGCTGGTTTTCCAGTGTCTTAAGTTCCTGCATGAACAGTGAGCTATTTCATTTTACCTATTCAAGTAGCATATATAAAGTTGAAATTTTGAAATGAGTCGGGGTTTGCCCAGGATCCAGACCTCTGTATACCACGATTTTCACTTGCCTATTATCATCACACTTATTTGGATCAAGACATTTTGACTTAGAGTGTCAATTCTGCCTCTTCTTATCAGTGGAGAGAATTAGCTTAACTCTTTTTTGTTTTTGTTTTTGTTTTTTTTTTTTTGAGACGGAGTCTTGCTCTGTCGCCCAGGCTGGAGTGCAGTGGCCAGATCTCAGCTCACTGCAAGCCCCGCCTCCCGGGTTCACGCCATTCTCCTGCCTCAGCCTCCCGAGTAGCTGGGACTACAGGCGCCCGCCACCTCGCCCGGCTAGTTTTTTGTAGTTTTTAGTAGAGACGGGGCTTCACCGGGTTAGCCAGGATGGTCTCGATCTCCTGACCTCGTGATCCGCCCGTCTCGGCCTCCCAAAGTGCTGGGATTACAGGCTTGAGCCACCGCGCCCGGCCCAGCTTAACTCTTAAGGCCATGAGTTTTTCCAAATTCCTGGACAATAAGTTGATTACGAATTTACTTAGTTTCCCCAAGAAATTTAGCCTTTTGTATTAGGATATTTTGGTGGGAAAATGCCTGGTAGGAAGTTTTGTTCTTCTGTATGAAAACCACAAACACTTTTACCATATTTATTTATTTTTTTGATTGAGTTTTGTTTCTTCAGTTCCTCATAATATATTAACTGAACTCCTACTAAAGATATAGCAGTGAACAAGATGAACCTCGTCCCCAACTTCAACATTTACTCTGAACTCCAAATTAGATTCTTGAACTGGATGTTATGGATTGTAAATGAATGAAAGTGTCTGAGTGCTCTTAAAAGTAAGAGGTTTTTTTTTTTTTTTTTTTTTGCAGATGGAATTCTCTCAGTTTTTCATATGAGAGAATGAATGGTAGCATTTAAATAAGAAACTCATTATAGCAAGTTTTAAATATTACTTGAGGTTATTTACTTTTCATAATTAATGGACTTATTTTTGAACTTAGAAAATTATTCTTAAGAATCTCATCATTTGAGGTATTATAAATAATTATGTCATGTAATTGGACAGAAAACATTAATTTTAAATACAGCCTAAATATTAGTTTGGCGAATAAAGCAACCACTTGAGTATCTTATTTGCAAAACATTCTATTCAGCCTGTTCTTTTCCACATACCATCGTGAATAGGGATGATACAAATCTTGCTTTTGTATTTTTTGTTTTAGAAGTTTATAATTAGATGTTCAATTTTCAAAAGATCATAAGCCAAGAATAGTTATGACAATAAGAAAAATAAAATTAAGGCTTCCTTGCTGTTGGGCTAATGCTCTTTAAGGAACCACATCATGTAACTATATTCTGGTTGTTGCATTTCCATTGCCATTGTTACAAATTTTGTTTTATGCCTGTAAATAATATTTTCTAAGTTTGCATGCACAAAACACTATTCATTACCTCAGTGGTTGGTTTTCTAGTGTCTTAAGTGTTTGCATGAACAGTGACCTGTTTCCTTTTACCTGCTGAAGTAGAATAAATAAAATTTAAAATGTTGAACATTCGTGTTTCAAAGCTTATTAAAGAAGTTGACTCTCATGGAAGATCTATTCATCTTAGTTGATAGGCCAGTTACTGTTAGAGTAAAAGTTTAGTCATGTTTTTGTTTACTAACATGTTAATAATTTCTTTTTTCTTTTTTTCAACAGGGTCTGGCTCTGTTGCCCAGGCTGGAGTGCAGTGGTACAATCTCGGCTCACTGTAGCCTCTGCCTCTCTGGCTCAGTTTCCTGAGTAGCTAGGACTACAGGTGCATGCCACCATGTCCAGCTAATTTTTGTATTTTTTGTAGAGATGGAGTTTTGCCATGTTTCCCAGGCTGGTCTCTAACTTAAGCACAAGTGATCCGCCTGCCTTGGCCTCCCAACATCCTAGGATTACAGGTATGAGCCACCGTGCCCAGCCGTGTTAATAATTTTCATTCTTCATTCAGTCATTCAACAAACATTTAAGATAGGTCTACTTCTGTAGTATAGAGTTGCAAATATTTCCAAACATTCCTTGGAAGAGAAAGTAAATAAATAATGATTTTGAACTTCTAGAATTACTTAGGTAATTTTTCTAAAATGTCTAATATGAATAGCTGGACCTGGTGATGCATGTCTGTGTTCCCAGCTACTCAAGAGGCTGGGGTGGATTGCTTGAGCCCAGGAGGTCAAATGTAGCCTGTGCAACACAGTAAGACCTCATTTCTAAAAAAAAAAAAAATTAAATTAAAATTGAAAAAAAAATTAAAAATTTCTTAGTACACTGAATATCACAATGAAATACTTTGTTTATATGTTTTTTAAACTGATTTGCTTAGCCTGAAATATTGCAAAGTGTTGCTGAATAAAATTGGTTTACCCTAAATTAAACAATAACTGAAAAATCCTTTCATAGTTCAGTGTGAATTAATCACTAATGTGATTATTAGAGAAAATATACACGAGCAGGAAGACAATACAAAGCCTGCACTTTTCTAAAATAAGTTTATGTATTTTCTTTGTGAAACAATGGCTGTCTTTAAAAGAACAATGAGTGTTAATTATATTAATAATTGGAAAACATCTGTAAGACCTAAGACATTTATAAAGAAGGACCATAAAGTTAGTGCAACTGTAACTCAGTTTAGAGACCCAGTGTGAAACTCTCCTTTTTGAAGAGATATTATTTTAGGATGAAGACAATTACATTAATTATCATTGGAATAGAGAATTTACTATCCACATTATCCACAGGCATTTTAGGCTCTTGGGAACACGGTCTTTGTTACCTAAAATACAAATAGAAAATATTTTTGTATACAGGTATGTAATTATGTTTTATAGGAAAGGCACTTGACTCATATTTTACTCATTTGGATTCTGGTTTCATGTTAATAAACTACATTGGCTTATTTATTTTATTTTATTTCAACTTTTATTTTCAGTTCAGGGGGTACATGTGCAGTTTTGTTACATTAGTAAATTGTGTGTCACTGGGGTTTGGTGTACAAATAATTTCATAGCCCAGGTATTGAGCATAGTACTCAATAGGTAGTCCTTCGACCCTCACTCTCTTCCTACTCTCACTATTTGAGTAGGCCCTGGTGTTTGTTGTTTCCATCTTTGTATTCACGGGTACTCAATGTTTAGCTGCCACTTGTAAGTGAGAATATGTGGTAGTTTTCTCTTCTTGCATTAATTTGCTTAGGATAATGAACGGCCTCCAGCTGCAATCCATGTTGCTGCAAAGGGCATGATTTTTTGAATAGCTGCATAGTATGATTTTTTAAATAGCTGCATAGTATTCCATGGTGTACATGTACCATATTTTCTTTATCCAGTCCACTGTTGATGAGCATCTGGGTTGATTCCATGTGTTTGCTGTTGTGAATAGCACTGCAATGAACATATGGGTACATGTGTCATGTTGGTAGGATGATTTATATTCCTTTGGGTATACACCCAGTAACTGGATTGCTGGATCGAATGGTAGTTCTGTTTCAAGCTCCTTGAGAAATCTCCAAAGATAACTGCTTTCCACAGTGACTGAACTAATTTACATTCCTACCAGCAGTGTATAAGCATTCCTGTTACTCTGCAACCTCTCCAACGTCTGTTATTTTTTGACTTTAGTAATAGCCCTTCTGACTGGTGTGAAATAGAATGTCACTGTGGTTTTGAGTTGCATTTCTCTAATGATTAGTGATGGTGAGCATTTTTTTCACACGCCTGCTGGCTATGTGTATGTCTTCTTTTGAGAAGTGTCTGTTCATGGAGCAGATTGGTTTAAACCAGTTTCATTACAAAAATCTGGGAAATGTATTCACTGTAATTTCACTCTAAGACATCACACTATCACACAAAGCTTGGCATACAACTGGTATTTTGGATGTCATCTGGAGGAATGTGATGACTAGAAGCACCTTGCTATCTCTGTTTTACATACAAAATGTTCCCAGGTCATAGCCTAAGAAACTCTGGAATATAAATTATCCATGTGGCACACCTAGAATGTGGATGCATACATCTTGTCTTCTGAATGTGACATTTATGCTACTGGTGGGGTTAATACACAATGATTAATGTGGCCACTTGGGTTA
The DNA here is from genome assembly GCF_037993035.2 of Macaca fascicularis. Taxonomy (NCBI): domain Eukaryota; kingdom Metazoa; phylum Chordata; class Mammalia; order Primates; family Cercopithecidae; genus Macaca; species Macaca fascicularis. Next base: position 162,233,149 of record NC_088377.1, on the reverse strand, counting down.
ATTAATCCATTTTGTAAATGACTGTGACCCCAGTGATCAGTTGTTTGTGCTAATGTGTCTGTTGTGCTCAAATGTCTCGGAAATCAAGGAAACAGGGTGGAACTGAGAACACAAAGGGCAGAGAAGGAAGAAAACTGAAAGTAACTAAGAACAGGAAGGGCTAAGATGATTAGGTCTCAAGGTCCGAAGGATGCTCATCTGTGACCCATTTTGATAAATGCAAACTACATTATAACCTAACACACACACAAGGCATACTCACAAAGGCACACACACACATCTGGAAGAAATTTTCACAAAATATTTACCTTCATTTACTCAATTTGAGATGCAAAGTATATTCTATATTATATACTCTTTAATTGAAAATATTATTGGTCCCTACAAAGTAAGAAGCTTTCACTTCACAAATTTGTCATGATCTATATTTGGGAAAGAATGTGACTAGTCTTAATGAGTGGTTCTTAATATGAAGTACATGAATAAGTTTGAAGAGTTCGTTGAAGCCATGAAATAATTTGAGGAGGTGATCAGTTTCTATAAGATTCTCAAATGGTTTCACGACATTCCTTCAAGATAATAAAAGCTAAATAATACATAGATCTATCTATGGTTAGCCCTATATAGAATAGTACATAGCACATGCTAAAACATTTATATGTGTTACCTCATTTAATCCTCATAACAGCCTTTTTAAGTTGTTACAAATATATCTCAATTTTCTAGTTGAGAAAATTAATGCTCAATGGGATAAAATAATTTTTCCTTAGATTACATAGTTAGTAAATGGCAAATGGAATTTTAATACAGGTAGTTTGACTTCAGAAATGTTTTGATTTTAAGCCTGTGAAATCCAGTAAGCTAATTTGCTTCTTCCCTCTTTCCCTTCCTCCCTTCCTCTCTTGCTTTTTTCTTCCCTTCCTCCCAACAAAATATGCATTCATCCTGCACTGTGTCATACACTAAAAACATAAAAGTAACTAACACTGCCCTGATACCCTTCATGGTCTAGTGAAGGATAAACAGAAGTAAAGGTTGAGGGACATTTCAAAACCAACGTTAAAAGTCAGAAAAGCAGAACCAGACACAAGGTGACCATGAAACTCCCTGAAAACAGTTCTTTTAGAAGAGTCCATGTGGTTTGACCCAGTTTCAGATCAACCATTAAGCTTAATATTAGAAAACCCAAGTCCTAGAGAAGCAATTTTTGTTACATTTCAGTTTCTCCTGTTTTTTCATACAATAGCAGAGCAGTAAAGAAGGTGATTTATGGAGAATTGAATTCTGGTAAACACAGGCAGAATTTACTGGATAAATGCTGAAGAAAATGGTGATAAAGAACATGGAGGCAATCCTGGCAATTGGGAAGAAACAGCAATGCTCTAGGTCATTCTGACACTTGTCACTCTGAGATGGGGTCACCCCTTATCAAATAAGGATGCACCCTAGGAAAGCCAGAACAAGAGTCAGCCTCCAGGATGACAAAGGACATATTGCCCTGGAATGAAGAACGTTTATTGCCATTTATTTATCCTTTAAAAGAGTAATAAAATTGACCTCATCACTAACATTATCTTCCTAGGCTATATAGTGAAATCTTTATACATAAAATTATCTTATAATTAGACAATTTGGCCTTCAGAAACTGAGGCACTCTCAGTAGAATTTACAAAGTATTTGTCAGTTCAAATTCCATTCATAAAGGATCTTGAAGCCAGGTTCTGGTGGAGGACTATCAATGGTGATGCCGTAACTGATCATTCTGGTAACTTCTCCTTCTGTGTGAGATTTCTGAACATAAAACTAAGAACAACAAGCATTTCCCTGAAGCATTCTGGTGTAGTTGGAAGAATAGGAATTTGACTCAAGGTTCCAAGCCCTCATATTGTCACTGATGGTACGTAGTTGTGTGATCTTGGTTAAAAAATATCACTCAGGTTGTCAGGGTCTCCATTTCTTCCTCTGTAGATAAAGGCTAGTTCGGACTACCTTACCTGTCTTTTCTTACCCTGAATTCTTTGAGTCTATGATGAATGGATTTAAATTGTTAGTGTATGTTGTTTGAAAAGAAAAGCTCGTGGGATAACACAGAAAGCCTAGTCCTAATCAAACTTTTCCACTAAGTTTTCTCCTAGGCCAAGAATGGTAAATATCTCCTTCAAGAAATTTCTTTGAAGTCTCTTGCTTTATCTTAAAAATTATGCAAATGTTGCATTTTACTCCATAAGGTATCCTTGTTCATTTTAATACAAAGTAATGTTTTATAATTACTTAACATTAGAAAAATATCAATATAAAACATTTGTACCATACTTATCCTGTGATGCTTAATATGTCTTGGTAGACATTAGGTTAGTAAATGAAGTTTCATTCCGATGCTTATTGCATTTTAATTGGGCTTAGCTGGGGAACATATAAATATAAGCGAAAAAGGAATATGTGTGTAAGAGGAGGGGGTGTTGTGAGGTGAAATTCAGATTGTTGGCAAAGGAATTGAATGAAGCAGCAGAGTGCTACAATTGCAAATAAAACTAGATGAGGTGGATTTTCAGTTCTATAGACTTTATTATAGCTGAAGGGGAGCTGAGGTCAAATCTAGCAAACCTCAAAATAACTCTTCATTGGAGCTCTTTGTGCCAGCTATTTAAGGCATTGAGCTTTAAGTTTAATATTTTAAAAATATTCCAACAAAGGCCAGGCTCTGTGGCTCCCACCTGTAATCCCAGCACTTTGTGAGGCCGAGGTGGGCGGATCACCTGAGGTCAGGAGTTCAAGACCAGCCTCGCCAACATGGCGAAACCCTGTCTCTACTGAAAATACAAAAATTAGCTGGGTGTGGTAGTGGGTGCCTGTAATCCCAGATTCTCAGGAAGCTGAGACAGGAGAATTGCTTGAACCCAGGAGGTGGAGGTTGCAGTGAGCCGAGATCGTGCCACTGCACTCTAGCCTGGAAGACACAGCAAGACTCCATCTCAAAAAAAAGAAAAAAAAATTCCAACAAAGATTAAAATTCTTTGTTAAAGAGTTGTTTATCTAAAAATCATTTTATACACAAATAATTTGTAGACTTCAACAACAGTAATAGCAAAAATTGCATAATTTCATCAAAGCAATTTCTAGAGCTTGGCAAAAAATAGTTAATATGTATATGTACTGGAATTTGAAATGTAGAATTCAACTTTGGTTAGTATATTTGTGAGGAAGTGGGAGATGCCAGTTAGGCATTTTAATAATCAAGAAAATACAAAAAAGACTGTATTCTACTCCTGAAAATGACAAAGGACCTAAGAAGAAGGACCTCCCCAGCCAGAATGTCCACACTACATCAGGGATGAGTTACATAATGGTATAATGCAAGGAACAATTCAAGGAGTAGGAATCTGTTCATTCTACAGAGAACAAAAATGCTAAATTATAACTGTTTTTAATTGTACAAATGGTTGCAACCCTCTTTCCTTTTTTCCCCCCAAGATGGAGTCTCGCTCTGTCTCCCAGGCTGGAGAGCAGTGGTGCAATCTCAGCTCACTGCAACCTCCGTTTCCTGGGTTTAAGTGATTCTCCTACCTCAGCCTCCCAAGTAACTGTGATTACAGGCGTGCACCACTACACCCAGCTAATGTTTGTATTTTCAGTAGAGACCGGAGGATTTTGCCATGCTGGCCAGGCTGTCTCGAACTCCTGACCTCATGTGATCTGCCTGCCTTGGCCTCTCAAAGTGCTGGGATTACAGGCATGAACCACTATGCCTGGCCACAACCCTCTTTCTTGAGGCTTTAATTACTCAACTATCTGCAAGCAGAGAGTTAGGAAAACCGACCTTTTGAGTTTCTATAGTATGCTGTTTGTCTGAATCACTGCATAATAGCTGGTGGACATCCCCTAATCCCAGATCATACCAGAAAAGAAATTAAAAATTAGGCTAAACATCCAGTTTTCTACTATATAAAATACTGAATACCTCTCCCAAATTCTATGGTTATCTTGTGCTTTTCCTGAATTCATACACATACTGTTCTATAATGAGCAGTTCACTTGGAATTTCTTTTATTTTACAATCTAAATTTATAGCATGATTAATGAAACGAGGCCTGGGAATCACGTTCAACCCTTTTCCAATTAATCAATAGAAATTTAATTATTTTACCATCTTCCTTACAGTGCCTACAACAGTAACTCTATGAGACTCATGTAATTATAGTACTCATTAATTTATCAATTTTCTTAGTACAATAAAACATTATAAGAGTAACAAAAATTCATTAAGTACACAATAAGAAGTGCTCTATTGTTTTAGAACTAAACTCCATGACTAAAAGGCATGTTCTTTAAGACTTGTAGTTTGCCTGTGTATTATGGGTATTTGGATCTTAGTGTGTGCCTGTGGAAAATAGTCTGAATATTTGAGACGAACTTACAAAAGGAAAAAAGCTGTGTTTGAAAAATAATACAACAAAGTTTGTAAAACAGATATCTGTGTCTCATGTGAAATGCGGTAAAACAGACATGGCTGTTTCATCTTTCGACATATTCCTTCATCATTTATTTAGTACCTAAGCAACACAACTTATGTGCTATTTCCTTCACTGCTGAATGATTCTTAATTGCTTTATTTAATGGGAAACACTACTTCACATAAAATGAAAGTGTTGTGAGGAGACACAGCTATGGAACCAAAATACAACATTAGGTCTTTGTTTCATGAACTGGAAGTTTAAGTGTGTGAGCATAGGGGATTGGAAAGATGAGTTATGGTATTTTTTCAAGTATCGTTACTTGTTCAAATTCAGCCTGAGTTGTTCACCAACCCTTGATATACAAATTCAGGGCCAAATTAGCAATGATGCAATAGCTCTCTATCTGCTCATTAGTAGTAAGCAATTCACAAAGGTCATATCTTGCGTAGAGAGTGTTACTGGTTAAATGTTCTATGAGGTGGATTAGGAGAGTTGTAAGAAGTAATTTTCTGCATTCATTTTGGATTAAGTGGATTTCAGAGTTTGGAGAACCCAGAATGATTGTGCTTAAACACACTTTTTCTGGTAACAGAAAATTCAGCAGAGCTGTTACTGCAGAGTACTACCCGTGGAGTCTAAACACCATGAGCCAAAGATTTCTTCCTATGAAACTTCCATTTCTCTTCTAACATCTGTTAGTGGTTTTCGTAGAGAAGCCGAGGCAAGAGCCCTGTGATGATTCCGGGGTTTTGTAACCTTTGATGATATTTTAAATATCAGTCAAAGGGAGTCTTAAAAGGTCACTTTATCAGGAGATTCACCTTGGAATGAAGTCCATTTTTCACTTCGTTGTGGAGAGCAGAAAATGAAATCTTTTTATATCGGTATCTCTTAGGTTTTAGACTCTGAATCCTGATTCATGTGTTCCTTTCTAATCTCACCAATTCAATCAGGGTTTTCTGGACACAGACTAGAGTTTTAAGAACAATTTTCTCCACTCCCACTTTGACACCCTTCACCCCAATTCTAAGCAAATAAAAATCGCAAAACCCACTCACATTCTGACAGCAAAAGTTCATTTCTATGCTAACCTACACCCCCTGCAAATGTAGGGCACCAAATCACATATCTCCCGTGGCCGGATCAGATTAAGACTGTAGACTGCAGCAAATTACCTTTGAAAGGTCATGTCCCATCACCTGAGCTTTCTTTATAATTCAGTTTCTTAGCACAAAATTTTGAATTTATAACAAAAGTGTTTGTGGATTCACATTTTTAAAAAGCACAAAAAGACACTGACAAATGAAATGTGTAATAATTAAGCAATATCTGCAAACTGTTTTGAGTTAATTAAATAAAGCATAGAGGAACCCAAATACTCTTCATCGGGGTAGTCTTGTCTATTTACCCAGCTTTCATTTAATGGTGCAGCACAGGACTTCAAGAGGGCTGCTGGAGGCTGTGAGCATTGCATTCAGTAAGCAATTATCCTCCCTTAACAATCAAGGTAAAACTTAAATAACATGTAATTTCTTTGGGATAGCAAGATGGGCGTTTTCAGAACTGATGTGAGAAATGGCTTTTGGTAGATATGAGGCTGGAGTTGTTCTGAGAATAGCCTAGTGGGTGAAGAGAACAAAAGGACAGGTTGCATTTAGAATCCTGAAAATAAACATTTATCTGCATTACCCAGCAAGAAAAACAAGGTGAGCAGATGAGGAGTACCCTGTTCATGTTCTCCATCAGTGTGAAGGCATGCACTTTTTTAAAAGAGAGAATGCAGCTTCTTTAAAAACGATATTAACTGTGAATGGCAACACAAAACTCTGCAGGTAATTAGTTTCCGCTTGAATAATGATTGCACAGTATATCTATTTGTGTTTATTTGGGGGCAGGGAATTTCTTTGTTTCCTCTGGGATCTTGTACAAGTCTGCAGACCTGCAGTACAGGCATCTCAGGAAAGCTTACTGGAAAATCAGAATCTCAGGTCCTACCCCACACTGGAATCAGAATCTGCATTTTATTGAGAACCTCAAATAACTCATATGCGTATTAGAGTCAGACAAACACTAGTCCCCTAGTCCAGGAGAGTCTCTATTTTCCCTTCATTTTGGTATGGGGGTAAACTCAGTCACTCCCAGAAAACATGGTTCTAGCACTGTGAGCTTTTCAGTTATTGAGAAGAAATATCCGGTTTCTTAAATGTTTCAATGATAGTTTCATATAGTTAAAGTGTTTCTTAAATTCTTATTTTAAATGTTTCAGTCACAGTTCTGTAATCCTCAGGGAGCCTAAGAAGTATGGCTGGGTCAGTTAAGAGGTATTATGGAGCCTGCCTCACCTGCTTTCATCGTCTTTCTTGTAGCTTCGAGTTAAGGGCAATAAAATCAGACATCTTCTATAGTTTAGTCACGCATGCCATTGAGTATTTGAGGTTTTGTAAAGAGTAAATATAATAACATATGTGATAACACTCAGCCAGTAGCAGGCACTCAAATAGATATGTATTACTTGTGGAATAATTACCATACTCTTTCCAAATTATCGAAAAATAGCACTGTACGTCCAAACACTCAGTATTTCTGCTTACACGAGCAGCATGTGAACTCCTTAAGTCCTAGGTGGATAATTTAATACTGTTCTTCACTTACGGTTAAAGGGTGAGTGAGAAAAGGGCTGGATTTATGAAGGCCCTGTACTTAGAAGAGTCCCACACTTGGTTGAAAGCTCAGCTGTAGCTGTATTGAAATTTTTAAATAATTTTTTATACAAGGGGCCCTGTATTTTCATTTTGAAAATTACATAGCTGGGAATCGAAGTGGAAGAGATCTGGTGGTTAGGCACAGCCAGTTTCTTAAACAAAAAACAGACAGGCTGTTCTTAAGTTCTATCACTGCAAATACTATAGATGGGAGCATTTTTCAGATATGGCTTTTGTGCTACAAAATCAGCAGTGTCAAATTTCAAAAGTTCACAAAACTCAAACACAAAAGGTTTTGCAGCACAGCGATTACGGGAGAATAGTGGGTGATGTCAAGACATCCACACTGTATGTATTAGCCTTCCCCAAAGATGGTTAGACCACATCAGTGGATCAGTTTCTGGCAAAGCCTCAGTGACTCTGACAGCCAAGAAATATTTAGTGTGTTCCCAAGGCTACTCCAAAATAGTATGAATAGTTATGTAAGGGTTGACAGAGTGCTATGCATCCCCATCCCTCTCATCAGTGTAGTGAAAAACGTTGGCTAATGATTTCAGTTAATCTATGCTCAAAGATATCATAGGGGAATGGAAGCTTTTTTAAATGATATGACCTTAGTCTGCCTCAGCTTAGTAGGCTACGGACATCAGCAAAGTCCTCAAGGCAGTGATTAGGTAGCAACTGTATTACTTTATTCTTAACTATGCAGAAAAAAAAATCAGAACATTATGAACAGTTTTGCACTACCAGTTAACTATGTTACGAAAGATGATTAACCTGTTGAAAACCAAGGTTACATCCCAGCCTGAGTAGGGAAAAATCACACAAAGAGCTATATTTCCTTGTTTTACAGATAACTGAGCCACATAAACATGATTCCATAGGGGGGAAACCATTTAACTGGTCAGTTACTTGGTGTGTTTTATTTTGTTTTGTTTTTGTTTTTTTGTTTCTAAGCAGGTAATTTGATCATAAAAGCCAACCTAGTGTTTGGAAGGCTAGCAGATCTATCATGCAACATCAGCCTCTCGTCTAAACTTTGAATGAATTTTTCAACTTCAGGTGTTTTGAAGTGTTTGAGGTGTTTTGGTGCTATATTTAACTCTATATTTAACTGCCAATGATTACTATGCCATGGTTGGGTGAATAAAACCATGTCACTTCATAGGGTTGGGTGTAAAGAATAAATGATTGTGCGAAGTCCAAACAGCTAACGTGGGACATCAGAGGAAAACAAGACAAATATACTTTGAATATTATACTGAAGCTCAGCATTGTACTTCTGGAAACAAAAGGTGAGAGACAAAATAATCTATTTTTCTGGGACCACAGATACTATAAATTAGGCTGAAGAAACTGGAAGAAGGTGCCATAACCAAGGACAGTGTAAGTAGAAAATGCGGCAACACCATTACATTTTTTTTCTATTTACTTGAAAATAAGGATACTGGAGTAATTTCTTCTTTGTCTATATTCCTGTTTCCTAGAACTTTCAGTTGTCCTTATACATTTGCTATAAAATTATTGGTTCAACAACGTCTGAAAAACAAGTAAATCTAAAACAAATAAGTCTTAAAATCATCAGGAGGCTAGTGCTTTCATTTTTTCATCCTGCCATCGCTAGTCTGGATTTTAGTTTATAATTTTCCCATCTTTTTATAATACTGTCTTTTATCCTGTTGTTGGATTACACTTGATGATAGTATGAGCTTGATTTAAATCTCTTGGATATTTATACACATGTAAAGATAAACTTTTCTGGCACGTAGGTCTCTGTAATCTTTTATGGCTCTATACCACCTACGGAAAACAACAACAACAACAACAACAACAACAACGACAAAACCAGTCACATACCTTGGGCTGGCATTGAAAGTACTTCTTTGCTAAGGCTTAATCTTTAAATCTTATTTCTCATATCTCTTAGATACCTTAAGCTACAGTCTAGTAGATCTACTTCACTTTTCCTGGTTAGGACTAGTGTTTTCTTGATGTCCATGTTATTTTTCTTTCTGTTTCCTTTGTCTGAGAAATGTTCTTCCCCCATCCTTCATATTCTAATACCACTCATGCTATATCTAGAATTTACACTGCAGCCCTTGTGTATCTTCCCCTACTTATTCTTTCAAGCAATCTTTCCTCACCCTTTTTTGAAATCTCATGATCTATATCCCATTTCTGATGTTTACCAAGTTTAATTTGTGTATTAGCTACAATCATCTTATTTATCACGTTGGGAATAATCTATATTTATTAATTTTGTATCTACCTAAAATGGTATCACAGTGTCTTAAGCACAGAAGTCGCTGAATATACATTTGATGGTGTGTGTATGATGAATGCATATTTAGCTGAGATAAAGAAATAGAGATGAAAATTATTATGGTTTATGAGACAGTGGGTCATACCAGAAAATAAAATTGAGAGCCTGCAGATTTCTTACCCTACAGATCTTTTAAATAGAATGTCCATGAATATTTAATATCTTCATTAAAACTGCATTAATGGAAGACATCAGCAGGGATAGCAGAGTAGGCCCTCTGAAAACCTCTCCTTCATAAAAGCAATGAGAACTCTGACCAAAATTGGCAAAATTCAATTTTTCGGAAGTCTGGAAATCAACCAAAGGCTTGCAACAATATGGGCAACATTTAGTCAAGAAACAAACAAACAAACAAACAAAAAAAACAAACAAAAAAAACCCACCTTAGTCTCCGTAAGAAAAATTAGCTTCCTGGTGTTTTAACTTTACCTGTTCTCATTCTCTTCTCCCCGGTTCCCTAGAAGACTTAAAAACCAATAGTCTTATAACCATGATGAAAGCCAACATCCTGCCAAGACTGCAGGGTTAGTTTAACATATGAAAATCAGTCATTGTAATACAAAATATCAATTAATCCAAGATACAATGACCTACAGATTCAACGCAATCCATAGCAAAGCCCAAGCTAGCTTTTACTGTTGTTGCAGAAATAGACAAGCTGATCTCAAAATTCATGTAGAAATTCCAGAAACCCAGAATAGCCTAACAATTTTGAAAATCAAGAACAAAGTTGGAGGTCTGAACATCTTTCCATTTTTAAGATTATTTCAAATCTACAGTAACCAAGACAGTGTGGTACTGGCATAAAAATTATATATTTATCTTGTATATATATTATATTATACACACATATATCAATGAAATAGGATTATAAGTTCAGAAATAAGCCCTCATATTTATAGTCAATTGATTTTTGACAGCTGCCAAGACAAATCATTAGGAAAGAATAATCTTTTCAATGACTAGTGGGACAGTTGGATCCTCAAGAAAAAGAATGACCCCTTCTGCACACTATATATAAAAATTAACTCAATATAGATCAAATATCTAAATGTGACAGTTAAAATAATAAAATTCATAGAAGAAAATATAGGTGTAACTCTGTGATATTGTATTAAACAATGATTCGTTAGATACAGCACCAAAAGCACCAGCAACAGAAGAAAAAGAAAGATAAATAGGACTTCATCAAAATTAAAAGTATTGTCCTTCAAAGGACAAAGAAATGAAAAGATGGCTCAGAAAATATGCTTAAATTATATATCTGGGCCGGGCGCGGTGGCTCAAGCCTGTAATCCCAGCACTTTGGGAGGCCGAGACGGGCGGATCACGAGGTCAGGAGATCGAGGCCATCCTGGCTAACACGGTGAAACCCCGTCTCTACTAAAAAATACAAAAAACTAGCCGGGCGAGGTGGCGGCGCCTGTAGTCCCAGCTACTCGGGAGGCTGACGCAGGAGAATGGCGTAAACCCGGGAGGCGGAGCTTGCAGTGAGCTGAGATCCGGCCACTGCACTCCAGCCTGGGCGACAGAGCCAGACTCCGTCTCAAAAAAAAAAAAAAAAAAAAAAAAAAAATTATATATCTGATAAGAAATTTATATCTAGAATATACACACAATACTTATAATACAACAATACAAAAGTAATTTAAAATTGGCAAATGATTTGAATTTATACATGTATTTGTCCATTTTCATACTGCTACTTGAGACTGAGTAATTAGAAAAAGATGTCGAATGGACCCATAGTTCCACATGGCTGGGGAGGCCTCACAATCATGGTGGAAGGCAAAAGAGGAACAAAGGTATGTCTTACATGGTGGCAGGCAAGAGAGTGTGTGCAGGGGAACTGCCTTTTACAAAACCATCAGATCTCGTGAGACTTATTCACTGTCACGAGAACAGCATGGAAAAAACCCATCCACATGATTCAATTACCTCCCACCAGGTCCCTCCTATGACAAGAGGATGTTATGGGAGCAACAATTCAAGAAGAGATTTGGGTGGGGACATAGCCACACTATATCAGTACAAATGGCCAATTAGCATGAAAAGATGACCAATATCATTAGTCATAAGGACAATGAATATCAAAACCACAATTATAGATTACTTAACACCCACTAGGATGACCATAATAAAAAAGATAGATAATAACAAGTCCTGGGGAAGATTTGTGGAAATGGAACACTCACATATTGCTGGTAGAATTTTAGAATGTTGCAGTCAGTTTGGAAAACAATTTGGAAGTACCTCAAAAAGTTAAACCTTGAGTTGCCATATGACCCATCAGTTCCACTCCTAGATAATATACTGAAGAGAACTGAAAACATATATTCACATACAATCTTATACATGAATGTCAAAAGTAGAATTTATCATAACAGCCCCCAATGGAAACAAATTTCTATACATTGATGAATGAATAGACAAAATGTGGTATATTCACACAATGGAACATTATTAATCTGTATCACTGAATACAATGTACTCATATATGTTATAACATGGATAAATCTTGAAAACATGCTAGGTGAAAGATTCTAGATACAAAAGAGTACACATATGGAATGACTGCATTTACATAAAGTGTCTAGAATAGGCAAATTCATAGAGACATAAAGTAAAGTGGTGATTGACAGGGGCTTGGGGGAGATAGGATTGGAGAGTGATTGCTAACAAGTATGTGGTTTCTTTTGGGGGTGGTGAAGATGTTCTGGAATTAGACAGTGGTCATGGTTGTGCAACTGTCTCCAGACATTGCCAAATGTAGCATGGGGGTCAAAGTAACCCCTTTGAAAACCACTGCTGCAGACTTACATGTACTGATGTGAAAACATCTTGAAGCGAATTATTAATTAATAGCAATCATCTTAAAAGATACAGAACAATAAAAATGCACTGTTTACTTCAAAGATTGCTTTCACTTCAGGAGAGGAGAAAATTACAATTGGATAGAGTAGGAATAATCTGCAACATAATTTTCTTATATGAATAATAAGTTGTAATATTCTACTCACATGAAAGGAATGATTAAGAGGTTACATTTATGAACGTTTTTCTTTTTATAGTTCTTAGATGAAAGATGATGCACCATAAAAAAGATATTTTTCTTGTTACATTCTGTACTTAACACAGCATTGAAAAATATTCAGTCTGTTTCCACAATGATTAAAGCATAATTATATAAATAAAAATAAATCAAACTTTTGCATATTCAAGACAAGGGAGTGCAAGAAGCACCTGTTTCCAGTTTAATTGCCAGAGAGAACACTGAATCTAAATTGGATTCTCTAAAGAAAAGACACTGCCTTAGTTTAAAACTATTATTATATTATTATTATTATTTAGATGGAGTCTTGCTCTGTCACCCAGGCTGGAGTGCAGTGGCACAATCTTGGCTCACTGCAACCTCCACCGCCCGCCACGGGTTGAAGTGATTTTCCTGCCTCAGCCTCCTGAGTAGCTGAGACTACAGGCATGCACCGCCTTGCCCAGCTACTCTTTTTTTTTTTTTTTAATTTTTTTTTAGTAGAGACAGGGTTTTGCCATGTTGGCCAGGCTGGTCTCAAACTCCTGACCTCAGGTGATCCACCCGCCTCGGCCTCCCAAAGTGCTGGGAGTACAGGTGTGAGCCACCGGGCCCAGCCTTAGTTTAAAATTATGAAAGCAAAAGGCCCAAAAGGTAGGACTTCCTCGCAAGGCTCACTTATAGAGTAACAGTAATTGCTAACATTTTAGAATTTATTAAATGTGTCAAAACCCTCTATTAAATGTTTTAAATTACATTTAATTTCTACATGATCCTACTAGCTATGGTTCAAGGAGTCATTCCCATTTTATAGCTAAGGAAACTGAGGCTTAAAAAGATTGAGGACAGACAGGCAACAAGTAGTGAGATTCAGTACTGAATCCAGGCTCGTTTAATGACATAACCCATGTGTCATACCAACTTTTCTCTATTTAAAACAATAGTCAGATTGTAAGAAGAACCAGTGTGGGATAAAGTGTATGATTTGGATTGCATTTATTATTACATAGTGCTAAAGTTTCAATGACATTTTTGCCAGTAGAGATAAAAATCACTAAGCTGAGTATCTTGCAAAAATATGTTTTCACATGACAGGGGCCGTAGAAACTTTTAATATTGGAATTTGTGAGGCGTCTGATGAAGCCTGGGATATGGTGTTTGGCTGTCTCCAAGGAGTCAGGGGAGGAGGTCAAAGCCAGATATGCTTAATAAGTGTAGGGCTAGGATTTGATCCAATGCCTATCTCATTGCTGACCTTTGACTCTTTCTACTGCCCTATGCTGCTTCTCCCTGGATTACAAAACAGTCACACACACACTGGTGCTCAGTGTTGGGCACCAGTCCCAGACTATACCAGCATATACACAGCATGAGTATAGATAGAACTCAAGGCCATCTCTGTTTACTGCTCAGAAAAGCTAAAAGCCCAACTTACAGAGATGATCTAGTCTGGGACTCCAGCACATATAGGTGCAGCCCATTTGCGGGATTTGAAAAAACACAACTCAGAAGGGGCATGTCTCACAGATTCTATCCAGGTTGAGAAGCTAGGAAGAACCTATGGGGTTGAGGAGCTAGAAAGAACTTAGAGTTGCTTCCACATTTATTACTATATTTGAGCTTCACAGAAATCCATGGAATAGCAAACTATGTTCTATTATGATTTAATTTTATAAATGAAAAGATGAAGAATCAGAGATTTAAGTAACTTTTAATAGGTCACATGTCAATGAGTATGGTAAGGTAGATCTTTTCATTCAATTTATTCGTTTATTTGTGTTATTTTGTAGTGTTATTTCTATTGTATCAGGTTCCATACTTTGGCTACATAATATTTTTCCAGGAAATATTGTGCTGTATTAAAGCATTTCCATCTAGTTTAATAATTGAATTCCTCACACAATTTGTGTTGAGTTCCTTCTCATCTTTGTCCCAGGAGTAGAAGGGAACATTTCAATAGATTTCTAAGAATAAACATTTACTCTCACAAACTGCTTCTGTATGTCTCTATTGCTATCTTCTCTACTTTATTTCAAGAATTTGTTTAAAATGTATCCATAGAAACAACTGGAGAAGAAAGTGAAAACTATGTAACATTCTCAGCCAATGGCTTTCTGAATTTTGGACATTCAATCCTCAAGGTATTTGAAGTAGTTATTTCTTGAGACTGAATACATTTCTAAAGGAGATTCTCTTCACATTTCTTCTGAATGTTTTAGGTTATAAATTTTTACTCTATAATTTTAATGAATAACTCCAAATAGTATAAAACATTCTAGTTTTATCGCTGTAGCTGAAAGGGGGTGTCCTAATCTGGGTTACCTGCGTGAATCCCTCTTTCTGCTCAGCATCTCCATAACTGGCTTCCCAATGCTGAGGTTAGGTCATAGAAAACTGGACATCACATACCTCTGTCCAGGCATATTGAATAGAGGATTGCAGGAAGCCTGTGTGACTGGAATGGAATGACAAAGAGGAAAACAAACAAGAAAAATTTACACTAAAGCTTAGTGGTGCACTTGTGGAAAAAAAGAGATAACAGGTATTAATCTCAACACCATGAATTTTGCCACACTTTGATGATCACTGAGAATGAACATGTTTCATGATAACCTATTTAATACTCATGAATTCTCTAAAATGAGGAAATGTGATAAATGTAGAGAACGTTGAAATTTTCCCTTACTGCTATTTACATGACTTTACTATTTACATCTGTACCACAGAGGCTTGGCATGGAAGCAATCATTCCGTCAGTTGGTGTGGAAGTCTGCAGCTTTTTTTCAGTTCGTAGGGAACAGCAGTAACTAATGATGGCTGCTGCTGCAGATCCTACATTATACGCTTTTATCTTCACTAGACAGTTTTAGTTTTGAAGATCTCCTTTATTCACCTCTTCGAGCTGATCAAATTGCAAAAATCATTGAATGGAATTCTATATTGGCCTCATACGTGAAGAGGTGAACCTATAAATTAGCTAAGTGAGAAAGGCTTATATATTTTAAGGGACACTGTAGTTCAGTGTGGGTAGAGAGTTTTAATGCTTTTAGTTGATTATTTCAAGGAAATAGTGAAAGAAATTTCATGGGCAGAGGTAGAAAGAATTGGTCAGGGTGGTTTTGCAGTGCTAAAGGTCTGTCACAATAGTTCAAGGTCAACTCTCAAATCATTTGTGGCTAGTTTAACATGTTGTAAATTATGCAACATAATATAGAGTTAGACTTCTTTAGCTGCCACCTGCACTTCCTGTAGAGAAGGCTAAATCTCTATTTGCTGTCCAGAGATTAACTGTAATAAACAATGGCCAGTTTCTACAACCATTGTCCTACATGATAGAGTTAGCTGTGTCTTCAAAACTGCTTTCCTTAGCACACACACACAAAAAACGCCTTACTTATGCTATTCTACTTTGAGTGTCCTTTCATTCTTTCTTCCACGTGTGGGACTCAGTTAAAATGTTGTTTCCTCTGAACAGACTAGTTATTAATATAAAGAATTGTTCATTGGCTCCCTTGTGTTCCCGTCACATTTTTTAAAGAGTTCTATTACTGCAGCGTCAAGCATGTTAGTGCATGCTGGGGTAAGCATTGGTTTAGCTCAATGGTCACAAATATGAGTGAATAAAATATAGTACCAACTTCTAAGGTGTTTACAGTATTGTGACTCTTATTTATGTATCTAATTTCCCCTATAGAATAGCATATTAACTCCATGAAGGTATACACTGTGTTTCATTTATCTTTTTCTTCTCAGCCCCTAGCACAAGGGTTTGCACAGAAAAACATTTAAGAAATGTGTATAGTGATTATTCACTAAGTGTTGTTAAAACATATTATCTGACTCATCAGATAAAGAGTGAATCCTAATAAAAATATACAAATAAAAAACGTAAATAGTGTTGCACTAAAATTAGGAAATTATACATAATGGAGTATTTATATTTTTATCATTAAAAAATATGTGACCATTGATTTACTGACTCATTCAATTGTTCAGTTAAAAAACATTCATTAAAATAATACAAAACAAATTAACATATTTCCTATATCTGCATATTATATCAAATTTCGAAAATCATGTATGAAGTTATCTAGAATTAAAAACCAAGGAAATTTATAATCAATTTCCCCAAATTTCTCATAAATAAAAGGCAAATGATGTCTAACTATGAGCAATGATGCTCATCCGGTAATTAGACAGATAATTGTTTGTCCTTTTTCTTTTGAAAAATCAATTTTCAACTTACTTTCACAGTCTGTTGGCCTTGTTTTGAATAGACCCTTAGCAAATTAATTGAAATTAAAAGTTAATGAAGTTTAAGGTCCATTTGGAAATGTGGCATTCTGAAATATCTACTAATCTGCCCACAGAAGTTGGGTTTTAGTAGAACTTATTCCAGTGAGACACATTTTAAGATTCTACACATCTAGTAACTCTAAGATTTGATGGCGCTATGTTTAATTTTAGTATTCTAAATTTTGACATTGAAAGAGCAGAACTAAAGTATTAATAAACTAATATTGGGATGAATTTCTTTAAGATTTACAGAGACTAAAAAAGCATTTTGGTGTCTGTCTCCTCAGTATATACAAGGGATGGATTGTGGAGTGTCATTGAAAGGTTGAAGTCTGATTTCATTCCATAAATATATAGTGTATAAACCTCTGGAAACAGGTTCCACCTTCTCCCATGAAGCATTCATCTTGTGATTATCCGATATGGATTTTTACTAAGTTATTTAAATGAAAAAATCCAATTTCAATAGACTAAATTAAAAAAAGAAAATATGATAATCTTACTAGATGCAGGGAAAAATGTCAGAATTCACATCCTTTCATGATAAAAACTCTCAGCAATATAGAAATAGAAGGCAATTTTCTCAACCTAGAAAAAGAGTATCTACAAAAAACTTAGAGTCAACATCATAATTAACTGTGAAAGAAAAACATGTTCCTCCTGTAATCAGAAATAAGGCAAAAATGTCTGCACTCACTACTCCTATTCATCATTTTACTGGAGGTCAGTAGAATGGGGCAAAGAAATAAAAAGGTACACAGATCAAAAACAAAGAAATAAAATAGCCTGTATTCACAGATATATGATTTTCTACATAGAAAAATGTCGAAAATCTACATAAATGCTATTAGAACTAGTGAGTTTAACACGGTAGCAAAATGAAAATTACTAATTTTATTTTTATATACTAGCAAGGAACACTTCGAATTTCTTTTTAAAAAATATTCAAACAGCACCAAAATTATGAAATGCATAAATTTAAATGTAGCAAAATGTGCAAGATTTTTATGTTGACAAACACAAAATTCATTAATTAAAGAAACAAAGAAATACCTAAATAAATGGAGAAATATACTGAATTCATGCACTGGAAGACTCAGTACCATTAAAATACCAACTCCCCAAGCATGTCAAATAATTTAATACAATACTAGAAAAGATTTCAGCAGATTTTTTGAGATAAATAATTTTATTCCAAAAATTTATTTAGATAGGCAAATAATCCATTTGAAGCAGAAGAGGAATGTTAGAGAATTAATTTTGAACAAGAAGAGGAATGTTGAAGAATTCATCTTATTTCAAGACCTATTATGAAGCTACAGTATCAAGACAGTGGTGTTGGCAAAACAGTAGACAAATATATCAATGGAACCAATCACAATTTAAAAATAGATCCATATATATCTATCTGTGTAACTGATTTTCTACAAAGGTGCAGGCAATTTAATGAAAAATGAAAATATTTCAAACAAATAGTGCTGGAACAATTGGACATTCACATTTCAAAAAGTGATCCTCAGTCTATACATCATATCATATACAAAATTTAACTCAAAATGGATTGGTTACCTAAATGTAAAACATAAAACTATAAAACTTGTAAAATAAAACATAGAAAAAAGTAACCTTGATTAGTAAAAGAGTTATTAAATATGACAGTAAACTCATGATCAGTTAACATAATAAAAACTGATGGATTATTTGCCTATCTAAACGTTCATTAAGAATTAAAACATTTATCTTTAAAAGACTGTTAAGAAAGCAACAATGCAAGCAACAGATTGGGAGAAAACATTTGCAAGAGAATATGCAATAAAGAAATGTATACAGACAATACAAATAACTTTATTCACCATAAAAACAGAACAATCCAATTATTTAAAATGAGTGAAAAATGTGAAAAACTACTTGTCTAAAGTGAAAATCAAAATGAAATAAACCAATACCCCGCCTCGCCAACCACTTGCCAAGACCTGATAATACTAAGTGGTGACAAGAGAGTGAAGCAACTGGAAAACTCATCCATGGCTTGTGAATATGCAGAATATGGAACCCCGTGGGAAAATAGTTTGGCAGTTTATTAAATTGAATATACCATTATCAAATGATCTAGCAATCCTATATAAAAAAGAGCTACATAAACCATGTTTCTTTCCTATATAAAATGATAATCTAACAATACAAATATAGAGCTGCCACTTAAGTGCATTAAACATTGAGCAGTAATATATTTCCATTATTCAATAGTAAAAGGAACTACCTTATAGGATTAGAGCTAATACTCCCACTAATGCTCCTGATTTTTTACACAAAAATAAATGATATTAAACTGTAAGTCATAAAGAATGAATTGACTTTTTCTCAATGAAACCACTTAATTGTTTTTTAATGGAACAATTAGTTGTTCTTCGTTCTTAATTTTCATTCTTTTTAGTTTTTCTCCAGATAGTTACTGAAGAAAAATACATATAAATTAGGCTTTTTATCTGCAGAACTGGACATGCCAAGGTAGTGGTTTGGGGTTAATGCTCTCTCTGAAGGAAAACTCACATTTTTCAGGAGAGGCTAAATGCTCTTGTGGAGGTGGTTTTTAGATCTTCAAACAAATCTCCCACTCCAGGCCCAGATAGTCCTTTTGACTTAAAGAAGAGTCCCCTAGGGACAGAAGGCTGATGCTGTGATACCTAAATCACAGCTGTGGCAATTTGGCACAGGCTGTTTTCTAAGATAGCATGTCAACTCAGGGAACAAGACTGACTAGGGTCTTAATTTCCTAAATATGTATATTTCCCAAATAGCCTTCTTTAGCATACGATTTAAAACAAAAAGAACGGTGGATTTGGGCACACTCTCCCAAGATCTTTAGGATGGGAAACACTTAGGTGGTTTCACTTTCCGAAAAGATGTTTCCCACATCTTTGTTGGTCATGATGTAATTAGAATTGTAGAACGCTTCAAGGTTCAGAAAGTTCTGCATGCCTAAGAGTGTAGGACCCTTGTAAGGGATGAACTTTAATTGGCAATTCAGAATTTCATTAAGGAAAATGAAATCATATATGTGTTCTTCCACAGCTGATAGCATTTACATCAGCTGACATTCCAGTCATACATGTTTTCAGTTATTTTTATTCCTGTGTCTTAACTGATTAGAAAGATTAATTTATTGAATTCATGAAATCTTTTATTTAAATGAAACATATCAAAAATTCAAACCATTTCTCCTCCCTATAAATTTCTCCTTGTAATATATTTTTTAAAATACAGACCACTCTTTGTTTGGGCTAGAAAGCTTGATCTTTGACTCCTCCCAGTCTTTTATCAATACCCCTCTTTGCTTCCTCTACATCCAGTCAGACATCAATGCTCTCATTTCTCTCTGTCAAGCGTCTTTTGTCTAATTCAATTTCAATTCCACCAGGGCTGCCGTTCCTAGCTCAGGTCCTTACCATCTTTCATGCTGATTATTGTAGTAACCTAACTGATTTCCCTTTTTCCAGTCTGTACTCCACTTTGTAACCCAGGAAGAAATATAAAATAGTAATTAAGTTTAAGTGTGCCAGAAATAGATGTCCTGATTTTGAGCTTCAGTCATAGATTAGTCACTTAGTGTCTTCAAGTCTAAGTTTTCTGAGTTTCCTGTGAAGTTGATATATATTCTTCAGCACAGTGCCTCACACATAGAATTGCTAAAAATATGTTAACAAGGATTATTTATCTCTCTGTCAGATCTCAGCACAATGTAGTATAATCACATGTGCACTTGTTTTATTTTTCCATGTAGACCATGAACTTCACTGGAGTGGACACTGAATCTTACTGATTTTTTAGTGTACAATTACACAGGAACTAATTTAGTGTACAACAATTACACAGGTAACCATAGCAGGATGTGATAAATATTTATCAGGTACAATTACATAGATTTTATTTACCAGCCATCTGTGGATATTCTTGTCAATGCTGATCCACATTCCTAATAAGATTTATCTAGAAAGAGTGTATGCCTTGAGATCAAACACGCTGAGTTTAAAATCTGTCTTTGGCATATACAATCGGTGCGACTTTATGGAGATTAAGAACCTTTCTATGCCTCCTTCCTTTAACAAAAACTGGCATAACAAGCTCTACAACACATACAATTGTTAAATAACTTTAACATAAAATGTTAGTTTCACCCTTAACATACAACTCATACACAATTACACAAATTCTTAACATTTAACTCATATACAGTTACACAAACTGATCCCTCATATTTCTGGAGCAAATGCATTCTGCTTTATTGCTTTTTAAGCATACATTGGTTGGTATCATAATTATCTACATAAGTAACAATTTGGCAGTGATGTAGCTAATATTTAGTTCATTTTTAAAAGCCCAAAAGTTAATATAATTATAAAAGAGTTCTTAAACAAATTGGATATATCCTCACTTACATTTTTGAGAAAGTTAGTGAAACTAAGTAAACAAAATAAGAGCAAAGTTGCCCTATCAAAACAAAGATCACCTGGAAAAATTCATTTGACATCACAATAATAAAGAGGCTGAAAACACGGGGGTCTGGTTTCATCAAGACTAACAAAATGGCAAACATAAGGTCAACATTAACGAAGTCATTCATTCATTCACTCAGAGATTTCTCCCTCATCCCTTCCCTCCCTCCCTCCCTCCCTCCCTGCCTGCCTTCCTTCCTTCCTTCCTTCCTTCCTTCCTTCCTTCCTTCCTCCCTCCCTCCCTTCTTTCCTCCCTCCCTCCCTTCTTTCCTCCCTTCCTCCCTTCTTTCCTCCCTCCCTCCCTCCCTTCCTTTTTCCTTCCTTCTTTCTAGCTCATATTATTTGAGTGTCTTTTATGTGCTGGGTGCTATTTATAGAAAGCTCCACCTTTTGAGGAACTCACAGTGTAGCTTAAAGAAAAACTCAGTCCATCATTTTAAAGTTCAATTATTTTTACACAATGGGCCCTCAAAAATGGGATTAAAAATGTCATTGAGATTGTTTGGACTTAGCTATCTGTAAGCCCAACGCAGTATTTGAGATATTAGCAATGACACGGTAATTTCTTTAAAAGTTCTGGTTTACATTTTTTTTTTTTTTCGTGGCAGAGTCTCACTCTGTTGCCCAGGTTAGAGAGCAGTGGTGCAATCTCAGCTCACTGCAACATCCACCTCCTGGGTTCAAGTGATTCTCATACCTCAGCCTCCTGAGTAGCTGGGAGTATAGGTGTTTGCCACCATGCCTGGCTAACTTTTGTATCTTTGGTAGAGACGGGGTTTCACCATATTGACCAGGCTGGTCTCGAACTCCTGACCTCAAATGATTTGCCCATCTCGGCCTCCAAAAATGCTGTGATTACAGGCATGGGCCTACATATGGATTTTAGTAGAACTGAAGTGGATGTATGCGATGCCTGGGATGGAAGAGACTTAGGCAACATCTCTCCATAGAGCTAATGCTAGGTACTTATGACACACCAATTTCCATTCTGTCTCTCTCTCTCTCTCTTTTTTTTTTTTGAGATGGAGTCTCAATTTTGTCACCCAGGCTGGAGTGCAGTGGCGCGATCTCAGCTCACTGCAACCTCCACCTCCAGGGTTAAGCTATTCTCCTGCCTCAGCCTCCTGAGTAGCTGGGATTAGAGGCACACACTACCACATCCAGCTAATTTTTGTATTTTTAGTAGAGACGGGGTTTCACCATGTTGGTCATGCCGGTCTCGAACTCCTGACTTCGTGATCCACCCGCCTTGGCCTCCCCAAGTGCTGAGATTACAGAAGTGAACCACCGTGCCTGGCTTCCATTCTCTTAATGAATGCTTAAGAACTTCTTTAGCTGTCTCAGTAAGTTTGGGGCAAGGAAGTAGTTGTTGTTCTACCATAGGCAAAAAAGAGCTGTGGCATTTGCAATTTCCCAATGCCAATCTGTATGCTGGGTGCTATGGACTGAAGTTTGTGTTTCTCCAAAATTCACACGTTGAAATAGATGAGGCTTTGGGGCAGTAATTTAGGTCAAGAGAGTGGAGCCTCCAGAGAGTTCTCTAGTCCGTTCTCTACCATGTGAGGATACAGTAAGTTAAGAGTATGCAACATGAAACAGGGTCCTTACCAGAATTTGACTATGCTGGCATCCTGATCCTGAACTTACAGCCACCAGAACTGTGAGAAATAAATGCTTGTTACTTAAGCCACCCAGTCTATGGTAATTTGTGAAAGCAACCTGAAATGTCACAGACAAGGGCGTTCCAGTATCTACCTAGGAATTTACTTGATAACTACTTGTTGTGCTTTTAGTGTGTACCTTTACTATGAGAAACTTGTTCAAAGTACAGATTTCATGAAATCTACTCTTAGAACTTTATATTTGGTCAGTTGGAGATGAGATCTCTAAGTCTATTTTGAAAACAGTTTATCAGATGATCCTGATGTTCAATGAGGTTTGGAAAACCCTGGGATCATACCTTTACGTATCAGAGTTCCAGAAGTTCTGCCCTCTGACTCATCTGGTTATGAGAGGTAGAAGTCCCTGGTGAGTCACAGAGATGAGCGCAAAGCCTCTGGCAGTTTGGCAGAGGCTGTACTGGTCTGGGAAGCCCAACAGAGGCAGGAGGACATGGTGGTCAATAGATCATCTGAGCAGAGGTACAGCACTGTTCTGGTAATATGTGACAAACCGTTCTCTCTCTCTCCTTGAGGGATAATTGGAGTGAAGGGTCAGATTTCCAGCAAAAGGACTGATTTCCTTCTAATGAAGTGGGTAAGGGATTAGAGAACTCCCCTTTGCTCTCTGTGGGGCCATATTTGTACTCTAGGTGTGGACAATGATCTGCTTACACTTTTTGCTTATTGTTGTATAGTCATTTATATATTCTAGCATCATTCCCTTTTGGAATCCAATAAAGTTATTGCCATTATTAACAATCATTAATAATCATCACGGTGGGGAGCTCTCTTGCTGTCAAAATTGTTTGGATGAATTTTTCTTACCTATTAGCTAGGTTTGTAGCTAGGAGGTGGCATTCCAATCATAGTCAACTGCTTGGCTTGGTCTTACAGTAGGAAGGAACAGGAAGTTTATATTTGATACGATTCTGTAATATTCTTCTTTTGCAATATATGCAGGGACAATGTCTGTGGACCAATCTCATCTGGTAGGGAAATTTACTTAGTTCCTTGAATGTGCATTTTGAAATCAATTCTGTTTGGTGAATCAATCAGGAGGTTGTTCTACCCCAAATCAAGTACTTCTTAGAAACAATGAAGAGATAAATTAGTATGTGATTGGATCAGCTGTCACATACTGCATCTTATTTGGGTTCCAATGTCTGCTCAGAGAAGGAATATTTGATAGGTACGAAATTTTCTTTCATTTTGTGTTAGTGCTGAGCTAAACAAAATAGGGTTTTTGTAGAATCCTTTTGAACATATTTCATATTTGTTCTTATAGAATAAAATATTTTGCTTGTATTCCAGTTGGCCATTATTTGTGATCATTTTAACAAAAACTGTTTGCTTATAATGTTTGATATTTCTCAGTGAGTTTTGACAACAGATATCTCTCTATTCTCCTAGAAAATATGAGCATGAAGAGTGTTTATTAGGATTATGTTGTCATCCCACCAGATATTAAAATTCTTAAATATTTTCATAAAATAAATGTATTAAAAAAGAATACTAGTGGCAATTTTGAGTAGTTCTGTGATCACTCTAAGTGTATATCTTAATTTTCTTTAGATCAAAATGAACCTAATTTCATTAAGCCAAGAAACACTGATATTTACTAGTCTTTACAATCTGTGTAACTTGTTTCCAACCAGGTCACACGTGCAGCAAAGAGCTCTGTGAACAAACGCTGAGGCATGCATACTGATACATGATGAAGAAAGACGAATGTGCTCTTTTGACTTTATAAGAAACCTTGTCAAAGAAAACTTTTTAAAATATTGTATAATTAATTGATAGACTGATAAAGCATTCTGGTCTATTTGCTGTGCTTCTTTTTTGAAACAGAGTCTCCCTTTGTGATCCAGGCTGGAGTGCAGTGGCATGATCTTGGCTCCCTGAAACCTCCCGGGTTCAAGCTATTCTCCTGCCTCAGCCTCCTGAGTAGCTGGTATCACTGCCATGCCGCTGATTTTTGTATCTTTAGAGACGGGGTTTAACCATGTTGGACAGGCTGGTCTCGAACTCCTGGCCTCAAGTGATCTGCCGCACGCTTCTGCCTCCCAAAGTGCTGGGATTACAGGCGTGAGCCACTGCACATGGCCTTATTTGCTACTTTATGTTAGAGAGAGAGAAAAAAAACAAAAAACAAAACAAGACAAAAAAAACATGTCTCTACTGTTGCAGGATGGTGTTTTGTCAGAATTGTCGCATGCGGCCGCATCCTGCACTTGGTGACTAAACATACTTGACAGCACAATCACTTAGTGGCTGCCTCATTAAGGACCCTCAGCCACTGCCGTTAAACTAAAATTGGGTGACTAGGATACCTAGCATGGCAATATTTACATTAAAGCTTTTTTTATTACATTTTAATCAGTGCCTAGAATCTCATTAAATACTGTTTATAAAATCTTGTCAGCCACCAGTTGCTATTCTATAAAAACATTTGCACATAGTGTACATATCTTTTACTTAATGAAATAGGTTTTTGCTTTGTAACATCTATTACCTCGAAGGAATTAATGTCAATAATAATAGCCAAGATTTACTGTACTTCACACATAGTGGCAAGTACCACATTTTTACTTGCATTATCTTATTTATCCCTCTTCACAAGCTTGTGAGAAGACTGAGGAATGGGGAGGCTCAGAGACTAGCCCAAGATTATATACCTAATAGGTAGTAAAAGGAGACTGAATATACTGAATCAATTTATATTGCTTGAGAGCTCTTTAACCATATGTTAAAAGTATAAGGTTGAGCATGGTTATGATTCTGTATTAAGTAAGGTAGTTGAGTACATGTACTTAAAATTATGGGTATAAACACATTGTATTTCTGTAGTGCCTTTCACAGGACTTTCCACTGCTTTACTTTATTTATCCTAAGACAGTATTGTGAGGTGAATTGTCTTCTAGTGGTGTTATTGTCTTCTAGCCATGGAGAGGATAAACTTCTTTCTGAGTCTGCAGAGCTTGGACTAGACTAAGTCTAATTTAATGAGCAGGGCACTTTCTATGAAATCATATTGCCTCTCCCTGTAGGCCAATCCACTTTTTCACTAACGATGATACTCAGTGAACACTGATTCAGAATAGAGCAAACTATGAAAGTACCAACATGTTATTTTAACCCCAAATCCCCAATTATCGCATAAGCATTCACCAAATTTGTAAAAACGCGTTTCATTTCTAATTCTAATTATGTAGGTTGAAAGTTGAAGCATTACTCTACTGAAAGACATTGAACATGTTGGGTGACATATATTGGGGAAAAAAACTACTAATTTTTTACTTTTCCAAAGAAAATGTGTGGGAAATTGAGATGAAGCATTATCATAGTAGGAAAATAATTAATCCAGAATAAGGTTAACATAGAAAACCTGCAGTATAGATTTTCCAGCAGCCCAAGAAAAAAAATACTCAACCATCTAAAATATAAACACAAGACAGTTTTTGATAACTTTTTCTGATACTGAAACATAAATAAAATTTCTTTGATGAAGTTCTCATAACAAGTTATCCTAGACAGGGATCTACATAATGAATACAACTGAAACTAGATAAGAAATCCATAGCACTAAAGTGTGATTCAGTAAGAAATTCTAGAAAAGAACAAGCCAGTAGAGCTATATATATAATTTTCTGAGGGCCTGAATTGATGCTAGGGTAAAATTAGAATACTCAGAATGTCTCACAAAAGATGTGGCTTTGGGACTGCATATTCTTTTGAGAATCAGATGAAAGCTCTGATTGGAACTTCTCTCTCCAAAAATACAGACACAAAATTACATTTGCGATATATTTAATGAAAGAAAATGTAAATCTGAAAAATCCAGCGACATTTTCACTCCTGGAAGTGTGTTCCTTACATCCAGAATTCCCCTAATAGATGAATGAATAGTTTCAATTTCTTATTAATATTATTTGCCACAATCAGACTTTGGTAAGGATTAACAGCAGGGATTTGGGGGATGCAATTTCTGGCAAGCAGCTGTATCTTTTTTAATGACTGATCAAAGGGAGATGCAAACCACTGTGAAGTAGGTGAAATTAAGAGCCCTAGCTGAGCGCGGTAGCTCACACCTGTATCCCAGCACTTTGGAAGGCTGAGGCCAGCAGATATCTTGAGATCAGGTGTTTGAGACCAGCAGGGCCAATATGGTGAAACCCCATCTGTACTAAAAATACAAAAATTAGACAGCCATGGTGGCATGCTCCTGTAATCCCAGCTACTTGAGAGGCTGAGGCACAATTGCTTGAACCTGGGAAATGGAGGTTGCAGTGAGCCGAGATCGAGATCGCCGCCACTGCACTTCAGCCTGGGTGACAGGGCGAGATTCTGTCTCAAAAACAAAAACAAAACAAAACAAAACAAAAAAGGAAATTACAAGCCTTTGTGAAAATTAAGGAACACAAGCAAGACTTGAACTTTAGAGCTTTGTTTCTGACTGAAAGTGCATAAAGTGGCAATAATAATAATAATAATAATAATAATTTATTGAGCATTTACATGTTCCAACTCAGGTTCCCTGTCAACATTATGATGTTAGCACTACCATTCACCCCATTTTCCATAGGAATAAACTGAGACATAGTGAGGTTAAGTGACTTGCCCAAAGTCTGAGTCCAGATATGATAACTACATTCAGAGAATTCATTTAGAAAGAAGATTTCTGTTCTTCACTTAAAAAAATATGGCATTTATTTTTCTTAGAGAATAAATTATTTAAAAATAAATTGAACTCATAAAAGAAAAATTTGGTATATTAAAATAGACATCAAAATAGCAAAGTTAATGATCATTAAATTTATTTTACTGCCTGCTGCCTTGTTCCAGCATTTAAGGGTTTTAGGCTCAGTGAGCTGGAAAGGACTTCAATAGTGACTCTGTCTGTCTCCTTGACAAGCCTTACACTTATTGTAAATGGATGTCGAGTGTTCTTGATCCTAAAGTTTAAAAAACATCTACACCTTACCAAATTATTTAATATATTTGTGTATACTTCATTGTCTATTAAATGTGTATTTTTGTAAGAGTGGTAAAAATTAAAAATTAAATCTTAGGCCTAAATTTTTATTTATTATTGTATTTTGCATACTTACCATTCACTTCTGCTATTTATTTCACATGGTGAATCTGTCATATCCTAGTATGCATTTATTTATTCTAGTACACACTTATAATTCTATTATTCCTATTTATATTCACTTACTTTCTAACCTTAGAAAGATGGAGTCTATAGCTATTGCATGACTGAGTTCAGCTTTGTAAAATAATAAACATTAACTGAGCATGTGTGTTAGTTCCAAATTTAGGGTTACATAATACTTGTCTGGTTTGACCTGTGTCCTTAGAAAAATCTTTCGGGTCTGGCTTTTTTGGTTAATGTTTTATTGCTTTCATTTATGAAAACACACATTTCCATGGTAAGGAATAATTTTGGTTTATTCAACTTAGCACAAGAGATAATGTTCTGAAACCTCAAGACATGGCTATATGAGGCATTTATTGAGTAAAATTCTGTCAGATGGACAGGTGGACAATCATGTCCCAAACCTAAAGAAATCAGATAAGGAAAATTTTAAAATATACATTAGGCGATGGCATAAAATTAATTCAGTCCTCTTCCTGTTGCTGTCCTGTTCCTGTTCCTATTTTGCCATTCCTTCCTCCACCCTCTTTTAGAGTTTTCATTTTAATTGGTGACTGAATACAGTTTTCTTCACAAGCTTGTGTTCCCTTATCCCACAGATGTCAGGAGGAGGTGGGAGTAAATGCAGCTGGGAAACAGAATCGAGTTTCATCCTCCCCAATAAACAGCAGGGTGAATAGTGCTCTGCTTATCTTTCTACAAGCAGCTTTCTATTAGATTCTATTTCAAGATTATGGGTTCAAAGTAGGTGATCTCTAAGATTCCGAGCCTAGATTCTTGTCTGAGCAACCCACTCAAGGAAACACACACACACACACACACACTGCACAGTTGCCTCCCTCTATTATTATTCCTAGCTGCAATAAAAATCAATGATCATTGTATATGCCCCATGAAAGGGTAAAAAAAAAAAATCATTCATAGTATTTTAATTCTGGAATTTAGGATTACAAAATATCAGTTAAAATGAGATAGGAACTTTTAAACCTTACACACACCTGTTAGAATATAAAGCCAAGGAATGCCACTATTTCCTCGTTATTTGGGTAAAGATTTAATTAAATATAATGTAAATTTGTATTATGTAAATACCACAGAAACATATCCTATGAATTATAGCTTCAAAAATGTTCAACTGATGAGAGAAGAGCATGCGCTAAGATAAAAACAAGTAGTTTTGTCATTTACTGGGTGAAGAGAGTTCCTTTCACGGACTGACATTTTAGGCTTTACAAATGAACATGAATATAAACATATTTATAACATGCTGTATAATCTAAAGACCCCTGGACTCTCAACATTGGTTCCAGACTTTAGGTGATCTTAGAGTCTACCACAAAACCTGTAGGGAGTGCCTGTTGAATTTATGAATGCTACTAAATTATTTTTTTCTATCATTTGAAACACTAAAAAATTAAAGCAAAAAGAATAAATGCGTCAGCACGCAGTGGGGGCTGTAACATGCACCACATGCATTTATCCTAAAGGCAGTGTAATGCTTTATGAAAATGGCTCATTGTGAAGACAGAAGCTTTTATAAAACTGAAAGTGGGGGTTTTTCTTCATCATATGAAGAGAGCAGAGTGACTGATGTTACAAAAGAAATGTTGAAAGAGAAAGGTCATCTTATCTCTGATACATTTGATTTTTTTCCCTAAAAGATGTATCGGTTAGGAAATCTATTCGTCTGGGAAAAAAAAAAATCCTGTAAGTCATTAGGAGATGCATTCCCCGGTCACTTATAACCACATGAATAAACCATTCTTACTGATCATGAAACAGATCAAGAAGAATACTATATAGCTGCCTTCTGGCTAAAATTTTGAAAAGTTATGACACCTTTCAAGAGATTAGTATTCTTGGTGTCTACTTGGCAAGGTTGTAAATGGAATTTGTGAAGGATTTCTATCTCCACTTTTCCCTTCTGGAAACTCCAGCTCAATATATTTCTCTGCTGGATTTGGTATATTTTGCAGTAATATTTGTGGCCTGAATTGGAAGTCTTGGATTAGGGAAAAACATACTTGTCACAAGTCTATTAGAATACGTTTGACTAAAATTACTAAAGAAGACACGAGCATTTTGTTTGTCTTTGTGAAAAATGTTTA
The DNA here is from genome assembly GCF_037993035.2 of Macaca fascicularis. NCBI lineage: Eukaryota > Metazoa > Chordata > Mammalia > Primates > Cercopithecidae > Macaca > Macaca fascicularis. The sequence continues at coordinate 162,202,923 of NC_088377.1, read as the reverse complement.
CAGCATGCAGTCATCAAGAGTGATTTATAGAGCTAAAATAGTAAATACATTAAAATATACTTAATATACATGTCCCTTTCTCTACTTAAAAAAATAATTTAAAATCCCTATTTGGATTTCAAACAGATGTTTAAAATTAATTTAATAATAAGGTTTAATATTGAATCTACTCCCAAAATTAAAGAAATCTTCTGTATTTAGTTACTTTGAGGGCTTTTTATAAAGTTGTGCTTTATCCTTTAATGAAAACAAAGTGTTATTTCACTATGATAAAGATCTTGAAGGGACTTGAAAAGTAAGGGTAGTCCTAGTCTAAATGAAACCATTCAAGCAGGGCTATGAATGTGCCTTTGCCAGAGATTTATAACACCTACTTAAAATGCTACATTGGTAGGAAATGAGAAGAAGAAGAAGAAAAAAAATCCTCTGCAAGTCAGAAAACCTTTGAGAAAGCAGTGAAAATCTTAACAATAAAATGCTGCAAATCGCTAATAAAGTACCTTTGCTTATTTGACAGTCTACAAAATGTACCACAGTATGGACTCATACAGTAAAGAAAAGGGAGAATTACTTGCTTAAAGTGACAAACATTCTTCATTTGTGCCTGTCAATTTCTGATGCAAGATCAATTACAGAATACAGAATTCCTTTATAATAATTTTGGTAATAATGTTAACCTTATCTTACAAGTCTGATAATGAACAAAGATTTTGATGAATTTTATGTGTGACTAAAGTTTTTTTGTCATTTGACAAAAACAAGAGGAATTCATTATTTAAATGGAGGAAACGAGAATCAAAAAACCTCAGTAAAAAATACACGAGGGTCAAACATCACTAGATATCACTAATTTAACTTTAGGATATATGGTTGCACTTTTCATAGGAAGGTGTAATGTCATCATTCTGTAGCCATCTGTACTTTATGCCTGTATTTGTGTGTTTGCGTGTGTGTGTATGTCTGTGTGTGAGTATATAGTTACTGTGTGTTTTATATTGTATGATACCTAAAATTAAAAAAAATCTGACCACATAGTTCCTATATAGAAAAAATAGTCTATAGAAATCAAGTCAAGTAGCCCGTAGCATTTTTCTTGAGAAAGGATTATGAGAATGAGCTCAGCATTTACCAATTGAGCTGGACTGAGCCAGATGACTGTTGAAGGATGAATCTTCACAAGCTGGCAATTTTCCACGGTGAAACCTGGAGAATTTTCTCATTAATGTGGACTAAATGAATAGAAAATGGTGGCTCATAGACACCGGGAAAGATTATCTAATTTCCTAGAGATGAGCATTTACGGGATTAAGATTCATTATCATTGCTTTCAAATATTACTTTTGGTACAGGTCCCTGGTTCAAACAGCTGAGCACTGAGATGTGTCAGTGATCCTGTTACCTCTTTAGTGCCCTGGCCCGGATTCTTGATTCCCTGGCCTGCTTCCTGGAATTCATTCTTTACCTATTTATATGGATGACACCTGCCCTCTACTTATTTCCTACTCTCTTTTCTCCCCTTGATACCTAATGTGTGATCTCTGACCTACTTAATGTCTGGTGCAAACTGATGCTCTTTTTTACTACCTGAATTCAGATCCATGCTTTCTCTACTATGTCCTAGTACCATATGTTTCTCTTCATTCTTTTCTCTATTCATTCTGTCTGCCCAAGACAAACCTAGTAAGTATGTAAGTTTGTACACCTCCCTTTTCTCATCTGCTTAAAGAATTTCCAATCAGACCACACCAAACTCCTTTGTCAACCACGATGACTTTATTTACCTTCACTATCTCCTATCCCGCACTCCACCTCCCATCCCCTGCTCCTTCTCTGCCTCTGTTCTTCCATCCATATTTCCTTGAGAATCATCCAAGCAAAGACATTTCTTCACAGACGTAAGTTTTGGGATATTATAATATTTCCCAGGAGATTTTCTTTTTTTAAAAAAAAAATGTTTCTACACTCCCCTTAGGCACAAAAAGCAAGTGTTAGTAATGGCTTTATTACACTTGGTGACTCTCAAGAAGAGAGGCACACCTAAGTGTGTGTCAGGAACTCTGAGATGCCTTCAGAGTTTGAAAGAGCCCGGTCTAAACTCAATCTTCTTATATGCAACCACCCCAAAGAGAGTATGATCATCAACTTGGAAAAAGTCACTTCTCTAATTAAGGCAAATATACTGAAAAAATCATGTTTCCCTATTTTTTTCTTTTTCTACTGTTGAATTTTTTTGGTCATTTCAGTGCCAATCATGATAATTAATAAGGTATTCTTTTACAAACCCAATACAATTGCATGTTTTATAATTTTTTTTTTTTTTGCTTTAACTAATATTGCATCTTTCACCCAAAGTGTGTGCGTGTGTGTGTGCACATGTGAGTGTGCACAGTCTGCAGAATGTCACCTATAGTGATATGGGAGAAAGTGGGTCCATGTGTTTAGGATTGCTACTAAGGATTAGTATTACTGTGAGTCCCATTATGCTTCTGTGAAAGTTCAGGGAGAGTTCGAGGAATCTTTCTGACATGAAGATGTTCTGTAGGTAGCTAATTCCTAAATGAGCCCCTTTACAATGCTCCCCATGTACCTGTTTCAAAGGCTAACCTGTTCAACTTTTTATCACTGATAGTTTAGAATGACATTGAACATAAAATCCATTTTAGCTGTGTGAATGCTTTTCCTCTCACTGTGAAGAAAGTCAGTTTGGAAAATTACAACATGAGTCACCTAAGAAATAACAGCAGGGATAGCAGCAAGGAAACTTTAAAATGTGCTGAAAGAGCCACCTGAATGTGAGACTAGAAACGATCAGTAAAAACCACGACCGAACACAATCAATAAATGACCCAGGTCTAGGGACAGTTTTAGATTTGCATGGAATGCTAAACTGCCGATACACAAGGGCAGCATATGTGTGATGAGGTAATTCAAAATGTAACTTATGCCCCCAAAGAGGACAGAAAGCATATTTATATTATTAAAGCATGAGCTCCATATGTCTGTGTCAATTGTGCATTCCAGATGTTTACCTCAGTCTCAAGAGAATTTCTCAAGGGAACAAAAACTGATATGATTAACACCCTTTGGAATTTCACTGGATGCATTAGCTACTTCCTTTTCTTCACTGAAATGGCAGTGTTGAGTCCCATGACCTCCCTGGTGTCCTGTGGTTAACACCTTCCCCGCTAAATTCTTCAGACATTAGGGTAGATGACTGATTACATTATTTTGTGATTCATTTTTTTCTTCCTCAAAGTTTAATGTCTTCTCTTCTCTTTCTATGTTGCTTTTTTTCACACAATTACTTTTCTACTTAAGTTTTATGTGCTGAATTGTGTCCGCCACCCCTCACAATTCATATGCTGAATTCCTAACCCCTGTATCTCAGAAGGTAATTATTTGGAGATATCAAAGGACCTTGAAGGAGCTAATTAAGTGAAAAATGAAGTCATTAAGGTGACCATAATTTAATATTATCGGTGTCTTTGTAAGAAGAGAACATTTAGACACAGAGAGGCACAGAAGGAAGGCCATGGGAAGACACTGGGAGAAGACCGCCATCTATAAGCCAGAGAGAGACCTCACAGGCCCCAGCTCTGCTGACACCTTGATCTCAATTTCTCTGCATTTTCTCCAGAACTGTGAGGAAATAGATTTTCATAGTACCCAGTATATGGTACTTTCTCACGTCAGCTCTAACAAACTAATACAATATATAACACAAACACGCACATATACATGCTCCAAATCAACAATTTGTTATTCAGTTTCAAAAACTGACTAACATTTTATCCATATTATAAAGTTCATTAGGAAAAAAATCAATATTTGAATAGAAATTTGGGATAGAAATGAAAATAGTCATCAAGAAGAATTAGCAAAACTGGCGATGAACGTGTCGGTGGGTCCTGCTCTGTTGGGTGTGTTGGTCTGAGTGGAGATCTGAAGCAATGGATAAAGAGCTATGCTGTATTCCTTATCCATGCTCCTGACAGTGACTGAGTACTTAATCCACTACCCTCACAATTACAAGTATCTATACCATCTTAACTGAGTAAGAGACTCTGCCAGGACTACTGGTTACACTGCAAATGTACAATATACTTTCTGTCCTCCAGGAGCTGACAGGGAAGTTGAGGAAACAAGATATGTGCACATAAAACACACATACACACACATACACACATACACACACAGAGCGATGCAAACCAGACAGGATGAGAAACTAATGTCATAAGCTAAAGAAACTACAGGAAGTCCTTCTGAAAGTTCTATAGATATGTAGTAGCTAAAAATGAGACTGGAAAGGAAGAAAAATATATGAATGATATAAAGAATAAAATACCTGATGGGCCATAATTGGGCCCAAGGATAAAACAAAAATTGACCAAGAGATGAGGAGATGGCATCAGGGAGAATTATTTAATTATATATCTTAGAATATATATATTTTTATAATTGTTTAAAGATTTGCTTGGGTCTATATCTTGAGGGAAAAGCCCACTTTATGGAATGGGAGGATGGAGAAAGAGGCAGACGAGGGGTAGTCAGAGTACTTTAAAGAGACCTAAGGCCTTGCAGTAGACAAATTCTACACCAGTCTAAGGTGTGGTAGGAGCAGAAAGTGGCCAATAGTAGAAAACACAGCAGGAGGTTGAAGGAAAACAACCACTAATTTAATCAACAAATGATCATTGTGTCCTTAAAACAGTTATCAGTACAGAAGGAGGGCACAGCTTGACTACAGAATATTAAGAATGAGGAGATTATACATAATGGTCAAAATAAAGGAGAGAAAAACTTAATTGGGAACGTTTAGATTTGCTAGAAAGGAGGAAAATGGAAGAGGTGCTAGTAGGAGAAGGGTCACTTAATTTTTTTAAAAAATCACAATGGAGGGGTCTTGGGATCTTTTAGGGACAGCGAGGAGGAAGTGATTAACACTTCTGTAGAACTGGGGCTCAGAGTGACCACAGCCCAAGGTTCTGAAAAAATCTAATGGGAAAAGACTGGAAGCAATTACATTGAATGTTCTAGATGAAGAGTGACATAGATTACCCTTAAATACTAAGAGGACTGAAGGCTTTCTTATATTTTTCATTTGCACCTTGTTAAATTGTTAAGATTGGCCCGGTACGGTGGCTCACAGCTGTAATCCCAGCACTTCAGGAGGCTGAGGTGGGTGGATGACTTGAGGTCAGGAGTTCGAGACCAGCCTGACCAACATGGTGAAGCCCCGTCTCTATTAAAAATACAAAAAAATTAGCTGGGTGTGGTGGTGCATGTCTGTAATCCCAGCTACTTGGGAGGCTGAAGCAGGAGAATTGCATGAACCCAGGAGGTGCGGGATGCAGTGAGCTGAGATCGCACCATTGCACTCCAGCCTGGGCAACAGAGCAAGACTCCATCAAAAAACAAATTGTAAAGATCTACCAATTTTAGATTCCAGGCAAATAGCTTGCTGCCTGTTCATGTTCCCTAATCTTTATTTGCACATAACGCTAAAGCTACAAACTACATTTTTCATCTGTAAGGAAAATAATGTAGGTAGAAGATTGCTTCTCTCTAAACAGACAGGCACTAGATTGTTGCTATTTGTGCTCATTATTGTTTTATTTTATCCCTCTTTTATCATCTAATTAGGACTTCATCAGGATTTATATCTATTCTTCAGAATGAGATAAGACATTTGAAGACAGAATTGGATAAGGACTGTCTGTTCTAGGATATTCAATTCAATGCATACACTTAAACGTACTACCTACTGGGTGCAAGATACTGTCTGCTAAGAATGTCCTATGATATAAAACTATCAAACTCAGACACTAAATATTTCAATAAGGTTTTTACAGGAAAGCAAGAAACAAACTAAACTTGCTTTTAGAGAGAGGAACATTCAATTGGCTCTAAAAACTGCAGTCTGTTGACACTAGTCATATTTGGCAAATTTGTTCAGAATGTAGGAATAAGCTTAGAAAACTCTGCCTAGCTGGGTATGCTTCATTATTATATCTTCTAATAAGACTTTATATTAGAAATAATTATAATCTTGAGTTCTCAGAAGTTGTAGTTTCAATTTCCACTTTAATCAACCAACCACATATATTTTATTGAAAGTCATCTCAAATAATTTTGAAAATAGGTGGCTTAAATGAATTATTGGAGTTGAAATAAAATGTAAAAACAATTTAGTCCAGTTTTCTACTGAATTTAAGAATCCAAGTTCAACTGTCCTTACACTAAGGTGATCTGGCCTTTTTTTTGACTCCTTTTGGGGATGGGAAACTCACTAGCTTTAGAAGTTGATCATTGTGTCATTAATAAATGCAAGTTCATAATAAAAACAAGTTATGAAAGTTTTGGGGGCTTTTTTTAAGATTCCAACTTCATATTACAAGGTAGAAAGTGTAAGATAGTAAAGTAGCTTGTCAAGCATAAAAAATAGTTTCTTACAATATAAAATAAAACCGTATCTTTCTTATTAACAGAGCACAAGTTCTAAGAAAAAGTGAATTGTAAATGTGTCCAAGAATCAAAAGAGAACATTAGACATTTGGTACAGGGGCAGGTGTTTGTAAACAATGCAGGACTGTCTGAATAATTATCACTTGAGTATGCAGTACCCTGATTCTGATTGGTGGGTTCTGCCAGTTTTCCAGTTTCCGGCCGGTTTTGCTGTCTGCTAGCTTGTGGAGCAGAAGGAGGAAGGGAAGATGGGGTGGAGGAGACAGGAAAGTGAAGAAAGGAGGAGGGATCGTTCGCCTGTTTCCAGCACCATGTCACCCTCTCCTTTTTTTTTCTTCTTTTAGGCAAACCTAAACCTAAAGGGTTATGCTTTAAGAGGGCTATGCCAAATAGGTTTAATAGCTTAGTTGGATAACGAGTTGTTCTCCCAAACACTAAAATTCCGTTCAGTGTCTTTCTTACTCTATGAAAACATTTTTCCCCCATTGGGAATTCGTAATGCCTGATGACAAATCTTAAAGTGTAAGAGGGTTATGCTGTGCTGATACATAAATCCTGATTGAAGTAGTGCAACTGATTAATATCTGTGAGCGATGGGACCGAGACCGGGATTTTCATGTGAAATGTTATGCATAGGCATCGGTATAATCAAGAGGAGTCTGAGGGATCTGAGACTAATCCTCAACCACAGACTTCTCAGTATCAGAAATGGAGCCAGGATGGCCAGCTTAGACCACTAAAGGCATTACCAGCTCTCCAACATATGCTCTATGTAGTGAATCCCCTCCACAATCCTATCAAAAACCTCACTTTTCTTTGGCTCTACCACACTTAACAGAGAAAAATTGAATCCACAGATAATTACTGTCTGGTAAAGACTGATGTGCTTATTGGATAATGTTTTACTATTTTGAAAAATGGATCTTGATTCCAAGGTCCTTATGAAGATATATAAAAATGTAATAATGATTTTTTTTAAAAAAGAAATAGTGGGAGATTTTAATGGTCAATTTAATTTTTATTTATTTTATTTTATTTATTTAATTATTATTATTATTATTATTTTTTAAGACAGAGTCTCGCTCTGTCTCCAGGGTGGAGTGCAGTGGCGCGATCTCGGCTCACTGCAACCTTCAACTCCCTGGTTCAAGCAATTCTCCCGCCTCAGCCTCTTGAGTAGCTGAGATTACAGGCAAGCACCACCATGCCCAGCTAATTTTTGTATTTTTAGTAGAGACGGGGTTTCACCATGTTGGCCTGGATGGTCTTGCTCTCCTGACCTCATGATCTGCCCACCTCAGCCTCCCAAAGTGCTGGGATAACAGGCGTGAGCCACTGTGCCCGGCCCAATGTAATATTTTAAGAAAAAACTAAAAGATAAATCTGAGAAGAAAGAAAAGAATAATAATAGTATAGTCCAAAAGTCATTTTTATTTTTTATTGCTTAAAAGGCAAAAAAAAAGGAGAGGTAAAGCAGAGGAAAATTCCTCAATTTTATCATTATTCTCTTTTTATAGTTTATTTATGGTTTATTATGGTTAAAATATATGCTCTTTATTTAACTTAAATAAAGTTAGAAACATATGGACTCTGTACATCTTTGGAAAAGCTTCTTTATTAAAGTATTTGATTTGGAGTGAATGTCTAGGAAAAAATTTTATTTTTATAAGACAGAAATCTGTATCTTTACAAATTTTATTTCTTTTTTCTTTGTGTGTGTGTGTGTGTGTGTGTGTGTGTGTGTGTGTGACAGGGTCTCGCTCTGTCACCCAGGGTGGAGTGCAGTGGCGCAATCTTGGCTCACTCTTGCCCTGTCACCCAGGCTGGAGTGCAATGGCGCGATCTTCGCTCACTGCAACCTCTGCCTCTTGGATTCAAGTGATTCTCCTGCCTCAGCCTCCTGAGTAGCTGGGATTACAGGTGTGCACCACCACGCCAGGTTAATTTTTTTGTATCTTTATTAGAGATGGGGTTTCACCGTGTTGGCCAGGCCGGTCTTGAACTCCTGACCTCATGATCTGCCCGTTTCGGCCCCCAAAGTGCTGGGATTACAGGCAGGAACCACCGCGCCTGGCCAATTTTTGTATTTTTAGTAGAGAAAGGATTTCACCATGTTCGCTAGGCTGGACACGCTGTATTTCCTAAGTGGCATGTCTTACTACTTTGTCAAGGACAGAATGTGATTAATTGGCTAATGGTAGACTTATGAACTCATGGGGCAACCAGAAATGATACGTTTTAATGTGCTAGATTAGCACTTTTAAGGCAATATAAAATGAGTTAAATTTTAATTGGGGTTTCTTTCCTTTGGAAAATGATTTTTTTAAATGAATACAATCTTAACTAAAATTTATTATTATTATTTTTTTCTTGAAACAGGGTCTTGCTCCACTACCCAGGATGGAGCACAGTGGCTTGATCATGGCTCACAGCAGCCTTGACCTCCCAGGCTCAATTGATCCTCCTACCTTCGCCTCCTAAGTAGCTGTGACTACAGGTACATGCTACTGCATCAGGCTAATTTTTTTCTTCTTCTTCTTTTGTAGAGACAGGGTTTTGCCATGTTGCTCAGGCTTGTCTTGAACTTCTGGGCTCAAGTGATCCTCCTGCCTCAGCTTCCCAAAACAGGTGTGAACTGCCATGCCTGGCCCAAAATGTATTTTTTCTTAAAAATATCAAGGTTTTGGCCGGTGCAGTGGCTCACGCCTGTAATCCCAGCACTTTGGAAGGCCAATGCGGGCAGATCACAAGGTCAGGAGATCGAGACCATCATGTCTAACACAGTGAAACCCCATCTCTACTAAAAATACAAAAAATTAGCCGGGCGTGGTGGCGGGCGCCTGTAGTCCCAGATACTCGGAAGGCTGAGGCACAAGAATGGCGTGAACCCGGGAGGCAGAGCTTGCAGTGAGACAAGATCGTGCCACTGCACTCTAGCCTGGGCAACAGAGCGAGACTCTGTCTCAAAACAAAAACAAAAACAAACAAATAAACAAAAAACAAGGTTTTGTTGTTTGTTTGCGGTTGTTGCTGTTGTTTGAGTCCAGGGAGGCAGAGTTAACTTAGTTTCTCTTACACAGGCTGATATGGTAAGCAGGCAGATCTTCATTCTTATCTTTGAAGGCATGAGAAAGTCAGTTATAGAATTGTAGAAAATGATGTGTGTTCCAGGAAAGATATCTTCCACAATCAGTACATTCATAGCAAGTTATGAATAAAACTTACATAAATTTTAAAAAATGAAAATCACGTGCTGCAATAATTGATCACCTCTATTTCCATGAGTTCAAAGTACGAAAACTTTTGAAGCTTTTAATTCATATTGCCAATAATATTATTATTCTTTCTTTCTTCTCAGATTTTTCATTTAGTTTTTTCTTAAAATATTAAATTGATCTTTAAATGTCATTATTATTATTATTATTATTATTATTTGGAGTCCAGGCTGGAGTGCAGTGGCACAATGTTGGCTCACTGCAACCTCAAACCCCCGGGTTCAAGCAATTCTCCTGCCTCAGTCTCCTGAGTAGCTGAGACTACAGGCACACGCGGTGACATCTGGTAAATTTTTTGTATTTTAGTAGAGACGGAGTTTCACAGTGTTGCTCAGGCTGATCTTGAACTCCTGAGCTCAGGCAATCAGCCCGCCTTGGCCTCCCAAAGTGCTGGGATTACAGGTATGAGCCACCGCGCCCAGCCTCCCCATTATTATTTTTTAAAGAAATCATTATTACATCTTTATATATCTTCACTTTACTTAAAAGATTAAAACAGTAAGCAATAAGCACATCAGTCTTTATCAGACTGTAATCATCTGTGGATTCTTCTCACCTTCAGATATAAGTCTATGGATAGAGGATACAGTTTCTTGGAATAATGAAGAAAACAGATTTAGAAGTAAATCCTTCATTCACTCATACAACTGAAAAAAAATAGTACTCAATTTTGGTTAGTGTGAGATTTTTAACATTCTGTTAGAAGAAGTTTAAATTTGTACTTGTTTGGTAATATGAATAAAAATACTTTAAAACTTTTCATGCTCTGTGAACTCATGGAAATAATTAGAAGTAATCAAAGGCAAATATATTGTCATTCTATACAACATTATTTACAAAATTTAAACAACGGAATCAACCTAAATGTTTAGCAGTAGGGCAAGAGCTAACCATTTGTAAAATGGAAAATTTTGTAGCATTTCAAATATGGTTTATAATTGTATGGCACTGTTAAAATATTTTTGTTATAACATTAAAGAAGAAAGAAATTCTACTAAATATTTAATTGCTGCTGTTAGTACTATTTGTAATATTTATTAATTCATTCAAAATGTTTTCATCTTTGCTGCTGCAAAATTATTTTTCAAATATTGTGTGGGTATGTATGTGTGTGTGCATGCATAAAATCTAAGTAACTCTGAAAAATTGCTGAAGAATAATATATCAAAATGGTTGTGGTGCGATAGCATGATTATTAACTTTTTGGGGGTAATTTTTTCTATATCCACAATATGCATAACACTTTCACAACCAGCAATGACAGAGTTGTGGGAGAACCTAGATATACAACTTTGTCTACATCATGAGGTTAGTTTTGTAACAGAGCAATGTATACCTTTATATGCATATGTAAAAGAAAAAAATTTCTAATGTGAAAAAAACAAAGTGTACAACCTGAGAATTTTTAAGAGCCTTAGACATGACTTTGTGAAACTCATTTATTTTAGATATGAGAAAGCTGAGTGGCAGAGTTGGAAAATATTCTTGCAGGGGCCTGTGAAGTGTTCTTTTCCACATAATGATACCAGAGTCACCAGCTTACTTCTGGTCAAACCAAACATAGCCAGACATTCAGGGCTAAATAAGAGTGTATTCTTTTGATTTAAGTACCCAAAACTTTAGTAAGCTACTTAAGTAAGCTGTTTCTGAGCATCATATAGCCAGGTGTACAAATTTGGGGTGGCTGGAATTATTTTGTAAGGAGACTTTATGCTATAGCTAATATTTAATGTCAACTTGATTGGATTGAAGGATACAAAGTTTGTTCCTGGGTATGTCCGGGTGGGTGTTCTCAAAGGAAATTAACATTTGAGTCAGTGGACTTGGAGAGGCAGACCCACCCTTAATCTTGGTGGGCACCAGCTAATCAGCTGCCAGCGTGGCTTGGATAAAAGCAGGCAGAGGAACGTGGAAGGATTAGACTGGCTGAGTCTTCTGGTCTCCATCTTTCTCCTGTGCTGAATGCTTCCTGTCCTTGAACATTGGACAAGTTATTCAGTTTTTGGACTCTAGGACATACACCAGTGGTTTGCCAGGGGCTCTTAGGCTTTTGGCCACAGACTGAAGGTTGCACTGTTGGCTTCCCTACTTTTGAGGTTTTGGGACTTGGACTGGCTTCCTTGCTCCTCAGCTTCCAGACAGCCTATTGTGGAACCTCACTTTGTGATCATGTGAGTCAATACTCCTTAATAAACATCCTTTCATATATACTCTTATATACTAATATCTATCTATTAGATACTATTAGATACTAATATCTATCTTATTAGTTTTGTCCCTCTAGAGAACTCTAATACACACTGTAAGAGTAGTTGTTTATTTTTTTAATTATATGTCTTGTAAGTGTAAAGAATGGAATTGCCCTCACATTAAGGATTGTATTTATTTATAAGTAAGACATTTTAAAATAATTCAAAACATAGCTGTATGTTTTACATTGTTTACATAGAAAAAAAAAGCTGTAAAAATAGCTGAAAACCATCATACATAGATTGCCCAAAGATCAAACAACAGCTATTTGTTTTGTTGATGTTGCAAAAGTGATTTGAAGAAAGATAGAGAAAGGGGAGTGGGCATAGAGAGAGAGAAAAAAATCTAGAATGGTGAGTTTTAACCTTGGTGCACATTAGAATTACCTGGAAGTTATAAAAATTTCAATGCGCAGGCTGCACCTCAGTCTAACAAAAACAATCCCTGAGAGTAAGATTCGGACACTGGTATTTTTTTTTTTTTTTTTAATGCTCCAGATGATTTCGAAGTGAAGCTAAGTTTGAGAACCACCAGTCTAGAAGTTTTTGATTAATTTGTTTGAGTTTTTTGATATTGTGTAGAATAGCCTCTTATTAAATGTTAAGATTCTCTCCTTTTAAATCCATGTGTGCTTTATCAGTGGCATTATTGGACACATTTACCTTTATTTTTGCTTTCATTTGTGCCTTGTCAACTATTGCCATTGGAATTTTAAATCATCTTTCACGTATGATATCCAAGGCTGGCTGTTGACAAATATTTCTGTTCATTGCATGGTCAAAGACACTTTACAGTGGTTGAGTTCAAGCTACCATGGTCAATATACACCCAAAATGCATTTAACTGGATTATAAACAACTGTCATAATGTCATTTTGCCACATTTTAGATAAGATTCTACTGTAGAAAAATAAAATTGTATGCTTTACCTATTTAGTGAAAGAACAAGAAAAAGTCAAGGATCTTAAACCTTAACGTTTTCTAGGATTCATTCAAATTAGTTCTATTTTTTCCTCATTCTAAAAGGATCATTAACTTAGTCTTCTTTTAAGTGTCTAATACTAGAACAGGGACAAAAGTATAGAGACTTACTTGTTAAAATGATGTACATGTATTTTTAATACCTAATTTTAAGTTATTTAATGAATGGTATACAGAAAAGTGAAGACAGGATCTGTCACAGGATTCTAAATTTTCTTTTCTTGTTTTAATTTGAGAATAACTTCTCAACTGTAATTTATTAAAGTGGGCTATTACAGAATCGGTGCTTTGATCAATGTCTGGTATCTTGCTTGACTACTTATTAAAGTTAGTACTTGGTGACTGTATCTGGTATGCAAATGTCTCTTTTTCTAATAAAGACATTCACACTTTTAGGCTTCTTGCATTTACCAAACTGTCAAATTGATAGCACTAAACAACTTCTTAATGAATGAAATGTCCTTCCAATTGTCACCTGAAGATCTCTTTCCCAAACGCTTTTCCTTCACTTGTTATGAAAAAATGTTTTTAAATGTTTTGGACTGCTAGGAGGAGCAGCCCACTTTAGTGCATAGAGCTTAGGAGTTTTCAAGTAAGCTTAATGGGGGAAAGTGCAAGTCAGGAAACATTTGTTTCAGGGCTAGGCCTCATTTCAGTCTGCAGTGCTATAGAAACTTCAGATGGGCTAAACTTGGAAATTTGTTTCTTTCCATATTTCTGATAGAGACTTTCAACATTTTAGTCAAACCTGAGCATTGGGAACAATACTTGCTGCTATTTTGAATATGTATTTTACAATTGCATCTGAAATCTGATTGGTAATGTCTGTGGTAATGTATAATATAAAACACAAAAAAGAAAAAAGTATTCTGAAATTACTGACATACAGTACTTATTTTGCTCCTATGTGCAACTTTAACTGCTATGGAAGATGAAAATACTCAGATCTTGCTGTTTTAGCAGAATTTTTAAAGATAGAATTTTGAGAATTGTAATTGGGAAAATACCATAAAATTCCAGATTGAACACTATATTTTGATGGTCACATAATCTAAAAAGGATTCTTATGGTCTAACAAATCATATTTTATCAAAATCAAATAGTGTTTTATGTTAAACATGTAAATAGTTTACAAGTCAAGAGAATAATAGTATTTTTAAAAAGAAAAATATCTCGTGTGTTTGTGGGTGTGCATATGTGTGTGTGGAATTGTTAATCTCCCCCCTTAGATTCCATTTTAAACTATTTTGTTAAACTGGTTATATAGATTATGTTCACACATAGCTGGGCACCATGGCTCACACCTATAATTCTAGCACTTTGGGATGCCAAGGCAGGTGGATCACTGGAGGTCAGGAGTTAAAGACCAGCCTGGCAAACATGGTGAAACGCTGTCTCTACTAAATATACAAAAATTAGCTGGGTATGGTGGTGCACACCTGTAATCCCAGCTACTCGGGAGGCTGAGGTGGGAGAATCACTTGAACTTGGGAGGTGGAGGTTGCAGTGAGTGGAGGTCATGCCACTGAACTCCAGTCTAGGCGACAGACTGAGACTCTGTCTCTCTCTCTCTATATATATTTATATATATTATGTTCACACTTTCTCAAACTATTAAATGGTGATAAATCATCAAATGTCACAATAAGTAAGGCAATGTATTGCCTGACATATGCATAAGGCATTTTATAAGTAATAAACCATAAAAAATCATCTGTGTAGAAACCATACACCTTTGCATTGTTTTTGTAAATAGTGAAAATATAGAATGAATTGCCTTTGAACTCACTCTGCAGTCCAATACTACAACCTACATACCTACACATTCACTTCTTTTACATTAATGTAGCAAAATATTTTTTGAACAGATGGCCTTTGCACAATTTTTAAACAATCAATGGACTGTATTTTAATTTACTTAAAAATAATAAAAGCATTCATAGTTAGGATGGGAAAAAGCAAGCACTAGCTTCATCCTAGGCTTCTGACTGAACTTACATGACAAGGATCGAGGAAATCATTCTTTTCATTTAACCAGCTGATATGCACATGAGAGCAAATCAGATACACAACACTAATAAAGGAATTAGCCAGGAAAATAAAGCTGGAAAAATCCCGGGTAGCAAGCTAGGCATGTCTGCTTACTGTTGTTACACTTTTTGTCACTATTCCTAGTTTTACCATTCTAATCAGGTTTTGAAAGCAGAGATTAAATGATATTATAGAAAAGAAAGAAGAAAAAGTATTCTAGTTGAAAAATCCAATCAGGAATCCACACAATTGTGTTTAGAGTACAAATATCTGACTTTGAGGAAGACTACACTACTGGATCATATTGTTGGCAAATCGTGGTTTATTTTTAATAGTATAATTGGTTTTACTGAGCCAGATGTTTAGGTAATGTATATCGTGGAAGATGCTTCATTGAGAAAGAGTTATGTGGTTTTTAAAGAGAAGACAGATGTTAAACATGCAGAGGGGCCCTAAGGAGTAATTTCTTGCTATGATGCTTTATGTAAAATAAAAATCTAAACTGAAATTGTTTCCTCCTTATGTTTTTCTTGAATAGTGTGTGAGAAGCATGGAAAGGTAAGATATCCTTAATGCAATAACTGATTCTAGGAAAAGCGAGGTTTCTGCCTTGTCTTTCTCTCCCTCTGTTCCTTTCACAAACCCCTAATGAATCACTGCTATGTGGAAGGCACAGAGCCTAAAACTTGAGGGCATCAAATTGGAGCCAAGATTCCCTACATATCAATTTTTGGATTTCAGTTTTAATTCATTTATTAGACTTCATAATATTTTTCTCTCTATCTCTTTCTCTCTTTAATTCATTTTGGCTTCTCTCTACAATTCAAAACTTTAAAATTAGATCAATGGATAAGTCACAAATACAGGCTAAGTATAGTAAAGGCTGAACTAGGAAAAGATGTTTGGGGACATGTAGTCTGTACACCAACCATATAGATATCAGAATGTGTGCAACTGTGAAGAAGTACTTACACGATCTGTTTCAGTGAAGCTCATGGGGGTATAGTTGTGGGAAGCTGAGGGCTACCAGGAGCCATTATAGTCACAGAAATGATAAGACAGTAGAGATCTGAGCAGCGTGCAGACACTCCTCATATGGATGAAGTTGCGGGACTGTTAGTATCACAGTGGTACTTTTATTTTTCAAGCATTTATAACATTATTAACACAAGACATATTTAAGAAATACCAACTGTTTATACCACTTTGGATATTGGACAGAAAAAGAAAGGTCACTCTTAGCTTTAAGAATAGGCCTGGTGGTGTTACGTTTGTGAGAAAAAATACTGCCTGATGACTGGAATTTTAAGAAATCTGAAGATGAAGGTGACACTGAGAAAATCATTATAGAAACAAAACTATATTAAATAATGGAGTAGTTGAGTCCTTCACTGAGAAGCATCTTTAATAAGAAAGATAATATGCTATTTATACATGGGTATAGAAGAGGATATGATGAGATTTTGGAAAAATTTCTCTCTCTCATTGAGAGAGAAAGAGAAAAATGCAAAAATTACACAAAGATTATCTGAAACGGACATTTTTGTTATTAAAACATTTCTTTTTTCATTGGTTCATATTACACAGGTTTAATACATGTGCAGCTATCAAGGCAAGTGTAAGCATGCTTTCCTACAGAGGATCACAAGCTGGGTTTTTTTTTTTACTTTTTATAGATATAGGGAGTAACATGCAGTTGTATTACATGGATATAATGCACAGTGGTGAAGTCTGGGTTGTAGCTTACCCAATCACCTAAACAGTGAACTTTGTCTCCAATAGGTAATATTTCATCCTTTACCCGCCTCCCATTATCCCACTTTTCAGGAGTCTCCAATGTCTATTATTTCACTCTGTGAAATACAAATATTTTTTTAAAAAGGGAGAACCCCAAATATCACCAGGGCTCAACTGTCTATTTGCAAACATCTAATTTCTTTCTATTGTGCAGATATTCTGAAATTACGTTCAAACAGAAGTTATTTACACAATGTTAAGAATAGGAAAATCAATAAAAATAAATATTTACACAAAGAGGGACACAGACACTTCTCTACATATCCTTAAAGTACTACCTAACAGATACACTGCTTGGAGTGCTTCAATGTTTTTTTTTGTTTTTTGAGCATCATTAGAATTTGTCAAATAAAAATCAATCACCGTCTGAAAGATTCCCTGTCCCTATTACAGCTCCATCAACCTGTCACTGTTGTGGTCTTGTGCAAGCTGCCAGCCAATTACAAATCAACCTTAACTATCTTCTATCTTAGAATCTCAGTTTATAAACAGACTTTACAAAAGCATCTTAGAAAAATATTATACTGTGTTTTACTGGAAAGGAGGAAATTTAAGCTAAAAATATTGTTTACTTTCTTTACTATTCTCCAACTCAGGTTTTTTTTTTTTCTTTTTTTTTTAAGTAATACTAGGTTAGAAAACATAAAGAAATTTTTCTTTATGACAGTATTTTGTATTTATTGATCCAAAGTCAGTTTTGTTTTTAAAACAATTGATGGTTTCTCTTTGGTGATTCAGGAACATTTTGCATGTTTTCTGGGAATTTTGGTGGACCAGGCACAGGCAGGCTTGTAAATAGGCAGAAGGCTAAAACTTCTTTTCTTCTGAGTTCTTAATGTTGACTTGTACCAATATAAAATCCTCCAAAATAAGACAAATAATTTGGGATATTAAGTTTTATTTTATGTAAGGAAGGAGATGCAATCAGGAAATAATTAGATAATTTTCAGAGGCAATGATTAACCATTAGAAATTGTATTGTTAGTAACACTCCAGTGGAAGGCATTTTGGTTCTCTTGTCATTAATTAAGGAAGTCTGAAACCAGAGCATTCTGTTATTTGTAGTCTTTGGTAACACTGTGCCAAGGAAGATGACAACTGGAACATACGATGTGGTCACCTTAGAAATATCTTTATGTAGAAGGAAGAGGCATAGCATGGGTACATTTAAAGATAAATGTACTTATTATTGCAAACTTCCTCCTAGATCAGTTTGAAACCAGAACTATGTCCTAACATTAACATTTTATTTTTCACTCTACTCCTGTTTATTTACCCTTTCCAAGTGCTGGGGGTGCTAGTAAATGATACGGCGACCAGAGGTTAAAGATTGATCATTCTTTCAGCCAGTTATTGAACATTTATTCTAAGAATTGAGAGGGGGAACAAAATTTTAAAAAAAGATATGCCTCTGCCCTCATGAAATCCTCTGTCCTCATGAAATAAATAATCAATTCCAAAATACCAAATTAATAATGATCATCATCTTCACCATAGCAAACACTTATACAGCACTTTCTAAATTAACTTATTTTATCCTCAAAGCAATCCTATGAAGTACCACCTTCATTTTATTGGTAAGGGGATAGAAGACAGAGAGAGGTTTAGCAATTTACTAAAGGGAACAAATCAAGGGAAGTTAGAAACCAGGCAGTCTGGCTCAGAATCCATGCAGTAATCCATTTCCCAACACAAAGGCAAGGTGTTCTAATCCTGATTATTAATTGTACTTTAAAGCAATATTTCCATGATTGGAACATTTGCCACATATTTTAAGTAACTCTTTTGGAAGTCCTGGGGTTTGATTTTAATAAAACTTTGCCCTAAAGTAAAATACAAATGTATTTTGGAAGAAAATAGAATCCCTTAATTTCTCCTTCCTGTATATCAATCAGATTATTTGAAGTTCAAGAAGATTTTTTTTTCTTGATTGGTCTTTTATCCTAATAATGAAATTGCACATTTTGCTGAGTATAAATAGGAATCTGGTTAGTTTCATTAGAAACTCAGCAGTTCCAGAGTCCAATAATTTTTAATTAATCACAAAATACTTATGGAGCTTTAGGCCTGATAATTTTTTAGCTTAATATACAGCAGTCTTCATGCAACTCCACGGAATTTACTACAATATTAATCTTCAGAATTACAAGAGAGTTTATTTGCTGTCTGTCTCACAGTTATTAAATGTAGTTCCTCTATTTATGTTGAGAAAAGGCTTATTTAAGTGTTCTTGATTTTTTTTTTTTTTTTGATGCTTTAAATTGGAAATTGGTTTGTGACAAACATTTTTCTTCTAAGGCTATTACCAAAAACACACATAAGGAAGTGCTAAATTAATCTTCTGTGCAAAAATTGGTTAAATTCAAGAATATTACATGCATCATTGATGCAAAGTATATCTAAATAGAGAGAAAGATAAAAGATTTGTGTGCCTACCTGATGTGAGGTTATGGACTGTGATCTTATCTACAGATATCTAATTTTATTCCCTAAAGATTGGTTTTCATTTCTGGCATAATGACACCCATGATGTGTGTAAAATTAACAATTTGTAGCTAGCTTTGCAGGCAGAAATATAAACCTTAATGAAAATAATATACTGCATAATTATCATGGCAGGAAGCAATTATAAGCAATGCTTTATTCTGGGAGAATAAAAGCATTTGTTCATTTTAGATATTTGTGTTTCTCTGAAAGCATTTACATGTAAAAATAGTTGATTGCAGAAGTTTATGAGATGTCCTCACCTTGGTAGCTGAAATTCTGCAAGTGCTTTACCACATTGCTCTTTGAAATAGGGATATGCAACCTCTAGTTTCTAAATGTTGACAAATTTATGTTCACCTCCATCCTGGGCTATTTTTTCTGATGACAGACACATGGATTTCAAAACAATAAAGACACACAAGGTAGTCATTTGTATTAAGTGGAGGGAGATATTGCAACAAATATAGACAGAATACCATTTCTACTGAGATTTGGAATTACTAGGAAATTATATTAAGCATATATAATTACATATGACTTTCCACAGACTGGAAATCTAAAAACATATTTATAGATTTTTAACAAAGAAAAACATTTCTATTCCCATGCAAAAACACAGCAATCATTTCAATTGTTGAAGGGAAAATAATAGTGTTGGTTTCAATGATCCTTGAACATTGATAAGCACCACAGGAGCAGGTACATGGGGATTCTTTCATAAGATTTTTCTTTCCTTCAAATAAATAAATCTGATAATAGATGTTCTGATGAAAAATGATTTTCCATTTCTAAAAATGCAACACGGGTTTATACACAAACAAAATATTTGCTGTTTTTTAAAAGCATTCATTTGTAAAGCATAATCATCAACTTTACAAATGAGCCGGCAACTTAGCGCATTGTGAGAGTTTTAGGTATAAAGGTAAATACATTTAAATTTATATATTTAAAGCTCTATGAAAATCATGTGAAGAAAAATACATAATTAAAAAGTTATTAAAAAGTAACAGTATCTTAACAAAAATAATAAATATATGGGGGATAAGAGTTGGAAACCACAATAATAATAATATATACAATATATATATTACATATCTGCATTTCTGTCATGCCAATTTATTTAACTGTTCTGAACCTCAGTGACCCTTACAAAAATAGCAATGGGAATTCTTGCTAAAGAGGTGACACAAGACTGGGCTCATGCCTATAATCTCAGCGCTTTGAGAGGCCAAGGAGGCAGGATTGCTTGAACCTAGGGGTTGGAGATCAGCCTGGGCAACATAGCCTGTTCTGTCCATAAAAATAAAATCATTAGAACTGTGGTGGCATGTGCCTATAGCCCCAGGTACCTGGGAGGCTTAGGTGGGAGGATCACTTGAACCTGGGAGGTAGAGGCTGCAGCAGTGAGCCATGATTGTGCCACCATACTACAGCCTGGGCAACAGTGCAAGACCTCATCTTAAAATGGAAAAAAAAGAAAAAAAAAAAAGCAAAATACCCATGTATATACACACAAAAAGTGGTGACACAAATGTTTTAAAAGATGTGTGAATATCCAGACTGTTTTACCTAAAGCAATTTAGAATAATGCGATCGAGCTCTCTTTTCCTTATTAATTATTTCCCTTTTCCCCAATCCATGCACAACTCTGCTATTTCAGGGTAAAATATTATTAATGCCAATGTGGCAGAGTTGACATACATATGTCAGTAATAGGTAGAAAAAAATGTACAAGTCCCTGAGCAAGTGCACCATTTTTGGTACCAGAAGCTCCCGGGGTCATTTCTATTTATGATAACCATCAGCTATCCCTGAAGATAGGTGTTGTGGTCTGGGAGAACTCATTATTTAGTCTCTTAAGTTTTGCTTGATAAGTAGGATGACTTCTAGATTCAGGAATTAGAAAACAATTATGTAATCCTTGTGTTAGATCACTGAAAAACTGAGTAACCACTCTCACTTTGTGGGACTTTTGAAAGTTAAAATATTTGTCAACGATTCATACTTGTATTTCCCAAGTCTAGAACAGCAGCAGAATCTTGTAAATTGCTTCTCAGGTATATCCTCTGCAAGGATATTCAATTATATCTTCTATCCTTCAAAGAAGGAACACCGTAGAAAGAAGTCCCATGACCCTTCTTCATTGACTTAATAGACATGCACTTTATTTTAAAAACCATGGAATCTCTGTGTCCAGAGAATGGATTATGACTTCACACCTATGCAGAATTATTCTTACATACAGAATTCCCCAAATCAACTTTGTTAGCACTTAATGGATCCTAACTCAGCTTTTCATAGAAACCTTGTTGCATAACTAGATTATGAACTAATACTTTTATCTACTGGATGAGTATCTGATAAGGCCTTGCCATCATTCCCTTTACTAAAGATGTTGACTGAGAAGTTGGTACCATCCTAGAATGATTATTTTCCTTAAGTTTCATTTCCTCTCTTTTCTGTTATGAATAGACTATACCTATTACATAAAATATGCAATACAATTATACTTTTTAAACGACTCCAATCTATTTTCACAGATATGGCTCTTGGGGTCCACAGCCATTAGATGCCTTGTCCAACGTCACAGAAATACTTTGCCTAAGGTCACAGCAAAGTATGGCAGAACAGCTCTTCTCATGTGCATTTCAGGGCTTTTCACTCCATCTTCTAATTTAATACCAGTATTTGACAAACAGTCATGTGAAAACATCATTATCATTGTCTGTTGTGTAGCCACTTATTCCTAATACATAGAGTTCTAGTTAAAATGTAAGAAAAATATATTAATATTATTGGAACTCAAATTGAATACGGAAAATGAGAACCCCTTCCCCGCATTACAAGTATCTACAAATGTTACTCTACATGAGCAGCTATATTCAACAATATATTAACTAAAATAAGAAACAAAGATGTACACATTTTGTGGAGAGGATACTAAAGTGTGAATTGATTGAAACATATACCAGAATCATTTGAGGTGCTCATTAAAATGTAAATTCCTCTGCCTTGAACCAGAGTACTGACTCAGAATTTCTAGGAGTGGGAACATAAATTGTATAGTTTATTATAAACTCTATATAATTATTAGGCACAGAAATTAGATATAAGATGTTTAAGGCTTATACAATGTCATAAGAATTGTTAAACACAATTCTTAATATTTATCATGTTTTATACAGTGCAAATTTGTTCCCTTAAATTTATATATATTTTTTGGTAAAATGAATATACCCACAAGCAATTCTATGCAGAAATCTCCAAAGAGTTGAGTTAATTTTTAAGGTTGTCTTATATACCCTATATATTAAGAATTCTATTGCAGAACAATATGTATTTATATCTTTGCTGGGTAACATCTTTGTTATTCAAACAGCTCTAATCTATTGAAGTAAACTCTTAGTAACTAGTCATTAATTCTTGGAATACTATTGTAGTTTTCTTCAGGGAATCCTTTGACTGATGGACTGTCAAAATGTGGATGGGAAAGCTCAAATCTGGAATATGGAGTGCTGCACAAGAAGAATATCATGTTGCTGTTTCAAGCTGCTTATAAAAGCAGCTTTATCTGTAATATTGCTTTCACAAAGAATCATTACTACAAAAAATTTCAACAATATAGCATACATTAAAATTTGCCTTATTATTATTGATGGGTTCTAGTTTTATTATATCTTTTTCTCTTTTCTGTAAGTCTATACTTTGACAGATGTGTAAACAGAGGCTTGTGGAGAGAAAGTTATTTGTCTAAATTTACTGGCATATTATATATAGAAATGAGTTGTTCTTATTCATTTAGTCTTCTGCTGGTATATGCCTAAAAGTAAAGAAGACAAACTCTTTGTTTTTAAGTTGCCTCAAGTAGAAAGATTATATGTAAAGAGGCAATTTCAGCATTTCAGCATAGTTTTATAAATGTTCTGATGGGATAAGTACAGGTTGCAAGGGGAACTTTGGGAGAGATGCCTAATTCAATCTGGTGGCTTCGAGGGAGGATTTGTATAGAAGATATCTATGTGGGCAAATGAAAGAAGAGTAGGCATTAGCCTGGTAAAGAAGTTGGCAAGATGGGGATAGGGTATTACATGGAGAGGGGCCAGTTTCTGCAAAGGCTGGAATAGGATTGTGCCTGGAGTATCTGAAATACTGTGAGGGTTCAGTTTGGCCTGAATGTAGAGATGGAAGAAAACATGAGTCAGATCATTAAACTCTTTAAAAACATGTTGAGAATCTTGGTCTTCCATCTGCTGATGATCAAAAGACATTGAAGATACCGATTTCCATTTCAGAATGATCACTAGGTCTGTGGAATGGATTGAGATTGAGATGGAGCAGAATTGAAAGCAGTTTGATTTGTTCTAAGACTAAAGAAAATGATAACTCAAATCTAGATGATAGCTAGGCTTCATGTATACATAAGTAGTAGAACTGAATGGGAGTAGTGATTTATGTGGGCAGTGGGGAAATGAAGAGTATAGCACGGTTTCTCACATCTTCAACAATTAATTGAACAATGTTGCAATCTGAGATAGAAAATACAAGAGGAAGGGTTTTCTGGGCCTTTTACTACTTCAGTATTTTTTTTTCTAAACTATTCTTGAACGTACAATGTGCATATTCTTTATAATAATGGAAAGGGGGAATGTTTACTTATTTGTCTAATGATGATCGAGCTTTTCTCTTACAGATGTGTCAGAATTCTATTTTAGAAGAAACATTAATAACATTAGAACCTCTAACTATGATAAGATATGGCTTAATCAGGGTCTAAAATAAACCAAGAATATACAAATTCCATATTGCATGACATTTCTAATCCAAATTTAATTGTATAGTGGATAGATTGAAGCATTTCTTTTTCTAAATATTATTGCAACTGCCAAATATCTTTTCACAAAATACTTTACCTTATATAATTTTTTAATGGAATATACTCTCTTTCATTATCTTGTAGTAATTTGGCATATTATCTTTGTTTACCAAAAATTTATTTCTGAACTGTGTCTGCATTATTGACCTTTAGAGCCAAGTGCAGTTTCTGGTGCTATGTACATTTACTAAAATACATCTGAGTTTTATTTTATGGCATTACTCTTAGGGTTTGCAACATACTTTTTTACACGTCTCAAATGTTGGCAAATAATTTCTCCTTAAGAGACTTTTTTGATTGTGAATACAATTAGTTTATCATTTAAAAGTGAGATATCAACTTGATGCAGTCTCTTTTTATACAAACATCAGGATGTGATTATCCAGAAAAACAAAGTCCTTTTCTGCTTCCCCTCACTCTATTTTTTTTCACTTGGTAATCAAGTTTCTTCAAAGGAGGTCATCTTGTCACTAACTCTTGACCACCTCAAAATCATGCTTCTACATACCACAGAATAGTTTTTTACTCTTTCACTGGAATAACTTCCTTGTTATCAACTCCAGTGACCAATGTTTAGTTCTTGTATTTCTTTAATTCTCTTCGAAGTCAATACTGTGAAACATGCCCTTGTTCTTGAATTCTTCATATAATTTTCTCACGTTTTATTATTTTTTCCTTTTGACATTTTTATCTCAGTTAATTTTATTGGCTTATTTTCTGCTATATTTCCTTAAACGTTGGTGTTTGTACTTCAGGGAACCCCATTTCTCACTCATTATGCTCTCTGAGGAAACTTGGCCATATTCATATTTTTAACTGCTACCTCTTGTGCTCGTAACTTTCAAAGAGATGTCTGCAGCCTTGATGAATAGTTACAAATGCTGACTCCTTAAGAGATACGTCAAATCTGTCCAAATAAAGAAACTGACCATCTTTTTCCTTTCCTTATTACCTTTTTCTACTCCTTCATACCCAATTTATTTCAGAAATACTGTTATCTGCTTAGACTCTCAAGCCATCATAAGTATTCTATCAAAATCAGATAGCGATTGGGCGCGGTGGCGCACGCCTGTAATCCCAGCAGTTTGGGAGGCTGAGGAGGGTGGATCACCTGAGGTCAGGAGTTTGTGGTCAGCCTGACTAACATAGTGAAACCCCGTCTCTACTAAATAGAAAAAAATTAGTAGGGTGTGGTGGCACATGCCTGTAATCCAAGCTACTTGGGAGGCTGAGACAGGAGTATCGCTTGTACCCGGGAGATGGAGGTTGCTGTGAGCTGAGATTGTGCGATGGCACTCCAGCCTGGCAACAAGAGCAAAACTCCGGTCTCAAAAAAAAAAAAAAAAAAAAAAAAAAAAATTCAGGTAGCTTAATGTTTAAGAATGTGGACTCTATAGTTGATCTTCCTGGGTTTATATCCCAGTCTTGTAACTTTGGGCAAATTTTTCAACCTTTCTGAGTCTCTGTTTCCTCATCTGTAAAATACAGATGATAACAGTTATACCACATAGGATTGGTTTGAGGATTAGTTTTTGATAAAGATTTAGAACAGTGCCTAATATAGTATATGTAAATTATTATTAATAACCTTCTCCTTCTGTCACTTGCACAGCTTATATCTAATCTATCTTCCAATTTTATTTATTTACTATATTTCCTACTCATCTCTCCTTTCATTTGTCTTTACTTTTCCTGCTGTCCATAAGAAGAAGGACATACCATCTTTTACTTCTTTATTTGCAGTGCCCAATGCATAGTACGCTCTCAATTGCTGTTCAGTCCTAAATAAATTAATGGATTAGTGTCATAAAATCTGGTTCTGAAAAGGTGACGCCAAAACATTTTGCCAATTACTAGAATGTTTCTATATCCTCTTGAGGAAATTGTTTCAAAAGATTGATCGTTTGGTCACAAACATATTGGTATATTTGTTAATTAGTTTTACTGTTTGCAATGCTGCGGTAATGTGACAGTACTAATGGCGAGCTTGCAGACTAATCAACATTCAGTATAACAACTTAATATTTTGGTACCTTGGGCAAGTTTTTGTAGCATTGAGCTACTCACATACAACTTCTCTGAATTCGATTTTCTTCTCTAAAATGAGTAAACTGGATTACGCTGGTCTCGATAATCCTTTAACATTTATGATTCCAATCAATTTGAGCAATTACTCAATGCTTAAAATGTGAGACACTGAGAGGAACACATCGTGTAGAAAATTTCAAGCAGGAGAATACTAGACTGATAACCTTGGTTTCCCTGCCTGTTGCTTCGTTCGATGAGACGGCTAGTAGACAGAATTTTAAGGAAGGCAGCTCTTTAAATTGAATTCTGCAAGATTTCTCCTGTCTTAGCATTCATTTGCATCTGTTTCAAGCACCAAACCTTTCTGTCCAAAACTGCAAAAAATTTTAGCTTAAGCTGATTATCACATTAAAGTGTTGAACTTGAGCCCAAGAAGGGCTTCACAGAAACCGAATCCCTACCATTTAGGATGATATTGGCTCTTAAAAATGACAAGTTCTACATTTTACTGTCGCTTTTCCCTCTGATTATTTCATTGGAGGATTTTTAAAGGCAAAATATTTTACATCAAATTTGATTCATCATTCCACTTCAAGTAGCAAGTCTTAAATGCAACCTTTTAAAACTACTGAATAGTTAAAATTTCTTCTGCTGATTAATATGGCAAGTTTTTGTGTAATAAAAATGAACTGCAAAAATGATTTCTGGGACTTGGGAAAATATTTTTCTGTGGAAACTAAGCAGTGCTTATATCAATGTTGAATTATTTATGAGTTAGCCATATTAATGCTAAATTTTAACTGAGAACGACCCAACAATTTTGGCCAACACGCTGTTTGCTTAAAATTATTATTTTATGAAAGACATTCACATTATGATTTCAGTAGAGAAACAGGAAAGTCATTCCAGTTCTATCACAGTCTATGGAAACTTGTTTTGAATACAGCATGAAATCATCTATTTTATGTTAGCATTGTCCTTCATCTGAGAACTTTCTGCTCCAAAGGACGGTGGATTTTTCACAATATGTCCTTAGGAAATAAAAGTTACCATTCATTAAGGCCTTGCTTAATTTTCTCTTGGTTACCAAGAGCAAATCAATTCATGAACTCACATTCTGATGCAGAAGACTTACGTATCATGTTTCAAAGGTCACATTTAACTAAAGCTGAACTCTAGTGTATGGCAGCTCACTGTTTCATAGACTGGAATCTGCCGTGTGCTCAAAAGCGTAAACTATTGTATTGTCGTAATTATCCAATAGAATTAGAATTTCAAACATGCTGTTATTTCAAACATGCTGTTCTTTCCTCCTGAGTATAAATTGCTGTTCCTATCAGGCTATTTTCCTAATTTTTAAATTCAGAAAATACTGTTAAAACCAGATACCAAATGATCATAGAATAGCCTCTAGCATAAATCCTATCCTTAAGTTGGTGGCTAATATTCAGCCCTGAGTCTCTGCTTTTCCATTTTCTACCTGGATGATCTTCAGAAGCTTCGCTCATCTGCCTAAGACTTTGTGTTCTCATCTGCAGAATGAGAAGAACTGACTACTCTGCAAGCATAGTTGCTGACCACTTGGAATTGTCTGGTAGATGAAAAGTGAGATATTGTGTGCACAATGCCTGGCAAATACAACACACTCAGCTAATTCTATCTATTATCACTGGTCGTAGTTGAATGGTTATCACCATGAAAGTCATTTGAAAATTTATTAGAAATTACAAGTTTTGCTTATGGTAGTGGTATGATTATCATTTCATCAAAGAACACAATTATGCAGTTAGAGCTAATCATATTCTCATAAAAAGTGCTTCAACTTCTGAGGGATGTATTAACATTTCCAATTTTTTTCAACCACTGCTTAAGTCTACTTGGCAGTAATGCATGTACATGCACATACACACACACACACACACACAGACACACACACACAGTACTTACTCTATGAACTTTGGCTATCTCACTTATCAATATTTTATATACTCAAATAATTTGTAGACCAAAGGGTCTTATCATAATGCTATGGACTATTCATCTCCTTTTATATTATCATTCCCTGTTGGATATAATCATTTCCTAGATACTTTAATTTGCTTCTCATCAGACTAGGTTGAGTATACACAGACAAGGAGGGTAGATATTTTAAGGAAATGGGCAACTGTTAAAAAGGAAAAAACACAGGAATTTAAGGCCCAAAGTATCCCACCTATAAAGGACAAATTCATCAGCTCACCACTTGAAAAGCTCAGAGAGGGAACAGTTGACTCAATCTGTTTCACCATAGGATGCAGACCATTATTTTCAATGAAAGAATCATTCAAGTGAAGATATTATAAGAAACTTTGTGGCTAATTAGCTGTTCACATATATCCTACAGATCCCATTTAGTTCTTCCTGATATCCAGTTATGCACAGATATATAAAATTAATTCTGAGCTGAAAATAAGATATTAATGTTCCCCTCCATTACTGTGGGTGAACAGTTAGGTTGAGGATGTGTTTGTGTGTAGGAGGAATAGGTTTCTGGAGCTTCTGATATCACCAAGAATGCTATAATTTAAGGGTGTGATGGTTGTGCCTCTCTGACTGTCGTATCCCAGTACCTATGACTGTAACACCTCTCCTTTTGTGAATCATCAGGGCCATTTATATTCTTGTCCTTGCAGAGTTTTCTAGTTACTTTTATTTATGCCTGAAATAAAATTTTACCTTATGAGAATCAGATCATAATTAGTTGGAGGTATATCCTGTTGTCGATTTTCAAGTTATATGAAAACATAACCAAACATGCCACAAAAATTTGTATGACAATTTTGTAAGGTCTCTGAAAAAGTTGGAGATCTGTGAAAAAATCATTAATAATAAAGATATCAGGGGAAACATTAATAAAAATTTTTATTGTAAATTTTCTCTGCCAGGTTGCAGAAAGTTAGCCAATTAAGACTTTTGTAAATTTCAAATCATGTATTTCTTCAGGCGTTTGGAATTTGGTATTTAGGAACCACTATAGAAGAATTATTCTTCTTTAGTTGCTCATTACTTCTCAGAGGCCTCTACATCTGCCAGCCGAACTAGGATGACACTGGATGTTGACATTAAATTTAATTCACATAATTTTTACTGAGCACTTATTAAGTGTTACCATTCCATGAGCTGGAATTCAGGAACAATAGAAAACAAAGTTCTGAACCTTCTAAGAAGCCTACACTACAGATGGAGAAACCTGCAAATATATAACAATATAGATCTAATGTAGTAAAAAAGTTGGTGGCACAAATAGTGAGTATGTTAGCAGTCATAAAAAGAAGAAAATTATAGGTGTTGACAGGTTAGGGAGAACTCCTTGGAAAAGGCGAATTTTGACTTTTTACATGAGGAGGGAAATAAATGGATACTTCAAGTGGTACCAACAGCATGATTAAAGGCAGGGAAGTGAAACTGAAATATCGATTATATGAATTGTTTTATACCATCATTTTGTATATGATGTTAAAGATATCTATAACACTAAGTCTTATTTCTTCTACGTAATTACACATTTGGAGACCTACTGTTCAATAAATCATAGAGAGACTGTATTTAAAAATAATCTCATAAATTTCAAAATAGCAAGAAAAGATGAATTATAATGCTTGTAGCACAAAGAAAAGATAAATACTTAAGGTGAGAGATCTCCCAATTACCCTGATTTTATCTTTATGCATTATATGAATGTATTACACTATTACATGTACCCCCAATATATGTACATCTGTTATGTATCAATTAAGATATCTGTCTGTATAGCTTTTTCTAAG
This sequence comes from Macaca fascicularis, assembly GCF_037993035.2. Classification (NCBI taxonomy): domain Eukaryota; kingdom Metazoa; phylum Chordata; class Mammalia; order Primates; family Cercopithecidae; genus Macaca; species Macaca fascicularis. The sequence goes on along the minus strand of NC_088377.1, from coordinate 162,172,934 downwards.
TAACACACACAATGTTTTGAAAAGCATTTCTCATTGATTGGAGTAAGCGACATAGAGGAAAAATGAAAGAATAGCAGCCATCCTACAAAGTTCGGAGATAAAATCCTGGATTGTAAACTTCAAGAGCTGGATAGTTAGAGATTCACATTGTTGGTTTATCAATATGCACAATAACATTTGCAAAACATTAATTAATAACATTGCAAAATCTCCAACTGAAATGAAGATACTAGAGAGACAAATCTCTACCCAAGTAACCCTGCTTTATGCAATGTTAATACATTACAAATTCCTTAGAGTGATTTATATTTCATGTCTCTGAAACAGGTAAATCTGTTATTAATATTGTAAGTCTAGGTCATTTGCAGGTACATATTTTTTTCCAGGTAATACTCTTTCTATGTGCAAAAGTGTAATAAATCCTGTCTCTTCACAATTTGTTCTTTAGTAGCAAGTCCTCATTCTGCATCCCAATAAAGTAAAATGTCATAGTGAGTAAAGCACTATACCCACATAACTGATGAGATCTTAAAAGAACCTGCCAGAAAAAGACTTTGAAATAGAGATAAAAGGGAAGCAAATTTCTGGCTAGTGATCTATCTACCTAAAGAGAGATCCTTAAATGTTGAAATAGTGTACACACAGTAAGACCTCTCTGTTTTCCCTGAGCGGATTTCTCCTGTGCTTCTTGAGAGAAGGCTCTTTATTGAGTTCTCTTCTCTCTAATTATGCATGCAGAATGGCTGGGTCACCTTAATCTGGTAGGAAATCAGAGTTTCTGTGTGTTTTTACTGTGAGGTGATCAGGCCAACACTTAATACAAAGATTGTTCATTGTGAAGACTGTTTATCCTCTTTGGCTCTCTGGGGGAATTTATTCATTTTAGTATTCTCTATGCCCCTCACTTTGGATGCATTGAGAGATGGGAGGGCAACAAATAGTGTTGGAGGGACTTTTGGCACTATTCTTCACCTAACATCAATCTCTTTGAAGTAATACACAAGATGATGGTATAGAAACATTTGTATAAATAATCAGTACTCTACAATAACTTACATGTGTCAAGAATTCAAGATTATGTTTGATTCAAGAATTATCGAAGTAGCAGTCATTTCTAATACTGTTCTTCTCAGTTTTAAACTCCTTTGTGTTTTAAACACTGAAAATTACAATTTTTATGTATAAGCAATATGGCATATTTAATGCATTTTTTAAAAATTTGAATCATTTTTGTCCATCAGGGAAAATATCTCTCTGGATTTTGTTTATAAGTATACTGATTTAACAACTATGTGCTGTAGTAAAGCCAGCAAATTTTCTGGCAGATCTGTTCATATTCAGGGATATTGAGCAGCTCAATTGGAAACTTAATCTGACTTAAATGTTCTCTGAAATAACTGTCATTATCTTCACATTTGATTTACACTGTATACCTATTTAAATATGCCATTAAATTACATCTTTGGAAGCACACAAAGTCTGCTTTTACACAGAGATTTTAATCTCCACAGTTATATAAAATAAATCTTGAGCAAACAGTTGGATTTTGTAGAGAACTCACTGTGCTGAATTTGCAAGAAGCTGACTGACAGATTTTATTTTCAAGAAGTAGAAAGCTTTGTCAATCAATTGTTACTTTATATTAAGAATATTCAAAGCAAGAGCCAAATGCAGGAGCATACGCTTGTGATCCCGTGATCCCACCTACTCCTGAGGCTGAGATGGGAGGATTGCTTGAGTCCAGGAGTTGAAGACTAGCCTAAGGAACATAGCCAGACCCTGTCTCAAAAATCATATTCAAAGCAGGAAAAAATATGAATATGTTTATGTCCCCTCAGATTGAATATGATGGTCAATACTGTGAATTATTCACTATTACAATCACCCCAAACCCAAATCCTCTATGAGTTTAGTTTTTAAAAATTAATCTAGGTGTAGCAGGAGGCATAACAAACCACTAGGGGTCAGCAGACACTGGGAATATGAGGCACTCTTGCCCCTGTGTGGAAATCAGAAGATACAAGACCTGCAGATCCCTGGTGGATGTATTAATAGAACAGAATTGTTCTTTACCATACACTTAAATTTGCATTCAGATTATAGTGAAAGCAGAGTACCATACAGCTAACGTGGGACCAATCAGGACTTCATAGATTTTCAGTGTTTCATTCTTAGATCCACTTCCTTTGAGTATGGGAGTGAAGAAAGGGGATTAGGAGAAATTGAGAAATCCCAAGTAACTGTAAAGAAGGAAAGGTGGACCCATCTATGGAGGAATCAGCAGCTAACGATGTATAATTCTATGGCTAACTCCATAGATTTATGAGACTTTTCTCTAATCCAGAGCTTCTTAATGTATGGTCTCCAGACTAGAAAATATCAGCATCTCCTGGTAATTTGTCAGAAATGTAAATTCTTGGCCGGCGCGGTGGCTCACCCCTGTAATCCTAGCACTTTGGGAGACCGAGGCGGGAGGATCACTAGGTCAGGAGATCGAGACCACCCTGGCTAACACAGTGAAACCCTGTCTCTACTAAAAATACAAAAAAATTAGCCGGGCGTGGTGATGGGTGCCTGTAGTCCCAGATACTCCGGGGCTGAGGCAGGAGAGTGGCGTGAACCCGGGAGGCGGAGCTTGCAGTGACCCGAGATGGCGCCACTGCACTCCAGCCTGGGCGACAGAGCGAGACAAACCAGAAACTCTGGGGCTGGATGCCAGCAACCTGTGGTCAGTAAGACCTCCAGGTGATTCTAATGCAAGTTAATATTTGAGAACCACGGCTCCAACCTATACTCGAAATGGTGTGAAACTGGCCAGGAATAGCAGGAAGAACATCATCATATTTACACTAAAATATATGATTGAGTTAGTTTTCTTAACTACTATGTAGTTACTGCCTTTTGAATCCTAAACTCCTATTTAATATTTGGTGTGCATTTGTGGCCAAGATTGAGCTTTGAATCATCTCCAGTTCAGCAGGAAAATAGGCTAACCCTAGTGGGAGTAATGACAAAACACTTTTAATTCTCATGTGATGCACATTAAATATATAGGCCTTTGAGGATGTGAATTGTTTACCAAGGTCAAGAAGTCAAAGGAAGAGATGATCTCAGAACACCTCCAAGCTTTTGTCTAACTGATCTCATAATAACCTTTTTCTTGAGGGAAAGAAGGGAAATTAGTAATGCCTTGTATGGAAGCCCAAATCACAACAGTTTCTGAGCCATATGATGTGGGTGTAAAAACCTGCTAGAAATCTCCTTTTCTCCTGTATATAACTCCAGTCCATATCTTTAAAATCTCACTTCAGCCAATAAGTATTATGAAAATCATCTTCATTTCCTGAGTGATCTAATCTCTGTACTCACAGGATGACCTACAGTCATCCCAACAGATGCAAGCTGTTTCTCCATTTAGAAATAGATGGAGATGATAATTTATCAACCTCATCAGCAGCTGTAGCAGCAGAAACAGTATATGAAATACACAGTATACGGAAGGTATTGCAAAATACCTTCTAGGTACAAAGTCAAGGGACCTAACAAGTTAGTTGTAAAAACAAAGTGGTGCTTAAAAAAAAGTACATTATTCACAATCACCAAGATTTTGGAAACAACTAAGTATGCATCAGTGGATGAATGGATAAGAAAAATGTGATTATTTGTCTCTTTATCTATCTTAGATACAGTTACAGATATGGAATGGCATTTAGCCTTAACAAAAGAAACAAATCTTGCTATTTGAAACAACATGGATGAACCTAAGAAACATTATGCTAGATGAAATAAGCCAGACACAGAAAGACAAATACTGTGTGATATCACTTAGATGTGGAATCTACAGAAGTCAAACTCATAGAAAGAGCTTAAATTAGTGGTTGCCAAGATCTGAATGGGAGAAGGAAATGAGGGTATTTTGGTCAAAGGATATACAGGCTTTTGATTGTAGGAGGAACATATTAATGATAATGTATTATATACTTGAAATTTGCTTAAGCTTTTAAGTGTCTTCACCAATGAAAAAAGTAACTATGTGAGGTGATGGATATGTTAATTAGCTTGATTGTGATAATTACATTGTATACGCATAGCAAAATATCACATTGTACATGTTAAATACACACAGTTTTCTTTGACGCTTATACCTCAATAAAGCTAGGAAAAATTACAAATGTTTTCAAAACTATCGACAAAAGAGTGAAACATTCGAAGGAGCAGTGATGGGCTTTAGAAGATGCCACCCAAAAATATGGTGTCCTGGCATAGTGACTATTTCAAGCTGAAGCAATTTAAGAAATTGCAGGTGTATGCAGGACTCCCTGACCTTCTCCTGGAGCAGTCATAAGACCCTCCTGTGAGAGGTGACCTCCCTACCCTCAGAGGGGAGGGGCACCCTTATCTCTGAAGATGCAAGGACACCAAGAGGAATCCCAATGAACAAGCCTTGCTACATTTCTCTCAGTTTACTGCTCTTAGCTCACACTCCTTTGTTCTATCACATTTTTCCGTGAGTTTTCATTTTTCATCAAACTTAGCACAAAAACACTCAGACAAGAAACCAGAAAGGTAGAAACTATATTCTCCCTCTCCTACAGGGGTAAGTGGCAGGAAAACACAGTATTAATTTGTAAAAAGTGTGAAATTTAGAAATCTTTTCTCACTATTAGTTACTCTTTCACATCCAATAAATAAACACAATGATTATTCTCTTAATCCAATAGAAAGTAACTTTTGTAAATTCTTGTGGTACAATATGATTGAAATTTTAACATATTTCGGTCTCACTATTAATCACATATATGGGATTATAAGGAGAACTTCATACTATAATTTGCATATTCTTATAAAATACTTATATTTCTCTTGGGGGAAGCGATTTATTACAATCTATTTTCTCAGATATATTCATCTGATTTCCCATTAGGCTTCCTGTATTCTTTGTCAAACTGGGATGCCTTGATGCCTGAGGGTAGAAGAGAAAAGCACTGCAAAACAAGCACTAGCATTCTGTCTCCTGGTTTTCTGATGACCTCCAGAAAGTGCTATAACTCCAGAGGCTACTAGAGGCCAAGGCTTTTGTCTCATTCATCTTCATTTCTTGAGTTCCTGAGCACAGCAAGTGGCTGGCACAGAATGAACATCCCATGAATATTAGATGGATGAATGACTAGATACACAGGTTACAGACTGTGGCTATCATACATTGCTATACTTTTAAAAATAGGCACAGGCTGATAGTAGGAAAATTAAGAATGCTATAAATCCAAACCTCTCATGGTTTACCTATTAAGGAATCGTTTGACTTTTACAACAGTATTTCGTGATAGTTTTTTTAAGTATGAAAGCTAAGTTGCAATAAAACAAATGCAATAGTATATCTTTCTCTGCACTGAGAAAATGTGATGATTTCCATCTCATGAAAAACCCTGACTCAGAGGTACAATGTCACTACCAGGTGGAAATGCAATCTCAAATTTTCTCTACTCACTGTGAATGATTCAAAATTATACCTTCAATACCTAGGATAGTGTCTGGCACAAGGAAGGTACACAATAACTATTTACCAATGACTGAACAAATATGAACAAATAAAGAAAACTTGTGAATTATACATCCATATGTTGAGCTGCTCACTATGAGGGGTTTTTAGGAAACTACCTGTAATAGAAAGAAATGGCTTATAATTGCATAGCACTTTATTTAAGTAGAAAATTTTTATATGCTTAAAATAAAATAAAATGGTGGAAATCATTTTTTTCCTCAAATTGTTCAAATATTTTCAAATAACTATTCTATTCCCTTTACTCCCCAGAGAATCTCTCTTGAAAATGGTATAAAAAGAAAGAGTTCTGCACGTTTATTTAAACTTCTAAATGAATAGAAAAGAAAGTTATGAGGCTATATTGAATTGAATGCCAATTGGTTGGTTCTTTACAATAAGTAATTGCAAATTCTCTTTATTCTTTACTTGTCTTTCATTGTGGACTTTCAACATAACACGATCTTCTCTTTAGAGAACGTCCACTGCTTATCCTAACACCCCAATTTGATCATTTAAAATGAGGTATTTCCATGCGAGAAGTGCTATTTCAGGGTTGCTTTTCCAACTCCATCCATGTGCTTATTTGGGAAAGTCCGTACGAAAATGACATATTACTTTGCCTCTTCCCTCAGAATTTGTTCTCTCTCAAACTGATAGGATCCACAAACATAAAGGCAAACTGTTCTTGCTCTAGAGGCAGGGAGCTATGAAGGCATGTTTTATCCTGAAATGACTCCCTGGAGACCTACAAGAGCATGTGTGAATACAAACAGCCTGAGCCTTCTGTGGTTGACTACAAAGTGCTGGCTTGTAAAACCATTTCCTGTTTCTTCACATAAAATGGAATCAAATAGCATCAAGCACTATTTAGAAAAATTTGCGGGTATATCAGCCTGCAATGATATTTGACCAATTGAACATGATTAATTGTGTACCTTTCCTTTGATCACTTCTTGTGGGTCTCCTTATTTAAAGCAAAATATGAAATGGGGTGATGGGAAATTCCAATCATTTTATTCTGATCACTGGGCTAAGAGATGACAATCTCTGGTCAATTTCTGACTTACCATTGAATGTCGTGCTACCTCATTTTTTTCTGCCATTGGTAAAATAGAAATAATTATATTCACTGCATGCCTCACTAAGCTATCTTGATAATACATTGTCCTTTTAGGGATATGAAAACTTTAAAAAATAAGAGAAAATTAACTCCAGTTTTAAAACCAAAAAAAGGCCCTAGAGCAAGCGGAACCTGTAATTATTGGTTATGGTGTGGGGGTGAGGGGAGGGGTGGCAGGGTGGTGAGGTGATGATTGCTGAACGAACCTAAAATCCCTCTATAGACGCAGCTTCTACCTCCAGCTACGTGTGAGACTGGCTCTGCATTTGGAAAAGATTGTTAAATAATCTATGCTTTGATCTATTCTTCCCAACTCTCCTTTATCTTTATGCTCTTATGACTATTTCTATTTCATTTTGTTAATACTATTAAAAAATCTGACAGTACAACAAATGATGTGGCACCTACAATAGCTGAGGTTAAGAAAAGAATTTTCTCTGAAATAAAGCATTACACAAAAAAGCATCCTAAGAAGATGATATTTTCATTACTTCACGGAGCACTTGTTCAGGCAACTCCCATTAATGCTAATGGGATCTAATCGGTGAGAGAATAAACACCTTATAACACATTACATTTAAAACTCAGCATGAACTGAAAAACAGCTATTTTACTCAGTTAGCAGGATGGATGCTTTTAGAGTAAAGGGAAAACCTGCTGTTGAGTTCACAATTCCTCTAGGTATAAAGGAAAGAAATTGTTTTAAATGTTATTTGTATCTTTAACCCACTACTGTGCTCTAGCTATAATTTGCAGCGACATGTCAGTTAAGTAATAACAGATGAAACTACAATAGTGTTAATCAACACACAAACATTGAGTGTGCAAAGACTGAAGTCTGGGCAAGAATGTATTATGCTTAGAGAAAATGACTCTCTTCACCTTTCTGTTTTCTCTTGCTTCACCTTTCTGTTTTCTCTTGCTTCCGCCTCCTGTTAATTTTTCTACATATTTCATCTATGTCCTCAATAGAAAATAGCTAATTTCTATAAAACATTGTGACTGATCTGTACAGCAGAAAGTAATGTTTTATTAAATCTAATAACAGGATAGAGGTCCCCCTTAAAATGACATGCTTGCTAATTTCCAACATCGCTCAATTATAGTACAGTTTGAATGTGTCTTCCTTTCAAAATTTCCACATCTAAATCTGATGTGCAACTTCTGCTTTCTCTTCAAAGGGGTCAGCCCTTGTTTCTCTAGCTTCTGACATCTTAATGGATGTGGGGTCAGTTTCACTCAGATACCAATCTTGTTAAGATTCAATTCCTACATCAGAGTACTTTTTTTGAATCCAAAGTCCAATAAAAAGATTACATCTAAATGCAAGAGCCAAACAGAAACAGGCATTGAAACAAGAATGGTGCCACAGAGTCAATGAGCTATGCACCTCTCATTGGTCAATCCCAAAGTGTATCCCTCACTTTTGTATGACACTCGGCATCTGCCTTGTCGGTCTCTCTGGTTCATCCCGTTTTATAGTCTTCATCAGCCACGGATACACCACCAATAACAGTTCCATTTTCCTCCCTGCAACTCACTAAAATGCTATGTGTGTATCACTTCCCTTCATCAGGCTGTGGTAAAGTGACTGACTCTGATAACATACTTCCTGAGGGAAAGCTACAAGAGCCACTCTTCTTTCATTTCTGTTGAATTCATTCATTTGACAAATATGAAATGTGCACATTGTACTGCTGGGTACTGTCATGGAATCCTCTTTTCACACTGAGAGCTTTCGGGAGGCAAGACCTTCCTTGTTTGATTGAGAAGAAATCAATCTCTTTGGGGATTCTAGGTTAGCCAGGAGGTTACCCTGGCAGGCTAGAGAGAAGGACATTTTTGAGGAGGCAGGACTTTTAGATTTTTCTAACTCATCCTGCATAGAATTGGCAATGCCATTTAAACTAAAGAAGAACTCTATTTGCTTCCCTAGTAGTAGATGAAGGAAAAGAAGGCAATGGTTTCTGCAGTGGTTTTGATTGGTTCACCAGTCAGAAATAAGACTATCTTCCTCTGTTTCTTCTCTTTCATCCAACACTGTGATTTAGGCCAGTTTCCACAAAAGTGAGACAGCATGGCTGTTTTGAACACATCTCTAGGTTTTTCTTATGGCTCCTGAAATGGGTCTATGATTACCCACATAAACACATGTTCTGTTGGAAATCCTACTAGCCACTTCCTTCAGGCAATTCTCTGGAGCATTTAGTTACTGGCTACAGAAACATTTTTTTCTTTGAAGAAATGAGAAAAATATTTAAAGATCATATAGCCAGAACAACTGCTTCATCATAGAAATGTGCAAATGAGTCCCCAGGAGTTAAGGGCTCTTGGTCTCTGATATACAACATGTTCGTGCCAGACTCTGAGGTCAGAGTCTGTCTCAGAAATACTGCCGTTTCCCTCTGTCCTGAGAAAGGCTGTATCTAGAAATCTCTAAGACATATAAAGGTGAATAAAGCTCACTGCCTCACATTCTTAATATATTACTTAAGTCTCAAGTCAATATTAATAGACATCAATCACGTGATGACATTCTATACCACAGACAATACAAAGAACATGTAGGAAGCACCTGTTAGTCTTTTTGGCACTTAAAATTAAACTTAGTAGAACAGCATCATTCTTAGTTGCCTAGAGTTATTTTAAGTAGATAACTTTTTTTAAAGATTGGTAAATAATTTATTCACATCTTCAGGCTGACTGTGAAACCTATATCACCCTTAGATGTACTGGACGCTTTAATAGCAACAACAGAGAGAAATTGGAGGGAACAGAGAGTTTTAATTGCTTCTATTAGGACCACAACAAACATATCTATGAGTTTCTGCTTGTCATTTTGCCAGGGCAATAGAAGTGATGATTCTTTTGCAGTGAGGGCCAAAAAGGAAATGGAGGCTCAGGGACAATACGACCTACAGAAACCAACTTTTACAGAAAGTTAAATCAGAGGCAGAACCTCTTCAGTTAACATTAGAGTAGAATGGAGAATGATTTCAGTCATTTAGCTCTTATTGAAGTTCATGATGCAAGCCCAAGGGATTTTGCTCAAGTACCTCCAAGACTGGCTAAATTTGATTCATTCACAATTTACTTCTCTATCTTTGACTTTTTAAGATTTATTTTTATTTAACAGAAGGAAAATTTAAGTATGAGTAATTACACAGCAATCAGGTAGATTTCTTATAATTCCACATATATTTTATACTTTATTTTTAGTTAATTGTTTTGATTCTAGTGCCAGTGTTTATAGTTTGCAGTTACTTAAGAATATCAGTTGTGAGACAGCTGTTATCATTTCTGATTTTGATAACATAATCTACATCTCATGGGCATAGTGAGACAGAGGAGAAAAATTAAAACAAAATATAAATATCATCTTATATTCACTGAGAACCCAAATGATGAGAGCACAGTTTTTAAAGACAAGTATTTGTATTTGATATTACATTGCAGATAGCATGAAATACATGTTATAGCAGGTACAAATGTATAGAGTGAATAATTTCTCTCATATGCTAAATATAACTTAAAATCTATATTGTGTTTTGCATTCCTAGCCATGTAGATAATTATCATGTGGGTACTTGATGAATGATTTCTTGTCCAAGAATTTGTCAACCCAACTCTCCAAATCATAATTTAGACATTTCCAAGGTCTTAGATCTTGTGGGAGGAGATGTTTCCTAGGAGACAGAATAATTTTAAAAAATACAAATAAAGGACATGAATGTATATGGAAGGGTATGGCAGAAGAACATGATGGTTTCTAGTGTTGCATCAAAGATTTACTAGTCTTGATTTTGGAAAAATCACTTAAATGTTTTGAGTCTTAGATTTCTAATTTCAAAAATAGAAATAAGTGAGCCTTCTTTCTCTTAATTCACAGGGTTATTGATAGGGCCATGAAATAATAAATGTGAGTCACTTTAAAAACTGAATATAAAATTCTTTCTCTCTTATTAGAAAGTAGATCCCTTTGCTGAAATTCAAGGAAAGAACAGCATTACGCTGATGTTCCTATTTCAGTCATCTCCATGTGGCCACTCCATATACACTACAGTATCAGGGCTAGAACTGTGTTCAATCAACGTATATTGACACCCACTAATACATTTGATTTTCAAAAGTAAAGAAGATCATTACTTTCCTGAATTTTGTGTCTCATGGAGGGGTAGACAGAAGCCAGATGATCACCAGTTGATATTTATCTTTTCAATATAACAGGGAAAATAAGCATTTACATGTATTGTGAATGTTATTTTATATTTTAGTTTTGCAGGTTTTAATTTAAGTTTCTTGAGCAATCTCTCCTTATAGACAATCACTTTATTTCTTGTTTAAGCATACTTTTTTGCTATATGATCAGCTCAGAGTTAGGAAGCTACCCATGAATTCAGAAATTAATGACCGGAAGATTTAATTCAAATCGGGTTTCCTCTTCTTTTTTTTTGAACAACAGTCACTGAATGAGAAGTTATGCCATATTTTTCATTTATTTTCAGAATGGCATTTTCTCTATAACTCCCTCCAAATATTTTTTTAAAATTGCTTCAACACCCATAAACTCGCCGGGCGCGGTGGCTCAAGCCTGTAATCCCAGCACTTTGGGAGGCCGAGGCGGGCGGATCACGAGGTCAGGAGATCGAGACCATCCTGGCTGACACGGTGAAACCCCGTCTCTACTAAAAAATACAAAAAAAACTAGCCGGGCGAGGTGGCGGGCGCCTGTAGTCCCAGCTACTGGGGAGGCTGAGGCAGGAGAATTGCGTGAACCCGGGAGGCGGAGCCTGCAGTGAGCTGAGATCCGGCCACTGCACTCCAGCCTGGGCCGCAGAGCGAGACTCCGTCTCAAAAAAAAAAAAAACAAAAAAAAAAAAAACAAAAAAACAAAAAAAAAAACCACCCATAAACTCTATCTTATTTTTTAAAGTCATGCTTGTTAGACCCTACATCACATTTCGTGGTCTACCAACTCTCTGCTGGCTGACCTGCTATCTGCAACAAGAGATACACAGAGTATGCCTAGAATTGAAATCAGATCAATGAGAAAAATTAAAAATGAAGAAAAGTTTTATTTATATATGACTAATTTATCACAGAGATTGTTCCAATTCTTTTCCCTGAACAACTTTCATTGCTGACCTGGGATCTATTTCATCTGTAAGAATAAAGTTTTACAGAATGAGAAAATATGATTTTACTCATATAATTTACATAATGGAAACCTTTCTCCAGATATTTAATCCTCATTTTGTTATTTCTGAATAAGGCATACTTTAATACTCAAATAACTCCATATAATTTGAGGCTCTTCAATCTTTTCTATGGGACCTGGCTTAGCATCAATGATATTAGACTGAGAAGACAGATATCTGCCTTGTTTGATCTTGTACTATCTCATTCTCAGAACGTATCTACTGCAGTGGTAGGCACAAAGAATGGCTGAGATTGATGGGTGGGAAACAGAAGTAATTTCTGCACATGATAACAGCACAAATAAAGTTCCTTTGCAAGACATTTTTCCTTTGAAATACATGTTTTAGGATTAGAATCTACATATTTACACCTATGGCAATGTTTGTTCGAATATATAAGAGAAGAAGAGAGTGAAGGAGTTTATAGAAATGTGAAAAGATCTCTAAAGTCGTTTTCAGGAGCATGAAGGAACTATTAGTCCTGAATATTCTCAGAGGTTTTCTCTAAGTAGAAGTTAACTCCATTTTTTAATATTCAGACTTGCACTTATTTCCAAGGTAAAATAAGGGAATTCTCAGCAGTCTTAGACTCAGTAACTCTTATCATCTCTTATCACTTGATTTCCCAAGAAAACCAGGTGATTTTGAACTCCCACATTAATGAATTAGCTTTTTCAGTCACTGAAGAATTAAGAAATGAGCAAAAGTCATTGAGAATGAATTTGTGGGAAAACGTGTAATGATTACCAAGGTCAGAAATTATGCCCAAGATCAAAGAGCAAAATATGCCATGAGAATTTGATTGTGGTTGAACTATTGTTGCAGTTGTAGCCATAATTCATACATTTTTAAGAATCAACCAATTGCAAGGCCAAGGTCAAGAGTTCACTGCAAATTTTAGGTTAATTATAATCCCTAATGAAAACAGTTCCAGAATCCTGTGATTGCATAATGATTATTAATTTATGAATGGTTGTACTTTTAAAACTCTTTGATAATTTTCAATTTGGGATAAAATAAGTAAGATATTTTAGTGATGATAGTATTTCTCATAACTCCATTTTAGGGAATAAAATCTTACAGTACAGATGTAAATTAAATGACAGCTTTGCTGAAAACTATGCACAAGATGAGATTCTATGTCTCACATAGTGTAATCCGAGCATGAGCCATTTATAACTTCTATTAATCCTCTCTTCTCAGCTGTAGTTACCTTTCTGTCTTGCTTCCTGCTGCTCCTACCTATTATAACTTGCCTTAACATATAACCTTATCTCTTTTAAGAAATTTGTTTTCTATAGTATGCTCCTGTCTCAATAAAAACATCTTCATTTTTTCTTGGTAGCCTCTTCAGAGAGGAATAAACATTTTCCCATTAATTCTAATGTTTTGTCTTGTCAGAACTCATAATTCAAGTTGGTCATGGAAGCAGACAGTAATCATCAATATTTGCTTTCTCAGGAGTCATGTAGTCATCTCCATGTCTATTCTCTCACAATTTTCTGGACTAGTTGGTTAGGGCCATGGTCTATCCCAATCACACACATAATCAAAAAATTCATAGAAGATAATGATTGCTGAAAATTCAGGTTGTTATCAGAAATGGATGACAGTCAGTTGTGTCCAATAATAGCTACTATTCAGAAGACAGATTGGCTGAAAACAAATATCCAAACTTTTTGCAGAGTAGCTGCTTATATGGGCAATGCACTCCTTGCTTAAAAAGGAAAGATAAAAGGAACAGACTAGTTTTGAAAATCAATAGGGGTTTCAAATAAAGCACACATCGTACATATAGTACAATAGTCTCTGTTTTTTAAAGCTCATAGGGTTAGACATAATTTGTACCACAAAAAGACAATGTTACATATCAGGAGAAAACAAAATTTTAGAATCTAATCACCCATTCAAACTCATATTAAAATAGTATTTTAAGTATTTAACCAGCTGAACAAGCTACTTGACTTCTCAGAAACTCATTTGGACTACATTTTTCTTTTCTTTTTTTATATATTATTTTTTATTTTTTATTATTATTATACTTTAAGTTCTAGGGTACATGTGCATAACGTGCAGGTTTGTTACATATGTATACTTGTGCCATGTTGGTGTGCTGCACCCATCAACTCGTCAGCACCCATCAACTCGTCATTTACATCAGGTATAACTCCCAATGCAATCCCTCCCTCCTCCCCCCTCCCCATGATAGGCCCCGGTGTGTGATGTTCCCCTTCCTGTGGACTACATTTTTCTTATCTGTAAAGCACAAATGTTACAGAGAAAATCATTCAAAATATTTTAATTTCTTCTCTTTTTTTTGTGTATCTCTTAAGGCAGAAAGTTGTTAGTCCTAATTGGAAAAATGACACGCAGTAAGAGAATAACTAAAGAAGATAAAAACAGGTATGCTCTGCTGGAGAAAAATGAGGAAACCCTGGAGGTCATAAAACCGGAGTGAGGGAGAGAAGTAGCCAGAGAGGAAGTGAAAAAAAAAGGAAAACTGTAGGGACTGATGTTGGCAGATCAAAGAAAGAAGCTGGAAGATAACATCATATATATATATATATATATATAGAGAGAGAGAGAGAGAGAGAGAGAGAGAGAGAGAGGTTACGTTGCTTGGATTTTTTAATTTTTTATTTTATTTTATTTTTTTGAGGCGGGGTCTCGCTCTGCCACCCAGGCCAGACTGCAGTGGCGCGATCTCGGCTCACTGCAAATTCCGCCTCCCGGGTTCACGCCATTCTCCTGCCTCATTCTCCCCAGTAGCTGGGGCTACAGGCGCCCACCACCACGCCCGGCTAATTTTTTGTATTTTTAGTAGAGACGGGGTTTCACTGTGTTAGCCAGGATGGTCTCGACCTCCTGACCTCGTGATCTGCCCGCCTTGGCCTCCCAAAGTGCTGGGATTACAGGCGTGAGCCACTGCGCCCGTTCTGTTGCTTGGATTTTTTAAAAAATTCCATGAAACATGCAATGGAAACCACTTACCCTCCTTAATAAAACCTTAAAGAATGTCTATAATACATGTCAATGCTGTATGAGTGCTGTGTGTAGACGGGCATGTGTAGAAGTGTGTGTTATCTTTTTCTGGATGCGAAATTACCAAAACTGACTTTCCTTAATAGTAAGTTGGGTCAAATGGTCCAGTTAATAAGAATAATCCTTATTGGATTCTATCACAGAATTATTGGACTTCTATCACAGAATTATTTATTACATAGCCTGACTCATAGCAAGTGAGCACTAAATAGCAGCTGTTTGCTACATTGTAATGCAAGGAATTGTTAAAACAGACATCATTTTGGTATTCATCATCCCTTCCAAGTCATGTGCTCAGGTTTCCAAGTTGCATCAGAGGCTATCAATAGACCATTGGAAAACGTAAGGTTGTCTCCTCAATTATTTAGAAATACAAGTATTCAGTTGGTTCCCTGAGGGATCAAGCACTGAGAGGACAAATCTCAGAATAAAAGGGAATCAGGTTGACATGAACTGTATAGAACATGGATGAATGGTTAGGGCATTTCAATTACAGCTACTTTAGCATTAGGTCACATTCCTTATGCTGGAGATGTGAGAGAAGTTGGGAGACTTATAAGGGTAATTTTATTATTTTACATGCAATTATGTAGGATCAATACAGTTGAAAACTTATACATTTGGAGAAGAATAAAATAAATCAATTTATTTTATAACTGATTCACCCTAATAAGATGACATAAAAATGAGCCACATGAATAGTGTCAAGTGTGACTGTTTCTCCTAAACCCTCTTAAAAAACTTATTCTAAATTACTTAAAAGTTGTTGACCACTTGGATACGCAATCAAATTATTCAATATTTGGTAAGCACACATTGCAGTACATTTGAATCCAATCCAATATATTGATATTATCATCTGAAAATGGACACTGATATTGTCTTTAATTTTATTGCCTTTTAAACTGGAGGACAAAGTCCTGATGATCCAAAGTTTCAGGTTATATTTATAGCACCATTAATTTACCCACTTGTGTTAAGCAAATACTTGACCCATGTTACTGATATCAAAGTATTTAAAAATATTAAATAAAATAGGTCATAGAAACATTAAATCAATAAACGACTGTAAAATGGTTTATGTGTTTAATGTAAACATTCAGAACATTATAGTGATTTATCCTTCATCATAAAGAAGGATGCTGAATAGAAGATTCAATATGACATAGGTTATAAAATACTTTCAAATGAATTGCCCTGGGTGCCTATAAATTTATTATTAAACATACACATGTACATACAAGTTGATGATTAATGACATAATATGGTCCATTTCTCTTTGCTCCTGAGCCAAATAATTATCACACCATGCTTATGCAATCCATTGAGACCAAGAGTCTCCTCCTGCTCTCAGATTATCTGGTGCTTCCAGACATGCAGCTAAAGGCAGCTGGAAAATGAGTTGACCATGGTCTGTCTTAGCGGCAGCCAATGAAGGACCTTTTGTGCTTGGAACATGCTAGCCTCATGCATGAGCGCAGAAAATCCTTCTCCAGACTTAGGATTTTGGAATTTGAACTTGTAGACTCTCTGATCTTTCTTTCACAAGGTCCTATGGCAGCTACTTTTAGTGTGGATCTTTGCATAGGTAGAGAAAGACCCACATTAAAGATGCAATCCATGCCCTGGTCTCTATGGAAAAAAAATTCCATCTCTTTCATTATCTTCATAAATATAGTCAATTAGAATACCTCTCTCTCTCTCTCTTTTTTTTTTAAATAAAGCTTTCCCAGTATTGTTTCTGATTATCAGTGATGTTTGGGAACAATTGATCTATTATGTAGTAGTAGTAACTCAAAGGAGCTGGAGTTCTCTCTCTTCCATCTATATAAGTTAAAATAAGGACAGAAATTGGGTGTCTAGGTTTAAAAACTTAATGGCAACCTGATGGGAACTTTCATGACTTTTGCATTTAATAATAGGGACCATTTTATGACTTTGTGCATTTTTCTATTTTTTCACTATATTTACAAAAGTGCTGGAGGGAAATCTGAAATAGAGCATGAGCTGGGGTGGGGAGAAGGATAAAGGAGAGATATTGTTCTATGTTTTAATATCTTGAATTATTTTTAATAATATAATAAAATAATGTTCAATAAATTGAAAAGACATTTAAAAAGGAATACTTGGGTCAATTTGAAACTATCAAGTCAGTAAGTTAACATTACACTCTTACAAAATATTTTTTAGTTATATAACAGGAACTAACAAATTTGGACATTGAAAGTACTTAAAATTGTTAACTTTTTTTTAGAGAGTGAATCCTATTCAAGGAAACCAGTCAAACATGCGAACACTTATTTTGATAAATTTGACCCATCATTTTGATTGACTTATCCATTACAGTGGTTGGAAGTTGCCTTTGTAGACACAGCAATCCTTCTAGAAGGCAGCTTCCTTGGGTACAACTTCTCTTACAGCTGACCTGCTTAAGAAGTTTGGGAAATCTGAGCATCACTGCATATACAAATATTTATCTAAGATTTTGGCATCATTCAAATGTCTGAGGCTCTAATCAAGAAAAACTGTAATGTCACTCCTAAATTTTGACATGTTTTAAAAACATAGTCAAAGCTAGTGTATCAACAAGGTATGATGAAAAGCTGCTCTCTATGGGTCTTCTGAAACCAGCTGGATAATATTTAAGTAACTATATTGGGATATGAAACTTAAAGACATAAAATATACTGTAAATTTATACATATATCAAGTTCTATATGCCCAAATCTAAAACAAGGAAATTCATGGAGATAGTCTGAAAGAGTTTTTAACAATTTTGTATCATAAGATAAGCTTAAATAACATTTTACTTTTTGCATCACACTTGTTGCTGAACTGTGTTACAAGTACGTTTTATTGAATTTGATCCTCTAGCTATTTCATTTTCTAACTCCCATCCCAACAAGATTGGGAGGTCAAGGCGGGTGGATCACTTGAGAGCCCAGGAGCTCAAGACCAGCGTAGGTAACATGTTAAGACCCCGTCACCACAAAAGTATACAAAAATTAACCAGGCACGGTGGCTAATTTTGTTGAAGAAAATTTTCTTCAAGAGTAAGCTAGCCCTTACCTTTCCTTATTTTAAGCCCTCTTCGTCTGTGGCATGCCATGCATCATTGATTTGTCATATTAAGATTTCAGAGTTAACTGGGATACCTAGTTATTCTAAATGCTATTTGAAATTAACAAAGGATACAAAGTAGCAGATATGTTGGATGAGTAAGTCTAGAGGACTAATGAATCACAAGAGAATAATATTGTATTGGGATTGGGATTTTTTGCTAAAAAAAAGTACATTTTAGGTGCTTTTGCCACAAAAAAAAATTGGTAAGTAAGAGATTATAGATATATTCATTTGCTAGACTATATTAATAATTTCACTACCTATATGTATATCAAAACATCGTGTTGTAATGTACATATACAATAAATTTCTTTTTTAAAATACTTAATAGCTAAAGGTTGTTCCTGTGTCTCCATTAATGGGTTCCAGTTTGTGAAATGCTTGAATCATATCCTTGTCAATTCCAGGAGGGACACCAGCAAGTGCCACGGAGAGCCTTATTTTTCAATGTTCCTTCCATGGCTCTGATGCCTTGTGAGCACTGTTTCTTGGCAGGCTCAGAGTGAGCTTCCTGTTTTTCTATCATGTGCATTGAAGACATTGATATCCTTGCAAGAAATCAGCAAACTGATCATAAGCCCTAAAGCTCTCTTCAGAGGTGACTTCGATTCCATGCGTTTGAAAGCTTTTGGCAATCAAATCCAGCTGGCTGCCAGAGATGTCTCTGAACTCCCAAGGCAGTATGCAAATCAACTGAAACAAACAGTAATACTAGGACTGAACTGTTCATGAGAAAGTATAAAGATGTATGCATATGCTATGTAATATCTATCTATCAATTGTCTATCTAGTTGACTTTTTGGTTATAATCAACCCTTCTTATTGTTGCTTTATTAGCAACAATATGGTTATATAGTCTACATGTGTTTATCTATAATAACATATAATGGATATATATTACTTATAATTAATATATAGCTCAATTTATTGTGATTTACTTTATTGCATTTTGCAGATATTTTACAAATTACAGATTTGTGGCAGTCTTGCATTGAGCAGGACTAATGAGCACCATTTTCCTTTTGGTTAGTGTTTCCTTTATTATAAAGCACTGAAATAAGTTAAACAAACAGGTGAGAGCCTGGGCAGTCCTCCAGCCTGTATATCCACAGCCCCTGGGAGCAATGGAGGTGAATATAGGGCCCTTCTCACTGAGCTCATGAAGTGTATCAGTCAGGGTAAAGCCCCCTGGTCCATATGGGCCCCCTGCCCCTGGGGTTTGGCTGGTCTTTACATTGCCTAGGTTAGTCTGTGTAGAGCCCCTGGCTAGCAGGGGAAGAAGAAGGTGGCTTCTGGTCCATCTGTATAAAACATGGGGAAGAAGAACCTAGTTCAGGGTGAGTCTACATCAAGAGCCCAGCTGCCAGCATTGCCTAGTGCTGGTGGCCCCAAGAGCTCAAAACAGCGAGTGGGCTATGAGCTGGGGGCCATCCCTCAGAGGCAGAGAGACCAGGTCCTCCTGCCCCACCGTGGCCATGCAGCTTTTGGTGGCACTCGTAGTTGTCCCAGTGGCCTGTGGTATAGGAGCAGGTGGCACCACTTTTCCAACAGCATGTGCTGACTTCGTGACTTTGTGTGACATTGTAAATTTTACAATATTTCAAAGTTTTTCATTTTTTCATATGTTACTGTAATCTGTGATCAGTGATCTTTGATGTTACTATTGTAACTGTTTTCAGGTGTCAGGAACTGTGTCCCTATAAGATGGCAAACTTAATAAATGTGTATATTCTGACTGCTCTACCTATCAGCTATTTCCCTAACTTTCTCCCTCTCCTTTGGCCTCTCTGGTCCCTAAGATGCAATGATATTGAAATTATTATTCAATGTCCTCAAGTGTTCTAATAAGGTGAAGAGTCACACATCTTTCACTTTAAACCAAGAGCTAGAAACGATTTCGCTTAGTGAGAGTAGCATGTGAAAAGCTGAAATAGGCCAAAAGCTAGGCCTCTTGCCCAAAACAGTCAAGTTATGGATACAAAGGAAAAGTTCCTGAAGAAAATTAAGAGTGCTATTCTGGTGAACTCATGAATGACAATAAAGTGAAACAGCCTTACTGCTGATATGGAGAAAGTTTTAGTGGTCTGGATAAGAGATCAAACCAGCCACAACATTTCTTTAAGACAAAGCCTAATCCAGAGCAAGGCCCTAACTCTCTTTAATTCTTTGAAGCCTGAGAGAGGTGAGGAAGCTGCAGAAGACAAATTTGAAGCTGGCAGAGGTTGGTTCATGAGGTTTATGGAAAGAAGCCATCTCCATGACATAAAAGTACAAGGTGAGGCAGTAAGTGCTAACATAGATGGAAGCTGCAACACGTTTACCAGATCTTGTTAAGCTAATTGATGAAGATAGCTACACTAAGCAACAGATTTTCTATGTAAATGAAACAACCTTCTATTAAAAAAAAGATGCCATCTAGGACTTTCATAGTTAGAGAGGAGAAGTCAATGTCTGGCAGCAAGTCCTCAAAGGACAGGCTGACTTTCTTGTTAGGGGATAATGCAGCTGGTGACTTCGTTTGAAGCCAATGCTCATTAACCATTCTGAAAATCCTAGGGCCTTTAACAATTGTGCTAAATCTAGTCTGCCTGTGCTCTAGAAATGAAACAGCAAAGTTTTGATGACAACATATGGGTTTACAGCATGGTTTACTGAATATTTTAAGCCCAATATTGAGACACATTGCTCAGAAAAAAAAAGTTTCTTTTCTAAGTATTACTGCTTATTGACAATGGTCCTGGTCACCCAAGAGCTCTGAGGGAATAGTACAAGAAGATCACTGCTGTTTTCATGCCTACTAACATAACATGTATCCTGCATCCCATAGACGAAGGAGTAATTGTGACTTTCAAGACTATTTAAGAAAAACATTTTGTAAAGTTACAGCTGATATAGAGTGTGATTCTTCTGATGAATCTGGCAAAATCAATTGAAAACCTTCTGGAAGTATTCACCATTCTAAATGCCATTAAGCACATTCATGATTTGTAGGAGGTCAAATACTGATGTTATCAGGAATTTAAAAGAAGTTGATCTGGAAAAAATAAAAATTAAAAAATTAAAAAAAATATCGTGAATCATCATCAGATCTGAAAAAAATAATTAATTAGAAAGAAGTTTATTACATCCCTCATAGATGACTTTGAGGAGTTCAAGACTTCAGTGGAGAGAGTAACTATAGATGTACTACGAATAGCAAGATAACTAGAATTAGAAGTGGAGCCTAATGATATGACTGAATTGCTACCATCCTATGATTGAAGGATGGCATCCTTCAGTGGAGGAGGACTTGGTTTTTATTGATGAGCAGAAGAATAGTTTCTTGAGATGGAGTCTATTCCTGGTGAAGATACTGTGAATATGATTGCAATGACAACAAAGGCTTTACAATATTACGTCAACTTTGTTGATAAAGCAATGCAGGGTATAAGAAGATTGACTCCAATTTTGAAAGAAGTTCTACTCTTGGTAAAATACTATCAAACGTCATCACATGCTATTAGGGAAATCATTAGTGAAAAGAAGTGTCAATCAACATGAAAAATGTTATTGTTGTGTTATTTTAATAAATTGCCACAGCCACTGAACCTTCAGGAACACCACCGTGATCAGTCAGCAACCATCAACATCAAGGCAAGACTCCACCAGCAAAAAGATTAAGATTCACTGACAGTCCAGATGATTGTTAACATTTTTTAGCAATATGTGTACTTTTAAAATTTAGGTATATACATTGTTTTTGTAGACATAGTCCTACTGCACACTGAATAGACTACAATATAGTATAAACATAGCTTTTATATTATAGCACTGGGAAACCAAACAATTTGCATGACTTGCTTTATTCAGATATTCACTTTATTGTGATTGTCTGGAACTGAACCACACAGTATCTCTGAGGTATGCCTATTATTATCTGCTTCAAAAATGCTTTAAATGGATGACTAGCTTAACTAGTGGCCACATTACCTGGTGATTTCTAGCAGGAGACTGAATAAAAGACCAAAATTAGTGGCTTACATTTCTTTTACTTATCTTGCAGCTGCCTACCCCCACAGCACACATACACATGCACATGAAAACAATATAGCATTATGGACTACGCAAGGGTCTTCTGAGCATCGTGGCCTATCTCCAGCTGGATGCCTTCATCCTGCTATGGATAGCACATTCATTTATATCCTATTCTCAGCCACAAATGACACAGGGTACAATTTTAGAATGTGGTTCCATTTGTCAAAATATCAACGTATTGCTGTTTGAAATGATAAGAACTAGAAATTTAAATAGTCTTCTTAAAATCCCAAACATTGGGAACACAACTGTTGTGAATAGCACTTTGTGAGCAATGCATGACAGCACGGCAGTGGGAGGCAGGCTTCTGGGATCTTCTTTCCATCAGGTATGTACTCTAAAGTATGTGACCTCCCCCTCTCTGTTCCAATTTTTTCCTTTATAAAAA
This sequence comes from Macaca fascicularis, assembly GCF_037993035.2. Lineage (NCBI taxonomy): Eukaryota > Metazoa > Chordata > Mammalia > Primates > Cercopithecidae > Macaca > Macaca fascicularis. Next base: position 162,150,447 of record NC_088377.1, on the reverse strand, counting down.
TAAAAATTTTGTAGTAAGTGATGTTACCTTCCAGCTCCAAACTAAACTTTCCAAGAAGCCAATGACACGTCCTCATCTAAATGTTGCCACAAAACACCTATTAAATAAGGGTCTGTAAGATAGTCTACTTATAGTTACTTTTTTTCAAAGAAACCAGAAACTGTAATGAAATGGTAGACAGCAAAATAATAATAAATGATTTATGACTAAAAGTGTCCAAATAAGCAGAATAAACTTACGTTCTGAAGCTATGTATGTCAGATGAGAAAAGCACACAGAATGTGTATATATTGTTATTTGTGAGAAGGAATAATGATAGAAGTAAGTCATGCTTTAACCATAGCAGAATGAAGACATCTATAGGATACAGAACAGCCCATAATTCTCCAGAAGATTACTATAATAGTAAGGCTTTATTGAGATTCATCCACTTTCCCTCTTATTTATTGAGACATGTATTTCAACTATATTTGTATCAGTTACAACTCTTTAAAATCAAAGACTATACACAAAAAACAATTTTGCTGGAGTGATAGGATGACTTTCTAGAATACATTCTTCTTTAACCAGCACACTTTTCATTTAAAAATATTACTTACAAAATGTCAAAATTATTTCTTTTATCATTCCACTCGATGTGGTATGTGGAGTATTTTCTATAAACATTGAACAGTATTTTATAACAGACAGTACACGAGACATCCTTAAATTTAAATAACCTTTTTTTATTTGAGAGTAGATTCAGATTTATGGCAAAGTTGCAAAGATAACACAGAGAGCTCCTATGTACCTCTCACTCTGTTTTGCCTATTGCCAGCATCTTACATTATTACAGTATACAAGTTGTCACAATTAAGAAATTGACATTGATACATTGCTATCAACTGAAAGAACACACTTGGTGGGACTTAGTTAATTTTCCTTAATGCAATCATTTCTGTTCCAGGATCCCACTCAGGATACCACCTTTCATTTAGTTGTCATGCATCCTTAGGTTCCTCTACACCGGGGCAATTTCTCAGATTTTGTTTGTTTGTTGAGATGGCCTTAAGAGCCTTGAGGAGGGAGGCAGAGGCGGGAGGATAGCTTGAGCCCAGGAGTTCGAGACCTGCCTGGGTAATATAGCGAGACCCCGTTCTCCACAAAAAGGAAAAAAAAAAAAAAAAAAAAAAAGAGCCTTGAGGAATACTGATTTGGTGGGTTTAGAATGTCCCTGAATTTGAGTTTGTCTTGTGGTTAGACTGACACCGGGTTAGGTTAGGAGGATGAACCGGGTTAGGTAAGGAGGATTAGGTAGGTAAGGAGGTAAGTGTTATTCGTATTACATCATGCAATGGTATGAGCTATCAACATGACTTATCACTGAGGATATTAACCTTGATCACATGGATAAGATAATGTTTTCCAAGCTTCCCCACTGTAAAAATCAGCCCCTCCTCCTTTTCAGACTCTACTCTTGGGATTCACCAAGCACAGCCTACATTCAAGGGGCAGAAGTGAAACTTCACCTCTTCGAGGTGGGAGTACCTACACAAATTATTTAAACAAATTATTTAAACTTGCTCTGTGTAGGAGATTTGTACAAAAAAAAATTCCTAATATCCATTTTCTAAACTTTCATGAATGTTGTTAAACCCCTTTTTCAAAATCGTTCAGTTGTGGATGACATAGTGTATCAGACACATCAGGGCGTTAGCAAAGTTTCTTGGCCTCACCACTCTTTGATGGATGGGATAACTATCAATTCTTCTTTAAACTGGTCACTTTCAAAAAGAGACAACTATTTATTCCGTGCCAGTCATTATTTAACCCAAATAATATCATGTAATTGATATTCAAGCTATCAGCTTCCATTATTATGGCTGAAAGACCATAAGGAAAAAACTGTGGAATCATTTATGTGTCAAGATGGAGGGCATCATGTACAGATCTGGGCATGAAGAGGCAAGGTTGATCCAATTATTCAACTAATATGATCAATAGTACTTTGTCATAAAATCCATACATTACAGAGTTATGTATCCATTACATTAGTAATAATTTTATGTTAGTCCACATACATGTTATCATTATTAAGAGCAGTACCATCATTAACAAGAGCATGTAGAGCTCTGAGGCAGATGCAGCATATTTGCTCTATTTTCTTAATCATATCCATTATAAATAGGGCACATATGAAATTTTTTTAAATGTTAGAAATCCTTAGCCTAGTGCTAGATCAATACTATTAAAAATGTTATCAGAAACTACGGCGATGACATCTCCAAAGGTTAAGATAATCTCAAAGGCCTCATGGACAAAATAAAATTTGAGCTGGCTTTTGAGGGTATTACAAGTTTGGCAAAAGGTGAGAATGTACACCATGTCTAAAGATCATAATGTAGACATTTTTGGTTAGAAAAGTTTTCACATAACAGAGAGGTCAAAAAAATAATTGGAAAGTTGAGATGGGGGGTAGATTCTTGAAGTCCTTGAATTTAAGCCGAAATAATTTGTAAATGAGTTGAGACTGAAGGTTTTGAAAGTGGGCAGTGATTTATTTAAATGGTGTATTGAAATTAACCTTTGCTGATGTTAAAGAATGCTATTGACCAAAAATAAATAAATAAATAAATAAACAAACTACAGAGAAGTAAAAGGAAGAGAGTAAAATCATTTGTCAAATTTCTATCAGAGAACTACTGTAAAATTTACTTTATATTCTTTCAGGGTAGTATGTGTGTTTACATATGCATTTATTCTTTTTAATATAATAAGATAATATGACTATATAGTAGCTTATCTTACATCTTCATTTTATATTTCTCTGTGAGCATTTGCCTCCTTCATGACTATTCATAGTTATTGTAGCGCTATTTTATTTTAGATATAACTCAGATAACATGCATATCATTTTTTAATTGGGTATTTTATTCCATTTGTTTATTTTCATAACTGATTTATTTCTTCTTGCTTTTTAATATATTTGTATTTTAATGGTTTTTTGGTATCATTTCCCAACTAACTTTTAGTAATCTGGCTTATCTTTTGTTTCTGTAGTGATTTGAAGGAATACATGATCTTTTAATTTCAGCTTGGCATTTTCATTTTGTTTTTGTTGTACTAACTTGATCCTAGTTTCCTCAAATTGTGTATGTCAAAACTGATTTGGTGGCATATAGATTTTTATTACAAAATACAAAATTTTAGACCCAGGGTATTATAACAAATTCATGTTACCAGCAATTTTATTAGGATAGATAAAATAACTATTTATAACTATAGGCTTAACTGTTTTAAAATATGCAGTAAAAATAAACTATAGATTTAACTGATTTTAAAGTTAATTTTCTATTCTTTAAATTAAAACTTGTTTATATGTGTATTTATTTGTTTGATTTATTTCTCTGTAGCTATATCACATGTTCACATGTATAAATATTCAATATATTTAAAGAATGAAAACATGGATTTTATTTTTTAATTTAAAAGAAATGATGCATTTAAATTATAGAGAAAACTTTATGATATGATTACATTAGAATAATTATTGCATAAATTTAGCTAGAATCATCATTTTTGCTTTTGATTTTTAATAATAAAATTTAAAAATAAGATTTAGTCCTCCTCATCTCATACATCAGAGCTCTGTTCGACCTGCCCAATGATCAGCTCAGTGAAACTCAGAGGAGAATTTGAATCTGGAGGACTGAGAGATTATACAATAATCTTTAAAGCCACAAGACTAGATAAAATCACCTAGAGAATACATTTAGATTAAAGAGAGAAGAGGTCCAAGGTCACATAATTGTAGAACCACAGCATTTCTTGGAAAGAAAAAGAGAAACAAGAAATTAAACTTAAAAGCATGCAAACAAATCAAACAAAATCCAGGAAAGTGTGGTGGCATAGAAGACAAGTATATAGTCTTTTGTAAAGCAGTAATTAACTGTGTTGAATAAAAGTGAAATATGAAATAAGATGAAGCCTGAGAACTGACCGCTGGTATGAGCAGCATTGACATTACTGGTGACCCAGAAAAGAGAACCTTCAAGAGGAGAGTGGGCTTCAAAGCCTGATCGTAAAAATATTGAGAAAGAAGGTAATAGGAACAGTAATATAAATAGAAACAGTTTTTCTATAAAGGGTGGCAGCTGGAGAGGAATATTTGAGGAGGTCTTTTCTAAGGAAGGTCTTTTCGAAGATGGGGAGTGTTACAGAAAGCTTTTATGCTGGTAAGAGCAGGAGAAATGTGGAATTAATGGCATGCACAAGGACTTTAAGTTCATGGAACAGATGGGATGTACTTTAAGTTGCTGGATTTCAATAGCTTTGGAGGCAGTTCATCTATTGAAAAAGTAATAGGGAAGTGCATGGGTAAAGGCAAGTTAGTAGATTTGGTGGTGGAAGAATGATAAACTTATAATTGGATTGCCTTTTTTAAAGGGATATAAAAATCAAGGTAATGAGCTGAGTGAATTAGGAGTGGGGAGGAGACACGATGTTGGAGGTGAGAAGGTATGAAGTAGTTGCTTCATAGTTTAGAAGCGTGAATTGACTAGAGAAATGCAGTAGGATTTCTGAGCAGTGTTGAACCGTAAATCTGTGGTCATAAATTTAACATCCATTGGTAAAGCTGCTGGTTTTCTCCAACAGTGTTCAGCTGCTCACATATAGGCTGGCAGTAAGAGGAGAAATGGATTTAACCAAAGCTGAAACTTGACAGGTGAGTTGTATATGGAAAAAACAGGCATAGAACATGAGGGAGGACACCAGGAAATATTATAATGATGAATCGTGTAACCTGAGCAATGTAAAAGGGCGGTAAGTGAGGTTAAATGGCGTGAGAGTCAGTAAAAATAATAACAGTAATAATAATAATATGGTAGTGTCAATGAATTGCAGGTACTTGTGGGATTGAATAATGGTTGATATTATTCTATTATTACTTGAATAATGGTCAAATAAAGTGAGGTAGAAATATAATAAGAGATAGACAGTAAAATATAAAAAATAAAGTTTTGGACATGTTGCGTTTGATGATTAGTGTCAACATAGTGTAGGGAAAACCTGAGTGAATGTATGCAGTAGGATAAAAGACAAGCTCCTTAGAAGAAATGGTCAAGAATCTAATAATAGTTGGAAGATATTCATGAGCTACCCAAGAATTATGAAAGAGCATTGTGTTGTTTTTAATAAATGATGTATTTGGAAGCAATGACGACGTTAGATATCTACTTCAAAGAAGGATGGTGGTTAATAATGAGAAATCACATACTCTGAATAATCTGTTTCAGGAGTGGAAGAAATGGGTTTCTATAGAAGCTGAAGTAATTGAGCCTGTATTGCATGGTGGATTTAGTCCTCATCTTCCTTTTTATTCTACATTTTTGTGTGTACATAATAGGTACATATATTTATGAGTTACATGAGATATTTTGATATAAGCATGCAATACATCATGAAGAATGGGGTATCCATCCCCTCAAGCATTTATACTTTGTGTTATAAGAATCCAGTATACTCTTAGTTATTTAAAAATGTACAATTAAGCTATTATTGACAATAGTCACTCTGTTGTGCTACAAATAGTACATCTTATTAATTCTTTCTCTCTTTTATTTTTTTTGAGACAAAGTCTTGCTCTGTTGCTTAGGCTGATGGAATGCAGTGGCATGATCATGGCTCACTGCACCCTTGACCCCCTGGGGTCAAGCAATTCTCTCACCTCATACTCCTGAGTCACTGGGACAACAGGAGTGTGCCTGATTAAGTTTTCAATTTTTTTAGAGACAAAGTTTCATCCTGTTGCCCAGTGTGGTCTCAAGGTCCTGGGCTCAAGCGATCCTCCCACCTCAGCCTCCCATAATACAGGAATTACATTCACGAGACACCATGCCTGACCTGATCATTTCTAGGGGGAACATGGATAGCCTCCTTTTTGAGGCTAGTCTCTGGAATGTTAGGGTGGTGAATATGGTTGTGAGTCATACTAGAGCATAGGAGTATACTCCACATGTGCTGCTGTGGACTTTGTTTAGTTCAAGGAGACAGATGGTTAAAGTGAGTTTCAACTTCAGTTAACAACTGAGCGCCTATGCACAAGAAAATGACTGTATTCATTAAAACTGACTATGAAATAATCCCGATGGCAGAGTGTGTCTTCTCATACTCAGGGGTCAACAGTCTGTTTATTTAGGAAAGGCACTTTTGCTGCTAGCTTGATTTGCTCTTTGGGATTTTTACTGATATAGTTGAAATTTAGCCAAGGTAATATGACATTTCAAACTCAACTGGAAGAAACGCAGCTGGAATGCTGCCATGAAAACCTTTCTAGAAGAAGAGAATAGGGTGAAGGTGAAATGGCCCAAGCACATCTGAAATCCTGGCATCTTTTACATTCCAATATTTCAGAATGCTCAGTTTTATTGCTGAATAAGCTCCTAGAAGAACACCTTTCTCATTTAAGCACAAACTTAGATTCTATCTAATCTCAAACCTTAATACAACTGAGATTGTGGAAACCTCAAGAGGGGTAGGCAAGAAAGGAGACAAAAAGCATGCCCTCGGCTTATTTTCCAAATAGGTCAGGATGCTCCCAGAGAACAATTCACTCTTCCATTTGCTCTATTCTACCTTCACCAGAGTTCCTGGTTGTAGTGAAAGCTACCAAGAGCCAAGGGAGAAGAACACTAAGCAGGGAATTTGTCCAAATATTTTTTAAGAGACATCAATTCATAAGATATACTTTTCCAGCTTTTAATCATGTATTAGTTGCTAGTAGAAAAAATAATTGTAGGAAACAATTAGCTATATAGGTTTATAAACATGATTGTCAATTTGGAGGTCTAAAAAATCCTATAGCTTTATTTTCTTATAGAAAGCATAGGTCGGCACATTGAAGTTAAGAGACAGAGAAATTGAGAAAGTGGTAAATGGAACAGGTGTTATCATTATGCATTACTAAGAAAGAGCTAATTCCAAAATGGGAAAGAAAAATTTTGTTATACTGTAGCCACGGTTACATAGATGGATGTAATCATTGCAGCAAAATGTGTATCATCTTTGTGTTTCATTTATTTGCTTTGTGTTATCTCTATTGGGTTAGCTAATTTCTGCCCCATGTTCTAAAAGTTGCTGGCTACTCTGAGTATATTAAGAATAGAGTCCTGAAAAAACCATACTGACTCCTATCTCAATTTAGTTTACTTCTAAATGACACATAATACCTTACATGACCATAAATTAATATTTTATGCAAATTGTACCTTTAAGTGGATTGATTTAATAACTTCAAACTAGAAGAATCTATTGCTAAGCAATCTTATAAAATGTGTCATCAATTTGTTTTTTTTAATAATGAATGACTTTAAAAAACTCTTCTATATACATAACAAGTTCTTTTCCTTTCCATTCTAACTGCTCAATCATTCTCCACAGCTAAGAAAATTTTAAAATTTAATTTTATATTACAATTGAGAGTCTCAATTCTATAACTGCTGTCGTTTTTAAAGAAGCTTTCCTGATCCAATTTAAAGAGTAGTGTTTGTATAAACTACTGTGAAAATCATTCTTTCTTCCCTGTGGGCCTGTGAGTCTTGGAACAATGTTTGTCTTTGTAGCAGAGAAGTAATAAAATCACAGAAAAAGGTAACTATATATGAATTGTTGTAATCGCTTATCGTATAGTACAATAACAAAAATCATGACTACATTTTAAAATGTATTTATTTTTTCAGTTTCCACAATTAGGTCACAGCAAGTCTTTGTGATCAAAACAGATGGATAAATAGCCCTGCTCTACAAATCTGTTTTTCCTAGGGATATATGACTTAGCCTATTTTGCAAAGATATGTATACATTCATCCATTTATTCATTTCATACACATGTCCTTATACTTCCCTATATGTAGGGAAATAGAACTGAAAAGGAATTTGGGAAGAGTGAGGAGGCAGTGAAGAAAGACATTATACTTGCATTTTTGCTTTCTTTAAAATGTACATGAATTTATTTATTTGTTTTGTAATGGCAATTAAAAAGGTATAGTTATTTTAGAAAAGCTGAAAAAATACACAAATATACAAAGAGGTAATAGAAACTATCCACAGTCTCATAATCATGAACAAGCAGCAGGATCTGATCACTTGGGCATTTAGGAAAAACAAAGTCTTTCCTGAGTTCTTTCCGCCTGCATTACCTACCAATGATGTGTTAAATTCACATTTCACTTGCTGGGAAGCTTTCTCATGCCCAGGTTCATACAAAGGGCTAATGTACACTTAGCATCCTCACTAGAGATGTAGTGTACCTAAAGTCAGGAGTCCTCAGGTATCCGGCAGTTTTAAGGATGCCCTTGAGCTGAGTCCAACCAACATGCAAGAAGTTATAAACATATAACCCTGGAAATGTTTTATTGATTTCCAGGAATGAGGCCCCTAATGACCACTATACTTAGCTTGCAACATGTTTTATAGATGTTTTTATTGAAGTTGATTTAATTTCCCCCAGTTCACGTGTTCTTGCTAATTGAATCATTTCCCTCAGTTCCCAGAACATCATAAAATAGAAAATTTATTATATATTGTGTAACGATATATGTTAGGGTAAATATATTGATGTGACTCCTCAGCCAGTACATTGTGCAGATCTGATAAAATGCCATCATAATTACTCAATGAATCTGATGCACTTCAATATATTAACATGAGCTCTATTGGTTATGAAAGTTAAAATGATCCATTGTTGTGATTATTGAATTAATGTCAAATATTTTACGTCCTCTCAGTTATAAGAAAGCTGTATTACCTTCTTATCAAAATTGATTCCACATAGTTATTTAGTTCAGCTTATTTTCCTTCTGTCAATTAATGACATGTCAATAGAAATAGAAAGATTGAAAAAAATCACAGTTCTCTATATTGAAAAATAAAACTGTGTCCAGTGTGAATATCATAGCATTTAAAAATTATGTAAAACAATTATATATGTAGATAAACATTTTTCCACATTGAATAATTATCAAAACTTGGTATTTAATAATGGAATTAAATCATTCCTCCCTGCAAGTCTTCATTTCTTAGTTGTTTTTATTGTTTATTGGCAACATAATATGTTAAAAAATAAATCAACAGAATATCAGTTTCTTTTTCTCAAAATAATTCCATCTGTTTCTTTTGGGGTGCATGGGATACTGATCATTATATTTGGAGTCTTTTGTTGGGTATAATCAGAACAAAAGAAGATCATAAGAAATTTCCTTAAGTAAGTCATTATAAGGTAAAGCTTATATCCTTACTTTTTCCTTACTTTTTTAACCTCATGTGTAATTTTTCTTCTGTATATTAGGAGTCAAATTTAGGAGAGTTTAATGGAATTATTTTTCTCCAAAGCCACATGAATTTCCTAGTTGAGGTTCATCTGAAACCCTTTGATTTAAGATCCATTTCTCCTTCTACACTTTTCTGTTTTTCTAAAATGCAAAATCAATATAGATAGTTGAATTCTGAATCAAATCAGACTCAGAAAGTGATGTCTGGTGAAATGTACATGAAAATTCATAAAAGAGAATATATAGTTCACAGTCACATATCAGCATGCTGAAGAACTTGACCTGGGGAGAATGCATTGGGTCAAGACAAAAGGCAGTGACTTGTGTTAGCCTGTAGGAAAAGCTTTGGCGATTGTGGAAAATCCCATGCTTGTAGAGGGTGATTATCACTTGTTAAGAGGGAAGGAAAGATAGAGAGCAGCAACCAAGCATGCTTGGCCAGAATCCACAGTACTGGAACAACACAATAAACACCATTAGGTTACAATGAAGTTACTAACATAAGGAAATCGAAAATATTTCTAAAGGAGAATTTGGACAGGGTTGTGTACCTAAAAACAAACATAAGGAGTCTCAATTTGACTTCACTGAGGTGGTGTGGGTACCAACTGGGCATTTATTATAGGTTTACATCTTCCATTCATTCATTTAGTAAATGATTACTGAATGGATAAATGGCTTTACACTAGGCACATTGTGTTCACTTGCCTTAGTGAGCAAAAGCTCACATAAAGTTATTGTTGGAGAATTACATGAAGGATAGAGAGATTTGTGAGTCACTTCAAATCTTGCAAAGGCATGAATTCACCAAGTCTGTGGCCACCTGGGGAAAAGGCTGGGATTTCCTGCCAGCTACTTAATTGTGCCCTCAGAATTGTAAGCAGGAATTTTGAATATATTTCATTTACACTAGCTTCTATTATGCTGATTTAAAACTTTACAGTCATAGCATTCTGAATTCAAGTAGGTTTTCTGAAATAAATTAAGAACATTCCCAGAAAATAAGGTAAGAATTCAGAACTATTTATAACTAGGGATGCTCAAAGCGGGTAAGTCGCATGCCCTGGTATACTTCATGACTTAGGCTCAGAATCTAAACATCTCAATTTCCATTGTCAGCTCCAAACATTAAAGCCTCTTCCCCAAATAATAGTTTATAATTATAATATCTAAGAATGTTCAAGTGATTGGCAACTTGAATTTGAACACAATAGCAAACAAACATTTGGGGAAAGAGTTAGTAGGCATCACAGAGTCTGGGAATTTATTTTATTTTATCTAAAACAATGATAGGAACACTGGCAAGAACCAACATGAGGTAGAAGTTATAGGCTAAAATATAGTTCAAGATAAATCATAATAATAACTCTCTAATTCAGAATGACTAAAGATGCAAAGTCTGAATTGGGAATAAATAGAGATCTATAAGTATTAAAAGGAAATATAAGTTACAAATAAAACAAGAGTGTGATGTCCTCAGAGACAGACGTGCTGTAAAATATCTATCTTTCCTATTCCGACGTTGAACACATTCCCAAGAAAGTGGATTTTATTAATTTTCCTTTGAGATGTTTGGTATCCTAAGTTAGCTAACCCAAACAATTTGTTGGCAAGAAAGTAATTCTTGTGAGTATTTTAAGCTTCACAGAATGTGCATTAGGATATTGACTAATCCAAGTGTTAGAATAATTAAAAGCTAACTTAAAATTGCCAAAATGAGTGAATAAAGTATATCCTGAGATAAAATATCAATGACTTTTACTATATTTGTTCATATACTTAGTACTTTTCAACATTCAGCAATTATCTTTCTGTCATTATTGTGAATTAACAAGACTCTAAGGTAAAAGCACAATAGTTACAATGGTAATTATGGAAAATGAAATTACATTTTAAACAAATGATGGCTATAGTTATATTAATACTGTGTAAAGACTAAAGGTCAAATAAAAGCCTTCAAAAATATATTTTAAAAGTTAGCATGGAATTGAAACAAAAACTTTTAAAAGCAAAGTAATAGCTATACATTTTAATTTGCTATCAGACTCTACTCCTATATTTTATTTTGCAATCAGACTCTACTCCTATCTTTAGCTCCTTACCTTATTATTCTTAGTATATTTCTTTAGTTGTTCTTTTCAATTTTGGCTTTTTTTTTTTTTGACGGAGTCTTGTTTTGTTGCCCAGTCTGGAGTGCAGTGGTATGATCTCCGCTCAGTGCAGCCTCCGCCTCCCGGGTTCCAGCGATTCTCCTGCCTCAGCCTGCTGAGTAGCTGAGATTACAGGCACATACCACCACGCCTGGCTAATTTTTGTATATTAGTAGAGATGGGGTTTCACCATGTTGCCCAGTCTGGTCTACGGCTCCTGACCTCAGGTAATCTGCCCACCTTAGCCTCCCAAAATGCTGGGATTACAGGCCTGAGCCACCGCGCCTAGCCTAATTTTGGCCTTTTTAGACATTGTTGAATCTCTAATTTTTATATTTGAAAAAATACTGATTTTTAACAATTTTTTTCTTGAACTTTCTATACTTTTTTACATTTTACTCCATATATATTTTGCTGAATATATAAATAAATTTTAAAATATATATACACACATATATAACAAATTGTTAAGGCGGGCGTGGTGATCCCAGCCTGTAATCCCAGCACTTCGGGAGGCTGAGGTGGGTGGATCACTTGAGGTCAGGAGTTCAAGACCAGCCTGACAAATATGGTGAAACACTATCTCTACTAAAAATATAAAAATTAGCCAGGCGTGGTGGTGCAGGCCTGTAATCCCAACTACTTGGGAGACTGAGGCAGGAGAATTGCATGAACCCAGGAGATGGAGGTTGCAGTGAGCCAAGATCATGCCACTGCACTCCAACCTGGTTGACAAAGCAAGACTCCATCTCAAACAAACAAACAAACAAACAAAAAACAAATTGTTATTCTTGATAGGCCAAACACATACACACACAAATACACACATATATGTGTGTGTATATATACATATATAAACACACACATAAATATACAAATCTGTGTATAAATATATGTGGGATGGGCTCAGTTTAAAAACAGGTGGTAACCTTCTACAAACATTTAATTGCTTACCTTTAATAAATTATGAAACATCATTGGTGAGTCAGTGTATAAAGATCATGTACTGGTAACTTCCGAGATATAAAATTTGAAGCCAGGTTGATGCCATTTAATTTTATGGTCTAGTTCCATTGTTCAGACAGAGCATAATATTTGGATTCCAGTTTGAATTACCATAATTTTTTAAAAAAATTATTTCACTGAATACCACAATTAATTGTATGCACACAATAAGTCAAAAAATCTGTAACAGAAAAAGAAACGGTGTAGAACTTTCACAGAATGCTGTAGGGCTGATGGTGAGGTCAACAGACATTTATAGAACAGATTATAACAATATATTTAAAACCATGATTGATAGAGTAATTTCACTTTGCTTTCTCTGAGAGTCAAAGAAGAAATTATGGAGAACTACTATTTTGGCTGAATCTTATTCAGAGGTTTAGACATGAGAGAGATCATCATTCCTGTGGACTCTTCAAATAATTTAGCATGACTGTAACTCAGTGTGTGTATGGGGAGTGTGATGAGAATGAGCCTGGGAACCAGGCAGTGCTCAAATCATGGAGAATCCAGTGTAAGTACAGTGACTGTATAGCCCAGTTTGCCCAGGACAGTTAGGCAGTTTAGAAGTTGATGCTATTGTCACACAAGTAATTAGTAACAGTGCCTCCTTTCACTCAGAAAGATGAGATAAATGCTATGTCTTTTTTACTTACAAGTCATAATAAAGATTTGTTTGTCAATCTACAGGGAGTAGGAAGTCAAGTTTTGGTTTATTTAAAGAGACAAGGATGAATAAATCATGGCTTTGAACTTTTAGAACGTTATAGACCAGTGGAATACGAGATTAGACATGCACACAGTAACTGCATGTTATTTTCCCCCTCCCAGATGAATCACAAAAGCCTTTATGCAAGATCTGGCCTTTGGGGTGACCTTGCCTGAGACCTAGGGTTTGGATCTACAGTCTCTTTGCACTCAGTAGTCCAAGAGGCTCAAATTTACATATAGGGATAACTTACTAAACCTCTTGGTTACTTATAAATGTTTAAAAATCAGTATATTTATTAGAAAGCACAAAATTAATTGGTAGCTTAGCAATCAAGAATACCATCGCATTCTTGATTAGACAGTTGGATTTTTGAAATCCACATATGTTCAAACCCCAATTTTTGTCAAGACTTAGAAGAATATGCCTGTTCAGGCAGGGGAAATAGTTAGCATAAATGATTAGGTTTGTGATCCTACCAACTTAATTGTTGAAAAAAGGAGAACTACAGTAGCAAACCTTCTGAACTGTGTCTCTGTTATAAGATTAACAAGTGTTCCTACCATCCTACAGGCAATCAGGGTTCATTCTCACTCTGAATTGTCCCTATCAATAAACTATTTTTTCGTAGTCCAGTCTCATATAATAGTTTGTGAAAACATTCCAGGTTTATCTGATGGTTAAAGCACAATGACTCTAAGCCTTGCCAGGTTAGAATAGGGACTATTTGGCCTCCCTCAGTTTTGCATGTGATTTTATGTTCAAAGTCCATTATGCACACAGACTGCATTTCCTAAAACTGCAAAATTTGATTAACTGGCAACACTTGCCCACCTCATCTGTATGGTTCACCTACATGGGCTCTGTGTCTTCTATCTCTGGTTGTTTCGGTTGCCCAGTCTAGTAAAAAATACTACAAAGTGAGAATAAGAATCAAAAGATAGGTATGTCTAAGTAACGAAGGCAAAGGGCATTACTGGAAATTGGCAGAATGCAAGGAATCCCTTTATTATTTAGTATTTCCATAAAGTGAGCACTTTACAGAGATTCACTTTAGTATTCATGAAACCGGCACTGAATGTATCACATTCCAGAGACACAGAACCTGGAACTTGGCAGTGATATGATTTGTCTAATGTCATAAAGTAGCTCTATCAAATTGGAGATTTAGAATATAAAGAATCTGAATATTCATGACTTTTATTTACCCTTTCTGGGCTATCAGGAATGATTCTCAGGATTGTTATTATAACTTTTGCTGAACAACTACTTTTTTGAGGATTTGTAGCAGTGTTTGAAAGTGAACAACTTACATGGTAATCATAACAAAGCACAAGAGAGCGCTCATTTGCAAAAGTAAAGAGCATGTGAGAAGTCTTGTTTACCCCTCTGCTTTCTTCCAAAGACCACTTTACATATATTATCCCATTGATCTTTAAATATCTCTATCTTGGAAGGAGTAACTAAAGTAATTCCCTTAGCAAAAGCCTGCGGAGATTAAATGATTCACTCAGGGTCACGCCGTTAAGTCCTTGGTTGAGAAGTCAGTCTTTGTGCATTCTGTTCTAATACTGTACTTTGTGTCCAACTGGGTGGATTACCTTGGATTTTTGAATCATGCTTACACAAGACCTTTTCTAAAAGGCTCAAACGAAAGCTAACATAGAGGACTGCAGCAGAAAATAATTTCACTTCCTGCCAACAGGATGAGGACAAGAGGGACAAATGGAGTAACAGGAAAGGGTGATTAGAAAGAGTGGTAAGGAAAACCATAAAGGGAAGTCCAGAGCTGAAGTCACAAAAAGTAAAATTGGAAGCTGAGACTAGAAAGGGTGAGTTGTTGCAACTTAGTGTGAGAAATGCAATTCCATATCATTATGATTTAACTTGTTCAGAGAGTAATAGAGTTGGACAGCAACCTGAGAGATCACTGGGTGTAGAGTTTGCCTTCAGGCAACTAAATAGCTGATGATACAGGATCGAGAAATGTCACGAATCTCAGTACAAAAAAACAGACTTTTCTCCCAGCCTACCCAATAGATCATTTTTCTGTGTTTTGCTACAACACTACAAGTACACTTTAGGTATACATGTGCTTATACATGTGTATGCGTGTATACAAACTATATACACACTCACATATATATTATAGATGGAACATATTGAAAGAGAAAAAGAGTTGCATTTATAAAGTAGTTTTTATGTTCTAATAACTTTCCTATATTTTCTTCATTTGAATATCGCAACAGCACTATGAGGTAAGGGGACATATATTATTATGCTCAATTTAGAGATTGAGAAATGAATGCCTCAAAATGACAGTTGACTGTATTTAAAAATTTCAAGTTTATCGACACCTTTGCTGAATATGACTTAATATGTAGACTTAAATATACTGAATATTTAATCAAAAATAATGCATTAATATTTGAAGGCCCAAGGAAGAATAAAATATCCCATAAAATTTTATTAGGCTCACAAAATAAAGCTGACACAGGTAAAAGATGCATTTTTGGTTGATTTTGTATTTCCTTAATTTTGCAATGAGACGTATAATTGAAAAATAAGAAAAACATTTGTAATATAACCCTAAAATAATTTTTTTTAATTGGACATCTTACATTGCAGTCTGAGAGCAAAGTGGTTAGGGTTAGGTTTTATGATTTCTTGAAACTGGATATTATACATTTTAAGGTTAAGTTATTTTAAATTAGTATATATTTACTTTCCTCTCACTACATTTATAGTATTTTTATGCTGTGGTGCTATAGGTTTTGCTTTCATGTACAGCAATATGATTTTTAACAGGGCTTAATTTGCATAAATCTACTGTCCTTTAATGACTCTCTTTCTAAAGTGTAGTCTATAGACAACAATTACTACTCTGTCTTGCATCCAGGGTTTGTCCTGCTACTATTTTCCACCAAGGGAATATGTATAGATTGCTTACTAAGTGAGTATACTTTCTCCATTCTCTTTTGTCTCATTAGAGACAATGCAGAGTATGGTAGAACCACAAGATGGATGGGATCTGGGTTCTTGAATCACTACATGGAAGAAAGCCACTCACCTTGACACATCGGGTCTAAAGAAACTTCTATTGTATTCATCCATTAAAAATGTGGAAATTATTTGTAATAACAGCTAGGACTACCTTAGCTAATGCACGCATGCAGACTCTTTCTGTGTCTCTCATCTGTCTGTCTCTATCTCTCCCTCTCTGTACCTCTGCTTTTGTGTTTTAAAAACAGGCTCTGAATTCTACATTTTCATCTCTTCTTTCATTTACTAGCAGCTTATTGTCAACTTTTGCCTCATGTCTCATAATCTGCTTACTATCACACTTCTTCACTCAGATGTATCCATCTGCCTCTATTATATGTTCTCTGTTCTTCAGGAGTATCCCTGAGCTCATATACTCTTTTTATTTCTTTCCATTGCTGTTTCTTTTCCTTTTATTCACCATTTCTCATGTGTACTTCCTCTAACCTGCTCAGTCAAGGACTCTCTTTATCCCTCTATCCCATTCAGGAAACATTTGTAAAATGAAGACTTCTATTCTCATACATATAGATATAGTGAGTTATTTTTCTCTCACTCTGCAGAACTCAATGAATATCGACATATCAAAGTAAGAGGTATTCTTATGTGTAATCTTTTTTATATTTAGGAGTATTTCATAAAAATAGATGATCACAATTAGGATTACTGAAATTCCAATATTCTTTAAATACCTTATCCTGTGCTACTTATACATAAATATTATACATAAATGGTAGACAATATCATTTAAACAAGTGCTTTCCTTTCATGATGTAAATATTTTTATCTCAGTGTTATATGGCTAGTATTACTTATTCATTTTAAAGAACTATTGTTAATATATTCATTGTGAAAGTATACTAACCAAATTAATGACCGCAATCATTACTTTCAAAAAAAATATTTTCCTTGTGCAAATATTATGATCTTTAATAATTATAATTTGTAATTTATATTCATGGCTTATCTAACAAAATCATTATATGTCTTAACATTAACTTTGATTGCATAAATATTACATTAGCTTCAATCACGTAAGAATTTTAGGAACTATGTTAAATAAATATGAAGGAAATGGATCAGGCTCAAGTGTAAAAACCCCAAGTACATACAAATAGATTTTATTTTGTTTTAAAAGTTTTGTCTATTGGAAAATATCCATTAAATTATGATGGCTATATTAATGAAATAACAGTTTCATATGAAAGAGAATTGGGGAAATATAATTAGTTTTCTACTGCTGACATAACAAATTATCACAAAGTCAGTGGCTTAAAACACAATGTATTATCTCACTGTTTTCTAGGTCAGAAGCACAGGTGGGATCAGATAGTTCCTCTGCTCCTGTTCTCATAAAGCTGAAACCAAGGTGTTAGCCTGGACTCTGTGGAATTATGAGGTGTGATGCTAGAGAAGAATCTGCTCCGAATCTCAGATAGGCTGTGGGCAGAATTTAGTTCACTGTGCTAGAGATGAGGTCCCTGTTTCCTTGCTGGCCGTCAGCTACCGGCAGCTGCTCTTCAGCTACTTAAGGCCAGCATATATATATATATATATATATATATATATATATATGTTTTGTTTTGTTTTGTTTTTTGAGACAAAGTATCACTCAGTCACCCAGGCTGGAGTGCAGTGCTGTGATCTCAGCTCACTGCGACCTCAGCCTCGTGTATTCAAGCGATTCTCCTACCTCACCCTCCTGAGTAGCTGGGATTACAGGCACCCATCACCACGCTGGTTAATCTTTGTTGTTGTTGTTTTGTATTTTTAGTAGAGAAGGGTTTTCACTATGTTGGCCAGTCTGATCTCGAACTCCTGATCCCAAGTGATCTTCCTGCCTCGGCCCCCAAAGTGCTGAAATTACAGACGTGAGCCACCATGTACTGCCAAGGCCACCATATTCTGTATCACACTGCCCCTCCATTTGCAAACCAGCAACAACATGTCTAGCCGTCCTTATGCTTCAAATCTGACATACTTTCTCTTCTGTTTTCTCTCTTCTTCCTCTGCTTTTGAAAGCTCATGTGATTATATTGGGCCTACCTGTATAAATCATGATAACATCCCTAATTTAAGCTCCCTAATGCTTTTTACATCTGCAAAGTCCCTTTTGTCATGTAAAGGACATGTCCAACATATCCACAAGTTCCAGGTATTAAGAGTGTGGACATTTTGGCAAACCTATGGCAAAAAGCTATCATGTTGAAATAAACTATTGTTTCAGTTTTTCAATTGCTATTTCTTTAGCTTATATTCCACATTTCTTGCCTATAGAGCAGCTATAATGAAATTTAGATTCATTCTAACATTGCTTTTTAACTTCATATCAATGTGTTTATAAAATAAATGAATATAATCTATAAACATAACTTAATTTTTGAATTTCATTCTAGCTGATGATTTAGTGTACTGATAATTTTAGGAAAAATCTACCAAATGAAGCAAAGAATCATCATAATTTTCCAGATAATTCATGGAGGAAATTGCAAGAACTTGTTGATTTAACATCTTCTGTTTGATACCTAAGCTATTTACTTCATTTTTTAGGTAACTTTATTTTTAAGTTGTGAACATTTACCACAATGTCTCAAATTTTTAAAAAGATTTCCATTATAAAAATTATTGTGACTTAACACTTATAGTCAAATTTCCTTTACTTGGAAAACATCTCTGGATGGAAATAATAGAATAGGTTTGCCTTAGAAAAATGTATAGCAGAATAATACATTCCGATCATAAGACAGTATGTGTAAAGGGTCTAGTACAATGCCACAAGTATGCTTTCCTGTTCATTTTTTAATTCCCCAGACTCGCTGTTCACTTTGTGTAGACATGGCCACAGATTCCTATTTAACAACTCCTACTTCAGGTATGAATAATTGTATGCTCTTGGGCCACAAGGAGCCCAAAGAACACATTATTAACAAATAGCTGAAAGTATTATGGCCCAGAAAGGATAACTGTAGGAAATGCAGAGAACAAAATGAATGCTTATGTGTTCTAAGAAGACATGTAGTACATACCAGTGTAAACTTCAAACGATATATTACGTGACCAGCACATCATGCTTTCAGGTAAGAAGAATAGTAGAAGGTTGAAAACTGGCATGAAATTTAGGAGGTTTTATATCTAAGTGCACTCATAAAATGAAACCTAATAAGTTATTCGTGTATACCTATGTAATGAAGATAGATGAAAACAAATGGTTAAATTTGGCAGTAGTGGTAAAATTCAAAATAGCTCCTGTTTATTGAAGTTATGTGCCAACCAGTTGGTCTGGTTGGTCTACTAATATTTTTAATCTGCACAACAAATTTAAGAGATGGATATTAGTTTCCTTATTTTGTACACTGAGAGGGTCAGATCAATTAATTTGTCTAAGGTCACATGGCTTGTAAGTGAAAGAGATTGCATTTTAACCTAAATCCTGTACTTTTTTTTTGTTTTTTTACCATTATGTTGTACTGCTTATTGTAGCAATCAAATACTAATCACTTTTTGACATCTCACAGCTTACTGATATTAATTATTACTTGAACTTTAGCTACGGATAGTTTTTGTGAACAACAGTTACAGAAATAGTCATAGAATATGAGATTCTGACTCAACAATATACTAAGAATAAAATACCACTTATTTTATCTAAAAAGGATACTGAATATATCATTAACAAAGTCTGACTCTCATCAGTTTTAACTATGATTGTCCCTCAACACAGAAAAATTCACAGAAAAAATCACTAACTATAAAATTGTGTGCAAATCCAACTTTGGTAAATGGAATTGCTTTTTAAATGTACAATAAGGTTACTTTAATAAAAGTAATCGCATAGTCAATAATTTGTAAAATGAATAATCAATTCCTAGTTTACCATTATTTTGTAAAGTAGAACTTGACATGCTGAACATAAAATTATTTTACTGGATCAAATAGTTTCCTTTGGAGAAAATAAAATTTTGACAATATATTTTAATGGTGAATTCTTTTCAGAACAACCTCAGGATGTCCAGAATTTTATGTAGTTTTACACAACACTTCTCTACAGCCTGTTCAAATTAGTTGTTACAGAAAGATTTCATCGTAAAACATTTCTATGCATTAAAACATGTTCCTTCTATTAAAAAGCTCAGAAGTATAATACAAGAGCCCACATGAGTTTATGTATTTGTATTTTCATATATGTAGATTCAATCCTATTCAACAGTAGATTTCCCGTTTTCTATCAAATTAAATTCAGGCAATTTATATTAATGGAGTTTGGCCAATCAAACCCCATATGATCCACTTACAGCACTTGGAGAGTCAGGCAGTATATACACAGATTTTTGCCAGTAAGTCATTTCTGGATGTGAGTAACATAAAGGTCTTCATTTTGAACCCCAGATTTTTCATGCCCTAGCCTATGAAGCCTCTTTCTTCAGTTCATTCAGATTTAGAAAGCCTTCAGGGTCTCCTTCTGATTCTGCTGTCACTTTCTCTTATTGGAAAAGGGAGAAAAAAGTAAGACTGGACTTAGAAACAACAATCTTTCAAGAAATTGAAGCAATATCTGTATAATTATATGGACTACTAAAAGATACACTTTAAAAAGGACACTCTCTTGGGGTGTATTTGTTTGGATACGTGTATTATAATAAACAGAATAAAATCCTAGGAAAATTATTTGCAGTGCCAAATAAAAGAATAAAACTAATTTTCTCATGCTCTTCTTTTATAATGAGACGTTCAGTACTTGTAATTGAAAAGGAAAAGCCTTTAATTTGGTGGAATTCATACATTCCCTTATTAAACAGCATTACTTGAAATTTGGAAGATCAAAATATGAATCCCATCCAGATATTATTTTCAAGGATCTTAGAGACTGATGGGAGATAATATAATACAGAAGACTACATCAGAAGAAAGAAAGTGTTGAGAAGAGATATAATTAAAATGCTAAGGTGCTGGTTGTGTATTATCTTGCGTGTCAAATCTACCCTCCTATACTTTGTTTTTGTGCTGTCAGACCTCCTCCTCCTCCTCCTCCTCCTCCTCCTCCTCCTCCTCCTCCTCGTCCTCCTCCTCCTTCTCCTTTGCCTGACTCTTGATTAGTTTTATCTCATGAAAGAGGACTTGGCTGAAGGAAGGAGAAAGGATCTGCCATTTCAATGTTTGGCCTCCTGCTCCTATCAACCTCACCTTGGCATCACCTCATGCTTGTCACCTTCGCAGCATCTGTTAGCTCCATAGTTCATTTTTCTCTCAATCCCAGAGGTGGAAACAAGCCCCAGCCAGCTGGGGTGCCTCCTTTTTGGGGTGGTGAGTCCCAACTCTGTGGGAGTCTCTGAGTTCCTGAGGCATCAGCAGGGGAACATATCTCTCCAAAGGTGTGGGGCTCAGCTCCACGGGAACCTTCTTCAGAGGTTGTAGGTTCTAATACTGCCAGTCTCTTCTTTCTGTTCTTCCAGTCCTAGATGTGATATATTCTTGCAACTACTATTTCTTCATAACCTTAGGGTTCTCCTCTTTTAACCTTCCCACATCTGTTTAAACAATTTCTAATATAAATTATCTCTTGTAATACTGGCGTGGATTCTGTTTTTCTGCCCGATACAGCAATAAAAACTTCCAGATGGAGAGATCAGGGAGGGCTTCACGAAATATATGTGTTTCCACTGAGCCATGAAGGAATACTTTGATGTGAGGTGACAGTGAAGGTGAGAAAAACAGAAGAGGAAGTGGCAGAGGCAGGAAAGCAGGAGCAAGTACAGGGAAGATGAGCAGGTCAACTGGGCTGGAAAGTGGTTAACCGAATGGGAAGAGTGAGAGCAATTTATATCTGTCATTTTGGGTGTGAAAAAAATGCAAAGTATAAGTTGGAGGACTTTCATCTTATTATATAATATTACAAAGAAAGAAAATGTTTTAAAAATGCAACAAAATAAGAATGCATTTTAAGTAGGAATGAAATTCCTAACTTAATAACTCATTTACAGCACTATACAATCACTGTGTAATTTGTTGCTATAAAACAGGGCTCCCCAATCCTTGGGTCACAGACCAGTACCGGTATAGATATCGAACTATTGCCTGATGATCTGAGGTGGAACAATTTCATCCTGAAACCATTTCCCACCAGCTCCTGTCCATGGAAAACCTGTCTTCCATAAAACCAGTCCTCAGTGCCAAAAAGGTTGGGGACCACTGCTATAAAAGTATACTACTTTAAAAATCAGTAAAAAACAAACAAACGAAAAAACCCAAAAAACTTTACATGATTGTGTACTGAAATGTCCTATTTAAACACATTTTATAAATACTTATATTAGATAGGGATATAAATTAGAATTGACTACTATAATATTTGGTTTAAACCATAAGGATCTGGATATGAATTCCCTGGGCTTCGTGTGACATGTATTTGTGGGGTGTTTGTATTTGGACATTTGCAATTTATATACTGTTTTTGAGAAACCTGAACGATGACTTCTGCCTCACAACTGATTTCCTGTGATTTCCTGTAGTTTTGACAGGTTTTTTAGAAAAATATTTTTGATAGTTACGAAGCATTGCACATCTTTTGGGTTTTTGGTGTGGACAGGTAAGAATATGAGCAGGTCACTGGTCATGAGCAAAACTTTCAATCACCTCATTTTTTGAATGTGAAAATCGGATTTAACTTACATAATTCAAATTTGCCACATCTTTTCCAGAAACTTATACATCGTAAGTATTAGTAGGTGACAGATAAAAAAAGAAATCAGTGTATCAATTGCTTAGTCCTTCTAGTATATATACCATTGGCCTCAATGGAAGCCACAGGTGAGCCTCTAAGGGCAAAGTCTGGGACATTATCATTAATGAATTCACACTTAAGTGTTCATTAGTAGGTTTAAACTGTTAGTAATAACACATTAAATGTTAGCCCGTGTGTTTTGCTAGAGTAGAGGAATGGTTTAAATCAAGTTGCCTTCAAAACAATTCCTGAACTATAGAGTAGTTTTAATTTGTAGGACCTTTGGATGGATATTTTAAGTGACTTTGTTGGTTTCTTAAAATAAATTTTTCCACATTAAATGTGAATTTTACCAGAATGACACATTCTGTTATACCTACATGTGCAAAAAACAAAAATGTGACAATTAGAAAAGTAAAAAATACTAAAAAACAAACAAAAAACAAAACCAACAAACCAAACTCTCAACTATTATAACTATTTAAAATAGAACAAGGTTTCTTCATATCTTTATACTGTGCTCACCTACTTAAATGTATCCTTCTAAACCAAAACAACTAGTCAGTTCCAAGTAATGTTACTGGAGGATCACTTTAGTGAAATAAATCAGTCCAATAATTTTTTTTTTTCCAAAATAGAGTATCCAAATGTGTAAAAATCTTAATTTTCACATAGATACAACCTAAATCTGTATCATAAGTGGGATAGAGAATTAAAAAGTTAAATGAATTTAGGTAATTCAAAAGCACATACTATTTCCTTGTGAGAAGAAAAATAGTAATAAAATGTCAACATTGATTGCGTGTATTAGTTGACTTCAAAATCTTTTAAGGTTAAAAACTTCCAAATGTACATGTCTCAAAACATGCTTCAGTTACATATGTCAAAACCTACTTCAGCATGTTTGTGCATAGTTATTAGAATTTTATGAGCTGATCAGGTTAATAGATTAAGATATAAAAATTGTGTTTCATCAAAAAATTGCTCCATTCATTATTCACCTCACCTGTGAAGAAACCTCGAAGAAGGACGAGTGCGGTGGCTCACTCCTATAATCCCAGCATTTTGGTAGACTGAGGCAGTGGGTGAATCACTTGAGGCCAGGAGTTCAAGACCAGTCTGGCCAACATAGCAAAAACCTGTCTCTACTGAAAATACAAAAGATTAGCTCAGCATGGTGGTGCATGCCTCTAATATTCACTACTAAGGAGGCTGAGGCACAAGAATGTCTTGATCCCAGGAGGTGGGAGGTTGCAGTGAGCTGAGATTGCACCACTGCAGACTGGGAGACAGACTGTCTCAAAAATAAAATAAAATAAAATAATAATTAAAAAAGAAAGAGAAACCTCAAAGGCACCCTAAAACTGTAATTCTTAGTTGGTTTAGACAGACTCTATCCTCCCTGCCTTTATAAAAAAAGAGAAAAAATCCCTCACTAATTTGTTATAATTGATCCTAACATGCAAGTATCATCTACAAATAACCTCATCAACATTCAGAAAGGATTACCTAAATGAACCTGTCTACATATTTCTCTTCATAATGAGCCTCCACAAGACTAATGACTTATTAGTGCCATGGGCAATGAATGATTAATTATTTGATTCTAAAGTGAATTGTTAAGATTATAATTGCTACCTTTTTCTAATTCCTGAAGGTTAGAAGTTGATGTGATGCTAATGTAGCCCAATAGCTTCAATGACTTGTGTTTTGTTTACTAACAAATAAAAAAATTTTAAAATCTGACCATAATAGCTACTAAAAATGTTTTTATTTATATTTAATAAATGTTTACATGTAATAAACAAAAGAAACAACTGTACAAATACTTACCACTATTATTACTTATAATTCTACCAGATCTTAATTTTTAATCCATATTTTTCATTAATATGATTACTAATTTTTAATGTAGCTAAAAATTGGGCACTTACATTGTGTTTTTTGAAATACATTAATTCCTTTGAAGGTTGGTGAGTGCTCTGCTCTCAAAAGTGAACTGAACCTTGGGATTGTTGATCTTCCTAAATACAATCAACTCTCAATTACTCAGTGTCAATGAAGGGAAGTATTGGTATGAATAAATAATGCTAGTTAGTAATTCACACATTCAGGTTAGGACAAAGGCAATTTGTCTCACATTGCTCCAAGAACTGAATGAAAAGCAAGCATAACTGGAGAATTTCCATTTGTGCCAGTTTTTGGAAGTGGTGTGGAGTTCGTGCTATTTTGATATAATATAAGTGGGCTGAAATTCAGTTTTGTTAGGAGCATAAATGCTGTCAATGATGCACAGCTGTATATTAGCCTAATATTTCTATATAACTCTAAATTAATATCTTCTAAGTGTTTTCTCTTCATTAAAATCTGTGAGATAGGCATAGGTGCTATTATCCTCAAATTACAGTCAAGAAAACAATATCAAAAAGATGAAAAAGATAAGTATTGTCCCACTGATAAAATGTGGCACAGTTAGAATCTAAAACAACATTCTTTCCCCTGCAGAAAATGACAAAGTAACAATTTACTGTATTCAAATTATGTAAAAATCATTCTGGGGATGTATACATCACCAAAGAATAAAAACAATTATTGCATGTATCTCAATACACAATTCATAAATTGTATAGTTCTTTTTGGATTTATTCATTGATTATTCATTCAACAAATATCTACTGAATGCCTACTGTGAGTCAGGTGCTAGAGATATCCGTAAACAAAACCAGTCTCTGTGTCTCTGTCCTCAAGAAGATCACATTCTTGGGTACAGGACAGATAAAAAACAAATGAGCAATTAAATGTAGAGTCATATGTTAGAAAGTGTTAAGTCCTTTGGGGAAAAACAAAGCATGGTAATAAGAATTCATGTGGGTAGGGTGAGGGAAGACTTGGGAAGGTCTCCTTGATAAGACGATGTTTTGAGAGGAGTTGTGAAGGAAGTGAGAGTGAACCACAGAGTTCTCCAGATTTAAAAAAAATACTCCAAGAAATGGAACAGTAAAGCCTTGACGTGTAGTGTTCATGACATGTTGAAAAAATAGCAAGAGGCTAGGGTGGCTGGTAAGGAGTCAGTAGTTAGAAAGAAGCTCTAAGAAGTGTGTGTGTGTGTGTGTGTGTGTGTGTGTGTGTGTATGTGTATGTGTGTGTGTGAATGAGAGAGACAGAGAGAGAGAGAGAGAGAGAGAGAGAGAGAGAGAGAGAGAGATGGGGAAAGGTGTCAAGTCATGTGAGACCATGCGGGGTATTTTAGGATTTGGGTTTTTCTACGAAATGGAAGCCGTAGGAAGATATGGGTATGGGATTGGCCTTGGATTTCAAAGACTCATGGGGCAGGGGTGGTGACCAGGTGTTGAGGATAGAAGGAGGAGGGAAGTGGCTGCTGCATGGAGAATTGATAGAGGAGAAAAGCTGAAGTAGAAAAAACTGGTTAGGAAGGCTAAATTTGTAATTTGTGAATGGTATGCCTGACATCTTAAACCCTTCTAAAAATCAGTATATCCACAGTTACAGCAGGCGAATAGTTTTGAATGTGGGAAATAATTTAGTGCTCCTTAGGTAGAGAATTTGTGTAATTCATAGAGAGTTGTTAAAAGTGATATCAAATAGCCCTCCTCCTAAGAAAACTTTAGGAGATTGGCATCTAATTAAATTGTATATATTAATGAATAAATGTATATAAAGTGTTTTAAAGACTTTTTAGCTAAGGTTGGGTTAGAATTTAGGTTTTAAGTTCATTAAATAATGTTTTCCTCCACATCTTCATTGGATTGACAAGATGCTGGGAGGCAAAGTGAGATGTGAATTTGAACTCAGACTACAGGGGTTCAAAACCCTCCACTACTTCATAATTGGTAATCTTAAGCAAGTGAATTCAACGTTCTGGAGTCAGTTTCTTCTTCTCTACAATTTAGCTAAAAGTAGTGTCAATGTCAAGACGTTTGTTAAACACGAACATTAATGTATGCAGAGTGCTTAGAACAGCATCTAGTGTCTCTGACAGCTAGAATATGTTGTACTTAATATGCTATAATCAACCTATTTCACTGACAGGAGAGTCTTTAGGGTTAGGAATGACATAAGGCCTCTTAGCAAGAATATTAGTGCTAGTGAAAGATGTACTAGGGGATTTGTGTCACATAGGAAAGTACGAATATTAAACTTCAAATACTGAAGCACAAGAAATGATAGGGGAAAAAGGGATAGCTTCCTGTAGGGTCTTGTAGCTAGATGTCCAGTGATGTAGAGATAGTATTTGCACAACAGCTATTCCACAGCTCCATTGTTTGGCAAGTGTTTGGCTAGAAGAATGAACCAAAGTGATCCTATAATAGATGGTATCAAAACATTGATTCCTAGGTGTTGTATTACTTATTGAAGGAATCGTGGAAATCATTTTCACATCAAAAGGCAAAATCCACTTCGAGTACATGGATGGAAGTGAATTGGCAAATAATTTTGCAACTGAAAACTGTGTTTCAGTTGCATTGAAGTAAAAAACATAAAACTATTGCAGCAGCTTAGTAATATCTCATGGCACAACTCTTATTCCATCTACAAATACAATAAAAGTCAAAATCAACAACAAAGTTAAGACAGTATTTGACTGCTAAAAAGCCACAGAACCCCTGTGGTGTGTTGCCAAAAGAAGTAAGAAGTTTGATCTCTGTGAAGCTAGTAAACTTAAATGGCAATTCAACCCTGGATAAGAGACTACTTTTGAATATCTATCTCTGGATAATGTAATAAAATATTTGTTAAAATGCACTTTTCATTTTAGAATTGTGTTACATTTACTGAAGGTTTACAAAGAATCTAGAGAGTATATACATATACCCCAAACTCAGTTTTCCCCATTATTAACATCCTATATTCTTATGGTACACTTGTATAATTAATGAATCAATAGTGATACACTATTATTAACTGAAGTCCATACTTTACTCAAATTTTAAACTTTTTTACCTAGAATTATTTTTTTGTTACAGGATCCCATCCAGAACACCACATCACATTTAGCAGTCATCACTCCTTCAGTTCCCATTGGTTGTGACAGTTACCTAACACTCTTACATTATAAATATAATTACAAGTAAAATCAGTTTTAAATTAATATAGTCTATATGCTGTTTGGAAAATTGTTGGTAGTAATACCTCCTTCCCATTTTGGTAGTTTATATTACTCGCATATTCACAAATATGTTTTGTTTCTAATAAATCAGCACCAGTCTCTGGAAATGGTGCAGCGGAAGGTAAAGCAGTCTGTTCAACACTCCTTTCTTTAAAAAGGATGTCCAAAGAAAAAAATACATCATAAAAGGCAACTTCCAATCTAAAAGTGTGCATCTGGAGGATAAAAGTGGATTCATCTATTTTGCCACAATGTTTGGTAGATGCCACAATGTTGGCACAAAAAACTATGTCATTCTTGTGGCAAAATAGGCTTTCTATAATCCATAAGGATTATTTTATATATTATTTGGTCCAATTTTAAAATAAATTAACATTATGCAGTGAACGATTAAAACAGGCCTTTTGAAACTGGAGGCATTTGCATTTTTTTTCACATTGATTTTGATTTTGGCTTCCCTTTAGAACATTAGTGAAAGGTACTAGAGCAATCATTTTGGAAGATATAATTTAATATTTAAAACACACTTTATTTCTTTTCATCATAATGTGAATAAGTAGTGTGTTATAGCCAGAGGGCAGAATAAATGGGAGAATTATATCTGCAGCTACCTTCCTTGAAAAGATCTTTCTGGCAATCTCCTTTGAGTATGAAACCAAAATCTATCATCTCATCTGGGATGCTACAAAAAATAACAAAGATTCAGAAAATGTTATATACCCATTTGTGATTGGAAATCTCAACTCCCAGATAACAGAAATATATAACAATGATTTTTAGAAGGCAGCTTTCTAATGGAATATTACAATCTAGACATCAGCAAAGAACATGATATTCACAATAAAAAGTGTGATTCTATTTAATTCTAAGAAATAATTTTTGCTCTAAAGTAACAAACTTAAAAAGAAGAAAAACATATCCAATTCTTCCTGCTGATTAGTTTGTTTCACAATAATACACTAATTAAAATATTGTAAATGTGCCTTAGTTTGCACGGCAACTAATAAAGAAAAAAAAAGCCTCTGAAATTCATTAAAATGGTCAAAATATGAATATAGACTCTTAACACCTCTTAACAACTCTAAGGAAGATAAGCTTATCATTGAATTAATGAAAACAAGCTTCAGAATAAGCTTTCAAATATCTGGCATTTACTCTCCCAGTGAGCTTATTTTTATGAAATTCCATAAAAATCAACTTAAACATAGGAAATATAACAGTCACATTATGTAGAAATGTTTTTAATGTGTTGTTTAATTATCAGGTTTTAGTGTAAGCAAAAGAAAATCTAAAATAACAGTGTTTTATGTAAGATAAGAATTGACTTCTTTTCACCCAAAGGCAGAAAATTCAGGAGGTGTAGGGCAAGTAGGAGGTGTAGGGCAAGTAGGAGTCTGAGGGTATAGGAAATCCAGACATATTCTATCTTGATACTGCGTAACATGTAGTCTTCTTAAGGTCGCCTCATATTCTAAGATAGTTGTTGAGGTGTTAGTCATCATGTTTGCATTCCAACCAAGACGAAGGAGGAAGGGCAATGGGCATGTTCACATTCCATAAGGAAAATTTATAAATTGCACATTCAAGACTTCTGCTTACATCCCATTGTCCAGAAATCTATCCCTTGGTGACACCAATTGCAAGGAAGGCTGAAAGATGTAGTCTTTACCCAGGTAGCCATAAGACCAGCTGAAAACCAAGGCAGTATTAGTAATGAAGAAGAGAACAGGTATTGAGGGTAACTAGAAGTCGCTGCCACATAGGTTAACACAGAAAAGTCAACAGATGTCTCCATTCTCCATAAAATGTATAAAGTACTATAAATCCTATTCATAAAAGGATATGTTATATATCTAGCTTCTCCATCCTGCTATCCTTTTGAAGTCTGTGTTAGAAGAACCAGACTAAGAGAAATTATATTTCCTTACAACGTTTAATATATTGATTAAAAGAGGAAGAATGTGGTCTATGATCATTTGTGTTCTATCTAAGTAAGACTGAATAAACATTTTGAATAAATGTTCAACTGAACTGACTAAATTAACTGATTAATTTATCATAGTGTCCATGTAATAAATAATATACATGTAAATGCACAGGTGCACCCCATAAAATTTCATCAGAAATACAATCCTTGGCTCCTTCGTGGGCTTTCTTCAGAAAATAAATAAACAGATGACTACTAAAGACTTCAGTAAACAACGTGGATAGTAATTAAATAAAAAAAATTAGAGAGGACTTAACTAGAAACTCTATTGTGAAAAAAAAAACTATCTACAGATAGTTTAGCTACAACTAAGAAATCTCAGTTCTGCAAAGTGTTATCTTTGTATTGTATCATCTTCGTATTGTATCTGTAAGTATACCAAAACTAGATTTTATGTTTACCACTCGCTTCCTAACAAATGAATTAGGGAATTGTTCACTTTCTTTACTACAACCATTGGACAGTTTTAAATATTTTCCAGATTACTAAGTTCATCAATACATTTGTTTCCATGACTTCCATAGATTGAAATGAAAACAAATGTTTTTTAAGTTTGGTCTTTGTAAGAGGGTCCCCAAAGCTTTTTCTATTACCTTACAGAGTTTTAGAGTTTTCTGTCTTTGCTGTGTGCTCTTTCAAATTCTTTTTGGCAGGAGATAGAGTAAAAATGCACAAAACCATGGAAGTATCTCATCTGTATGCAATCTATGGCCATAGA
Organism: Macaca fascicularis; assembly: GCF_037993035.2. Classification (NCBI taxonomy): domain Eukaryota; kingdom Metazoa; phylum Chordata; class Mammalia; order Primates; family Cercopithecidae; genus Macaca; species Macaca fascicularis. The sequence continues at coordinate 162,119,682 of NC_088377.1, read as the reverse complement.
ACAAAGAGGAGCTAATTGGTCCATAAGTGGAATCTGTGATCTCAGCATCATTTCCTATGGTGCTCTAATCTAATTAACCAGCCACTGTCTTTGGCTATATGCTGCTTAAGGATATGAATCATATTTATCTTTGTGTACCACCATCTAGCATATTTTTGGCACTTGGATCGAACTCAATATTTATTACATGAAGTTAGAGTTCCATACTACTTACTTTTTAATGTACTTACTCTCTATGTATTTCCTCTTATTTAAAATACTAGAAAAAAATTTCAAAAATCATAGCTTGCACTTCCCTCTGGCTTTGAAAAGGAAGGTAAGATTGTGTTTTTTCCTTAAATGGTTTAAAATTAACAATCAGTTTAAAGTATTGGAAGCAAAGACAAAAAATAATATACTTTTAAAATTGTTTTAATAATACTAAATAATAAAAACATTAAATTAAATAATAAATGTATTTAATTTTCTTGAAAATAAAATATATTTGAATGTCAAATGTGCTGTTTTCAAAAATGTTAGACAGGGGATTATATGTTATAAGAGCAACTTGTACCCAGCCACATAATGGTACATAGACAGAAGTAAGCAAGTCAGGCCTTATGACCCTACTCTTCTCTAATAGTACTTTTTTCTTATTTACTTGTTGCACTGACTCTGAGTCCAGAATTCTTACCACTGTACAGCTTTTCATAGCTTATTCTAATATCTCTCTGGGTTTAGCAAGGCCCATAGGGTAACCATCAAAGCTGTAGAGTGTGTCAGCTAAAACAGGTCCATGGGCAAGAGATCCTACCAAATGACCCCTGAAACTTAGCATTTTTAAGTCTGATTTTAGGAAACACAAATACACAGAGTTTGTTGTTATGTTACTACAAACATGCAGTTTCTCTATATTTCCTTATATTTTACTGTAAAAGAATATAGCTTGGGCATAACTAAAATAAAAATCCTTAAATTTTGCAGTGTTTCATTTGCAACTGAATGCTTTACTACAGGAAATACAAATTTGGTTTCTGAATCTTGTTTTTTTTCCCTCACACTCTGCCCTGAGATTTGCTTTTGAAGATTCCTAAGATAGATGTTAAGGGGAAGAGGGAGGGAGGACTCATCTTTTATTTAAAAGGTTACAGAACGTTGTTATCTTTGGCCACCTCACTCCAGTCTTCACCTGACATGCTTTTACTGAGTTTTGAAAATAAAATAATAAAAATAAAATAGTGTTTAATTATGTTATTCAATGGTAGCTAGCAGAGCAGTTCTTTTATATTTCATGAGAATACATTTATGACTTTAAATACTGTCTGAGCATTTTTACTATTTTTTAAATTGGAAAAATAATGCTACCTGTAACTAAAGAAAATATTAATCAGAGTTTGGGCCCTTTATTTTTAAAAGCAAAAGTGCTTTATATTTTGTAGTGGAACAATATTTCTAAGTGTCTTATCCAATATCCAGACACTAACATTATTTACCCACCTACTCACGTGCTAAAAAAGAGTATATCAATATTCATGGGTTATCTGGAATTCTACAAGCAGAAGCAGCATTCACCAAAAACTTACCACAAGTACAAAAAAAAAAATGCATCTGTATATTGCAAAGATATTTGGAAATTAGGCTTTGGCTGAACTCAAACCTTATTAATACTTTGCAGAGCTTTCCATAATTTATGGAGCCACCCTCTAATCCTTAATTCAAACATGTATACCAATATTTTTCTAATTTTAATGACAATTGTACCACATGGTCTTTAGTATGGCAGGCTGCCTAGAAACTGTTTCAGTAAATTACACACCAAGATGATCTACTCTTTGGATTGTCTCCAGAACAAAGACTATGATGTATAATTAAAACCAACTAACAATTAACTGCCATCGAATATAACATGAGGGACAAGCATTGTAAATTTAGTTATTTACAATAAGAAGCAGTATAAAGGCTTTTTTTCAATGAATGATAAAAATAGATCCACATACTTGAGTTTATAATTTTAAGGTTTATGTAAAATAATAATGAAACAAAAGAAAGCTAGCATGTTCCACACTTCACTGTGTTGAAGTAATTTTGTTAGCCTAATAAGGGACTCTCTGATAACTCAAAAATCATTCTATTTATTGCATGTTTTCAACTAAAGAATTATTTTAAGAGACATAGTAATATCACTTTGGCACCATTATTAGTTATATAAGTGTGAGGGTGTTGAATGAGCCAAAATTATGTTTTTGTACACTGTAACATATTTGTGCATACCAAAAAGAGTTACTTAATTACTGTGATGTAGCTTTTATATTTAACACCCACTTTAGAATCAGATCTTGAAGATCTGAACCAACAAATCTCTTTCATTATTTATTCTTATATAACCTAAGGGAAAGCATAGCAAAGCAGCTATCTAATTACGACTGTTTTAGAAAGATATAAGAAAGGGGCAAGAGATTTTTCAAGGCTTTTTATATATGGAGGCGGATTTGCGGTGAAGCTAATGAAACTTCAGGACCCCTTTCTTGAAAGGGTCCCTTCCAAAGGCCTTGAACTTTATTTTATATACATTATTTTGTATTCTACTGCTTAAAGTGACTCCCCCCAAATTGAATAAGCCACAGGCTTCATATAAAGTAGACCTACTGACGTGTATGTATGAACATCTAGAATCTTTTTAGTTTTAAAGAGCTGGGGCTCTGGGATTGAGAAGGAACTAAATATAGAGGATACTGAGGAATTATAAGCAGAATCGTGGGCAAGCTTTCATCATCTTCATAAATAAATAATGAAGGCAAAGGACACAATGCAGAAGGGTCAAGGAAAGAGAAGTGGTGGAAAAGTGAAAAATAATATGAAGGAGGATGCTGCAAAGGGAGACAAAGTTTGGAACACTTATATTTAAAAGAATTTGAGACTTAGAAAGTGACTGAAAAAGGTACATACAAGTTTCTGCATTTACCTCCTTGTTTCTTGGCCATGGCTTTCAACTCACTCTCTCTCTCTCTCTCTCTCTCTCTCTCTCTCTCTCTCTCTCTCTCTCTCTCACTCTAGAGACTAATTTGTAATCTCGAATTTTGAAATGTAAACTCTGAAATATTAGCATGGATTACTTTTACTCTTATCCTAACCATAGCATTTAATGCCACATTTTAAATGTCATTTGTTCTTTCATAAATAAAATGGAAAACTGTAGCAAAATCACACAATATGCTTCCAATGTATGAACTTCCTCTTCCTCCTCCCTTGCTTTTTTCTTATTTCATCAATTTTAGGATGCTTGCAGAAGAACTACTAAAAGTTGAAGTTCAGTATATTATATTTACTTTAACAAGATTCTTAAATGGATGTTTCAGTCTTAGACCCTAAGGCAACAGATAACAGATTAGTGGGCATTCCTTGCGAGTACTTCAAACTAGGTGAATAAAAACTGAAAAACCAGTTTTCCTTTATCTACTTCAAACATATAAAATGGTTGGGAAAGTAAATCTGAGGTACAAGATATGCAGAGATTATTTCCTGGACAGAATTGTGCTGTGAGTCTAACTGTTCCCACCAAGGAAGAAGGAAGAGCGATTCCCACTTCACCTCACATCAAGAGAGACAAGATTCAATGGTACTACTGGGAAAGCCTGTATGTGTGTCCTCTGCAGTCGGCAGAAAGAAATAAGATTAGAGTCCAGCACCTACTCACGAATTTAGTAGCAAAGAAGCACCTTAACTACCTTGGTGCTGGAGTTCAGCAGAGCAGCTGATGTGTGGCAATTAGCTTGCATGCCTATAGTTTTGTTCAAGAAAAGAACATGTAGTCTTCTTCCACAGGGCTACCTGAAGGGGCAAGACACTCTGCAGACCAAAGCTGGAAATGTATTGCTGAGTTCCTGGATGTTGCTGAAGGAGTAAGCAACCAACTGGACTAGAGAAACTTTCATCTAGACCAAGAGAACTATAGGTGACAGTCCCCAGTCTCTCATAAGAGAGTTTAAATACCTGTTAGGCCTAGGGAAGATGGAGCCATCTTGCCAGTCTAGTAAAAACTGTCCCACCCCTCCCCTCTGCTCTCCTCTCAATCCTTCTGGAACCCTGGTGAGGCCAGAAATCTTAGTTAACAAAATGGCCAAAGAAAGGGTGAAAGCTTAGCATAGGGGAAGGAGAGGAGAAAGGCAATACCCTACTTTCTCTAAGTTAACAGCCAGCCTTTAGCAGAACCCCGCTTGGGAAGGAAAAAATAAATAAATAAATCAGTGTTTTGAGATACAGAATTGGATATTATATGGGACCGAGTTTGCTACTTAAACACAGTAACAGCCATAGGCTTTCCACATTTCCAACCACTGGCTAGAGAACTCTCCACTGAATAAATTTTAAAGAGGCATTAGGGACTAAAAGATGCTTTCTGATTACGTCTCATTGTCCAGATGACTCAAAGAACTCATTAAAAACACTGTATTCTTTCTACAGATTGTGTTTCTGTGCCTATGCCATGTTTATGATTGGAGGAAACAATATCAAAGTATATGCTTCAAAAAACTTTAACTTAGTCAAAACATTTTTCTTCTAGTCACCCCAAATGAATATTTAATGAAAAATTAAATTTTAAAAATGAATATTTTTAAAAATTTGAAACACCCAGGGGAATACAGTAGGAAATATATGATCCCCTAGAGCAAGGAATGAAATTCTATAAACAAAGTAGAATTGTCAGGATTGGCTTATCGAGTTTCTCATGTTTGTGTGTCTAAACATATCTGCAGTTCCCAGACAAGGAACCTCTATCGAAGGACATGTTAAGTCTATAAGCTAAATAATTCAAGCAGATTTTTATTTTAAATATATTCTTCACTTTTATAAATAATTTCAGTTTATGTTTTTCAAAACTATAAGTATTTTCTTGTGAAGGTGATGCTCTGAAAGGGCAGAGGACATTTATTTAAATGCTGCTTGTTGCCATTGCATTGGCAAATGTTCAGCTTTTAGACTGGGCATGGAAGAAATATGATAAAAAAGTGCATTGCTCAGGAACCTGAATCACAACTCATATCTTTTCTGCGTGCAGTTATTCTCTTCTACAATGTACAAAATCTTAAGTGACCTGTCATATAAATATTTCTAAAGATCAGTCAATACCTGCAGCATTGCCATCCATCATTGCTGAACAAGTTCTATTTTACACAGTAATCACATAAATTGAGTTACAAGAAATTACAATTCTTTAAGAAACACCTCTTGGTCCTTGGCAAGGTCATTACTGTGCTGTGAGTCTGTTCCCCAAGATGATGTAGGTCAAAGCATAAAGACTGGTGTAGCCAAGAAACAAAGAACATGGAGTAACAGATTGTAGAGTAAGTAATCTTACTTAAACAAAACCCTCAAAATATAGCTTTAGAGTATAAGCGAACATTTGATGAGTTCTTATGAAGCCTATTACATTAGGCATTGCATTGTTTTTCACACAAAAAGGACAAATTCTAGCCAGAAGTCAAATATAGGATTTAATCATTATTTGTAGTACAATGGAATGGAAAGTGAATCAAAAGTAACTTATAGACATTGCCATTATAGGTAGAATATTCTCAATAATATTTAAACCACATATTTAAATATAATTTAAATGTATATAATATAAATAAATATAATTTAAATATATGATTTTAATGTAATTTAAATCATAACTCCCAGACAGACACACATTTAGAAAAGCAAAGTTGATCAACCAAATGAAGCAAAAATAGCAAGTTATCTAACTGGCGAAATTCTGCATTTTTTATAATGTTGTATAACTCAAACATAATTTTAGTATAATTTTGCTGTTGTTATTGTTGCTTGTTGGATTTGTTGGTTTGTTCATTTCTTTTTTGCATTGACTCACTCTAGATATTTAAAGTGTTTCAATATCTTGTCCAACTTGTGCTCTATGAAAGAATTTCAAAAAAGTACAAATACCTGGGAACTTCTAACATTGAAAATTGTGACTACATTCAAGAATTTTGCGATAATGCCCCAAGAGTGAGGGCATAGCATCAAGTTAGATTATCCCCCAAAACACACTGTACTTTATTACGTGATAAGAAAAGAAAAGAATAGGTACTATTAAAATATTTATGGCAATGCAAAGTACTTAAGGGACATGAACATTTACTTATGTAAAAGATGATTGGTGAGGATTATATGCAAAGCACAGTGTGTACCTATCTCTGCCTTTCCTTTCTGCAATTTTGTAAACTACAGAATAAGTCATCACTTCCCACTTCTGGACTGTGCTCTTAGTCCAAATAAAATTTTGATTCAGACCAAAAATTCATATTAGAGAGAATTTCTGACCTCCTACAGTAGTTTCTAATTGGGAAAATTACTGTAAGGGAACACTCAGAGGAAATAAAACATTTGGGACTAAGAAAGCCCACATATATAATTTTATGAAGAAGATGCAAATTAAAGATAGTATTGATTTAAGTTCTTTTTTTTCTTTTGCATCTATGGCTATTGCATTTCATTTTTTGAGCATTCACTATGTGAATGGGCACTCCATGCTAGGTGGGGACAATGGTGGTACCAAAGTTAATCACGTAGAGACTGGTGCTGAAGAAATGAGTCATCTAATAGGATAGATAAGATGAAGAGAAAAGTACTATAACAAAAAAACATTTTTGTGCTATATGATAGATTAAGTAGATTATTTATCATATAGTGTATGCGGAGGGCAAAGAGGCAGGCATGGCTTCTAGGTGGGGACAGCATAAAACATTGTGGCAATGACATGTATGCTGGATCTTGAAAGTTAAGTGGGATTTGCTTTAAGAAAAGGGTATATGTTGGAGGCACAACAGGGGCAAAGGGAATTGCAGTAGACTGGGAAAAAGTATTCTAAATAAAGAAAATATGAGTAAAAGCTCCATGCTACCTGTAAGAATGTCCATAATGAAAATTATTACTTGAAAATGACTTTAAGCTCTTGGGAAATACAGCTCAATACTTCTTTTAATGTACTATGCAGAAATCCCAAACACAGCACAAAAAATAGAAATAAAATGTCTTCTTGTTACTGATGATGAAAATAAGAAAAATATACATGGTTTTCTCTCTTATTTTGGAAATACATAAAATGAAATGGATAGGCTAACACAAATGATTTATTATTTGTTTTATAATTGAGCTATAATTTATTTACAATAAAAAACCACAAATACATTTTTGAATACTCATTAATTTCCATGAGTTCATGGAAGCTGGCTTTGTAAAGTTTCCCTTATCAGAGAATTCATTTAAATACAGTTCTGTATATAATGAGGTTTTCTTCCCTTTGCTTCCCCTGAATATTTAGCAGTATAGAAACTTGACAGGCTAGGCAATTAGAATATAATTTATAATACAAGAATCATGCAGATGAACTACTTCCTGCCCATAATTTAAAATGCAAGTCAAATCAAAGATTTCTTATGCTAGACCAGAAGAAAAATTTCCGATGAACTGAATATTATAATATATTAATAGTTTTACTTATATCTTCAAGTGATCATGCTGAAAATAGCATCTAGTGCAATTCATTTTCCCTAAACAAAATACAAAATTGTATATATCAGTCAGCTTAATCCTCATGGACAACATTTAATTCCTGTAGATAGATGCTAACATGTTCAGGTTTCCACAGTGCCTTTTATTTTGTATTTTTATTTAGTTTTTTGAGATGGAGTCTTGCTCTCTCACCCAGACTGGAATGCAGTGGCACGATCTTAGCTTACTGCAACCTCTGCCTCCTGGGTTCAAGCAATTCTCATGCCTCAGCCTCCTGAGTAGCTGGAATTACAGGTGCCTGCCACCATGCCTGGCTAATTTTTGAATTTTTAATACAGATGGGGTTTCGCCATGTTGCCCAGGCTGGTCTCAAGCTCCTGAACTCAGGTGATCAGTCTGCCTTGCCCTCCCAAAGTGTTGGGATTGCAAGCGTTAGCCATCACGTCCAGTCGAGTGCCTCTTTTTCTTTTTTTTTTTTTAAATGGAGTCTTGTTGTTTCGCCAGGCTAGAGTCTGGAGCCCAGTGAGCAATCTTGGCTCATTGCAACCACTGCCTCCTGGGTTCAGGGGATTCTCCTGCCTCAGCCTCCTGAGTAGGTGGGACTACAGGCACATGCCACCACAACCAGCTAATTTCTGTATTTTTAGTAGAGAAGGGGTTTCACCATGTTAGCTAGGATGGTCCCAATCTCTTGACCTCATGTTCCACCTGCCTCGGCCTCCCAAAGTGCTGGGATTACAGGTGTGAGCCACCGCACCTGGCCTTAATATACTGCTATCATTTCACTTATTAAATGATTTTCCAATAGGCCCTGGGATCTGCTGTCCGTTATAAGGTATAATATCCCTGTTTCAATAGAAGTGTTACTCGATAGTATTTAAAATGTTGGTAAATGGATATCTCTTTTAAGTGATAGTAAATAAATCTGGTATTACAAATGGCAAAAATCATTAAGACCTTGTTGCTTCCTCTATTGTCATTCAGTTAATTTATTTTTTAGGTATTTTATTTTCATGTGTACTGTGTATTGCAGAGGCCGCTAGGTGTCCTCCGATAACCATACTCCTTCCATGAAAGTAAAACACCTGAGTTTTGCCTGAGTACATATATCCATCTGAAGTGAAACTATTTTGTCAGACTATTTTGTGTTGTATGTGATTAGGTAAATAAAAAAAAAAAAAAAAAGCAATTAGGAATGTCCTGTGTGTCAGATTCTGGGACCATTCCTTAAACCATACTCCAACCCCTGTAGCTGTTTAAATTGTCTTTGCCTCTATCCTGCAGAATGGACACTGAGTGCAATGGCTGAAGTTACATTTACTAAGTTGGAATATAAGAACAAGGGTTAGACCTAGGACGGCCAAGTGGATGGCTGGAAGGTACATGGAGCCCTCAGCACTTTATGGAGCAGAGCTACACTTGCCTCCTAACATTAGAGAAGTATAAATCTCTATCATTTGAAAGTTCTAACTTAAATAAACATGTAAAACTAATCTTACAAAATATAACTTGTTAAAACGTATCTTGTTAAATGTTCCAAGGACTCACCTCTTCCAGAAAGTCTTCCAAAACTAAGAAATACTATGTATGCATCCCTATGAACATTTTATTTCCCAACTGTGGCCGTATTGATTCTCCAAGGGATTTTGAAGGGCAAGATAAATACTTAAAACATATGTCAAATGAAAGGGACATTGCAAGCTTGTCCACAGCCAATAATAATGCAATTAAAGAGCTCATGATAGAATTGGGTGTTCTTATGTGCTTATTATTTTTATCTCTAGATGTTACCAATATCCTTTATTTTTAATTTCAGTCTAGTTAAAACAGGAAATGATTAATTACTATTTTTATATGCTACACATAACGCTTATCAGAGAAAGGATGTTATTATAGTCTCAGACATATGACAGTTCTTGTAAATTATCTTTATCTTAAAAAGAACCTAGACAAACTCAAATGTCATTATCATAATTATTAAGCCAGATTAATATCTTTTCATAGTATTGAATAATGAATTGTATTCAGCTCAGCAGGCCATTGTACTAGGTAGTACAGCATGAGTATACAAATTATCTGCAATTCCAACTCTTGGGAAGGCTAGAATCTTTAGTAAAGGTAAAACAAAACTAATTACAACACAAACCAGAGTATAATACTTAGTACAAAGTACAACAGAGATTTGGAAAAGAGAAAGGCCACAATCAATGAGTGGAATTAAGAAACGCTTCAAGAAGTAGGTGGCAGTACCACACTGGTGCAATCTGGAGTCAGTTTAGAGTATGTGGCCTTCTCATCTGACTCCAACTGTGGCCCTACCAGAACCAAGGGAGACACAAAAAGAGTATATAGAGAGATTACAATCTACCTAGTAAGCCTGAGGCTTAGAGATCCAATTGCTCCAAACCCATCAGGGTAACTTCTTCAGGGAGAGTGTTGCAGGTTTACATGACAGGTTTTGCTGAGAAAGATTTCTGATTCCGAGTGGATCCTTCTACCTCCTCTTACTAAACCATGGCTTCAAATAGCCAATAGTTTTGCTCTCTTAATTTCAACAACCTTTGATAATAACTCATCTTACCTGTATTAATTCTGAATCTGCTTGTCTATAGTAATCTGTTTTTTAATGGGATTTTTGCCCAGTTTTCACATTAGTTCAACCTCCTCTCAGCATTTGCTTAACTCACATGCTTGCTACTGGACCCCGGAATGTAGCCTGTTAAACAACCATATGATAGATACACATTTTACTTTTTCAAAGCCCAGAAAATTCTTAACCATTTTTGCTGCCTTAAAGACAGAATTATTACTTGTGAGACCTCATTTTTGCTTACTAAGCTTTAGGTATGTGGGGCAGGGTATGGGTGAGATATTTTGAACTGTTGTCTTCACCTTTTTTTTCAGTAATTTACCTCTCAATTTGGACCTTAGCCAGAATAAGTGAATGCAGCTTCCTTCACTCAGTTTTAGTCTATGAAATTTAGGAATAAGATAATCTACCAATGGCAAATCTAAAATTGTAACTTTTTATATTTTATTCTCTTTCCAGGGGATGGGGAAAAGTTAATGGCATTAAAATGCATTAGGTTGATCAGCCATTATGCTAATGCACAACCTGCATAGTTCTGGGTCAGTAACACTACAGCCCCAACTTTCTTGATTGAAAGGGACACAGTGACCTTAGCAAATTGGTTTGACAGGCTTGCTTCTTATCTCACAATGATAAAGTAAGTCTCATCAAAGAGCTAGATCATATTGAATTGGGGTATAAAAAAGTTGTCATTCTATCCTGCTTTAAAATATCCAACAATGTGCTTCTAATACCTTTTAAAAAAGGAAATGTTTGATCTCATTAACTTTTTAAAACAGTGCAGTGCCTAAAAACAACCAGTATTACCTACTCTTATAGAATAGGCTTAAATGTTAGCTTTCATAAAATGTAAACACAGAATGTTTACAGGTTAGCACGGCTCAGGAAAAAATATATTTAAAAAAACCCCTACATCTTTTAAAGATTTGATTATATTTCCAAAACATCTACTTATTTCAGCAGGTTTATTATTACTAATGCACATGATTTCAGGGGAGTAGAAAGAAGCTGAATTTAAATAACTACTTGTGGCAACACAGCACCAATTATACACTCCATGGCTATTTATGTCCTCTGGTGATCAACTAGCAGTGGGAAGTAAAATTGACAACATACTGGTACAATCACAATTATGGGTCAAACTTCAATAAGCCTGTTTAAATGGTTCCATTAGGTCCTACTTGATATACTGATTTACATATATTTTGACTACTTTCAGACATGTTATCTACTTTAAAATGCTGTGATATAATCATTTCCCATAAAGATGCATTAGTCCAGAACACTGAAAAATAAAATAGCATGCCATGCACACAAATTTCTGTAGAATTTGAATTGCATTAGAATATATCTCCAGCCATACTTTAGCAGATTACAAAATCATCTGGATTCCACAGCAGGGCTATTTAATAGAGAATTTGAATATTTTTAGAATTGTTTAAAGGAGCTTTTTCTAGAAACATAAACATATTTTTAAAGTAAACAAAAACTGTGTTCATAAGACATGATATGACTTCCTATATTGATCCATGCCTAACATGTTACTATCTTTAATGTCAGTTTGACCTATATATAGCTTTTCTGGGTGATTTTTCTCTCCAGTAGAACTGCAACCCTTCTGTAATGCTATCTAAAGATTGCTATTTTTGAGACATTTTCATGTGACAAAACGACTTTGTTTAAATTATTTCCTTTCAAACTTGGTGTCACAATATATAGAAATAAGCATATGCAGTGCATACTAAAGTATAAGGCACCATGATAAAGTGTACATCAGAAAACTCATCAAAATAACTTAACTCCTAGACCTTACTGGTCTTGGAAGCCACCTGATGCTGCCTCTGTACTCCATCTTCCACCTTCCCCACCAGAAGAAACAGTTATGCTAAGCTTTGCTTTGCTTATTATTTTATTGCTTTAAAATATAGTTTTTACTCCATATGCATATTTTCCTAAATAATATATTGTTCAGTTCGTCCTATCTTTAAACTTCCTAAAAACATTAATCTATTTGTCACCAAATGACACTTTCATTTATTTACAGTTTTACTATTTTATAAGATTTATTCAGTTCAATATAATTAGCTGTAGTTCAGCAATTTTTACTGCTTATTTAAAATTCTATTATGTAAATATTTTGTGATTTATTTACCAATTACATACTTAAAATACATGCAGTTTAACACTACTGTGGATTATGCTCCTATGAACACTTTCAATGTCTCCTAATAGAAATGTGCAAGAGTTTCAAAAGTGGTGGTACCAGTTACCACTTCCATGAGCAATATATGAGTGTGCATCATTTCACATCTTCAGCAACACTTGGCCTTGTTAAAATTCTTAATTTTTGCAAATCGAGCAGGTGTCATGGAATCCTGTTATGACCTTAATTTGCATCCTCTTATTACTGATAATATCGAGCATCATTTTATAGGTTTCTGGTGTCTGTGTTTTTCTGTGAAAAGAAAACGCCTGTTTATGTCCTTTGTCACTTTTCTATTTGGTTATTTGTTTTTTTCTTATGTATTTTCAAGAATTCTTTAAGAAATTGCATATTATTTCTTCACATATCTGTTTACCCCCATTAAACTTCAAGTTCCTTGAGGGTAAAGACATTACTTTCTTTGTTGTCATATCCCCCATGATCAGTATCATAATTCAATTATACAGCTCTCTATTTTGCAGATATTAGCATGTTCCTTTTGCCAAAAAATCTTCTTAAATCATTAAGAAAAGAAGGAAAATATTTATCATTGCTTTACAGGATACTTAAGGGATAATAGAGTAGGGAAGTGTGTGGGAAGAGAACAGAAACTTTAGGGGAGATATATATATATGGTATAGATCTATCTATATATCTCATATATATATATATGAATTCTGTATACATATATTACTATGGTCTGAATGTTTGTGTCCACTCAAAATTCATATGTTGAAATTCTAAACCCCCAAGGCATTAGTGTCATCTAAGGTGATGGTATTCAGAGGTGGAGGCTTTGGAGGTGGACCCCTTATGAATGAGATTACAGATGACCCTGACTTAAGATGACTCTACTTACAATTTTTTTGCATTTACAATGGTGTAAAAGCAATACATATTCAGTAGGAACCATACCTCAAGTATTCATACAACCATTCTGTTTTTCACTTTCAGAACAGTATTCAATAAATTAAATATGATCATCAACACTTGATTATAAAATAAGGTTTGTGTTAGATAACTTTGACCAACCGTAGGCTAATGGAAGTGTTCCGAGCATATTTATGGCACGCTAGGCCAAGGTAGGTTGTTGGGTAGGTTAGATGTATTAAATGCTTTTTAAGGTTATGATATTTTCAACTTATGATGGATTTATAGGAATGTAACCCCATGGTAAGTCGAGGAGCATCTGTAGGGTCCTTATAAAAGAAAGCCCAGATTGCTGCTTTGTGTTTGAGGACACAGCCAGAAGGTACCATCTGTGAACTACAAAATGGGCCCTTGCCAGACAATGAATATGCTGGTGTCTTATCTTGGGCTTCCTAGCCTCCAGAACTGTGAGCGACAAATCTTTGTTGTTTATAAGCTGCCCAGTTTATGGTATTTAAAAGATAAGAGCCCAGATAGACTAAGGCATATATACATATATGTACATGTGAGTATGCATGTACATACATGTATGTACTACACACACGCAATATGGAAGACAGTGGTTCAGTAGAAAGATTATATGAAGTTTTGGTGTGGTACTCAAAAGTTTGTCTAAAAGTGACTTCAAGAAATTCACCGACCTTAAGACTTTCTTTCTAAATAACATATTAAGTTATGGTTTTATGGTACCACAGAGAACATATACTTGTATGTGTATGTTTCACTTCTTACTAGTTTCTCATTTACTAGTTACTCATTCTCAAGAATGAGTAGTGATGGGAATTGAAGTGTTCCAAGATCCAGAGAAATAAATTACTTTCTTTTGATTGATGGCCATGAAATAGCATGGTCAGACAAATACTGATGTCTAGAATCAGCTTATATAAGACACAAAGAAAACGTTTTTTCATTTCAAAACAAGGAACTATAACCATCAGTTTGCATGGTACATTCAATGAAAAGTTTGATTAGATATAAATTAAATGGTTAAAGATTTAAATTAAAAATGTCATTGTTGCATAAAATCTCTTAACATTCTAGATATCTTATTAAAACATAACAAACCGTAATTGCTAGATTGTAATTATTTACATTAATTACCAAATTGCACTAATCACATAAATAGGTAGTAGCACTTTAAAACTTCCCATAATTGCTTCTAAAATTTTGAATACAGGAAATGTGAATTAAGATTGAAATAAAAATGAAGAAATTTTGGAGAGTTTTCAAAATTCATTTTTAAAAATTAGCATTTATACCACTAACACCAACACATATTTTGCTAAGATTTAATACTATCCCTGTGCCTTTAAAACTTAGATATGACTGTTTCCTGTGATTCTCTGTACAGAACTTGCTCTGTTATGTACCATGAATGTAGGCTAGTATCTTCATCAGCCTAGGTAAACCTTTTAATCCATAGAGTTCTACTAAAGAAAATTACCTTTGGATTATGCATGATGACTACCAACTACAATATGTTATCACTACAAGAAGAAGAAAAACTTTTCTATAATGCTAGAAAACCTTTCTATATGATATTATAATTCCTATAATTGTACATATGCACTATTTTTGTAGGAACAACACATTAGTTCCTTGTGCATAGTAGGCAACCAATAATGACCTGTCACAAAATTAATTAATACAGTTAAATTTTAGGGAATATGGACTTACCCAGTAGGACAGTTTTCTTGCTCCTCAAGGTATCTTCAACTTAGTGAACCCCAACGCTTGGTACCTAATACGTGTTCATGTTTCTTGAATGTGACTCAGAATCTAATTGTGGTAAATCTATCTGGTCAAAATTTTCTGCTTAATTTTGAGGATTTGGGTGCAATTGAATGCTCTTATATTAGAAGAATGGGTGGCAGGTTTTCTCACCTATGTCTCAGCAGTGTGAAAGCATGGTAGTAGTTCTTCAGTCACTGGATCTTCAGCAGTCACTAATCATTCACTAAAACCCACTTTTTGGCTTGAAAGTATGACCTCTGGGGGAAGTACTTTCTGCGGTGATTCCCTAAACCTCGTTATAACTTCAGCAATGAGATGACGGGTTTACTTACTTTAGCAGGAATTTTGTACCAGGTGCTGACGACTAATGCTGACAAGGGAGAGACATATTATTTCTTGAGCTATCCATACGTGTTTTATGTAAATAATTCTTTCATCCAATCACTCCCAATCCTTTTGTGGACATTAGCACTTTTGTAATCTCCTAGGGAGTGCTTAAGGTACTCACTAGAGCCACACAGGTATGCCATAAATATCACTCTGCACCTTAGACTTTATGTGATATGATGCTGCTGCTTAACTCGCAGTCTGCATTTTGAGTGCCTTGACTATGAGCCATGTACACCTTTGGTATTTTGGTGACAGTCTATGCATTCCTTCTCTTAATAGGGTTCTAAAGTCCATATAGTAAAATACGTAAGATTACAAAACCAAAACAAAACAAAAACAAAAACAGTAATACTGAAGTTCAGTTATAAATTTATCAAGAACTAAAATTGTGATATGTTTCTTTATCAACAAATTATACAATAAGTTCTCAGATTTGGTCTAATAACTACTTGGATCATAAAACAGTGATGAGTTTAAATGAAATTTCAAGATATTTGCCACTACTACAATACAATATGATACGACAGTATAGTTGTTTAGTGATTACCAATGTGTTTGTTGCCTAGATTCATAACTGAAAGAAATGCTAAATATCAAGGAAATTTTGGGGAAAATTGTTGTAATTTCATTTCCATCCAAATTACCGATACTGATTTTTGTTGGTAATATGGTTGGCCAGATTGCTGTTCAGCCCAGGGTTGCTGTGAAACAGAGTCATTCTGGCCTGCCCTCCAGGGATCAGACTTCCAGGCCACTCTGCGAAAGCCTAGGCTTTGAGCCTCATTTAATGAGGACTCTTCTTTTTTTGGAGTGGGGCAATGGTGACTTGCCCCATTCTCCATTTTCTTTTTGCTGCATCTGGCTGGCCCACCTATCAGGGTAGGTGTTAGATTAAAATTTCCAAAATGTTTTCAGAAATTTTCTCTATTTATGCTAGAATTATCATAGCGGGCCCACAATAGAAATGTAAGTATTTTTCACTAATTCCTTCAAGTTTTCAGGAAACACATATTTCTAACTTTAAAACTCAGATACTGTTTCTATGTACCTTTGGGATGGGGCATGAAGCCCAGTGTTTTCTTTAACTGAACGAAATACCACTAATTCAAGGGTAACACTGCTTTTGATAGGATGTGAGTGAGTGAATGAATAATAGTAACTTAAATGAAAGCATTTTAATCTCTATGGAAATCACTGTAAATGCAATATGAGAAAATCACTTTATAATACACATCTGTGTCAGCAAGTCAGAGGATCCATCAGGAACAGAGGGAGATCTTTGTAATGAACATAGGATTTCTGTGAAAGTTAATCATTTAGAGCATATTATGATGACTATTTTATTTTAGTTGGAAGTTGTGGCTTAATATTTATAACTCCAACAACTGCGTGAATGTGTACGTTTCAAAAGAAATTCATTAATCAAAAAATATATTTCCTATTAAATTTATTAATTTTACATTTGTATATTGTTATATATTGCATATGTCATTTTAATACATTGTATATAATTTATGCATATATCTAGTTCATACATATATCAAATTAAGAGTATTCACTTATAGTTATAATAACAGACTGATCTACAGATATACAAGCCATTCGTTTTATGTATGAATTATTTCCTATATATGCTACATGTTTTAGATGATAAGATGTGATGTATTAGTTACACAAATATAAACTAGTCTGAATGGGAACATAGTATTATTTTGGCCCATGTTTAACATACAGAATCTTAATACATACACAAAAAAGACTAAATTTATTTCTGGCAGAGTGGTAATTCTAATTGTGATGCTTGTTAACATTTACCGGTAATTGTCTATTTATCCTAAAGATTTAACATTCTATACTCTGAAATGATCGGAGAAAATTGGACAGGTTCCTTGGAGAAACTCATTGAATACGAGCTTATTTTCTCAAAAGTCTAGACAATATAATGTAGTTTAACTAGTATGCTAGAAGCCCAAACTAAGTCATAATTGATGTGTTGATTTTTCCATGTATATTAATTTCATTTAAATAAATAAGATTAAAAAAATTTTTTTCAAATAAAAATAAATGAACCAAAAAGACAATTCAGGAAAGGATGTATTTTAAAACCCTAGAAAAGTGTAACAAAATGGGACACAGAATTAGTAAATAAACATGAAAGAAGTTAAGTAGCCTGTGAGGGGCCACAAAAGAGCTTTTGTATAGTGTTAATGCTTTGGTTACTGTTGTGGTTACAAGAATATATTCACTTTGCAAAATGCATAGAGTTGTACACTTACACATTTTGCATTTTTCTTTCTATGTATCGCACATCAATTAAAATTTTACTTAAAGAAAAAAAATTAAACAAAAAGAATGGAGGTAACTTTTTTCCAAATCAAGAGCACATTCGTCCTGAAGCAGAGGGATGGAAAACAAAACAAAACAAATCTGGAGCACATTTTATCTTATATCACCAAATGTTGTTTTAATATTTAAATAATATAATCTTTTACAAACATATTTTAAATGATAAAATATACTTTTAATGCTGCTATAAAAATAAAGCCATTGTTACTACTTTCTTGGCCTTTTTACTTCACGTCTTTTATGTGGGTTTTCTCATAATGAATAACTTTTTTTTTGAGACAGGGTCTCACACTGTTGCCCAGGCTGGAGTACAGTGGTGCAATCTCAGCTCACTGCAGCCTAGACCTCCCTGCCTCAGCCCTCCAAGTAGCTGGGACTACAGGAACCTGCCACCATGCCCAACTAATTTTTTTTTTTTTTTTTTTGTATAGATGGGGTTTCACTATGTTACCTAGGCAGGTTTCAAACTCCTGGGCTCAAGCAATCTGCCTGCCTGGACCTCCCAAAGTGCTAGGGTTACAGGCATGAGTCACCATACCAGGCTGTACATAACTAATTTTGAATTTGGTTTTTACTTGTTATGTAGAATCTTTGGATATCTTCCATGTTATTTGAAAAAAGCCTGAGCTGAAGTGAAGTCTAGGCAGTGGGATGAGATGTAATTTCAGTATTTCCTTACCTTGCCCTTTTAAGAGTATCAGGGATAGTGATGATGATGTGTCCAAATACTAACTAGTCTTCCCACATGAAGCATTATCTGCTCTGGAAGGAGAGGGATTGGGGAGACCACACATGTTCACTGCATTTGGACCTCCCGTCTAGGTAGGGAGACAGATGGAGACGAACAGGACAAAACCTCAGAGATCTCACCCAACGTCAGGACACAATTGATCCTGATATAAAGAGGGCACATAAAGCCTGAGGTTCTATGAGCCTCAGCTTTCCTGCAAAGAGTTGATGGCGTTTTATTTCATTCTATTTCCTAGAGTTTCCCTCCATCTCTCTGTGTCTGTCTCTATGTCTGTCTGTCTTTCTCCCCCCCTCTCAACTTCTTTTTTATTCTATCCCATCTCACTTTCTTCATTTTTCTTGTTATTCAGTTTTTTAAATTCTTGTTCATTTTCTTCTATCCTGAGCTTTGATTATTAGCTCAGTTTCTGATATTGAGAGCTAAATTGTTTCTTGTTCTAATAGTAAGGATATATTGCTTTTTTAAAAAAAATCTTTACTTAGAGAATATTATTTTTTTTCTAGTAAGAGCAGCAGATCTATTTGGCAAGAAAGCCAAACCTGTTGAAATTTAATATACAGAATGCAGATGCCAGGCATTGGGGGGAGCCAGGCAGGATGGCGAGAGTGCCCCTGCACTGTGTTTTTCACATTGGTTTCCAGTAGCTTAGCATATTGATTTTACAATTTATTGCTTTCAAAGCCACTTGCAGCCTTGATCCTTCTTATAGTTCCAATTTGCTTATGTCAGTCAAGAACACTGAAATTGTTCCGTGGCAGCATGTTTCCTTTGTAGCTCTGATTTTTTAATAGTTCAATTCATTTAAATTGCGATTGAAAGCTCACATTGATTTTCCTTTTTAATGTCTAGTATTCCTCAAGTTCTAGTCCCATATATTTTGGGCTTATCATACATTGTTTAAAAGGACAGCTTTGGTAGGTAGTAGTATTTTACAAATTCCCCTTGCATTGCCTCAATTACTGTAACTCACTCAGATTAAGTCCAACGCTATTCAAACTAGGAAGAAAAAAAAAGACAATAAACAAGTCAACCAGACAGAAAAAAAGGCCTATAATTTCTCATTTTTCAGCATGCAAATTTTAATGCATCTCCTTTGTTTTCATCTTGATGATCTACCTGGGTCTGGAGTCCATGAATTTGCATATTGGTTTTGTGATTAAAACTTTCAGGAAAGTAAATCTCTGGTCCGCTTCCCCTGTGCCCTTGGTGGCTGGCTAACTAACCCCTATCTTAATTTTCTTTTTTTTTTTTTAATTATACTTTAAGTTCTAGGGTACATGTGCATAACGTGCAGGTTTGTTACATATGTATACTTGTGCCATGTTGGTGTGCTGCACCCATCAACTCGTCAGCACCCATCAACTCGTCATTTATATCAGGTATAACTCCCAATGCAATCCCTCCCCACTCCCCACTCCCCGTGACAGGCCCCAGTGTGTGATGTTCCGCTTTCCGAGTCCAAGTGATCTCATTGTTCAGTTCCCACCTATGAGTGAGAACATGCGGTGTTTGGTTTTCTGTTCTTGTGATAGTTTGCTGAGAATGATGGTTTCCAGCTGCATCCATGTCCCTACAAAGGACACAAACTCATCCTTTTTTATGGCTGCATAGTATTCCATGGTGTATATGTGCCACATTTTCTTAATCCAGTCTGTCATTAAACTAGTTCAACCATTATGGAAAACAGTATGGCGATTCCTCAAGGATCTAGAACTAGAAGTACCATATGACCCAGCCATCCCATTACTGGGTATATACCCAAAGGATTATAAATCATGCTGCTATAAAGACACATGCACACGTATGTTTATTGCAGCACCGTTCACAATAGCAAAGACTTGGAATCAATCTATCTTAATTTTCAATCAATCTTCCTTACCTTACCTTTTCACCCTCACAGGAATTTGGTAGCTCCAAGTCCTGAGTTTTTCTAAGGTTCGGCAGCATGAATCACCTTATATCCTCTTGGCTCCCATCCCCTGAAGGTTCAGGTTTCATTGTTTTTAGTTCTGCAAAGTCAGCTACCATTCCTAGGCTGCCTCTTCAGTTTTCAAAATTTCTATATTTCTCGTACA
This sequence comes from Macaca fascicularis, assembly GCF_037993035.2. Lineage (NCBI taxonomy): Eukaryota > Metazoa > Chordata > Mammalia > Primates > Cercopithecidae > Macaca > Macaca fascicularis. The sequence continues at coordinate 162,099,172 of NC_088377.1, read as the reverse complement.
TAATTTTCCATCCCATTCTCTTGACCTCCCTAGTTTTATGTTTTCATTTATTTTATCACAACTCTCTGGGCCTTCAAGATAAAACAGAGCTAAACATATATCTTCAATATCTTCACTTACACCAAAAATCTCTAGCATTATTTTGCATAAGGGTTGTTCCCACCAAAGATTATATATATAGCAATCAAATATATTAGTTACAGTTTTCACCATCAAATAACGTATATTTAAAAGTCAGCTTGTCACAGATGTTAAGGTTATATATACATCAAAAACACAATAACTCTTGGGTGAGTGAATTCTAAACAGTTCAGCCCTATTCATCCATTTATTTATGCATTTAAAATATTTATCAAACACTTGCTGTATTCCAGGTGTTAGTAATACTGCAGTAAACACCACCACAAGGTGCCTTCTCCCATGAGCTTACTTTCTTGAGAAGATAGACGGAAAAGACAGAAACAAAAAAGATGTTATATGTGCAGTTTATCTAGGAAGAATAATAAATAAGACCCATTAGGAAGGGTCTGAAAGTTAACATTTTAGAAAGAATAGCTAGAGTAGGCTTTTATGATGAGGTGGCAATTGTTCTGAATTTTAAAAATATTTTTAGCCAGTATGACTTAAAAAGCATCCTCTATTGTCATCTACATATATAGTACATGGTTTTGTCCACAGGGAGTTCAGTAGAGTCAAGTCATCTGTGAAGCACCTTGAGGTCACCTTTTGGTCTGAGCAAATCAGGGACTAAACTTTTATCTTCTTTGTGAAAAACCGGGCATATGTCATTACCAGGTACCTGTAGAGTAGGAATTGTATTTCCATTCCAAACTTTGATATGTTACCATGGAAACAACTCCTTCTTGGCACTATATGAGGGGACAACTGAGACATTCTTACTCCAGGATAATTAACTCTGGGCATTTTAAGATTTGTCATCTAGGTGAGAGTTTTACAGGTTGTCAAAATAATGTCCAGAATGCAAACTCAGTAATTACACCATTAATAACATACTAAACTCACTCGTTATTGTAACAACATATTAATAGCTGCAAATATTACATTAAATGAGGCTGGGTGCAGTCATTCATACCTATAATCTCAGCACATTGGGAGGCTAAGGCTGGAGGATCACTTGAGTCCAGGAGTTGGAGACTAGCCTGGACAAAATAGTAAGATACCGTCTCTACTAAAAATAAAAATAAAAAAAATTAGCTGGAAGTGATGGCGCCTGCCCATAGTCTCAGCTACTCAGGAGGCTGAGGGAGGAGGATCACTTGAGCCCAGGAGTTCAAGGTTGTAGTGAGTAGTTAGCTGTGGTGGTTCCACTGCACTCATGCCTGGGCAACAAAGTAAGACCCTGTCTCTTAAAAAAAATTACATTAAATTAAAGATTATTTCCTACTTCAGTTAAAACTAAAAATATTAACAAAAAAGTTTTTTTTTAGTGTTGAATAAAATGCAAACATTTTACTTTTAATTGTTTGATGAATAATCTCTCAATTTAGGTTTTTCTTCATTACAAAGGTAATTCTTTGTGTGTATGTGTGTGTGTGTGTGTAATGTATATAAGCCTGAATCTTAAAATAGGAGTGTATGTGTGTTTGTATATTTTATTAGAAAGAAAAAAGCCTCTAAAGTATAAAACTATCATTTTGGTAGCTTTTCGCTTAGTATTAAAACCTTGACACGTTTCTGTAGTAAAATGAGGGGCCACAGATGTAGCAGATTTCATCTCTTAGTTGGAGGTTCTATATTATATTGTATTATATAAAAATATTTGTATTATATAAAAATAAATCAGAGGCCAGGAACAGGGGCTCATGTCTGTGAACCCCAGTACTTTGGGAGGTCAAGGTAAGGCGATCCCTTGAGCCAGGATTTCAGGACCATCCTGAGTAGCACAGTGGCACCCCATCTCCACAAAAAATAAAAAATTAGCTGGGAATGGTGTCCTATCTATAAATCCTTCCTAAATCTAAAAGTAAAAACTTATGATTAGTTGATCATAACTACTGGAAAGGAAAGAGATTCATGACTCCCATTAATGTGTCCTGTATCCTCATGTGTCTTGACCTCATTTCCTATCTCCAAGGCAGCACTACCTTCTCACATTTAAAGCTCACCTCTCCTGCTTTTTGTTGAGAGTTTCTCACTCTGCATCTTCCAGGATCTTGCTCCTCACGAATCTCTGTCTTTTATTTATCTCCGGGTTTGTTCATTCTTTCTTTCTTTGACAAGCTTTTTTTTCTCTTCAGCAGTCACATACTCAAATTTCTACAGGCTAATACTAATTTTAAAAAGCAAAACAATCTTCTCCAGATTCTTCTTCCCACTCAGAAATTTGCTCATACCCATGCTTCTCTTTCTGGTCAAACTTCTAGAAACAATTTTCTACACTTGATATGTCTAATTCTTCATCTTAATTTACCAGTCTAACACAATCAGTCTTTCATTTTACTAGTTGACTGTAATGGCTTTCTTTAAGCTTAGCAGTATCTTTCTAATTTTCAACAACTGACTCCTTTACCCTACTAAACATCTCCAAAACATTTTCTCCTACTGTTTCTTTGTTCTACTGTTTCTACTCTTGGTTACTTTGATGCTTCTTGTTTCTGATTTTCCTCCTCTCACTTCCATGAATCATCCCAGTCACCATTGCCGTGCTCTTTATTTTCATCTTTCTCCAAATGCAGATAGTTTCAAGAATCCTTCACCAGCCTTGTTTTTCAGCTTCCGATTTCTCTAGCAGACTATCTCAGATATTTCTACTGTTTTACCTATCACTTCCATGCAAATAATTCACAGATCTATATGTCTAATTCTGACCTTTTAAATTGATGAGGGACCCAGATTCCCATTCCCGTTGCCTATTGAGCTTTTCCTCCTGGATGTCATTCTGGCATCTCAAACTTGATATGTACAAACTCTAAAACACCATTTTTCCACTTTTTGTGTGTTTACTTTTTCAATATTCCCTTTGTTGAAAGCCACATACCTTTCATGATCTGGTACAAATAACATATTATTTTTAAAGACTCTGATAGTGTCAGGAAAAAAGGCTAATTGAGGGTTTTTGAATTTCAATCTATAATTGATAAAGTATAAAGCCTTTATCTGGAAAAGCCCTATAGGACATTGATTAAGAACCTATGCTTTCATGTCAGGCTTCCCTGGGTTTGAATATCAACAATATCTTTTAGAAATTTTGTGAAGTTTCTCAAGTCCCCTCAACTTGCCAAGCCTTGGTTTTCTCACCTGCACTATGCAAATAACAATAAGGGTCATGAGTAGTCAGGGTGAATGGTAGAGTCATGAGTAATAAGTGACACAATTAATCATAAGCAACTTATCATTGTTTTCAGAACGTAGTACTAGCAACAATAATTATTATTAGAAATAAAAATTCTTAAGAGTGTTGTTTTAGCCTCTTTTTTTGCTGCTGTAACAGAATGCTACAGACTAGGTAATTTACAAAGTACAAACACTTATTAGGCTCACAGTTACGGAAGCTGAGAGGTCCAAGAGCATGGTGCCAGCATCTGTCAAGGGTCATCTTGTGGTGGAAGGTGAGAGGAAGAAGCAAGCACATGAGAGCTCTCGTTTGCTCAGGAGCCCACTCCCAAGATAACTAACCCACTCCCATGATAACAGCGTTAATTTTTTCATGGATTAATTACCTCCTAAAGTTTCCACTTTTCAACACTGTTTCATGAGAGAATAAGTTTCCAACACATGAAATTTGGAGGACGTATTCAAACCATATCATTTCTTCTCTGGCCCCCAACATTGATGTCCTTCTCACAATGCAAAATACATTCATTCCATCCCAATAGACCTAAAATGTTAACTGGTTCCAGCACCAGTTCAAAAGTCCAAAATCCAGAGTGTCATCTAAATATATATGGGTGAGAAACAAGGAATGATTCATTCTTAGGCACATTGCCTTCAGCTTTTGATCTGTGAAGCCAAAACAAGTTATCTACTTCCAAAATAAAATGGTATGACAAGCAGGGATAAGGGCAAAAAGAAAGAGCTAAGTGGTCCCAAGTATGTCTAAAATCCAACAGGAAAAACAACATTAAAGTTTACAGTTGGAAAATAATCTCCTTTGGCTTCATGTCCTACTTCCTGGATACAGTGGGGCTGGAGATGGGCCCCAAAGGCCTCACGCAACTCTGCCCCTATAGCTTTGCTGGGCTCAGTCTATCCAGCAGCTCTCAGGGGTTGGAGTCACATGTTGGTGACCCCATAGCTCTGTGTTCTTGCCAGTAGCCCTGTTCCTGTAGCTCCATAGAGTATTACCCTAATGAGAATTTCCTGTGATGGCTCTGCCACTGTAGCAGGTTTCTTCCTAAACGCCCATACTATCTGTGACATCCTTTGAAATCTAGGTGGAAGTAGCTATGTCCCCACAGCTCTTGAAATCTGCACGCCTGCAGAATTAGTACCACATGGACACCACCAAAATTTACAGCTTGTACCTTCTGAAGTAGTGGGTTGAACTGCATGTTGGCCCCTCTGAGTCAAAGATGAGGAAGCTAAAAAGCACTGCTCCAGAATGCAGGGAGCAGAGTTCTAAAAAGGCCCTTGACAACGAGCTCATGGACGGCACCCAGGGCTCACCCCTGAAAACCATTCCAACCTCTTAGAACTCTGGACCTGTGATAGGAGGAGTGGCCTAGAAGATCTCCAAAATGCCTTCAGTGTCTTTCTCTCATTGTCTTGATGAATAGCACCTTGATCCCTTCTATCCCTGGTAATGTCTTTAGTAAATTGTCAATAATACCTAGTATTTCCTTCTAAACCACCTTTTCACTCTTTACATGGCCAGGCCACAAATTTTCCAAACATTTCCACTTAAATTTTCTTTTAATTATAAAAATCTGCCTTTAAGTCATTATTTTCTTCTTCATCTCATTTTACGCCGTTAAAAGTAGCCATGCAACAGTCTACATGGTTTGCTGCTTAGAAATTTCTTCCACCAGGTATCCTGGTTCATCATTCTTAAGTTCCACATTCCATAAAGCCCTCAGGCAGGAACACAGTTCGCCCAAGCTCTTTGCTCCTGTACAACAAGGATAGCTTTTACTTTAGTTTGCAATACCTTATCCCCCACTTCCATCTGAGACCTTCTCAGACTGGCCTTTACCAGCATTGGTATGGCATTCTACCAGCATTGTGTTCACAACCACTTAAGTAATCTCTAAGAAGATTTAGACTTTCCTTAGTCTTCTTTTCTTTTCAATACTCAACAGAATCACACTTGATGTTCCACCAATGGCAATCTAGGCTTTTTTAAACCCATTCCTCAAAATTCTTCTAGTCTTCACTTGTAACCCAGTTCCAAAGTCTCATCCACATTTTCAAGTATTCATTATAGCAATAGCCCCACTTCTTGGTACCAATGTTCTTTCTTAGTTTATTTTCTGCTGCTATAACAGAGTACCACAGACTGGGTAATTTCTAAAGAACAGAAGTTTATTATGCTCACAGTTCTGGAGGCTGAGAAGTCCAAGACTGTGGTGCTGGCATCTGGCAAGAGTCATCCCATGGTGGAAAGCAGGAGGTGGAAGTGCATGCATGAGACAGAGAAAATAAAACCTGAACTGATCCTTTTATCAGGAATCCACTCTCCAGAGAACCCTCTCCTGCAATAACAACATTAATCCATTCTGCATAGATTAATCCATTCAGTCTTCAGTGTGGTAAAAGAACAAGTTAGTACAGATGCAGAACTCATTATACATAGTCAATATTCAATTTGCTCATTTATTTGCCATGTGAAAACTGATCTCTATTGTCAAAGAATCATGGTAATCTCATCAGTTTAAACCTTAAAGTCTTTTCATGAATAAAATTCTTGATTATTGAATACAGGAGTTTCTGTTGGGGGCCAGTATCAGTATTCTTCACCCTCCTATTGCCCCCAAGAAATAATGGCTTACATATTTCCTCTATATTTGAGTATTCTGACTATCTCTCCTTTAAGAGGGGGTATTTATGCAAACCAGACAGAAAATTCATATTGAGAATTATCAGAATAAACATTTTAGAAATCTCCAGCCTATATTTTAAAAATATTTTTTCAAAACAGAGTTTTTAAATATTTTCACCATATTTTTTATATCTCCACCTTAAAAAAACTGTTGAAAATAATAATATATATTTTGATGTTATAAGTTCATTATAAGGAATAAACATTTCTTTTTAGTTAAATACATTTCTAGATTTCTAGTTTCTTTGTAAATCTATAAGTTCATAATTCTTTCCTTTTTTTTTTAAGACATAGTCTCACTCTGTCACCCAGGCTGGAGTGCAGTGGCGTGATCTCGGCTCACTGCAGTCTCTGCCTCCTGGCTTCAAGTGATTCTTGTGCTTTAGCCACCGACAGCTGGGATTACAGGCATGCACAACCACACCAGGCTAATTGTGTGTGTGTGTGTGTGTCTCTCTCTCTCTCTATATATATATTTATATTTAGAGATGGCGTTTTTGCCACGTTGGCCAGGCTGGTCTTGAACTCATGACCTCAAGTGATCAGCCCATCTCGGCCTGCAAAAGTGCTGGGATTACAAGCATGAGCCACCACACCAAGCCACTTCTTTCTTATCAGTTCACAAACTCACTAAAATTAAAAAGCATTTCAAAATCAAGGTGAAGAAAATACCATTTTATTTCCATGGGTAGATAGTAAACCAGAGATTTGAATGTTTGATAATATATCTATTTTTAAAATATCAGGCCAATTTTATTATACAAGAAAGCTGAAATTTTATAAATATTTGGTGTAATTTTCACCTTAAACATAATGTCATATATATATATATGACATATATGACTATATATGACTATATATATATATAGTCAATATTTTAATCAAACATGTATACTGGTAAAATTTGTGTAAGATGAAAATGATCTTCTAAATGTTTAATTGAAATAAAAATATTACCTTTTTTTAACTCTAAGAGTATGTTCCATATTTGAAATGTAAAAAACCCAGAAATTTGTAACATATATTTATATTTGTTTCTTAAAAACAAATCCCAAGGTAGTGGAGGACACATTGTAAGCTTCTTAGTTATAAAGTTAGGAGATTTTGCTTTTCCTTTGTTTCAAGTTGATGAAACTGTAAGCATAATGCCTCACAACACATCTGCAACATTACAACTATGTATTTTAAGTTGATATTGCCTGTAGTCAAGTGTGAGCCATGAATTTCAATACATTTATTTCAATTGTTCCCTACAGCAAAGGTGCAGAAAATACTTATTTCCCTGGCTCTTATAAAATTCGAATGAATTTTATCATTTGAACCAAGGAGAACACTCTAAGATCCTAGCCTTTCTGTAAAAACACATAACCAGGGGAAAATGTTAATGGTTTACCACATTATTAAAGTAGAGAGAATCAAGCTTTCTTTCTATTTTACTTGGATATACTTACAAAATCTTCAGGATGGTTATTTTCCCAGCTTGTCTAAAAAAAGAGATAAAAGACCCCGTCTCTCTAGTCTGATAGAAAACATTATAGCTACAGGCCAGTACAAGAAATTGCTATAGAGTCAGGCAAATGAATTGCTAGTAGGGCTTTTTATTTCAACTCAGTTTTTTTCTTATAGCTATAATTACATTATTCAAAAATATTTATGCAAATCTCCACCCATTAGAGGTTTAAATTTTCTAAAAAGTTCTTCATTTTTCATACTACCTGGAAAAATCAATCTTTTTTCATGATTCATTATTTACACTGAAGGTAAGTTAATTTCCACTCTTTCCATGGGCCTTTGGAATAAAGAAAACATGATGATACTAGCAGTGCTTGGTTCCAAGGAAAATACTACTTCATTTACAAGGTTTTTTGCCTAAAAATTATCAGAACTTATTGATATCAATGGTGTAGGTAGTATAACTAAGTGATAATTTATGGGTGATATAAAGACAATTTAAATGTGTGACATAAGTGAAAATTTATGGGTGATAAAGGACAATTTTAAAGTGTCACAAACCATATGACATTACCGTATCTATTATCCTTCTAGAATACTTTAGTGCAAATGTTTTAGAACATATTTTTTATTTGGGCTACATTTAGGGGTGATCCTAAAACCTAATAGAGTAATTACAAACCAAATAGACATTATAAAGTGTATTTCTTGTGTATGTTTGCTCCAAATTACTGTTGAATTAATATGTAATGCATGATGAATGATTAGAATAACATTATTATTATTATTATTATTTCATTGCTAGCATTCATATATAATGGGTAGAATCCATTCAAAGAATTTTGAAGAGAAAAACACTGGTGATGAGAAATAAATTGAGAGGGTTGTGACAATAATTTTTTTCATTTGTTTGTGACGATAATTTTTAAAAAGAAAGCAACTCTTACCAGTTTTGAGTTCAGTTTGTGTGCCTTGTAATAATTATAGATACTCATGCTGATCTCGCCTTGCAAGCATGGAATACAAAGTCCAACAAGTGTTGCTGAACTATTCAGCTGGCTCTGTTACTTCAGTCAACTCAACTTCAGATAAATACTGTCCCAGTTTGTATAGCATGCTCGACTGCAGACCCTTCTCCCAACCAACTGCCTTAGAGTGTAAGCAGTTTTATATAGTTCTCTTTCTCCCTCTTCTTTTTTGTTAGCCAATTAATCTTTACTGTATAAATTTACTGAATCTCAAGAAAACAAAGGAGACAATTAAAAGCAAGCACCAAAAAGACAATTAAAACTATAGCCACAATGAAGGTAGTATGATGAGTGCCCCCTTTGTAATTTTTCACAATAGATTTTGTAAATTATTCAGAATCTTTTTCTTTAGATTAATAAACATTCATTTTTAGAGCCGTTTTAGGTTTACAGCAAAGCTGAGCAGTACAAAGAGTTTCCATAAACCTCTTGTCTCCTCCCCCTTATAAACTTCCCCACAATAGACATCCAGCGCCACAGTAGTATGTTTGTTATGACTGAGGCAGCTACATTTGACACATTCTTATCATGCAAAGTCCATAGTTTACATTAGGGTTCACTTGGTGTTTTTCTCTGTCCCTTAAAATTAAACGGCAGTGCTTCATTGTTCAGAATGCCACTCTAAGCTATTCAGTGCATAGTAAGCATACACTAAGCTAGTCAACATACTATAAAATAATAGTGCACGGTAAGAGCCTTTCTAAACAAATCCAAGCTATTCCGTCACTGCTCTCTTACATATCTGTAGCTTACCATTATGCACCGATGCTAGGCCAAAGTGAGAAACACGCTGGTGTTGGGGAACAATCCAACTACTTCTAAAAAATGGTCTGTGGTGATGACTACCTAATTTACCACTCTAGTCAAGAGATGAGGCAGCCCTTCTCACTGGCATCTGGAAAGTTTAAGGGTGGTGCAAAAGCTTAGAGTCAATTGTGATGCTCAAACCCAGCAGCTCCTCTTATAGTTTAGATATTTCTTTCTTTTCCTTTTTTTTTGGCTGTAATTTCCTATTACCATTTTATTAGGTTGTGTTGCCCTCTAATATGAGTCAATACAAATCTCTTTTGGAAAGAGATAGAGTATAATGGATATTTTGAAAGTAGGAGTAAGGATGAAATTCATGAGGTTATGGATAAATCAATATTTGCCACCTTCCTCCCCTCTCCCTTCCCACACACAAAGGCATATACATCATATGGTGGGAAAACAACAATTTAATACGAATAAAGGGAGGTCAAGTTTAATGTATTAATTGACTTACAGGGCTCATAATATGAAATGAATAGGGTGGCTAGTTAGTTCCACATTGTCTATTTGCTTACTGGGTTAAACACTAGGTACCTAATTAATTGACATGTATTTGAAACTGCCTTTCTAGGACAATCACTGTTATTGACTCTGGAGTTATGATACTGAACAAAGACAAGAATTTCTGTTTTCTATAGTTTATACTGTAGCAATGGCTAAGAATTGCTTACCCTGTGCCAGGCACATTGTAAGTTGGTTTATGTGTTTTAAGCCTCACAATCAGCCCATCAAATAGAGATAATAACACAGAAGAGAAAAATGAGATATTGAAAAGTTAAGTGACTTGCCTGTAGTCACACAACTAGGAAATTGTGGTAGCAGAAATTGAGCCAGGTTCATTTTTCCCTCTGCGGATGCAACCACTTACATAGCTGGGGCCTCATAGAAACTTAAAAGGGAAAACACTTATAAAGTAACTACATGCTACAACCTGATGCATTATTTTCTAATAGAAGTAGGAAGCATTTTAAAGGATCGATTATGATGATAGGTATTTGCCTTTGAAACTTCATCTTACCATAACCATTTTCTGGCAATTGTCAGTATGTGATTTGAAGAACAGGGAAGCGATTTAGTGGTAATGTTACAATATTCTATTTCTTCTGGCTTATTTTTTAAACAAATTTAACCAAATTGGTGATCTGTGTTAAGAGTAATATTCAGAATTATATTGCCATAGCATTACACACTTTGTATATGAGCACAATTAATTCTCTATTGCTTACTATAATGCTACATGACCATATGATAAGATAATTGTTAACATGAGGCAGCTTGGAAGTGAAGAGCAAAAAGGCATTCCTTCCATACATTCTATTCATAGCTCCACCATGTTGTCTGACACTGGCATCAGTTTTCACCTCTAAAACAGAGACCTACTAGCAATCTTGCTTTATACCAACAGGACTGATGTGAACATCAGATACAGAAAATGGAAATAAAAAATGCCTTGACATTTAAAAATTTACTTAAATTTTAAGTTACAAATAAAAAAAGGGATAGGGCATTTAGCCTACTACAAGGTAAGCATTTTGCAAGATTGCTATGTAGACCCTTACTTAAGGGAAGAAGAAATGAAGTGATGGAAAGTACAGTGTGCACGGTGATCACTCAACAAATGTTAGTTAACTTTATCATTCTCTTAGTATATATATACTAGAATATATCCCTATTGTTTATGTTCAATGTTCAGAACTAAATTAAACAGTGAGAAATATAATTACCTCTTGGTTCTTAAGGGCATAATGTTTGAAAATGATCAATCTTCCTTTTTTTTTCCTTTGCCTTTGTGAATACAAGACTTTTTTGAACAAAAAGGTCTGAAGGCAATTAGGATTTCTTACAGCAACATTTCACAGATAGTGAAATATAAATTGCTCAGTTTCAATATCTAAAAACAGACCCTTAATGGTTAAAAGTGAAGGCCTTAGCCAGGCGTGGTGGTGTGCACTTTATAGTTCTACCTACTTGGGAGGCTGAAGTGGGAGGACTGCTTGAGCCCAGAAGTTTGGAGGCAACATAGCAAGACTCCATCTCTTAAAAAAAAAAAAAAAAAAAAAAATTCAAAGCCTTGAGGTAAGAAGATGGTGAAGATGACCATGCTTCTGCTTAGCAAAGACTAGAGTGACAATATGTAGAGAAACAAATAAGCTTTATGTCTCCTGGCATCTTTCTCTGGAGAAGCTAGGTGAGGGCACTCGTGCTGAGGTAATGGGATAGTATTAGATAGAGGGTGTTAGATAAATCAGGGAAACAGGAAGGGCAGAGAGTGCTCCTGCTTCTACACCTCATTAATAATTCAGGCCTGCAATCCCAGCACTTTGGGAGGCTGAGGCAGGTGGATCACCTGAGGTCAGGAGTTTGAGACCAGGCTGGCCAACATGGTGAAACACCGTCTCTACCAGAAATGCCAAAAAAAAAAAAAAAGAAAAAGAAAAAGAAAATTAGCTGGGCATGGTGGCGCGTGCCTGTAATCCCAGCTACATGGGAGGCTGAGGCAGAAGAATCGCTTGAAACCAGGAGGCAGAGGTTGTAGTGAGTCCAGATCGCACCACTGTACTCCAGCCTGGGCCATAAGAGCAAAACTCCGTCTCAAAAAAACAAACAAAAAAAAGAATAATTCTGAAAAGAGCCACCACTCAGATGACCCTAAACGCACCTTCACACAAGCTTGGCGAGCAGAATGGCCAGGCAGTGGGATGCCTGAGCTGCCATGTGGTGTCCACAGTGCCTACTGACTTCAGAGCTGTGCTGGGGAATCACCAAGGAGGGCCCCACCAAAGAGAATGGGGGGCAGGTGGCTTTCTAGAGAGGACAGTACTCCACATAAGCTGGGGCTGACGAAGAAGCCCAGCAAGACCACAGAGTGCCACAGGGAAGTGACAGCTGAGGTGAGTGGAGCTCCTGCAAGACGCACCATTAGATCACATCACAAATTATACTACTGCAGGTTTCAGTCAAGAATGACAACAGGACAAGCAGCAACTACCTGGATAAAGAACACTACCTGAAGTCCTAAATTGCTGATTCTGCCCATGACTCCTGAATCTCCCTTCTCACTACCTGGCCATAGAAACCTCCTTTCTTTCCCAGTATATACGGTGATTTGCTTAGGGAGGGAAGCTAGGTTAGGGAAGAATATCTAACATAGTGAATATTTTTATCCATGAAAGTTCAATAATCCTGTACACTGTCACAATTATTTAATTTTTAAAAAAATCTTGGATTGGATTAAAAGTTTATTTTATTTGTTTTTTTCTCATTATCCAGTGCATAGAGTACACCAGACGGGGCTGGTTAATTACAGACATGACACACACACACACACACACACACACACACACACATATTACATTGCTGCTAAGCAGGAGCTGGTGTTTGCGTGAAATTTGCTATCCTGACACGAGAATAACTGGGGGTGGAGGAAGAGGTAGTATTAGGTGGGATGATCAGAGAAGGCCTTTTTGAGGAGATGTCATTTGAGCAGTGTCCTGAATGACTAGGAAGACTCAGTCGAATGATCATGGAGGAAAGCCTTTCAGTCAGAGAGCGTGGAGTCTGAGGCACAAAACCGGACCTGAATCCTCTACTATAATGATGCTTTTTGTTGCTGTCACCAGACACATTATTTCCTGTGACAGTGACGATGAGCACTGTGGTTAAAGCCAGTGCTGCTCTGGATCACATTCTGGGTTAGAGAAGAATATCTAACATAGTGAATATTTTTATCCATGAAAGTTATCCATTGCTACACCAGCACAATCACAAGCTCCACCCTCGTCTCTCACATGCCCCTCAGAACCACGGTTTTCTCCCTCTGTGGGTGTTGCAGCTGAGCTGGACACTCCTTCCACCCTGAAAGCTGAGCTGATCTGCTGGTCCTTACAGTCCAAGCTCTCAGGGCCGGTTGTGACCAGAAAGCTCTACATTCTAGGGTCAGCCTCCAGCCGTCCTAGCTATTGGTGAACTCCTAACCACTACTGTTTATATTTTGACAGGTTAATTTTATTTTAGTTTTTGTTCCAGAGTCTTTATTAACTGCTCACAATTCATGGTCCTTTATTTTCTCCTGCTGTGGATTTCAGCCCCATGCTTATTTCGAGGTCCATGGCTGGAGCTGTTCCTATATGCCTTCCCTAGTTCCACCACTTTGTCTTCACAAACTTACAATTATTGCCACTCCTGGATCTCGCATTGTTCATACCATTCTGTGTCCTGGTGATTCCTAAGTGTCAAGAGCCTAGTTCACTGAGTTTAGTCTGTTGCAAAGCTTGAGTGTTTCATAAGACTCAAGGTCTGCTCCATAAAGTTAAAAAAACAAAACAGCCAATCAACCAACCAACCAAATGTAAGCAAACAAAAAAAACCTGTGTGTGTGTGTGTGTGTTTATTTAAAGTCTCACAACAATCAGGTGAAAAATATTAACACTACTTTACAAAAACTTAGGGTTTGATAAAGTAAATTGCCCATGATCACAAGCTGATGACAGAGATTCACTATCAAAACAATGTTATTGGAAAGCCCATGCAGTTTCCACTATGGCACAATGAGCTCTAATTCCAGGTATTCTCTAATCTGCCATGTTTCCTGTTCCGCTATTCACCCATCCCTGAGTTCATATTATTCTAGCATTTTCTTTTTAGCAAGAATCCTGCCCTGCCCCACTGCTACATATATGTCATTTACCTGAGGTTATATTCCAACTATACTATGTATTATTACTGTTACTATCTCCATTTTAGAAATAAAAAGAAAAAACAAGATTCAGGAAGATGACGTCATTTACCTGAGGCTATATAGTTGGAATATAACCTCAGGTAACTATATAAACTTAGGTAATATTCCAACTATATAACCTCAGGTAACCTCCAACTATATAGTTGGAATATAACCTCAGGTAAATGACATCATCTTCCTGGATCTTGTTTTTTCTTGTTATTTCTAAAATGGAGATAATAAACAGTGAGAGTTAAAGTGACAGTTAACTGAGATAATCCTTGACATATAATAAATATTCTTATAGTCTAGTTGTTCTTTGAGGTTTTTCCCATTCATGATACCATCACCCCTCTAAAAATTTGTCACTGCTTTTCTTACATTTTGTTTTACTGAGTATTATCATAGGGTTACAGTTTGCTCCAATACTCTATAATACTCAATATTAAAAAGTAATAGAAAGCATGTTTGATGTTGACTCTAGTACTCTGTAATTGAGGGTAGAATTCAGAATCATGTCCGACAGGATTAGTTTTCAAAGCAATAATGTAATCTTGTAATCATCAGTCTCCTCATGACATAGACCCTGTGGACAGTGATTGTGAGGTGATAGTAAATTAAAGTTGTAAAGAGATTAAATAGGCTACAAGTGAAATAGGCGGTGACAGTAAAGAGCTCAAATTTCTGTCCACTCATTATTAGAATGCTACCCAAGTCAAAAAAGGTATATACCTTGTCTGCAGTATCAAATGTAGGTGATTCCAGACCCATGGCATCAATATTTCCTGCATGTACTATTTTAGAGATCATTTGGAGATGTCTTTAAGAAAATCTTTTTCTCCAATTAAACATTTACAGGAATGTATAATTCATATTCCAGTCAAGTAGATCATCACTTGCTGCTGTTTGCACATCTGCCACAATGAGTTACCTTTATTTTGAAGATTAGTATCATATATGAAAAAATTAATGCTATCTGCAATTCAAGGAAAGACGACGACAAAGATAATAATTTAATTTTCCAGTTGATCCCCAAGAAGTAACAATTGAAAAGAAGTGTAATCTTCCCTAAGATATTAAAACATAGTGGCTCACTCAATTTCCTTACTTACATGTTATATAAT
Organism: Macaca fascicularis; assembly: GCF_037993035.2. NCBI lineage: Eukaryota > Metazoa > Chordata > Mammalia > Primates > Cercopithecidae > Macaca > Macaca fascicularis. Next base: position 162,084,043 of record NC_088377.1, on the reverse strand, counting down.
AGTTAACTATAGTGTGCCTATAGACAGCCCAGTAACACAACATTTCTATCAGCATATTAACCAATCAAGGTGTATTCCATGTTTATTCATTGTTTACTTATAATATCTAATGATTTTAATATTACCCACACCCAGAGCACACATTTTTTTCTTGAGTTAAAGGGATGTGCACAGGAAGTAAGCTCTATGACAACTTACCAACTGGCTTCATTCATTCATAATTTGAATTCATTCATAATTCAATTAATAAGTGAAAATTGGGATGCAATTTACTTATATATTTTAAATATAATGTCATATATGACATGCATAATATTAGCATGTCATAAAATATGACATACATAATAGCAAGTTGATTGAGTTACCATGAGATCTATCCCTCTCTTTCCCTTCTTATATATAATAATTCCTGTTCTATGCCTTTTCTAGAATAGTTACTAATTCTTATAGAATCATCAACTCTCTAAATCTTTGGAAGTTAAAGTTCACCTAGTTCTTTCCTCATTTCAACTTACTATTTTCTCTGAAAACAAATACAAACAACAACAAAGGAGATAGTTAAAAAGTTTATGAAAATTGAATAAGGAACTGTGAAAGGAGGAGAACATCCTTTGTATGGTTAGGTTTGGAAAAATGATGTAATTGCACTAGATCTAGAACATAAAACATTAATCTGCATAAAGAAGGTGTTGATAATAGCTCACCTAGGTGAGAAAGCAGGGCACACTATGTTAAAGTGCTTGATAGCAGAGTAGAAAATGAAAGGTAGAGCCTACAAGAATAAATACTCCAGACTTATGGATATTGCTAGCTGTCAAACATTCATTGGTGTACAACTCATTTATTTAACATTTAGAAATAACTTTTATCTCTTTATTTTGATTAGTTATAGCGTCTAGTGATAGGGGTGAAAGGTGCTATTCAAGCCTTGAACTTTATTAATTTGTTACTACATGAGTGTGTCTTGGAACATGAGACACTGTGTACCAATTTTCATATGCAAGTGTAGAATAAATATTAATCTTGTGGCAACTAAAAGGACGGCAATTTTAGATATCATGTGTGTGCTAAATACCAAGCAAGTGAAAAAAAGAAGTGAAATTCTACTGTACTCCACCCCATCAGAGATAAATTATTAGCCATAATCTCAACCCTCAAGAGTAATGCTCAGCCAATATTCTTAATCTATAAAATGAAACAACATGCTAAGTGTGACATTTTTATGCTACTAATAGGATATAAAATTTCAGTCTTCTTTTTGAACCAGAAGATAGGTTTTTAGTCTTGCATTTCAGTAATACTGACACTAGTATCATGCAGTTAGTCTGGTAGTTTTTTATTTAGCCTACTCGTTTCAGATTTATAATGATTTCAAACGAAAAACACTCAGAATTGGTCTAACAGGGAAGATGGGAGAAATCTGTGCTGATCTATTTCACCCCAGTTCACAGTCACAGTCCAGGGCTGCTAATTTGGTTTTCGACTCTGTCATATCCCACTAAACCTTTCTGGGGACATATCCTATGCATCTGGCAGACAAAAACAGACAGAAATGTAACTGGTTCCTGAGCTTCCAATCCTCTGCAGCTGAAACAGAGTATTGACTAATGCCGATTTCTCTAACAACATTAGTGCTGTTAGACTCTCCCATATCCTTTTGCTGATGTTTTCTGGCACTGGGGAGCTGAGAATGAACACACAGGACATATTTAATGCTAAAAATCTATGCATCTACTAAAGATGTTTAAAATTCCAAAATGAAAATTATATGTAACACTTTGCTGTGAGCAGAATTTAAATATGCCATTCGTGGATGAAATAATGAATTCCATTTTACTTTCAAATACACATCTTTATAAAATTATATTCAGCTAATAACTAAACCTATTCCATTACAGAGGTACGACAAAGATGAAGTGCTGAGCTTCACAAATGAGAGGATCCAATTCATCTGTTTTGTGAATTACTCATGCTTGACATTTGAAGAATTTATACCGATAAAATGCATAATGGATCAAAAGTTAGTAAGTTTTCAATTTAATTTTCAAATATAGGAACTTGAAGGCAGAGAGTGGCACTCTGAGGATGACAGGTACTGTGTTGTTTGTGTGTGTGTGTGTGTGTATGCACACCATATCCACAAAGATCTTTCCAGAATCTGCTGTTATCTCCCAGCAAGTGTCATGTTTCCTAAATAAGTTCTAATATGGAAACAAGGGGGATTTCATGGTCAGCAGTATCTTTGCTTGCAGTCAGGGAATCAATGAAGAATAAGCCTGGAGCTGGGCCTATATCCTGTGCAATCGCATTATGACAGGTTTCCAGGAAATCAATCTGTCTGCTGTTTATTGCACATTTCTCAGATCACATTAAAATTCAGCCCTTAAGTTCTTCAACTCTCATTCCATAGAAAACGGCAACAGTGGAACCAATTCAGTGTTAAAAAATACATAAATATGTAAATAAAATCATGGCATATACATAGGCTTGTTGTTGCTGTGGCCTTTTAAATATCCATAAAAGAATACAATTTTCTAAAAATAGCCTACAGAAAATAAGTTTGTAAATAGATGTCACTTGCATTGTTTCCAAAAGGAATATCACAAGTATAAATTTGGGAGTTTTGTGCAAATTATCTGTAGAGAGAATAATCACTACCACACTGTCTGGGGAATGCCATGGGTCTATATCATGGTTAACATAATGATGTTAAAAAGGACACCTTTTATAATGATGTTCAGGCAAAGTCATTCTCATTTTCCAACCCGCTGTCGAGAAAATCATATTACAGCAGAAGGACTTAATTTGTTATTTACTTTAAAGCTGAAAATAAATTACTAATTCTTTTTCTTATTCACCTGGCTGTGCAATGAGTATGTAAAATAAAATTAAATACTTAGTTAATATTTGGAGGGATTTAAATGGGAAAATAAAGAGGAAAGTCTTTATACACAAACATTGTTTTCTATACTATATGGAATTAAAATTTTTCACATCCCAATTACTAAACCAGCTGCAAGCATTCTCCTAGAGACCAATTAGTTTATGATACACTCTTCCTTTAACAGAGGTCTAAAGCTTCCAGAGCCTACCTTGATGAATGTAACTTTGTATATATATACATATAATTGTCATTTATCAACACTAATGTTAACAGTGAACTTCGTAAGTGGCTATTAAAAATTCTCAGTAAGGCCTGATTTTTTATTGCAAAAATACTACAGAAGTACCTTTATGGATTTATGTTCCAGATGGTACCACCATCTGGGAACTAACTTTCATTGTCTAATGGTTTCTTGCTACATTTACATGTATTAGGCATCCACACCCACTTCTGGTTACAATCGTTTTCTTTAATGCGTCAGTGCTTAGTATAACGCATGTTGTGTATAGCTTATTGTGAAACTGAACACAGATGACAAAAAGGAGTAAACAGACTGCAAATTTTACATGGCTAATAATAGAATGTGCAGCAATAAAGTTACCTCCATTGACCATTTTCAAACAAGAGATTAGTAGCGTTTGTGCCTAATCTGATGCCATATTGCATGAAATATGTATCCCAAACAGGTTGGGTCTGTCACTCTGTTCCTTTGTAAATGTAGACTTGCCAGATGGTTTTGATGAAACTTTATTTTCTTGAGAGGCTGCATTTAAAGAACACCTGATGGCCTCCAAATGTACCAGAAATTAAGCAGCTAGATTTTCTAGTAGATTGATAAAAATGAGAACACAATGGAGTAAATACCAACCACCCCAGCATGACTCTCTTAAGGACACTGATTCTGTTCTAGTTTAGTCTTGAGAATCAAGAAACTGATGGAAAGGACAGTCTCTTTTATTCCATACATCATAACCAAGGTTTGGCTTATTTTCAGTCGAAATGTCATCCAAGTCTAACTCTTCTTCTTCTAACCTATGTCTCTGACCTATATTATTCTCATCACATTGTCACAGTTTCCTTTTTAATATACAGTGTTAGGCTTAGTAAAGGCTCCCCAAAGATGTTCACATCCTAATCCTGGAACCTACATTACCTTAAATGGCAAAAGGGACTTTGAAGATGTGATAAAGTTAAGGATTTTGAAGTGGAAAGAATCTTTTGAATTATTCTGGTGGGCCCAATAGAATCACAAATGTCTTTCTAAGATGGAGGCAAGAAAGACAAAGCTATATTGAGATGGAAAGATGGACATAGAGGTTGAAATAATGTGTTCTGGAGATGGATACGGGACCAAAAGCCAAGAAATGTAGGTGATAGGTACAAGTTAGAAAAGACAAGAGAGTGGATTCTCTCCTGGAACCTCCAGAAGGAATGCAGGACTCCTGTGTACCTTGGTTTTAGACACATAAGACTCATTTCAGACTTTTGGATATCAGAATTGTAAGAGAGGAAATTTGTGTTTTAAGCACTGAGTTTGGGAAACTTTGATATAGCAGCAATAGGAAATGAATGCATATCTCTTTAATGTTGGTAGGCACAGTGTTTCTCAAAATCTTGAATTATTTTGGTATAGAAATAAGCTGTAGACAGGGGTAATTTTTAATGAGAGAGAGAGAGAGAGAGAGTAAAGGAAGCATTGCTAAAGGAATGATCTTGAGAAGGCAAGAAAGGCTTGCAAGAAAGGCTGCGATCCAGGACATGCCTGGAAGTATTGTGCTGATTGTCCTCAGGTAGGAAAAAAGACACTTGCTTCATTTCTTCATCTCTAATGATAAAAGTATCATTGGCTATGCTATCATTGGCTGCCAACCTATTTTAGTTTTTATTCAAAGCCTGTGAACAGTATTACTCTCTATCTTTTCCTAGGTTTATTTTACTCCTTCATTGAATGTTTCTATTTTCAACAGATGCTTTTGTTTCCCCATTGGATCACTCACAATATTTAGTCTTATCCTCATCTAACTGTGGTATTATTGATTGCCTAATTAACACGAATATCTTACAGAGCAGTGGTTCTCAACCAGGAGTGGTTTTTCTCCAAGAACACATTTGGGCAATGTTCGGAGACACTTTGGTTGTCTCAACTTGGGGGTTGCAGGGGATGCTACTGGCATCTAGAGGACAGGGCTCAGAGATAGCTGCTAAACATCTTATAATGCATTAGACAGCCCCACGTAGCAAATAATTATCTCCAAATGTCCATAGTGTTCCCACTGGCTTTGAGAAATCTTTCTCTAGTGGATCTACCTTTTAAAACTAATATTGTATTAATCATTTCCCTGTAAGTCAAGCTTACTGAAACAGTAGTCTCCACCCGTATTTTCTATTCTCTTTACTTCCCATTACTCTTTTACTATAGCAAGTTGATTCTCACGCCTATGTTCTTATGCTTTCCTTTGGGGTAATTCTTTCATACTTATGACTTTAAATACTACCAATACAAGGTGATGCTCACATCATTTAGTTTAACTTAATTTTTAAATAGATTTAGCCAGCTCTACCTCTGAAGGTTTTCTGACAGACAGACAGACAGACAGACAGACAGGTCTAACTGACTGCTAGGCAGCTCCACTTCTTTGTTTCAAACAGCTCACACTGAACACATGTAAACTAATCTCATCAGACATCAGGTTTTCACTGAAACTCTTCTTGCATTTGCCACTTTCTTCCTCTCTAAATCCTACATGTCTTTGATCTATGTTTCTTTTTTTTTCATGGTCCATGTATTGTTCTACATCTACTTACTTGGCAAATATTCCTATTCTTTAATAGGAATTCAGTTCAGGTTTCTTCATGGAAACCTTTTCTAATACCTCCAACCATTGCTGAGGGCTGAATCAGATGCCCTTTTTCTCTGTGCTTATTCTTTATGATCCTATAGCAGCCTTTGGTACATCAATTACACATTTTGCCTTATGTTATTAGCTCTTTGCTACATATAAATGAAAATCTATGAAACTGTATAAGAACCCAAGATGAGTATCACTTGATTGTCTTGAGACAAGCACACTGGACTTTCCCAACTTCCTTCAAATTATGACATAAATTTCCATGCCCCATTGTCTCTGCCTTTTCCTCCAAATTACTGGGGTTCAATCTTACCTACCTCTGAAAAAAGACTTCTCCAAGTGTGGTGTGCAGAATTTTGGAATATTCTCCATGACTTTTGCCCCTGGTGTTACTCTGATGATTATATTATCTTACATGGCAAAAGGGGTTTTACTGTTGTAATTACAGCTGCCAGCCAGTTAATCTTAAAATAAGGAGATTATCTAGATGGACCCAGTTTAATCATATGAGTCCTTTAAAAGTTGAGAGTTTTCTCTGGCTGGTGGCAGAAGGAGAAGTCAGGAATATTGGAAACATGGGGGCTCCAAGTGCTGTTGCTGGCTTTGAAGATGGACGGGAATACATAAGAAGGAAGGTGGCTTCCAGGAGCAGAAAGTGTCCCCTTGGCCCCAAGGCAGCAAGGAAACAAGGATCTCAGACCTACAGCCACAAATAACAGCTACAAATAACTGGATTATGCCACTAGCTTGAATGAGCATGTAAGTGCATTTTTCCCCAGAGCCTCTAGATAGGAGCTGAACTTAGCCAAAATTTTGTGTTAGCTTTCTGAGACCCAGAACAGAAAATCCAGTCAAATCCACTCAGACTTCTGATGTAGAGGATTGTGAGATACTAACTAATTATTGAGTTTAAGCTGCTAATTTTATGTTAATTTGTCGGGCAGCAATAAAGAAATGAATACACTAAGCTTGCTCTAACTATCTCCTTCACCTCAGCAAATAAAGTGCTCCTGAAGTTCATAGAGCTATTATGACTTCTGCATATGTCTGCTTCTTCAACCATTAGCTTTTAAGCCCCCAAAGACAGATACTGTGTATTATTCACATAACATTTAAGGAACAAATAAACAAATGGGAATTTTAAAATCACATGACCACAAATCAGTCATCCTATTGGCTTGGCTCTCTGGAAATGTAAGGTTTTTTTTTTTTTTTTCTTTTTTTTACCTTGACCAGTCAAATCAAAATACCCAACTAGCTTGCAAGAACAGACTCACCGAGAGGCAAAAACCCTGACAATACAATTTGATATACCAGTAGAGTTTAATTGACAGCTAGGGGGAAACCAGGCAATCCTTTGATGTGCTTTGGGGTGCTTTGGTATACGCTCTTCTGGAAAGCAAAAGTCTCAACTGCAAGAAAAACAAAACAAAACAAAACTGAAAAACATTTTGTTTATCCAATGTAGCCAGTCAGGATATTCTACTATTCATCTATCTATCTGTTGATCTATCTATCTATCTATCTGTCTATCTATCAATCAATCAATCATCTATCCATCCATCAATCATCTATCTATCTTTCAATTCTTACACTTCAATAATAAATGTGTGTAGTTTTCTATATTCAAAGATTTCCCTTCTACGGTAGAAAGCGAAACCCCTGGCTTTTCCAACCTGCAGTCCTTTTCTAGGAATAATAAAATCTGCAATGTCACCTTCAATTTCGATAAACCAAGACATAAATGGTAAAAGATGTGCCAATCAAAGATGCCTCCTTTGTTTCTTTCTGCAAATCAAATACTATGGCTGCTAGTAAATTTCAACCTATAATTTACAACCCAAGAGTAAAGAGAAAAGACTGACAGCTGAATAAGTTTGTTTTTACTATACAAATTAGACACTTTAATTAAAAAAATGCCACTTATGTTAGACTAAGTGACATGAAAACGTGAAAGAATCAGTGACCCAAATGTATAGAAAAATTATGCTTAACACAATGTATTACTGGCAATACTTTTCAATACAAAGTAGTTTGCGAAAGTTAATGAATAAAATTTAATGCTTGCTTATATACCTATGCATCTAACTTTAGAGATTATATATGTGAAAAATTAAAATTCTTAAAATAACTTTAAAGAAGGAGGGTATCAGTTGCACTTACTTTGCGAGATTTAATTATTGCATTCTTCCATACTACGTCACCAAAGGACACAATTTCTGTCTTGAAAGATGCAATATACTTGCCAAGGTTAAAAATTAAGTCATGGTTTAATCATCTTAGTCTGTATGTGAGGGGGAAGAATACGTTTAAAAAGCAGATACTCAAACAAACTAGAAAGTTACATGCTACCTTCACCAATCTCTATAGGACTTCAAAAGAAAATGAATAAGCTCATGTTGTACTACAGTTTGAGATGCTGTGATTTGTTACTGCACCAGGCCTATCTTTGCTTAAAATACAGATGGTAGAAGAGTAAGTCTGGATGAACAGGTTATATGGAAAACAGGATTAAAGCAGAGTATAACCATGATTAGTATTCTGTTATTTGCTTTTTATATTAAATATTTGCACACTTCACTGAAAATATAAAAATCAACTGTAGTGGTATGATTTTGCCTTAGTTCTTATTTGTAAAGTTTATTTTTTCATCTCTTATACCTCTATAGTAGTTACAGTCTTGTTTTATTTCTTTTCATGGAAAGGAGTTGTAAGGTGTATGAAAAATAGGAATTATTATCACAATATAGGATAAGGTAACAAAGTAAATGATTATTTCAGCCAAGGGAAAGGGCTCAGGGCAGAGATTATATACTATTCTATTTACTTTAATATTACATTTTAAGGCCGGGCGTGGTGGCTCACACCTGTAATCCCAGCACTTTGGGAGGCCGAGGCGGGCGGATCATGAGGTCAGGAGATTGAGACCATCCTGTCTAACATGGTGAAACCCCGTCTCTACTAAAAATACAAAAAAAATTAGCCGGGCGTGGTGGCAGGCACCTGTAGTCCCAGCTACTCGGGAGGCTGAGGCAGGAGAATGGCGTGAACCCAGGAGGCAGAGCTTGCCGTGCGCTGAGATGCGCCACTGCACTCCAGCCTGGGCAACAAAGTGAGACTCCATCTCAAAAAAAAAAAAATTACATTTAAAAAATCGTTTTAAAGGTTTAGGCACTCATAAATATTATTCTGTCAAAAGGGAATTATTAGAAATAGTAATGTTCCTCTTGACCAGAAACCCATCATAGTTAGAGTTTTCAATGTCTGTGCTCTTTAATATGCTTACTGTTACCTGTAAATTTATTTTCAAGGCAAAGTTGAATGAATCTTATAATCTAGAATCTGTACAACAGATTCGAGTGGCAGGCATTTTTGTTGAACATGTTTCTTTTTAGAAAGGATGATACTCCATTTGTATTAATTTTCTCAAGTTTAACAACCTTGCTTATAAGATTCAACTTCAGATATCAAATTTTAAATAAATGTTGAAGGCCTTAACTCTTTAGACCATTGCATACCAAAAAAAAAAAAAAAAAAATCCAATGTTTGGGGAAGGATTTTATGGAACAATACATATTGAAGTGTGCTAAGGAAATAACACTAATGAAATCACTTGTAGAGAGATAAAATATGAGATATTAATACAATACTAAAGAGAGATATAATACTAAAAACCTGTTAGCACTTCTTACACATCCCACAGCATTGTAAGAGGAATTTAATTTTATAATTTTATGTTTGACATTTCTTATATCTAAGTGCCTCCATTTCCATTTATATTGATGAAAATAATTTGTTGGTTATTTTTAAAGAGGAATGAATGTAAGAATCCAACTTTCTTGAGTATATTTTAAAATTTCTTGCATTTACTAAGCATACCCACTGATTTGTTAGCTCTGCAATGGAAAACTACAAGTACAGGAGTGGGAAGATTATGATTTTAGAAAGGTGACAAAAGCAGAATTAAATGGGAACAGAAATCTGTTTTTTTTTTTTAAATGAAAATAGCATTCTACATTGCAAAAATAACACAATTTCCATTAATCTACATACATATTTTTAGTCTTCTTTGAAAAAGCAGCCTAAATCTCTTGGAAAACCCTGACAGTTAGTAGAAGTCTCTGTCAATTATATCTTTTCAAACAGCACCTCAGATATTTAGCAGCATCCCTAAATATCTAAAATCATACACATGGTGAAAAAAATAACATGAATGAAAAGGAAGCTCATAAACAGAGCCATGTAGTCCTGAATAGGGCATTGGTGTAAGAATCTGTGGGTCTTCTAAATGAAAAGTGGCTAGGGGATAGAGGGCAAAATACCTGAAATACCATTTGTTTTTGGCTGCTTGAAGACACAGCAGTGATGGAAGAAATGTTTTCTTTTAGCTGAAAAAAGAAGTAATTATAATTTGCTCTAGAAGCCATAGTAAAAAGTGCCTGCTCTTGTGGATATTTTCCACAGAGAATCAGAGTGATCTCAGTGGCAGCTGACAAGCCACCAATGTTAATTATCTGCGATCCTGTCTATAGGTACAAATCATTGTAGGAGCTGGAGCTGCAACAGAAACCTCTTTAAGCTAGGGTGCTCGGGGCAAAGGTACTAATGACAACACAGCCGCAACCAATGAGGCAGGCATATGTTTAACAATAGGCAGCACATTGTCTCATGTGAATTTTGGCATCTAGGAACATCCACGGTACAGGGCAACAATGGAACAAAAAGCAGACAGGTTTAACAATAAAGCATGAAGTAGAAACAAGGGGCACATTTTTCCTTTTTTCCAAGTAATATATCAATGCAACAAAGTCTCCCTTAACTATCTGGGAAGGTATTAATTTATTCTAATGGCCTATAAGAAAAATAATTACATTTCCTGGTTGAATTTGTAAAGAAGAGTGCCAAGCCTCTTAGATCTTTTTGTCTTCCATGCGTTTCTTTTTGTTTAGATAGAAAGAAAGTGGTCAGGGGCAGGCTGAACCTCAAATTAGTGTGACTGCCTCTAGTTTCTCTTTAGCTAGTAGAATAAAATGAGCATCAGTATGCAAGTGCCTCTGATACTTTCACAAGCTGTTTTTATCTCTTTTTGTAACTTACCTCCCTACACGGGTTCAAAATAAATGGGTAATTATTTATGTAGCTTATATTCTAGATTCCAATTTTAAAATGTAAAAAAAAAGGTCTTGATGGGGAAATAAATTCTCTAAGTTTTTAGTAATCTAAGGATGCCTCAGGGGGCTGAGAATAACACTGAAATGATGAAAAAGAAGACCTGATGCTTGAAGAGATACTTGCAATCAGGATGCAAGAAAGTGAAAAAAGAGCCATTTTTGGAGTAATGATGACATAAGTTTGGATATAAACTCCATCTCTATTACGACCTTAGGCACATTTCCTATTTTTGTCCAACTTCAGTTTCTAAACTGTAATATGGAGATAATAATTTAGAACTGTAATATTGTTGTTTGAATTGAAAACTCCTAAAGAGTGTCTGGTCTATAGTACACATTGAATTACACGGTCTAAGGGGAGCTCAACTAAGTCTATCCCAAGATAACAATAACATGCTTAGTTATGGAGGAAGTTGGTACCCTAGAATATAGCTAGGAAAAGGATTTCTCTCTTTTCAAGTTGGAGCAAGGGAAGCATTTCCTTCTCCTAGAGCTTTTATGTTTTTGCCTATATTAAATTTGAAGATAGGAATCATTAGTAGAAAACAATGTAAAAGGAAGAAAGCACTGAAAAAGAAATAAGTACAAGATGCACTCTCAGTTTTCTCCTTCTATTTTCTCTGATATTTGGCAGACAAAAAGTGTCTTTATACTGACATTTACTTTGGAAAAAAGAAGGATTCCTGGACTGTGAGTTCACAGGGATGAGGATAGAAATATAATATCCAAATATCAGATACTGAAATTACTATGAAAATAAATTCTGAGGCACAAAAAGAAAAAGTAAAGCTGAAAGGAGAATTTCTCTGTGTTTTTATCCTTCATTTGGGCTTGGTTCACATAACTGGTAGACATCTATTATTCAATCATTTATTTGACAATAGTTGTGAGTATTCACTATATGCTAGCAACTTAACGATTTCAGGCAATGTGGACACAGCACTAACAAAAATCCTTGCTTTCACTGATCTTACATGTTAAAGGAGGAGGTATACAAAGGGCACGCAAAATAAATAAATGATATTAAAGACTAGAAAGTGATAATGCTATGGAAAAATGTAAAGCAAAGAAATGGGATGGCAAATGTCGTGCTGTGGGTGGAGGCAGCCATTCAAATTTGAAACAGGTTGTCCAGGGAAGGGCTCACTAAAAAAAGTGTAATTCAGTAAAGACTAAAGGAGGTGAGGGAACATGCTATGCAGATAATTGGGGAAAGAGCATTCCAGGCAGAAGGAACAGATAAGAACACAGTAAGAGCTAAGAATAAGCACCGTAAGGCAGGAGCACATATCCTATGTTGGAAGAACGGCAAGGGAGTAACTGTGGCTGGAGTTCAGGGAATGAGGGGGGAAGTAGTAATGGTGGAGGCAACTGAGGCCAGATTTTGTAGGGCCTGATAGGCCATATTAAGTATTTGGGTTTGTTTTCTGGGAGAGTTTGCAGGCCATTGGAAGGTTCTGAGGTATATGCTTTTCAACTTTAAATGCTTCATTTGGAGTAAACTCTTATGGAAAGACAGTAGGAGACCAGGTAGGAAGTAATAAAAATAATAATAATATATTAGCTACTGATATTACTAGGAAATAATGTTTCCTAGAAATTATATATTATTTAACAATATAATAATTATTCTGTTCTACTGTCTTTCCATAATAATAATTATGCTAATAATATAATAATAATTATTATTTTCTGGATATAATCTGAAGGAAGAGTCAACAGGATTTCCTGGGGGATTAGCTATGATATATGAGAGAAAGAAGAGATTAAAGAACGACATTAAGGATTTTCTGTGGAGGATGACTGCTCCATTCAGTTTATTGATTTAAAGTTAATAACTGAATGATTCTCAAATAATTCTGGCATATATTTTCATCCTCTTAGCCTTGGATTCTCTTTTTATATTTTCATAGCTCCTATCACATAACATTCAAGTTTTGTATTTGAGCATCACTCTATCTAGACAGTTACTCGTGAAGCCAAGGAATATGAACTACTCATTTCCATTTTCTGTGGGTAGGTACAAAACTTGACACACTGTGTGTGGTTATGGTGGGCATGAGTTGGTAAACATTTTTATCTATTCTGACCATTTAGAATCTGAATTTCTTTCTAGTTATGACAACTCTCTCATCTATTGAGTCTTGGTTGGTATCAAAAACTGTCTTTGTAAAGGTAAAAATGTTAAATACTTGCTTCCTTAGCCTTCCTTGGTCTTAAACCCAAACTGTGATCTGGAAGCCTACCTGCAAGGACCTACACAAAAAACACAGTATAAAGAGTTAGTATATAAGATGCAGGGACACTTAGTATTTCCTTCTGTCTCTTGAGGTAGATACACATTCTTTATGATATTAGTTTTGCTGCATATTTGGGGGTATATTTCTTGGCAGCTTAGGGATGTGCTTGGTTTACCAAACATCTCAATTGTTTTATGTTCTTGTGATAGTGAGTTGGTTTTCATGAGATCTGATGGTTTTATAAGGGGGTTCTCCTCCTTTGCTCTGAACTTCTCCTTGCTGCCACCATATCAATAAGGAAGTGTTTGCTTCCCCTTCTGCCATGATTCTAAGTTTACTGAGGCCTCCCCAACCCTTTGAAACTGTGAGTTAATTAAACCTCTTTCCATTATAAATTACCCAGTCTTGGGCATGTCTTTGTTAGCAGTGTGAGAACCAACTAATATAGTAAATTGATACCACAGAGATTGGGGCACTACTGTAAAGATACCTGAAAATGTGGGAGCAACTTTGGACTTGGATAATAGGCAGAGGTTGGAACAGTTGGGACGGCTCAGAAAAAAGTAAGAATGTAGGAAAGTTTGGAACTTCCTAGAGACTTAGAGGGCTCAGAAGACAGTAAGATGTAGGAAAGTTTGGAACTTCCAAGAGACTTGTTGAATAGCTTTGACTAAAATGCTGATTGTGACATGGACAATAAAGTCCAGGCTGAGGTAATCTCAGATGAAGATGAAAAAATTATTAAGAACTGGAGTAAATGTCACTCTTGTTGTGCTTTAGCAAACAGACTGGCAGCATTTTTCCCCTGCCCTAGAGATCTGTGGAACTTTGAACTTGATAGAGATGATTGAGGGTATGTGGCAGAAGGAATTTCTAAGTGACAAAGAATTCAAGAGGAAGCAGAGCATGAAAGTTTGAAAAAATGTGCAGCCTGATGATGTAGTGGAAAAGAAAAATCCATTTTCTGGGAAGAAATTCAAGCTTGCTGCAGAAATTTGCATAGGAAATGAGGAGCTGAGTGTTAATCACCAAGACAATGGAGAAAATGTCTTTAGGGAATGTAAGAGATATTCACAGCAGTCCTTCCCTTCACAGACCCAGAGACCTAGGAAGAAAAAAGGTTTCCTGGGCCAGGCCCAGGGATCACCTACTGTGTGCAGCCTTAGGACTTAATGCCCTGTGTCTCAGCTGCTCCAGCTGTGGCTAAAAGGGGCCAATGTATACCTTAGGCCATTGCTTCAGAGGGTGTGAGCCCCAAGCTTTGGAAGTTTCCACACAGTATTGGCCCTGCAGGTGCACCTGGGTCAAGAATTGAGGTTGGGGAACCTCCACCTAGATTTCAGAGGATGTATGGAATATGGAAATACCTGGATGTCCAGGCAGAAGTTAGCTGCAGGAGTGGAGCCCTCATGGAGACCCTCTGCTAAGGCAGTGTAGAAGGGAAATGTGAGGCTGGAGCCCCCCACACAGAGTCCTCACTGGGGCACTGCCTAGTGGAGCTGTGAGAAGAGGGCCACCGTCCTCCAGACCCCAGAAGGGTAGATCCAGTGACAGCTTGTACCCTGTGCCTGGAAAAGCCACAGACACTCAATGCCAGCTGTAAAAGCAACACATTCTAAAAGGTGAAATAGCAGATTAAATATATTTTTACTGTGCTGCTTTATACATGTTATCACGCATATGATTTCAAATTTGTAGCTAGTATAATAATCAGTATAGTAATAAAATTGAATTACTTATTGTGATGTTATTGGGTAGAAAATTAGCCAGGAAAACAAAAATAAATGGTTGAATTTCTCTAGGTGCTATGTCGATATAAAGATATTAATGTTGTAAAACTCAAAGATAAGTACAAATGAGTTGAAGTTTAAAGTGCCAAATCAATGCCAAATAATATCAACTAAAGAACAGACTTTGACAGCCATACAGATTATTCAGTACTATCCAAACTGATGCCATTACTTCGCAGAAAAGGGTTCATGGTAGAGAAGTTAGGTAAATTGCCCAATGTCACCCACCTAGTCATTACTTCTAGAGGAACAGTCTTTCATTAGATCAATCAACTTAAACTATAATGTATCATATTATTCTTGATTCAAATGAAATTTTATAGTTAAAACCATGCATGTGTTAGATAAAAGCTAAGTTGAAAAGGAAAACATTGAGGAGCCTGCTGACCTTCTTTATAAGGTGCATGGTTTGAAGGCTTTGCACCCTGTAACTTCTGTTTTTTTGTAGTAATCAACAATAATAGATAATAATAATTGCCCATAAGTGTACAGACCCCATGCTAAGTGTTTTTATTTTTTTAACTTTTGTTTAGGTTTAAGGGTACATGTGTAGATTTGTAAACTGCATGTTACAGGAGTTTTGTTTACAGATTATTTCATCAACCAGGTAATAAGCATAGTCCTCAACAGGTAGTTTTTACATCCTCTCCTTCCTCCCACCCTTAACCCTGAAGTACATATGTGTCCATATGTATTCAGTCTTTAGCTCCTACTATTAAGTGAGAACATGAAGTATTTGGTCTTCTGTTCCTGTATTAGTTTGCTAAGGAAAATGACCTCCAACTCCATCCATGTTGCTGCAAAAAACATGATCTCATTCTTTTTTATGGCTGTGTAGTATTTCATGATGTATATGTACTACGTTTTCTTCATCCAGTACATCATTGATGAGAATTTAGGGTGATTCCATGTCTTTGCTATTATGAATAGTGTTGTAATGAAGATACATATGCAGGTGTCTTTATGGTAGAACAGTTTAAATTCCTCTGGGTATATAGCCAATAATGGGATTGTTGGGTTGAATGATTATTCTAAGTTCCCTGAGAAACTGCCACACTGCCTTCCACGATAGCTGAACTAATTTACATTCTTACCAGTAGTGTGTAAACTCTCTATTCTCTTTCACTAATGTATGTGTCTATTTTTGTACCAGTGTCATGCTGTTTTGGTTACTGTCACTTTGTAGTATAGTTTGAAGTATATGCTTTATTCTGCAACCTTGTCAGCATCTGTTATTTTTTGACTTTTTCATAATAGGCATTCTGACTGGTGTGAGATGATATGTCACTGTGGTTTTGATTTGCATTTCTCTAACGACTAGTGAGCATTTTTTTCATTTGCTTGTTGGCTGTGTGTATGTCGTCTTTTGAAAGGTATCTGTTCATGTCCTATGCCTACTTTTTAATGGGTTTTTTTTTTGCTTGTTAATTTGTTTAAGTTCCTTATAGATTCTGGATATTCAGACCTTTGTCAGATGCAAAGTTTGCAAATATTTCCCCCATTCTGTAGGTTGTCTATATATTGACAGTTTATTTTGCTGTGCAGAAACTCATTAGCTTAATTAGGTCCCACTTTTCAATTTTTGTTTTCGTTGCAATTACTTTTGGCTTCTTCATCATAAAATCTTTGCCAGGACCTATGTCCAGCAGGTATTTCCTAGGTAATATTTCAGGGTTTTTATAAGGTAAGGTTTTAAATTTCAGTTGTAATCTATATTGAGGTGATTTTTGTATATGGTGTAAGGAAGGGCTCAAGTTTCAATCTTTTAAATACAGCTAGCCAGTTATCCAAGCAACATTTATTGAATGGAGAGCTCTTTCCTCCTTGTTTGCTTTTGTCAACTTTGTTGGAGATCAGACAATAGTAGGTGTGAAGCACTATTTCTTGGCTCTCTTTTCTGTTCCATTAATCTATGTGTCTGTTTTTGTACGAGTGTCATGTTTTCTGGTTACTATAGCCTTGTGGTATAGTTTGAAGTCATATAATTTGATGCCTCCAACTTTGTTCTTTTCTCTTAGGATTAACTTGGGTATTCAGGTTCTTTTTTGGTCCCATATTAATTTTAAAATAGTTTTTTCTACATTCTGTGAAGAATGTCACTGACTGTTTGATAAAGTATTGAATCTATAAATTTCTTAGGGCAGTATGGCCATTTTAGCAATACTGATTCTTCCTAGCCATGAGCATCGAATATTTTCTCGTTTGTTTTTGATGGCTCTGATTGCTTTCAGCAGTGTTTCATTATTCTTGCTTTAGAGACCTTTTACCTCCTTGGTTAACTGTATTCCTACGAACTTTATTCGTTTTGTGGCTACTGCAAATGGAATTGCATTCTTGATTTGGCTTTCAACTTGGATATTGTTGCTGTATAGAAATGCTACTGATTTTTGTACACTAATTTTTTTATCCTGAAACTCTGCTGAAGCAGCTTATAAGATCTGGGAGGTTTTTGGACAGAGACTATGAGGTTTTCTTGGTATAGAAACATATCATCTGATAATAGAGATAGGTTGACTTTCTCTCTTACTATTTGGATGCCTTTTATTCCTAGAATGAGTTAAGGAGGAGTCCCTTTCCTCAATTTTTGAAACAGTTTCAGTAGGAATGGTATAAGCCCTTCTTTATATATCTGATAGAATTTGGCAGTGAATCCATCTGGTCCAGAAATTTTTCCAGTTGGTAGGCTTTTTATTACTGATTCAGTTTTGGAACTTGTTATTTGTTTGTCCAGGGATTCAATTTGTTCCGGGTTGAATCTTGAGAGGTTGCATATTTCTAGGAGTTTATCCGTTTCCTCTAGGTTTTCTAGTTTATGCTCACAGAAGTGTTTGTAGCAGTTGCTGAGGGATTTTTGTATTTCTGTGGGGTCAGTGGTAATCTCTCCTTTGTCATTTCTGATTGTGTTTATTTGGATCTTCTCTCTTTTTTCTTTGGCTAGCTAGTGGTCTATCAATCATTATTATTTTAAATAAAAAACTCTTGGGCTCATGGTCTGTTGTATGGAATTTTATGTCTCAATTTCCTTAATTTAGCTCTGATTTTTGTTACTTCTTGTCTTCTGCTAGCTTTGGGGTTATTTTGTTCGTTTCTCCAGTTCTTCTTGGTGTGATGTTAGGTTGTTAATTTGAGATCTTTTTAATCTTTTTTTTTTTTTTTTTTTTTTTTTTTGAGACAGAGTCTCGCTCTGTCACCTAGGCTGGAGTGCAGTGGCATGATCTTGGCTCACTGCAACCTCTGTCTCCTGGGTTCATGCCATTCTCCTGCCTCAGCCTCCTGAGTAGCTGGAACTACAGGCACCCAACACCATGCCTAGCTAATTTTTTGTATTTCTAGTAGAGACACGTTTTACCATGTTAGCCAGGATGGTCTCGATCTCCTGACCTTGTGATCTACCCACCTCGACCTCCCAAAGTGCTGGGATTACAGGTGTGAGCCACTGTGTCCGGCCTCTTTTTAACTTTTTGATATGAGTGTTTAATGGTATAAACTTCCCTCTTTACACTGCTTTAGCTGTGTCCAAGAAATTCTAGTATGTAACATATTTATTCTCAGTAGTTTCTTGAGTTCTGCCTTTATTTCATTGTTTACTACAAAGTCATTAGAAGCAGGTTAATTTCAATGTAATTGTATGGTTTTGAGTGATTTTCTTAGTATTGATTTCTATTTTTGTTGCACTGTACTTTGAGTGCGTGTTTGGTATGAATTTGGTTTTTTGAATTTGCTAAGGATCGTTTTATGGTGGATTGTATGTACATTCACAATGGTGGCAGTGGCAGTGCAGGACTGGGTGGGGTCACCAGCATTCCTGCACATGTTCTCACTTACCAGGTTGGCGGTACAGGGTGAATGGGCCCACCAGTGTCATGAGCTAGTTCACTGTGGTGGCAGAAACACTGGGGTGGGGAGAGGGGACAGGGTCTCTGGAGTCCATGTATATGCTCATGCCAGCAATGGTATTATGGCTGAGTGCTCACACATCAGTTGGGGGAGGGCAGTGGGTTGTACTCATTCTGGCAGTGGTGGCATGACATGCTACATGAGCACACTGGTGGGGGAGAAGAGGTGAGGTCTGCCCACACACATGCACCAGCAAAGAAGTGGGGGAGTGGCTTTGGGTGAGTGTGTGTTGGCAAAGTGGCACGGTGCAGGCTGAAATGGACAGATGATCAGGTGGACTGGTGCAAGATGGCAAGGGCTGGTCTGCTAGAGCGCTCCAATGGTCAGGCACAGTCACTGGCAAAGGAGCTATGATGAGGACTCTTGAGGAGCACCCTGGTTGGGCATCTGAGGCCATGCTGCCTAGCAGGTGTGGCCAGGTTGGGGCCCCAGGAGAGGCCAGCAGAGGGTGCTCAGATGGTACTGGCTCTATCTCAGGGGCATGACCACCCTGCTCTACCTAGTTCCAACAGTTACCGCATGGCTAAAGTCTCCTAGAGAACATGGTGAGCCTTGGACAATGGGTATCACTGGCCATGCTCCACTGCTAACACTGACACACCAAACCCTCTGTGCTCTTCAGTGGCTAGAGCCTGCTCTCAGCACTGCTCTAAGCATCTCTCCTCACCAACTCAAGAGTCCATGGGGGCATCGGGGCACCCTGCTGCCCAGATTCCAGAGGTTCGTTGTGAGAGCAAGCCACTCCTCATCTATTAAACTCACTTCTTCCCCAGGAGTCTCTGGAGGTCAGGAACAGGTCCTAGTGCTCAGTAGACCTGTGCAGGGTTCCCAGCTTCCTCTCCCTTTGGCCCACTGTCTGTATCCTCCCTCTGTCCACTCCCAGTGCCTTCCCTCTGAAGATCTGCTTGCAATCTGCCAGTCTACCTGACGTTCCAGTCCCTCAGCATCACATGTTCCAAATGGCTGTGTCTAGTTGGTCATCTTGGCTCTGAGTATAAGTGCCTTTTAAATACCGTATTTCACTCAATCTTCCCACCAAGTGTATGCAATGGCTATCATTGATTATTTTACTGATGAAGATATTAAGGAATACAGAGATTAAGCAACTTGCACAAGGATGCAGAGAGGAAGAACCAGAACCTGAATCCAGAGCTACTTGATACCAAAGCCTGTGCTCTAAGTCACTATGCTCGATAGCTCTTCAATTTTAAAACTTTATGTAGTTTAATTATGTTTCCCTTATATTCTTGTATGTTCTATATACTCGTATTTCTTGTCTCTCATAGTCTGTAGCATAACACTATTAAATAGGAAGAAAGTGATCAAATTTTAAAATATTTTTTCATTAAAAATGTGTTATTGATTTCTGTTGCAGTTTGAATAGTCAGCCATATAGACTACCTAAATAGTTCACAAAACAGGAAGAGTGCTAAAATTGACTCTTGATTAATCGGTACATATTGGCTTAGCTTGTGACCTGCTGCTTGAAAATTCTTCTAAGCTGGTGAGATTTCTAGAATTTTCAGTGACATCAGAGCATAGCACATCAAGAGTTGAGACCACAAGAGTTACAACAGCACCAGGATGGTGAATAAATTTCATCTCTCTTGGTCAGTGCAGATTGATTGGTAGTGATTGTGCTGCAATTGATGAAGAAAGCCTGAAATAAACATGGAGGGGAGGTAAGATCATGTGAGCCATGAGTTTCTTATTTATAAACCTTATGTCACTCATTCGCCTTTAAGTCTGTGCAAAACCACAGTCATTACTTAGGAATTGGAGTTTGTCAACCTATAGCTTCAAGGTGTTTGGAAAAATTGATGTAATAAATGTATAGGGCCTAGTACAGTACCTGTCCTGTAGTAAATATTCAATCAATAGTATTTATTATTATTTGTATTGTTTTAACTGTTTATAAGAAACACCTAAATAAGCTACAGGGCCTTATTGATTTCTCACTTCTTCCGCACAGAATTATATAACAAAAATGCCTGTCATTCAAAAGCCCTACCCTGTCAACAGAGTTATTCTTAATATATATTTATTTCTTAATAACTTGTGCTTCCTAGGATTTGGTGATTTACTGGACATTAGGGTAAGCCAAGCTGTTGATCTTTTTCCTCCTACAGATTCTAACCAAATTGCAGGCAGACTCAGGGGTCATATAACAATCTTGATAGCATATGGCTTTGTAATTGTTACATGCAGCAGTGGAAAACTCAGGGATCCTACTTCAAATCCCAAAAGGATCACTGCAGGTGAGAGGGTAGGTGATACTTTGCTTGAGGAAGAATCAAGAGACAGAAGGAAAAACAGAGGGATTGGAGAAGAGAAGGAAGGAGAGTGAGAATGAGGCCAGGAATTAGAGGACTGTTTTCAAATTTTGGCCCAAAGAAATTCCACTGATTCTTGTGGCATGGCCATTGGATGTCAGGTTCCTTAATATCATCAATATGTAATCGCTCCACCTCCATTTAAGGGAAGGCTGAGTAGGAGAGGTGTCAGCAACAATATTAAGTTCACTTTAATATTGTTCTCTCTTGGGCAGTAGATCAGTAGGTCATTTCTTTATGGAAATATGAGACAAAGGAAATTAGCTCTATCCCAAACAAGATCTGAAGTCTACTCCTTTAAATGTTTTCATAGTTATGCTGAGCCAAATTATATTTCCTTTGTCTTCTTTTATTGATTCTAAGTCAGATCATGTGGCATTGACTTTAGAATGCATGCTGCAACTGAATACAGGGTTTCAGTTGGTGTACATACAGAGTTGTTTAGTATCTTTCCCACGTAAATTCATTAAGGACTTTCTGCATGGTCTGTGAGATCTTAGTTCTCTTTCTCTGCTAGTTTTCCTGAGGCTACACCTTTCCCAATCCATCCCCTCTCCTTTTCCACTCCATCACCCCATGTAATTCAAACCAGTAAGTTTTTTCTTTTTTTCTTTCTTTTTTTTTTTTTCAGACGGAGTTTCACTCTGTCACCAGGCTGGAGTACAGCGACATGATCTCATTGCAACCTCTGCCTCCTGGGTAAATCGATTCCCCTGCCTCAGCCTTCTGAGTAGCTGGGACTACAGGCATGTGTCACCATGCCCAGCTAATTTTTGTATTTTTAGTAAAGATGGGGTTTCACCATGTTGGCCAGGATGGTCTCGATCTCTTAATTTCATGATCCGTCCACCTTGGCCTCCCAAAGTGCTGGGATTACAGGTGTGAGCCACTGCTCCCAGTGCAAACAAGTAAATTTTTATTGAACCCCTATTATGTACTTAGAGAATGGGTGCTACTTCCAGTCCCAAATGGGATCTTCACTAGAGTCAAATGCTTTCTTCACTGGAGTCAAACACACGTATTTAAATGTGTCTTTAATAGAATCTTCAGAAGACATTATATGATGTGTTGTCTTTGTCATTCTTATCAATTTGTTGTCTTCAATATTTCATATTGTAAAGAGTGATCACAGTGATACATCTAAACCTCTGAGTTTTGCTCAGTGCTTTTATTTACAGAAGGCTGAAACTGTCACTTTGTCATTAAAGACTCATTTGAAATGGGCTGTAGCATTATGTACTTTGACGTCATAGGTAGTTAGGCACTATAAGTAAATTATAGAGTAAGTGGCAGCCTTAACTAAGGACTTCCTGATCTTCAATTGAAATTCTCTGGAAGGAATGGTTATCTTATCTTAATGGCTTAGAAATTAAGCATTTGCTTCTATTAATGTTAATAAATCTAAGTCTTCACATCCCAGCTTACCACAATGAAATTAAACTCTTAGCTTTAAATGAAGATGGCATTTTCAAATATTTAAAATGTTTATCTCCTAATAAACCAATGTTTTATGAAAGCAAACACAAATTCAGACAAACTGGGAAAAGATTACTGTGTCTTACATAGATCTGAAATCTCCTTAAATGATTTTAATTCTTATCTTCAATCTGGTCAGAGAAAGGCCAGTAGGGCAATGTGGACAAGTATGGGGTTATCTGAAGATGAAGTCTTTAAGGAGGAGAAAAGATTTCTATTTTGTTGTGTGTGACTGTTTGTTTAGGTGAAAGGGAGCTGGTAGAGTTCATGTGACAGATACTGATTAATACAAGTTTAATTTAGGTTCAATTTAAATATAGGGTAGGGGAATGTCACTACGTTTAAGCTGAAATATACTTTCATATTTCTAACAGTGATTCTTATATGAAATAAAAAGTCAAATAGATCCACATTCTAAAAATCAAGGTTTTTTTGGTCTAGTTTTTCAATATAATTTAAAACATTTTTGCAAACTAATCATTCATGAATCAAGGTGGTTATCTAATCTCAAAAATATTTAATAAAAACTGAACTTCAAAAACTAAAATTGTTGTATTTCATCAGATTGTTGTGAAGCTGAAATAAATTAATTTAAAGCACTTTTAAGACTGCTTAGCACATACTGAATGGAAAATAAATGTTCATTATCTATATTATCTTATTTTAAACATGATAGGGATTTTATTGGAAGAAACTAAAGAAAAACCAGTGTATCAATGTGTGTGTGTGTGTGTGTGTGTGTGTGTATTCCATGTCTGGTCAAGAGAATAAAGTATATATAGAAAAACAAAAAATAAAAAATAAAAAAAAAAAGTCTTAAAAATATAATCATATCCATTTGAAAACCCAAAAGAATTTAAGCTGCTTAGAAATCCTCATTTGGGAATACTAATTTTTTATAAGAATAAATAAAATGTCATTTTTATAGAATCTGAGAATTTAAAATATCTTAGAAATTAGAAATTCATATTTTCATCTGTTAGGAGAAGCGCAGGTAAGAATATAAAAAATAGCAATAAACAATAAAGATTACTATTCTCACAGACAAGACTTTCATAAGAAAAGAGGTACAGGGTTGGTTCAGATGCTTAAAAATGTATGGCCTCTGAGTCATTTCTTCTATAATTTTCTTGACCTTCTTTTCAGTTACAGTACGGCTACAGAAGCTCCAAGTATTGCATCTTCACACATCAATGTCTAAAATTAGGGGAAAACTGACCTTCTTTCAACGACTCTTTCTTTTTTATTTTCCCACAGGGTACAAAATGAAAGACCTGGAAGGCATTTCTTCCAATTCCATCGGCCAAAACTAGGTTATATATCCATTCTTGCCTTTAGAGAGACTAAGAACATGAATGTCACACAGATGGGATCTCAGAAAGGAAGTGGGTGGCATGGATTCTTGTTTAGGTAACTAGTGATATCTGTCAGTAGTGTCAGCAGTATAATGTAAGTGTGGGCTTTGGGGCCAACTTCCTAAGTTCAATTCCTGGCTTATCCATTTCTTGAGTAATTATTTAACTTCTTGGGCTTTTAATTTCCTCATATATAAAATGCGGATAAAACAGTTTCTCCTTCAGTTCATGTCAGCTATCTTTATTATAAAATATTTGGTTATAATATATATAGTAAAGCACTGCATTGTTTCATTAACTCTGAACAAAAGTTTGAATCTCTAAGTAATTCTTTAGAAACTCCGGTCCAGCTAAGTCAAGTTTTTAGAAATGCAAAATGCCATGTTAGAATGGAAAGTGAAATTACATCAATTCCATCTTAATGATTTCTACAACTAATTTTTAGCTACGTCAGACCCATAGCGAACTCCAAAATATTTGCTCTACCATCCCCCTTCCCCTATAACAAGAGAAACTGAGTACAGGGAAAACTGAATTAATCTCCAGTTCATCTATGAGTATAGGGGAAATATTCACTAATTTAGTGTTTCTGAGTTAGTAGTCAGAATCCTGCCATAATTTCCCATGAAAATATATATGTGTATGTATATGTTTGTAAGTATGAGTGACACAATGTGTGTATGTGTGTGTGTGTGTTTATAATATGGTATAATATGGCAAATCTTCCTTTCTTTTATGCTGGAACAATTACACTCCAACACTGAAACAAAAAGAGAATAATTCAAGTAGATTCAAATGGAGAGATTAACATGGCAGGTAAGAATAAGCACTCATTTGGTTGTTGATTATTATCAATTAATACTTATTAGTTAACAACAACTGCAAGATGTCACATAAGAAGCATCAAATTCATCTGTGCCCTTAAGATGCATATGATTTATTTAAAGATCAAATTCAACATACATCTAAGTCACTGTAGTGGTAAACTCTATCGCTCTGAACTGCGTTGAGAGAAGTTTGAGTCGGCAGAGATTAGGGTGGACTAGCAGTACTGCAAAGAATTCAGGAGGTAGGGAAGCTCAAATTGCTCCTCAAAGACAAAAGAGAAAAGACTCCAGGACATGGCGAAGGATGCTTGGGTGCACTGGCTAGATGGAGTGATATATGAATAAATTGGAATATTTGTTTTGATAAAGGTTAATGGGTTAAACAAATATTTACTGAGTGCCTACTAGTGCTAAGCCAGTAGTATTAGGTGATAAGCATGCAAAATTTCACAATAAATGTTCCTCAAGCAGCTTGATTGAATAGATGTCTTGGGTTAAGAGAGGGGTAAGTAGATAAAACATTTCATACAGATTAAGTAATAGGTTCCATTCTTGGTTATTTACTGAGATTTACAAATCAAGTCCTCAAAAATAATTATATAACATACATGTTATATTGATTTCTTTTTCCTTCATATAATACAAATAATAATCATGTCACATACATTTTGAAAGAGCATAATAGTGAAACTGGTGTTATAACTGTTGGTTTATCTTTAGTTTTTTCCAACAAAATCTCTATCATGTTTAAAATAAGATAATATAGATAATGAACATTTATTTTCCATTCACTGTGTGCTAAGCAGTCTTAAAAGTGCTTTAAATGCATTTATTTCACCTTCACAACAATCTTATGAAGGAGTAATTCCAGTATTTACAATTACTCAATAAGGAAACAGGTCCAGCAACATGATGTAACTCGCTTAAGATGACAGAGGTGGTAACTGGTAGAGCCAATCTGTGAACAGTCTAGATTCAGAGACTGTCCTCTTAACCATTATTCTATATTTGACTTATGAAAATTAATAGAAACACAGAATCCATGTATTCATTATTTTTGAATTTCTATATAGTGCATCCTGAAATTTTAGAGGAACACAAAAATATTACTGTTTTTCAATAATGGCTTTTTGAAATTTATTTACTTTTTATTATAATTTACTTATTACTTTTCTTAAAATTTACTTTTAAAATTTCACATTCCTACTAAGATGTTTTATGAATATGACTGTCATTTGTGCTTAAATTCCTACTTTAAAAGGTGAGTTTACATGAAACAATATTGCATTTCTTGCCTTTAGTGATATCAAGGATAACAAAATCAATTTTACTGTAAGTACAATGTGTGAAGAAAGATGTTCAACATCAATGCTCTAGTCTTTCAGTCTGACATTTCTTTGTGAAATGGGCAGAAAATTAAATTGCCTGAAATTAAAGGAGAAAAGCACACACCATGAAAAGTAACATGCCCAATGACAGCTGAGGTCATGCTTCCACTGAGGTAAGTGTTAATTTTACCATATGAATTTCACTGATGTTAATGGGAGTTGTGCAATCATCCTTCTTTATGTTTTCTGAATCATTACACCTTAACATCCTCAAAGTGTTAGACTTTTCCTGGCATCTTACGTTAGTTTTAGTGTATAGCATTATTTATATATTTGCTTAAAACATTGAAATTAATGCCATTAAATACTTTAGTTTTAAGGTTTTAAGCTGCTCTCATCCAACCTTTGCCCCAATAGTCAAGATTTTGAAATTCGACATCTTTACTCTTTTAAATAAGCACTTAAAATTGGAATACATTGGTCATTATTTGAGTATCCAGGGTTTTACAGCAAGTATTTTTGAGGCCTATTTGAGAGCCCAGTGCACTCTGCTGGGGTTCTTAGGAAATAAGAAGAGAGATCAGATACAGATGTTGACGTAAGGGCACACTGATCTGGTATAGAAGATGAGGAAAGAAAATGACAAGTCTAGGCAGTAGCTAAGTCCATATACTGACTTTATGAAAGTTAGTAAAGGGTGATTTGTACCTCAGAAACAGCTGGAAGCTAAGTACTAATATTACTAAAGATCTTATATTTCACCTCTAACTTTCCCTCTGGTGGGAGGAAGATGGTAGAGGGAGGGAGGTGTTGTCCTTCCAAAGTGGGCAAATTTCAGCACAACTGACTATGAGCAAGGAAGCACAATTTTAAGTGGAAATTATGCAATAGAAAGCACCTGACAAGAATGCCTGATATGTGGTAAGCACTCAGTGAATCGCCTTTGAAGTTCAAGAAGAAGAAGAAATCTCTTTGAACTAAGGATCAAGGTTAACTTCATTAATGCATCATGGATAAGGGTATGAAGATGTGAGGGAGTGATATTTCATGCTAAGGAAACAGCAGGAACAGGGAATGAAGGCAGGAAGGCAAATAAAGTTCAAGAGCAGATCTTGAAGGGGAGTAAAGCATACCACCTTGGGGTTTCAGAAGTTGATGGGAGCAGTTTTGGTTGTCACAATGACTGAGAAGTGTTGTTGACATTAACTGCACTGAAGCCAAGAAGGCTAATAATTCTGTAATTAGTGACACAGAACAAAATGTTGTTGCCCCTAGAAAAGCCTAAAGCACTCCAGTTGAGAAAATCTGAGAGTACAGCTCACTAAAGAAAGAAGAGAGAAGTGAGTTTAGATATTGGACATTAAATGCCATGCAGAAAAAAATGAGTCTTAATTGTAGGAAATGAGAAGTCTTTGAAAGTATTGGAATTGAGGAATGGCATGAACGGACTTTGGAAGTGTTGTAAATAAGGAGTCACATGATTCAAGAAGATGAATTTGGCATTCACTCATAAGATGACTGAGTTTGGGGAAAACTGGCAATGAGATTACTGAGGAGAGATTTATAAACCACGAGAATATATAGTAAGAAAATTATGATAATGCCAAAGTCTCCATGGTAAGAGGCTAAGACTCCAATGTCTTACCCATATTTTTATTCCTCGTAAAGCAATTACTTCATTATTATTATTATTATTATATTATTATGTATTGGAGATTGATATCCAGTGAAATCTTCAAATTTTTCTGAGGGTTTGAAACATGAAAAGGGGAGGAAACCATATCTAATATTTCAAAGCCAGAATTTATTCTTCTATCCCACTCTTTATTCTGTCACAGTAACTTTGCCTTAAGGGACAGAGTGGGAAAGCAAGTGCCAGAAATGCAATTTTAGTAGCACAGCACACCCTGATTAGTGGAGAACACACCTCAGGTTCTCTGTCAAAGCCAACACCACTCCACTTCTTAAGTTCTTCATGACTGGAAGCCACCATCCCAGAAACACTTGGAAGTGATGGAATGAGTAGGACAAACACTGACATATTCAAGCACACACCTGCACGCAAACTCTTCCACTCTATCTCCTAGAAGGAAGTAAAGTGAAGTAGCCATTAGTGATTATAAGAACATATGTAGATCTTAAATTTCTTCTTTAAATTTCATTTACTTTTATTAATAGTTAAAAATCCAAATAGCTTGAAACTAATTGTTCCTTCCTGTTTGCTTTAAAGCAAGGGCTGAAAATGATGGCCACACCATGCCAACCACACGGACCACATTTGTACAAAGGGCTTTGACGGCTTACGTTTCACATGCTATTGGACCTAATCACAAAACCATTTTATGGCCGGGTGCGGTGGCTCACACTTGTAATCCCAGCGCTTTGGGAGGCCGAGGCGGGTGGATCACCTGAGTTCGGGAGTTCAAGACCAGCCTCACCAACATGGAGAAACCCTGTCTCCACTAAAAATACAAAATTTACCAGATGTGGTGGCACATGCCTGTAATCCCAGTTACTTGGGAGGCTGAGGCAGGAGAATCACTTTAACCTGGGAGGCGGAGGTTGCGGTGAGCCGAGATTGCACCATTGCACTCCTGCCTGGGCAACAAGAGTAAAACTCCATCTCAAAAAAAAAAAAAAAAAAAAAAAAAAAGAAAGAAAGAAAGAAAAGAAAAGAAACATGCTTTGAGGGATTCAATTCTAATTCTTCCTCCCTACCTATCTGACCTCTCCAAAAATATTTGAGAGAATTATAATGAAAGATTGGCTTAAGACAGCAGGAAAAAATTGTGAAATTATAGACTCTGGGAATGGAGAGGTATATTAGAAGTTATCTGGCCGGGTGTGGTGGCTCACGCCTGTAATCCTAGCACTTTGGGAGGCCGAGGCAGGTGGATCACAAGGTCAGGAGATCGAGACCATCCTGGCTAACACAGTGAAACCCCGTCTCTTATGTTCTTGAAAATGTTTTTGTGTGACTTCTTAGATGAGTGTCTATAAACACTACTTTATGTGTTATGTTAATGCACCCAGCAAATAATTTCTATCTAACTACATAAATCATGATGTTCAATACTTTAATTATATATTGTTTCAAAGATAATTTGTCATTCTCTGTTTTTTTCACTCTGTTGACTTTTAGGTCACCACTTACTTTTGCATGCCATTTTGTATTTTATAGAATTCTGTAAAGTCTCTACTTGTTGTTTTCTTTCTCAATTAAAGAAAAGTTATTTTATATCAGGAGTTGCAATCTCAAATTCACAAACTTAAGATAATCTGTTTCAGTGAAGACTGTGGTAAAACTAGGCAGAGCATGCCTCATTTAAAGGCATTCACCTCCAATGTTCTTATCAATTATCATGCTGGACACACAAAGCATATGTTCTGGCTGGATTAGACTTATGGACAGCTACCTTGAGATTCCAGACTATAAAGCTTTTCTTCAGTTCTTTAATTGTTAATAGATAACTCCAGGTAGGGCAATTCGTGGGGAATGCTACTTGTGAGTTGAAAATTTGGTAGAGTCAGTCCCCTGATGCAGGAACTTCTGAACTTCCTCTGTAGACTCTGGAAGAGTTGTAATAATATAGTTTCTGTTTCAGTAGGAAGCAAGTATATGCCTGTGTCTGGTACTTTTTACTAAAAACTGTTCCTTGTTCTCAGGTCAAGTGAGCCTCCCTGGATGTCAGTTAACCAAAAAGAAAAGATAATGGGTGGAGATCAGAGAAAACATTCTTGGATATTAGCTGGCTTCCAACTTGGTGGTAGCTCACACAGACCCACAACAATAGCCAAGGTGCTAGAAAGAAATTTACAGCCATGGGCAGAATGTGGCGTAACCATAAATCCTAAGCACATACTTTATTTCTGATAAGCATATTCCCTAAAGCACAGTCATATTTCCCTATTAATGTTAATTTCATATCTGACCAATTGTTTAACTGGCTCAGCAATTAGTTAGTTGTCTAACTAGATACAGGAAAATCTTCTACAGGTTAATTACATGTTACATAAAAGAGAATTTTCTATGTTCCATTTTCTCTGAGTTGTCTGTTACACACACATTTATTTTTACAAGGCATTTATTATTTTATACACTATTATAAATCTTACATTAAACTTTACATGATAAAAATGCAAACAAAGCCCACTCTGCCATTCATTCTCAGCATTAAAAATAATTGCTGACTTTGAGAAATGAGCCTCAAAATCAAAGAGCTATTTCCAGAATAATTAAATGAATAAGATGGTATCTGTTCACTGCTGCCACAAATAAAAGGAATATACATATAGATGCCCTACTATGTGCCATATACATGTCTCTCAAAAATTTCATACTAATTCAATTTTCACAATAACCTGTAGGCTTGTTTTACTAGCATAGATGAGCAAACTGTGTAACAGAAAAGTTAAATAACTTGAACAATTTAATACATCTAGAAAGAAAAAAAATCAGGATTCAAATGCAGGTCTCTCTGATTCTACAGAACACTGCTCAATTAAAAAATTTACATACAATTATCCACTACCTCATTAACTAGTTCGTCCTTTCCAAAGCTAAGGAAGTGGTTTATTTTTTTTTCCATGAAATTGTCAGTTGCGATGCAATGTGAGGTGTTCTTGCATTGTTCTATTTTCATGTACCTACACCTGTGTGGGTATTAGAAGATGAATCAACAGCAAGAAGGTTCCTAACTACTGTTCAACCAACTGAAGAATTACTATAGACAGAGATAATTTATAGTCTCAAATTTTGAGCATTTCTGGAAACTGGCTTATTGAAAAATAGATTGTGATATTACAGAGATTGCAAGAAGAGAGTAATAGGAGATATCTTCAGAGAGGAGACATTATGGAAAGATGTAAACTAGGAATATATGAAAGTGGGGAAGAGACACTCTCTTCAATATCCAGTGCTTGGAAAACTGGATATCCACATGCAGATAAATGAAACTAGAACCTGTCTTTCACCATACACAAAAACCAACGCAAAATGGATTAAAGACTTGAAAGTAAGGTCCTAAACTATGAAACTAACAGAAGAAAATACAGAGAAAATGCTTCATGACTTGTCCTTGAAAAATATTCTTTAGATAAAACTTCAAAAGCACAAACTACAAAAGCCAACATAGACAAAAGGGATTACACCAAACTAAAAGGATTCTGCACAGCAAATAAAACAATCAATAGAGTAGAGACAACCTCCAGTATAGAAGAAAATATTTGCAACCTATGTATCAAAGGATTAATTTCCAGAATACATAAGGAACTCAAAAAATTCAATAGCAAACCCCTAAATAATCTGATTTTTAAAAAGCAAAATATATGAACAAACTTTTATCCAAAGAAGATATACAAATGGCCAACAGATATATTTTAAAAATCCTAATATTCAGAGAAATGTAAGTCAAGATCACAATGAAATATCTCACTCCAGTTAGAATGGTTATTATCACAAAGAGAAAACAAATAATAAATGCTGGTGAGAATGTGGAGAAATAGGAACTCATACACTGTTGGTAGGAATGTAAATTAGTAAGGCATTAAGGACAACAATATGGAGGTTTCTCAAAAAATTAAAAATAGAACTGACATATGATCCAGCAATCTTGCTCCTGGGTATTTATCCAAAAGAAATGAAATCAGTATAATTTCTGATATCTGCACTGTCATGGTCATTGCAGCATTATTCACAATAGCCAAAATATGGAACCAACCAACATGTCCATCAACAGACGAATGGATAAAGTGCAGATATACAAAATGGAACACTATTTAGACATAAAAAGAATGAAATTGTGTCATTTGCAGCAACAGGGATGAGCCTGCAGGACAGTATATTATGCAGAAGTCATGCGCATGACTATTAGACCCTGAAGGATGGGGAAAGGGAGGATATGGAGAGTTTGGCTAGCAGGTATAAAATTACAGCGAGATGTAAGAAATAAGTTCCAGTGTTCTACAGCACTATAGGGTAAGTACAGTCCACAGTAATTTATTGTATATTTTCAAATAACTGGTAGAGAAGATTTTGAATGTGCCCAACACAAAGAAATAATAAGTTTGAGGTGATGGATACGCTAATTACCCATATTTGATCATTACACATCATATATATGTGTTGAAATATCACTCTGCATTCTATAAATATGTATAATTATTACATTTCCAATAAAAATAAAAGAAAGAGTGCTTCTGTGTTTGGATCTCAATTATTTCTCCTAACAACACTATTTTGATTAAATATTTCAGAACAAAGAGAATAATACTACGTGAAGATATTCTGAGTCAAAACCAATTTAAATCCTAGTTTAATTGGTAGGTTCTAGAGCCTAAAAATATTCTAATTTAATGAATTTCTTACAGGGAACATATAATAACACATAAAATTTAAAGCACCATAATTTCCTCTGAAAGGCAATGCAAAGCTCAGTCTCTTTCAAAATATGACTACTTTCTTAATAAAGCACAGGCTTGGTTTTCTCATCCAAATATTTCATATAAAAAGCAAAGAAGCATCAGGCATAGCTATTCCACTATTGACCTTCTTAAACTAAGATTCAGTCATGCTGAACAAGATTTAAGTTCCTAGACCATGATTCTTACATGAATAAGAAAGTTAATAAATATTTGTGAATTAAGTAATTCATGAATGTTATGGAAAAATCTGTTTAAAATAATATAGCATGATTTATAATTTCAATAACTATATACATGAATTGAAAATGAAAAGCTGGGTCAAGTTGAATGAGCACAATAAAATCTGATTATTAATGCCACAGAAATCAAAGCAGAGATATCCTGGCAGATCACTATTTTCCCCTTCCCATAATATATTTTCTCATGTATGACATTATGATGTCAAGTCATTTTAGGTTTAATTAGTGTACAGGAATTCTTGTAATGCACATCATATGGTTTTATTACTATGACCATGAAGCAGCCACAAAAAAACCCACTAGTATTAGCGTCTATCAAATTCTTTTCTGAAGGTGATATTTACACCCACATATCCATCTATCTAACCATCCCATACATCCATCAATCTATTTACTATTAGTTATTTCTCTAGTGTAACCATTCTACACATAATTATTGCCTTTATCTTTGGAAAATATTATTCAACTTGGCCTATATAAAATGATTCCACTTCAGACTGAGTGCAGTGAACACATTATTATCAGGAGGCTATACCAAGAGTCATACCAGCAAGTACAGGATGTTACAAGAGAGGACTGTGAGAATTGTTCCATCCCCATGGTCAATTGCTGATAATATCTGTATTGAGTTTTTCTCGATTACTACTACTATCTATGTTGTGAGATTCTGGGTACTAAATTAAGCACTTGATCATGTGCTGCCAAACATCTAAAATTGTTTCTTGGAGGAAAATGACAAGGCTGCCTATGAACACCTTTGTTGGGATATGGGCTGGTCCTCTCTAAAGTCTCTTCAGTTTCATAATCATTTGCCAATAATGACAGCCACTGATCTGGTTTCCAAAGCATGTGCCTTAACTTCAATGACCAAAATAAAAGTCAGACTTTCCAGACCTTCATCACGTACTGCAGCCCAGAATCTCTGCTCTCCAACATCTAATTCTTCAGGTGAGAGAAATGGTTTTAAGGGAGCATCATCCAAGGGCATTAAATCTCAGAGGCACTTCAAAATTTATTATTAGATAAAGGCAGATCACATTTCTTTAGCCTTTCAGAATTTGATTACGTAGAGCTTCATTCTGATGTGGTGCTGATGTTTTCAGTTTTTTCCAATGGTTACTACAAGAAAAAGTTTCAAATCTAGAAACATATATTCTATATCAGTCAGTATCCAATATGGAAATAAGTGAAACATCACCATACTGTTCAGTATCAGATGTATAAATACATTAATATAAGTTTAATTGATTTTATCTGACTACCTAAACATTTATCTCTAGGGGATTGGTTTATCATTATATTATCAATGTGACTTCTGCACTTAGTATCCTTTTTTAGCGTATAGCCCTCCCCCTAATTCAGACAGCAGTTAGGATGTTCTGTATTGGGGCTGGGAGTAGTGGCTCATGCCTGTAATCCCAGCTACTCAGGAGGCTGAGGCAGGTGAATCACTTAAATCTGGGAGGCAGAGGTTGCAGTGAGCCGAGGTCATGTCACTGCACTCCAGTCTGGGCAGCAGAGCAAGATTCTGACTCAAAAATATATATATACATACATAATAAAAAAATAAAAAGTTGTATATTGATTGTCTCCAGTAGTGGCTGATACATTAAAATTCAACAGAAATAAAATTACCTATTAGATTTTGAGTTCAAACATCCAAAATTACTTGGAAGAATGCATAGTCAGTAAAGAAGTTGTTTTTCCTGTATTTGCTTTCTCTTCAGGGCAAAGTTCCATAGGCTGAGAAGAGGAAGAGAATGAGGAGCAAAAATGAAAAGTCTAGACATTTGTGACATCACTGAGAAAGAGAGTGCTTTACTGACATCCATAGATCAAGTCTCCATACTGGAAGAAAATGACTAAAACCTTTGATGAATTGGGGCTCCCAAAGAGCAAAGTGTGCCTGGGCCTGTGGGCTGAGACAGCTGACAGTTTCCTTTAGCCTGAAGCAGTACAGCAGAAGCAAAATTTCTCCAATGAAAAATACTCATAGAGCCAGAAGGCCTAACGTGTCCTTGGAATGAGGACAAGGAGGCTGCAGTGGCAACGTACAAGGACCAGTGACTACAGAGCAGACTGGAAGAAGGAAGTCTCAGTGGGTGCCAGCAGGGATAGCTGATGACACTGAGGGCCAGATGGCCCCCCACCTGGCATTTTGTAGACACAGTCCTGGAGGACAGTCAGTTAGCGCTGACTGAGACTGAGCTTCTGCCACTTGATGAAACCAGGGCCCAGAATACAAATTAAGTTCAGCAAGAGCAAAATACAGAAAACTGTTTCTTGCATACCTGAACGCCTGAGCTTATGCAGAGGTTTCTCTCTGCTACAAGCTTATGCATGACATATAAGAGAACTCCTATTAATCAAATATTGTATACTAAGGATTATATTTGCGTAACACAGATAATTATTTTATTTACTACTTCCTAAATCTTAACTCTCTAAACTATTATATCATTTTTTAATTTATGGATTATCCTTAATTTCTTAATCATGAGTACATATTAAGGTGTATTATGAAAATATTTGTTTACTCCATGTTGTACTTCACTTTTTGAATATTCTTCTTATTGTTGGAAACAAGAATGATGGCCAATATTTTTATTGGAAAGAATATATTTTTAAAATATACAGTAGCAACAATAGCTTATAGACCTCGAATGCAAAAATAAAGCTTTAAAATATTCCCTTTTGTTACTGTTTGCATCTTTAGTTGCAAGCACTATAATTCTCAAATTTTTATTTACATTGAAATCGAGAATATTCAGCATTTCAGCCCTCCTACTCTACTCTTAGACCAATTTCTTGACATTTTCATCTGATTAGAAAAGGTACCACGTGGCTGCAAATTCTAAATTCTGGGATCTAATTCTCCCTAACATGCTGCACAGTGGCTTAACAATGCAATAAACTCTACTAGGGGAACTGGAAAAACACATCAATTGCCCAAACACTCAAACAAACAAACATACTCCATTGGAATGGGAGAGTGAGAAAAGGCAGAGAAGATATATACATATATATACACACATATATATATGTATATATATATATATCTGGTTAGACATGCCAGAAGAACTTATGGTTCTGTTTGGTGGCTTACATCTCTTTTGAATTATTTTTTTCCTAGTATTAATGTAAAATCTAAGTCTTGATTGATTCTGAATTGTATAAATGCACAATTAAGTTTGTAATAGGGTTATTCATTTGTTTTAATCATCATTACAGTTTGCTTTATACTGTTTCCCATAGAAAATGAGATTTTCTTATTCTGTACATGGCTACTTTTAAATGTAAAAAAAAAAAAAAAAAAAAAAAGGCTTTCTAAAACATAATGTAAACTGGAGAGAATTGAGGTAGCTTGTCTAAAATTTATTGCTTATGGCTAGGCTTCGTTGCTCACATCTGTAATCCTAACATTTTAGGAGGCCAAGGTGAGGGGATCACTTGAGGTCAGGAGTTCAAGACCAGCCGGGCCAAAACCCAGGAAGTGGAGGTTGCAGTTAGTAGAGATGAAGCCACTGCACTCCACTCAAGCCTGGGTGGCAGAACGAGACTCTGTCTCAACAAATAAATAAATAAATAAAATGCATTGTTTGTTATTCTATATGCTAGTTTTAAAATGTGCAAGATACATTTTTATGTTTTCCTCCTACAGATTACATAGGAATAATTTTCTACCATAAAAATATACCATTATTCTTTTTTTTTTTTTTTCAAGTCTTCCAATCCTGTGAGTCTTGGATAGAAGACAATGTGTCCTCTGACATCTACTAATGGACAATGATCACAGACTAGTGCAGGTGGGAAATGCTATTTTAGGGTAATAGCTCACACCTGGAAAGGTCTATTTTTTTTCTCTAGGATCTTTTTACACAGCAGTGAAAATAAACTAATTAGGTCAAAGCACCACATTGGGACCTATGAGCTATGACGTTCTCTCTCAGTGGTGTCCCCACAAGAGGCCACTGTCCAAAGACAAGGAAGTAATAAACTCCAACCAGAATAGGAGCTCTTGATTTAACCATTTCCTCTTTCACTGCAGTTGCCATTATGTTTCACTGCAATTTATTTCATGCGAGCTTCACAGTGGAGAAAATTAGTATAGAGGGAGGAAGAAGACATGAGAAAGGAAATAGTAACAAAGAAGAAGTTGGCTTTTCTAGAAACATAGTCTCTGTTCATTTTGGAGTGGAGACAGAATGCTGACAAGCAGGGATCAAGAGTGGATTCTTAAGCTGCTCCAGGTATCTAAGAAAACTGTACATTGCCAGCACTCAAAGAAATGGAAGTACTAGGCATAGGCACCTCTGCTTTTATCCTTTTGATAATTTTACCCATAGCACAAACGGGACAAAAAAGTCAAAAAGTAAAATCAACAAGAACTTGAAATTTTTCCTCCTATAGATGCCTCTTGTTTTAGACAAACTGTCTTAGGAAGTTTGGCCTCATAACCACCCTTAGTATACAGTTTGTGGGGTCTATGGGAGTAAGACAGCGAATGGTATAGGACCCATTTTTACTTCTTTCACCAGTGCTTCTTAATTCAATAAAGCAAGTTCGGATTTGCCACATTGAGGTCCTTTAACAAAATATTTTCTGACTATGATTTCCCTTACATTACATTAGGGCACTTAAAAGTTTCATTCAACAGATCATTATTGATCATCTGTAACACACATGTGTTGTGCTAACTGCAAGGAAGTACAAAGATTTAAGACATTCTGTGCCCTCTGTGGTGACTGAATAGCACATACTTGCTATGTATAATAAGTTAAAAATACTTGTAAATGAGAAAAATAATCATAATCCCATCACTCACCCTAAAATTTCTTTTTTTTTTTTTTTTTTGAGACGGAGTCTCGCTCTGTCACCCAGGCTGGAGTGCAGTGGCCGGATCTCAGCTCACTGCAAGCTCCGCCTCCCGGGTTCACGCCATTCTCCTGCCTCAGCCTCCCGAGTAGCTGGGACTACAGGCGCCTGCCACCTCGCCCGGCTAAGTTTTTGTATTTTTAGTAGAAACGGGGTTTCACTGTGTTAGCCAGGATGGTCTCGATCTCCAGACCTCGTGATCCGCCCGTCTCGGCCTCCCAAAGTGCTGGGATTACAGGCTTGAGCCACCGCGCCCGGCACCTAAAATTTCTTATATTTCATGTTTTGTCTTTTTGCATAAACATTCTCATATATTTTAAACTTGTTGTTAGACTGTAAGTATTACTGCAAGTTGTTCATATTTTAACGCTCAACTTGTACTTTTCATGGCTACAAACTGTCATTATTCTACTATTATTGGATATTGGGTTTAATTTTTTTAATAGAAAATACCATTTTATTCAATACTTACAGAGCATGCACTACATGCACGCAATAGTGCTGGTTGTCAGGGATACAATGTACACCAAGGGGTAACAGTCTAAGTTCAAGACAGGCTTATAAACAAAGGATTAAAATGCAGTGAGATGTGTGTGTGTGGATCTACCAGTAGATTGAAGCATGTTACAGTGAGTTTCTTATGGGCCAAAATGGCCAAATCATAGTCATCTGAAATAGTTTAACCAAACACAATGTGCTACATAACCCCTGACAATAGAAGACAGAGAGGGCTTCAGAGAAGGCTTAATATTTGAGTAGAATTCTAAAGGAAGATTTGGATTTTATACAGCAAACAGGTAAAGCAGTACTGTTCCATCTTTCATCTATTTTCATACAGCTAGGGGACGCGGCACCTTCTCAGTATTAACAGTGCCTAGGGGCTGCAGTCATGCTCAACAGGGTTCTTCATCCCTGCCGGGAAATATGAAATCTTTGAGAAGAGTGAGAAGGACATGTACAGTTGGAAAAAGCCTCCAGATGATATGGATTATTGTATCTTTTTCAACCTTTCCAAATCTCCTTCCTGTGTGTCTGAAAAGTCACAGCAAGAGGTAGGAGAGCCACACATCCTGTGTGATTGAAGCAAGGAGGGAGACAGCAGCAGGAGCCAGAGTGTAAAAGGCCATGGAAATCAGATGAGGAGTTGAGATTTGGCCTTGCAATTGATGGGCAACCGTGAAGGGTTTTGAAGTGGTGTAGTGAAGTGAGTCGATTTGGACCTAGAATGCTAGGTCTGAAAGTAAGGCAGGAGACAGACTGAAAAGGAAGGGACTACAGATGAGAGGAATAATTCTCTAGTGGACAGAGAGGAGTGTCCAAGCAAGGCAACCCCAGGGAAGTTTCCCTTTGATAAAAATTATATCCATAGAGGTGGAGGTTGCAGTGAGCCGAGATTGCGCCAGTGCAGTCCAGTCCGGGGACAGAGCGAAACTCCATCTCAAAACAAACAAACAAAAAAAAACCCAAAACAAATTATAAGCATAATTATCAGGAGTAGTGCCACTTGACAGAAAGTTATGTTTTCATTTCTCTTAAAAGCTATTTTTAAGTTACATTCAGCAAATGAGGAGTGTGTGTGTGTGTGTGTGCGCGCATATTCACATACATGCAAACACATAAAAGGTATGAATAAATATCCTGTTTTACCACATGCCTCTCCAAAACTAAGCATTATCCACACAATGCTAGACAAATACATGTACACTGATACGATGTTTTCTTAGGTTATTAATCGCAATGAAGGGTCTGTGTCAAGAAGCACAAGAATCCCAATGTACACATACTACTTTAAACACACCGGAAAACACAATGCGCTATTCTGGGGCAATCTTTACGGAGATATTAGTACACTAGAATATGTACTGAGGGGAGTTACCAGGATGGACGTAGTAATGATAATCTTGTTATTTGAGAACTGCTTGACAAAAATGGTGATATTTACATTGGGGGACCAAATACTCAAGGAACAAGTAATGACAATCTTCAAATATTTGAAGGTTTGTCACAGTGAAAATATTAATGTTTTGATTGATTCAGAAGACATATCTAGGCTACATGAGCATATATTTAATGGAATTAAATGAAGATTCATCCAGAAGCCACTAGTTTTAGGAACTAGAACTCAAGACTGATTTATGCTGTTGCATGAAGCAATAACCCTCTTACCACTACACATATCCAAGCTTTCAGAAACAGTACAGTATGGAAGATTATGTGCGTGGATGTGTGTGTGCAAATGTGACCATGTGTGAGAGATAGAGAAAAGAGAGGAAGAGGAAGAGAAAGCGGGGAGAGGTACATAAGGGACAGTTAAGTGGGATATTTTTGATGTCTGTCAACAGACATAATTCAAATGCAGGGTTAGATAATGTAAACGTACAAGTCCTGCTAATTCATGGTTAATATGCACCTTAGGAGTATGGGAAACAAAAAAATAATACTGAGGCTAAGTAATCAAGAAGCATTCCTTTCTCCAATGGCTCTGAACGACTTTTCTTTCTCATCTAACACAAGAATTGCAAGATGATCCATTCCTGAATGCTGAAAAGGCAGGTGTGGAGAATTCATGTGCATTCTTAACTCACTGCTTTCAGCAAGCCCACCTTCACCAAACTCCCCGATGTCACAGAGACTTCGTTTCTATCCTATCTAATTGAATTACCTGCAATAATGGATACTCACTACTTCCTCCTTGAAATTGTTTTTTTCTCGTCTTCCATGAAAAGATGTTTTCCCTCTTTTTTTCCACTGGACCACAGGCTAAGTTAAGGCATGGGCTGTATTTGTTTTGCTCATTTCTGTGTACCTAGAGCAAAGCATAGTACTTAAAAAAGGTAGGTCTTACTAATATTACTTGCCAGCTCATTCTCCTCTTTCTAGCTTTAAATACAGGCATTCCTCAGGCTTCTTTACCAGTTTACTAATTTCTTCTTACTTGTGCTTTGACATTGATGAATCATCTTCAGGAAGATCACAAATTCTAAACACAGATAGCCAAAATCCAAGCTGACGTTTTAAAGCTGCAGATGTTAAACATATTAGTCTCAGTAACTCTTTGGACTGTTAAAAATTATTGAGAACCCGAAGAGCCTATGGTTATGTATGATATATTTATTGATATTTACCACATTAGATATTCATACAGAAATTTATTAACTCATTCATTTAAAATAATAAAAGTTCCATTACCAATGAAAAGAAACATAACACTTTTCTGATAAATAACAATATATCTGAAGAAAAAGAATAGTGGGATAATAATGTGGTTGTAAAGTTTTGCAAATTTAATGTGTAGCTTACAGAAGATTAATGTATATTCATATCTGCACTGAATTTTTCTATGGTATGCTGTTTTGGTTAACGTATGTGAATAAAACATCTCTTCATGAAAATATGTAGTTGGGAAAGGAAGCTGAATTTCAATAATTTTATCAGGTAATTATAAGTATTCTTTGATATTACACTAAAATTCAACAAGCGCTAGGTTCTTAACAGTTGATTTCAATGTGAAATCTAAAATCAGGATTTTGTTTTGTTTTGTTTTTAAGAC
The DNA here is from genome assembly GCF_037993035.2 of Macaca fascicularis. Classification (NCBI taxonomy): domain Eukaryota; kingdom Metazoa; phylum Chordata; class Mammalia; order Primates; family Cercopithecidae; genus Macaca; species Macaca fascicularis. Next base: position 162,042,806 of record NC_088377.1, on the reverse strand, counting down.
AGGGTCTTGCTCTGTCGGTTCAAGTGATTCTCCTGCCTCAGCCTCCTGAGTAGCTAGGTTACACGTGCATACCACCTCACCCAGCTAATTTTCGTATTTTTAGTAGAGATGGAGTTTCACCATGTTGGCCAGGCTGGTCTCAAACTCGAGACCTCAAGCACTTGACCCCTGTCGACCTCCCAAGTGGTGGGATTATAGGCAGAAGCCACTGTGCCTGGCCTAAAAATCAGATTGTTATAGATTGAATTGTGTTCCCCAAAATTCATATAGTGAGGTCTTATCCTTAAATGTGACTATGTTTGAACACAGGGCTTCTAACAAGGGAATTATGGTTAAAGGAGGTCATAATAGTTGCGCTCTAGAGTAGAACTGGTGTTCTCATAAGAAGAGGGAGAGACATGAGGGAGGTGCACAGAGAGAAAAGGCCATGTTAGGACACAGGGAGAAGGCAGTCATCTGCAAGCCAAGGAGAGGGGCCTAAGAAGAAACCAAGCATGCTATCACCTTAATCTCAAACCTCTAGCCTTCAGAACTGTGAAAAAACAAATTTCTGTTGTTCAACCCACCCAGGCTGTTGTATTTTTATAGAGACTCTAACAAACTAACACAAAGAACTCTTAAGTCAGTAACACAGAACACAGAACTGTGTAATATTAAAATCTGCTGGTATAGCATTCTCTTTGAAAGGATTTTTTATCCATGCATGATCATGCATAGATCATTTTGAACATATTAGTTTACTATGTTATATGCATCTTCCAAATATTGACTTATTTTATTACAGTAAATGAAAATAACATATGTTTTTAAAAAATCATTCCAATCTCAGCAAGAAAGTATCTGTTAGATGTCAAGCTTATGGTGTCAGACACTAATATTCCAACTTTCTGATTTTACTTGAACATTTAAATTTTATCATTGGCAACAAATACTGTCAGTGGTTTTCTGTGAAGTGAGAGGTTCATCTTATACAATATTGGCATGTCTGTCAAATGTCCAAATCTAAATCACCATAGTTTGTCTCTCACTAGTTCTTTCACACAATAATGGCAATCCATGAAAAAACTGACAAGTTCAACTCACAACTGAGACAATAACACAGGTATTCTTCTTCTTCCTCTTCCCCTTCCTCCCTCTCCAACCCCCTCTCCCTGCCCAACTCCTCCTCCATCTCTTCCTCCTTCCTGGAGACAGTCTGCATGCAGCACAAGCTATTTTTGTGTAACTTCCATTTGGTCATAAGATTAAAAAGACAGGTACTCAAGGGTTGACATTTAATAAAAATTTAATAAAAGTAGTAATTTACTTCTTTATTAAGAGCATTGTTAAGTGAAATGTTTTTTGTTTATTTATTTATTGCAAGTGATGATTACAATGACTACAACAATTGTGCTGCTTAACTGCTTAACTGCCAATAGCTTCACCCACCACTGATTTTGCACCATCAGTAAAAACGTCAACATCTTGGAAAAAAATAACACCTTAGTAATATTATGAAAGTAGATTTGATATTGTGGATTTCCTGATTTGATATTGTGGACCCCTAGAGGTCTGTGTACCACATCTTGAGTTCAGCTCTTCAATACAAACCTAACATTCAAAAGATACAACACCGAACTAGTTTTCTTCTCTCTAGGACTGAGCCTCTCCCGTCTTCCCACTTGTTGACAGTTATCCCCATGCACTTATTTCCTTAGGACTGAAAACTGGCAACATCTCAGTTCCTTATTTTAGGGTTTCATGATGGAAAATCGGGAGTAGCAAAGAGCAACAATTGGAGAGGTAAAAATAAAGAACCTTTAAGGCATATTTAAGGAGTATTTATGTATTTTGTCGTAGTCCAGAATTAAAAGAAACTAAGCTTTAAATTGATTTCAATTATCTTTTGATTGAAAATCTATAACTACTGCAGCTAATTTGTTCAGAAAACATCTCTGAACTAAATTACTTCAATAATATCTAAATGTCACGCACTATGCTGGTCTTGCCTTCCTCCTAGAGTCAAAGTTCACTGATTCACTTACTCTTTAGTATTGACTTTAGTCCAAAGTGCCTTATCATAGGTTAAGACTTTGTAATCTGACCCTATTTAATTCCTCAGTCTTTTGCCATCTGCCACTGCCACACCTACATCAACTTTATTAGAAAAGCAAATAAATATTCAGTTTCTTAAATATGATCTTTCTTTCAGATTGCTAGTCATGATGTCTCTTTGAGTGAAACATTCTTCACTTGTTTCTCCTGATGCTTATTTCCTACTCTGGTCCCCAATGCTATCGTTTCACCTTAGTTAACACTTAGTCATCTTCTAATTCTGTTTCCATAGCATTTGCACCTGTTTTATTATAGCATGTATTATACCATATTGGAATTGATTGTTCCATTGCATTTGGCTCGTGTTAGATCTTAAGGAATAGAAGAGTAAGTATTGTTAGTAGTCATTAAATGATCGACTAAAGTAGTTATGTGTTGACTTGGTTTTTTGGAATCACAATTATAGCGTCGATTTTTAAAGAATGAGTTGGCAGATGTCTTATAAAACATCAAATGGAATACGGTAAATGTACTTTGTTTTATGTTCAAGTGATTATAATATTCAAAGTAAAATTATAGTTCTGACAGTTTCACAGGATTTTTTTACATGTATACATTTTCCTATTCCCCGAACTTTCATATAAGATGTAAACCAATTGGTTCCGCTAGTTTGCCAGATTTACTCTATATATGTGCCCTATTGTTATACAAAATAGAAACAGTCACAATTTTATGATCATACAGAAGGATACTATTGCTACAAAAATGTATAGTCTTGAAAGACTTTTCATAAATGTCAAAGATGAAAAGGACAGAGGGATATAAGCATCTTTGTCAATTTAGATAACAGTCATAGCAGCAATGGAATGAAAAATTATTCTAGTAGAAAACAAAACAAGAATCCTGATTTTTGATTTAAAAATATTGATTCCTTTTTTACTAGAATTAAATAATTCCTTTATACAAAGTATTTTACAAATATGGATAAACATTTTCTCACATGTTTTCATATTCTTAGGTTTTTATATTTGTTTCAAATGTTCATTTACTGTCAGTTTTTAATAGTTGATTCACAATTCATTGTACTTCATAGCAGAGCTTTGGCACTGTTAATATCAGTGGTTGAAATGTTGATATGCCCAGCTTATATGGCCATTCTTCCCCTCTGTAGATGTTAATAATCTGAAGAATGTTCTCATGTAAAGACTAAAATCTCTTATTCCAAGGCTCATGCTAAAATTCATCAAGTTGGTTGAATGGTATTTGAATGGTACAGTGCAGTCCACGGGGGCAAACTGTCAAGGGTCTGCTTACAAAGGGTGTAACTGAACAATGGCAGGGGATGTGAGGAAAGGATGAAAGATATAAACTACGTGCTATATCCTAGGAATCTGGTGTCCTTTTGTGATACAGGTTTGTATGAAATATTACAGATGCTGGCGTATGATCAAAACAGTAAAATAGCACTGGCTTAGGGAAAGCAAACAAGAAACAAACTGTAAGGAAGACAACGAGAAACACTGGAGGATTTACTCTGAAACCACTGTCTACATCAAAGAAAGCTTGAGAAAACATGACCAACTGAAAATGCCAGTCTAGGATTTTTCTGTATTCATCAGGTGCATTTGACAATGAAGACATTTCCTTTAGAGATATTCCACTCACCAGGAGTAATATTAGAACTGCAAAGGAAACTTGCAAATAAAAAGTACATTGGGCCGGGCGCAGTGGTTCACGCCCGTAATCTCAACACTTTGGGAGGCCGAAGCGGGCCGATCACGAGGTCAGGAGATGGAGACCATCCTGGCTAACATGGTGAAACCCTGTCTCTACTAAAAATTCAAAAAATTAGCCGGGTGTGGTGGCGGGCGAGTGTAGTTCCAGCTACTTGGGAGGCTGAGGCAGGAGAATGGCGTAATCCCGGGAGGCGGAGCTTGCAGTGGGCCGAGATCACGCCACTGCACTCCAGCCTGGGCGATAGAGCGAGACTCGTCTCAAAAAAAAAAAAAAAAAAAAAAAAAAAAAAAAATACATTGGCTTTTACAATAGTCTCCAAAGAGAGTAGTGCATTCTAAGGTGGCAGGAAGAAAATGTGGTTAAAACATTTTAATTTAGCTTTGTCAGTTAAACTTTAAGAGTCAAACCCAAATTAAATTGATCATCAAAATCTTGGAAACACAAAAATGTAAATCTCTTTCCAAAGTTATATAAATCTGTTTGAACATGAAGAAATCCTATTTTTTTCTTCATTTGATCTCTAGTAGATGGGAATCCCTATCTTTGAGACATAAGAGAATGTTACGCAAATTAAGTTTGGATAGATAGATTTTTATATCTTTGGGAGGTCAAAGTTTGTAAAATATATTTTAAATTTAAGGATATATTATATGTTTAAGGAATTCAGCTTAATTTTTATTTTGTTTCTTCTTTCTGTTTAGTGAAGCATTATAACTATATACAAATTTAATCATGTGATCTTCCAATTTCAGACCCAGAAGATATTTTCTTATTCATTTTTAAAAATATGATTAATTATGGATACACCTAGGATAACTGTTATATAAAGAGGGAACTTAACAGGTGTTATGTTTATAATATTCCCTTACTTCTAAAATAAAATTAACTAGTTCTAAAAAAAAAAGAGTCAAGATAGAAATGGGAAAATAATATAGTGGAGAGAGGAAAGTAGAAGAATCCGGAAATGTAAGAGGAAATTAAAACAACAACAACAACAACAACAACAACAACAAAAGAAAGGTGTAGCGGTTGAAATAGATGGAGAAGGTCAATTTGCTTATTCCCCACAAGCCAGGGGTAAATGTGATCTAGCATGGCAACTGGGCCAGGACTAGCACATTCATGAAGAGAATAAAGCCACTTCAATGAATGGTGCAGTCTATAACCAGAGAACAGGTCTTCGTAGCATGCTTACAGTACAGTGTTGCTGTGCTAAAAAGCAATGGGAGAATTCCAGTAGAACTGAGTTACAGAGAAAACCCTGTGAGAGACCTTCAGCTTAGAAAATGTCTAAAGTAAAATAGCAGCTGAAGTACTCAGCAATAGTTGCTGGAAATTAAATGGGTGATATTGGCACTGGAGTCACCACAAAGGCAGAATTCCTGTGTTTATTACAGCTGTGTCATCACCGTATGTCACATTTCTGAACATATTAATTCCTCAAAGATAGTTATTGATGAAATGACTGTTCAGAAATATTGTTGCAGGCAAGCATCACATATCTGTGGCCTTGTGTATGTAAGTGTTTGCATGTGCATGTGCATGTTATATTCTGTATATTCATTCCAATATATCTTTTCTAGGTGGCAAAATATTCTGTACATTGGAAGTGAGTTGGCAAGCTGCATTTCTAGTAACCTAGATGGAAGAAGTGAGCCAAATTACTGATTTTTTCACTCCATTATAAGGTCAGTTTGCACCTGTTATATAAATATAAACACAGCAGTGAAGAGCATAAGGAAGAGGAAAAAGAATATAAAAATATGCGATACAAAGTAAACTAATTATGCATGTACCCCTTTGAAAAAGAACAGGAAAAGAGAAATGATTCTGAAGTTTCACTATAAAATGAAATCAATTTGTTACCCTTTTTAGTAAACTTTTCCTTGAAATATTGTTTCAGGCCAAATCTACGATAGAGGCAGATATTAATGTGGAAATAAACTAGCAAAATCTGCATTGCATGAAAGCACAAACATAGCTCAATGTCAAAGCTGTGCAGACAAAAATGTCTCTTACTAATTTTCCTTAGATTAAGAGGTAGATTAAACTTGACTTCACATTTATTGTCAAGTAAGCTGTTAATTTATTTGTAACTTCATTAGTTTTTACACTTCTTATTATGTTTTCTAGTAGCTAGGTTCAAATGTCTTACAGGGGATTTGTGGACTCTGTGTATGAAGTGGAAGATGAAATCAAATCCATGTGTAGGAAGGCACTGTTTATTAATCAGGGAATACATTTCAAGAGACACTTCAAGAAACTCTACAGCTCCATATCAAATATGTCTTTCTTCCTATGAAATCTGCTCTTGGCTTCTAGAACTAGGTTTATGACCATTAACAGAAGTGAATGTGACCAAAATATTCTACCACTTTAATTTGTGGTGATTGGTTTATATGGTGATGCTGATATTACCTTCTTAATTAGTTGTTGCAAATTGTATCTGACAAACCATTAAATAACATATTCACTCTTTCCATGGAGATCTTATGCTGAACCAGATTCTATACATACTTTATCTCATGTAGTTTTAGTTCAATTCTATCAAGTGGTAAGCATTATCTACATTTTGTAGATGGTAATCTACTACAGACATTATTAGTGTGCCCAGGATCACAGACCCAACAGTGGCAGTGTTGAGACTTGAATGCCAACGATCTGATTTCAAAGCCCTCTTTTTAACCACTAACCTATCACCCCCTTATAGTCAAGTTTATATTAAAACAAGCATCAAATTTGTCATCAATCTCAACAAAAGTGAGAATAATTTGTCAATGTCACTGTGATAGCCAGGATTTAGAGAACAAAGTAATTAGCCATTTTCTAAGTGGCCTATAGGATAATCTACCAATTTTATGTTTTTTATCCCTTTAGAAGAACTAGAGAACCTTGCAGCTAAACCTAATGAGAAACAAAGCACGTTTGTCTTATAAAGGTTGTGAGGATTTCGCTATTCAAAAGTTTTATATCTGGTTTTGTTCGAGTTGGGTTAAAATGCTCTAATAGAAAATAAAGAAAACCACTAAAAGCAGCTTTGGCTTTGATAGAAGGCCAAATTTTAAAATGCTAGCAGTGCGTACCAGGACAAGAAGGGTTAGTAAACAAGGCAATAAAATGTATCATTCTGCTATAAGAGCCAGTAATGCAGTATGACTGTAATGGTTTTTTTCCAGAGAGAGAAATACTTCCTGCCTATCAAGGAAGGTAAAAGAAGACCAGTTAGTCTAGTTTCAACTGTGTCCCATTTTAAATGGGATGGATTCTTGCATTCAGACCATTCAGAGACACGGCACACAGCTTTATGGGAGAAAACAACAATGTCTAGGCATCCATTTATTTAGCTACAAACTATGAGTCTTGACTTTAAGAGGGCAGCATGCTCTTACTCTGGGAGATAGCTGAAGATGTGGAGTGACAATTAATTTCTGACATCTCCAAAGAACTGCCTCTCCCAAATTCTTGCATGAAATCTAATGTAAAAGGAAAATCTTTTAGATAGCATTGAACTGATGAATAAATTGTATTCACCTTCAACCCTTCCAGTGTTATGGTCCCAATTTAAAAGAAGGGTGAAAGATACATTTGGAGAAGGCAATGAGACTAATCAGGGAAATTTCATAATACAGGAAGGTGAAGTATATTAATGCCCTTCTGGTTTAGGAATGGTGGCTGGAACGGAGAAGAAATGAAGCCAGAGGTCAGACATCAAGCCCTCCATTTGGGATCAAAACAATAAGGTAGTGAAAACTGAACAAATAAGTCTGGGAAAGCCCTGTTGCAGGCAATTTACTTCTTTCTTATCAAGGTGCAATACATGTTGATCATGAGCTGCTGAGAGAAGTCCCATATTCAGCAGGCAGTGACACTATAGAGCAGCAGTTCAGAAATGTCTGAAGGGGGTTTCAATGCAGAATGAGATCTGGGACAGACTGCCTTTAAGTGTGCTCCCTGTAAACAAGCAGCATCCTAGGCAGATGAAAAATGACAGTAAGGTGACTTTACTCTGATATTTTATCTTGACTCCTGGAGTAGAAGAAATTTTCCGATCTTACAGTGTTTCAGTGGGTACAAGAAAAACAGCTGTGTTGAGGGCCAGATGGCTGCCCTTGGAGCTACCTTCACAGACAGTGGGATAACCACACTGCCTGGGCTGTGGGTGAGAAAGCCCAGAGAAAGCAGAGCGAGGTGGAGGGCAGATGGAAGAAGGTTCTGAGCCTGTTTTACAGAAGCTGTGATAAAAAAAAGAGGTAGAGTCCAGAAAACAGGATGGAAAGGATGGGGATATTATGGTTCTCCCGGTGGATAGTTTCAGCAACTGGAGTTGCTAATACAGAATATATACAAACAAGTGGGATAAAGAAGCCTCAGTAGCCACCAATGTCAGATGCTCATAGAAAAGATGAGAACCACCATTCAACTTAAGGGTGGAACCAGCACAAACCCAGATGACAGGCCAGGAAGAGGGGACCTTCGCCAGTCTCATGAGGATAACTGTGTGGATGAAGGAAGAAGAAAAGAAAAAAACAGCTCAGAGTTGGATTTGGAATTTTAATTCATCACAGAGTTTCTTGAGATTCTTTGGAAATGTTTTGAAGAAAAACAACAAAAAGTTTTACATTTTAAAAGAAGCTTGAGAACTTTATGCTTTTTTCTACCAGCCAGAATGGTAAGACTCATGAGGATATTTAGACAACTTTTAGAAAGAGGGTACAAATTCTGGCATATCTGCATTAGAAATTAACAATTTCAACCCTGCTACATATGTCAGGCCCAGATGAGAGGATCCACCCCTTCACTCCTTTTTTCATATTTAGCATTTCATAAACTTAATGATTCTCCTAAAGATTTTGTAAGGAAGATGTACTGAACAACCTTCTGCCCTTCCTCCATCCTGCTGGGTCTATGATGAATTTCCCAGATGCCATCCTTCTGGTATGGGATCTCCAACTGCCTAGCTCCCTGAAAAGTGGCAACTAGTCCACCAGCTCTGAGCACTTTTCTTGCAGGGAACAGGTGGGCCAACACTGCTAATCCATGCCAGGATTGTGGATGGAGGGGCCTTATTTTGCTGTGTAGGCTGTAATTAGCCTAGCGATTCAAAGTTTGAGAGAACAGCCTGAAATGATGACTAGTATTTGTATTGCCATAACTAAAAATGAGAATACTATATAAATCAAACTCTGGGAATATGTGAGACTGAGTGGTTCATGCCAGATTCTCTTCAAAAGGCATTTCCAAATGGTGGCTGAAAATTAACAATCACCTATGAATCTTTGGGAAATGCAGATGCTTAGGTGTCATCACAGAGAGTGTGATCCAACAGCATGGAAATGTTTAAAAACACTTTCACACTGCCTTTCTCATTCAGTCTTCAAAATAGCACAGCAATGAATGTGTTCATGTTTCCATTATGCAAAACAGAAACCTGAGTTTCAGAGAGTGTTGTGTGTGTGCAGGTCACTTCAGCGAAAATGCAGAAGCGTACTGGCCACAGACACAGATTTTTCCTGCATCATTATCTCTAGGTAAATTGCCTGACCTTTCAGAGCCACAGTTTCATCATCTCTAGAGAAGAGGTAGTTATCCACATTTAGAATTGCCATGACATTAGCGGTAACAATGCTCAATACACATAGAAAGGACAGCTGACATAGTTGCTGTTATTGATAGTTGACCATCACCCCTCAGTCATATCTGACATTAACAGAAGTGGCAGGCACTTGACTTGCATATGCTATGATTAGGAAATATAACAATGTCAAGATAATTTCATAATTTTAACTGGATTTCAGTGACATAATCATTACTGTTATTGATGCATTCTATTTTTGATAGGATCAAATACAAATGCTTGCCACATTATTAATAATCATAATTATACTTCTTACTGTAACTGTTACATATATTATTATTATAGCAATATCACTGCACAGTTCAATTTGTTCTCTTGCAAATCTCTGCCGATGTCACATAGAGCTCATGATTTTATGTATGTCAAATGATTACTAATGCGTGATTCTGATGTTAATCCTTTTCAGAGGTATGACTTCGCCAGCAATCATCTTGAAAATGATATTCTCTTCCCTTCGTCTTTATAATTTCTTACAAAGTTTGAATTCATTTTTTTCCCTCTTACCTACACTCCAATAATGAAAATTTATCCAGCCTCCGTAGTCATCAGGAAACAAATGACGGATTTTACTCTCTACTTGCAGGTTGCGCAGATTCCTTTCATAGACACCCCTTCCCCCTACTCCTCACCCCTGATGCATATGCACCCTTCTGAAACTTTTCTTGACAAGTAAGCTCCCAGTACCTCTCTGCTGTACTGAGGTATGATTGTCTCCAGCAAGCTAAACTTCTACAGTACCCAGAAAACTGCTCTTTCAACATGCACCATCACCAAGCTCTTTCTTTTTCCTTTTCCTCTCTATCAAGACCTATTATCATTAATTCTGCAAATAATTGTTGAGCACCTCCACCCTACCAGGCACTGCTCTCTTGAGTCTGTTCTACTGAACCACTGGTAGTGAGTCTTTTCTTTATAAATTTTTGGCTTCTCTCAGTTTTCTGTAATTTTTTATCTCTGAGTAGATGTAAAAATGAGTACCATGTCTGCATATGAAAGTATGCTTCTTACAGTGCAATATTAATCATTAATAATTATAGAGTAAATATTCTATGCTAAGCACTAAAGGCCTTGTGCAGATTAATCACACGTAGTACTCATAACAACACTAATGTACCTCACTTTTGCCATCATTTAAAAAAAAAGAAACAGGTTTAGGAACTAGGAAATTCAGAGCCATCATGGACAAACTGAACAGCTCTTCGGTTTTTTTCTTTTTCTTTTTTTTTCTTCCTTTTTTGGTAGAATAAACCTGATTCTCTAGTCTAGTTAGTAGGATGAAGGGAGGGAAAAAAAAAGAAAAAAATATTATCTTCCTACTATTTTTTGTCAGGCAGTGAGGGGCAGTGGGAGTGAAGTTTATTTAGGCCAGCCATTTTTAGTTTTCTTAATCTGGTTCCAAAAGCCTGATTGTTAGTGGAATTTTTAGATTCTTACTATAGGTTGTGACCATTAGCTTTTTATGGTGTTTTTGGTTTTTATCTTTTTCTGTGTCCTCACAGGAGAGGATCCACTGGGTTACTAGCCTGCCAGATTTTCTATATATATCATGTGTAATATGTATACATGCACATATACACACATACACACATGTACATGTAAAATATATACACATGTGTACACATATGTGTGTTTTACATATATAACATCTTTCCCACATTGTGAATCAAAATGCTCTAGTGGTTTTGCAACCATTTGGAGGAGCACCAAGGGTGGTCTCACATTGGATCCTGCTGCTTGGTCAAATGGATGACAAAGAGATTCCTTGGTATACAAAAAGACTTGTAACACATTGCCAGTACAAATGAGACTGGACTATATTCTAAATATACTTAGATTTCATATAATTCATAGACAAAGGATTTTATTTTCTTTGAACAATTCTTTTAGTTTTATTTTTTAAAAAATGCAAAAGCAATGGGAAATGCATCACCAGGCCCTTTAGCGATGCATAGCAGATGGGAATTTGAAGCTTTGAGGAATGGAGGAGGATAAAGCCGCCCCTTCCTAGTAGTAGACCTTTTATTTCAGGATAGACAGTGATCCAGGTTTAAAAATGACTTGTGGGTGATATATATAGGAAGTACAATATGTTCCAATTTGACAACAGGAACAGTACTTTTTTGGAAGAAAATATAAATGCAGAGATTTGCTCATGTTCAATCATACATATGTTTTAAAAGACAGATTCAGTGGTATAGTGATATATTATTTCATCAACGGATGATTTGGGTAAGGGCTTCCTGACTCAATATGCAGCAGAAACCAACTGTCAGTTTAGCCAAGCAAGTGATTTAATGCATGATTTTTTTCCACTGAATTTCCCGTCTGCTTGAATAACTTAATGCTTTGTTTCAGCAATAGTTAAAATATCAAAACAATGGATCTGTTTAGTGGAACAATTGAGTAAATAAAAAAGTACAGCCACTCATGGAGTGGGGTACAGATGAAGGCTACATGGCATTCTCAGAGTTGAGCCTCTGATACTCTAAGCTGTTTATTTAACCTGAATGTTGCTCCTTGCTTAATTGATAGATTGGTGAATTGGGGTCAAGCATGCCAGTGATTCTCAAGCCTGGCTGAATATAAACACCACCTGGGAACCAATAAAAAATACCCCTTCCAGGGTCCACACCCAGAAAATTTCACCAGTATCTCTGTGTTGGGGTCATCTGAGTAAAGAATATTTCTAAAAGACACCCCCCTGCCCAAGGTGATCCTAACAAAACCAGCTGGTTTGAGATCCATTGGAATAGCAGATACCTCAGGTCCAGTTCAAGGCAGAGTTTGGTTGCTGAAAGTAGCCTATACTTAAGCCACATTTTCTTTTCTTTCTTTTCTTTCTTTTTTTTTTTTTTGTATTTCAAAATAATTTATGTTTTCTTGCTTATCAGGTTAGAAAAATGTGAAAGGGGGCTTCCCAAACACTCTGTCTTGTGGAATCATGGTAGTTAACATATAAGCCCCTTTCTTCATTATCACAATGAGGATATAACCTTCTGAAAGGCAAATATCCTTGTTTATATCTAGATAAATGCTTGCCCAGATCTTGGCATTAATATGATAAAGTTAAGCTTCTACTCTCTTAATAGGATTTAGAATGAAATGCAGAGATTAGTATCACAACTGAGGTAGAAAGCAGAATTGACCTTTTATATTAAATGAAGGACAATCTAAAGAAGTTGTTCTATCTTAAAACAAGTAAAATACTTGATTATCCAACAAAAAACTTTTCTTGAATCAGACTTTTGCCAAGTGGATATTTTTACATGAATATGTTATCCTATTTCTAAAATAAAGGGTCATTAAAAGAAGTCTAGAATGCCCATTGTTAAATCTACACAGCAGGGCCTAAACTCCTGGTTCAAAGAAATTAAGTTTATATCCACCATAAGCCAGATCTTTTTCTCTCTTTGAACTCTGGATTTTGTGTTGTGCTGTTCCCACTGACACTATAAATTAAAGGATAAAATGGTGCGTTTCCACTCTGCTTCCCATAATGATGTACTCTTAGCTGAGCTTAGGTGAGAAATTTGAATGCTTCAGAAAACCAGATTGCTTTCTTTCCTGCCTCGGGGACCAAACTGCCACAACACAAGATCGTATATCATTCCAAAAAATTTATACTTGCTTACAGTATTCAATTTTGTTTTAGCCTTTTATTTCTTCTCAACAGATTTTTCACAGCCACAATACTGGAGGCTGTTTCTGAAAACTGCTAATTTTTAAAAATAGACCAGTCAACCAAATTAGCAGGATGACTGAGGGAGAACTTTATTAGGCAGTGAGCAGCCGTAAGGTCTCAATAAATCTTTGTAGTCATCTGAAAAAATGAAAAGCTAGGAGAAATGAGGGGGATGGGGCATGATTAGTTCAGATTTATTCTAACAACCAAGAAAAAGCACATGTATGATTTTTGTATAAGTCCCTTTGAAATTTGATTTCCACAGACTAAACTTTTTCTTGCCTGAGGGACACAATATTTTCTGTGATAACATAGATTTAGGAATGAGATGTCCTATCTATTTAAGAGGTATTTATTTTAAAATATTTATCAGGACTGGCCTGAGCTTTTCTGATCTGTAAGTTTTCTAGGCCGGGTGCAGTGGCTCACACCTGTAATCCCAGCACTTTGGGAGACTGAGGCAGGTGGATTATTTGAGGTCAAGAGTTCAAGATCAGCCTGGCCAACATGGTGAAGTCCCATCTCTACTAAAAATACAAAAATAAGCTGGGCATGGTGGTGCATGCCTGTAGTCCCAGCTACCTGGGAGGCCGAGGCAGAACTGCTTGAACCTGGGAGGCAGAGGTTGCAGTGAGCTGAGATCGTACCACTGCACTCCTGGGTAACAGGGCAAGACTGTGCCTTAAACGAAAAACAAGGCTTTCTAAATACCTGCATCATATATAACTCATTATAATTATTTTTATTGTACCTGCTTCTTTTTTTTTTTTTTTGCTAGTCTATGAGTCCCTCCAGGGAGGGTTTATTTCTTTCCCTTGTATCTTGCATATGATAAGTACTTGATAAACATTCAGTCAGTTGAAATGAGGGTTGTATTTTTCTTTGAAAGCATAATTTTCCTTATTTTAAAAGATGTGGCTGTCTTTTCTGATTGTGAGAGCAATACACTGGGTCAGGCATATAGTAGGCACTCAGTAAATGTTTACTGAATTGAACTGATTGTTTGCCAAGGAACTTTATCATTGGATCAATACACATTTACTTGTTAAACCAGCTTTTACAAAAAACATATATGTAATACTATGAAAGTCAATTGTGGGAGACTAATCTTATCTGGAGTGTCAAGGGAGATTGCTATGAAGAAGTGATTTTTGAGCTATGTAAAAATGAGTAGGTAAGGGTGGTGGCAATGGAGCTATGTGTATGTGAGTAGGGGTGCCCTTGAGGTAGAGGCAAAAATACATGCAAAGGCTCTGAGGTAGATACACGGTTGGCACATTAAACAGCTGACTAAAGGCCAATGTAGCTGGAGAATGAAGTGGGGCAGAATGGTTTTAAGAAATAAACAGGTTAGTAATAATATTAGCTTTTCAAAATTCTCTCTGGCTGTTATATACGTATTAAAAAAGAGATCTAAGAGAAGATATAGGCAGGTTAGAGAGAACATTATTGATACTATTGAAGCAATGTTGGCAAGAGAAGATAGATGGCAGCTTGTACTTGGGTGTCATAGTGGTAGAAATGTGGAGAAACAGTTACTCAAATACCTCTGGAGGTAAAATATATCAACATGGCTTGCTAGTGGATTGGATAAAGGGTGAAAGAAACAAAGATGTCCAAAATGACTTCTAGGTTTCTGATTTTGTAAACGGATGGATGGCTGTCCCTTTAAGAATGGAACACGCAAGGAAGGTAGGGGTGTAGTATTGTGTAGCTTTGGACTTAACTGAATTTGATGTCCTTCTGAACATCTGTGACAATATCTAGAAAACAAAGAATATATTCCTCTGAAGGTCAGGAGAGAACTGGACTGGAGATATAATCATGGGTCACTGGTATGAATGACAGGTTTTGACCTAATGCCGTTCACCAAATTAGTTGGTCTGGACAAGACTACAGAATGAAAAGGAAGGGAGAGCCCAGACTGAGCCTAGAAGATCCCAACATTCAACAGAAAAGTAGAGAAAAATGGGCAAGCAAAGGCCTTGTTAAAATGGGTGCAGAGAGTTAGGAGCAGAACAAAAATTTACCTTGGTATAGAAAAAAAGAAAAAACAGTGTTGCAAGAAGGAAGTTGTGGTAAAGTAGGCAGAAGACCCAGAAAACTTTTATTGGATTTAATAATAAGGAGTGGATAGTGCAGATGCAGGTGGGGGTATGACAGCAAGACTTTAAGAAAGTTGCTTTGAAGAGCTCCCTGTAACTTTATTTCTTTGTCTCCCATATAAAATTGAAAGCTTTTACAAGAACTTCTCTTTTTTTGGTGTTGTTTTTGTTTTTGTTCAGGCCAGATCATCTTCAGAATGAAGGGAATAATAGGGACTTGGAATTTTGTAGAGAATAGAGCAAGCTTGAAATAATCTTCTCAGAGGGTAGGAGAGACAAAACATTGTATGATTACATGGCAATGTTGATAGTCCAGTCAAAGCTAACAAATATAAAGTAGTTATCGCGGTAGTAGTTTAATGTACATTATTATTGCTACTAGCTAAGCTGCACTGACACAGGTCAGAAAACACAGATAGTTGACTTCATTGGGGGTTAATGATTTTTTTGATTGGAATACCAGAACTAATGGGGCAAAGGAAATTGGGATATTGACATATTCTTATTGACATAATGTCATCTAAGCTGGTTAAGAAGGGAAAAGAAGGCAGAAGGGAAGGGTGAGAGAAGCTAATGAATCAGGAGAGGACTATGATGGTAGTATGAAGGCGCCAGATGACATGATGAAATGGAAGAATAATTAAATGTGGACACTTCAACAATCAAACTAAGGGATGAAGAGACGCCGATGACAATGGAATCAAGGAAAAAGTGGTGACAACAAAATGAAAGAATGATCATATGGGGGAGGGTACTTCAAGAATCAAAGTTGTGCTACAAAGTAAAATGCAAAATTAGTGATTTGGGGAGACGACATGATTTTTGATAAGTACAGAGCATGGTTGTGAGACTTCCTGAAATGCAGCAGAGAAGCTTATGAGAGAGAAGATCAAAATGTGATACAAGGTTCTAGTAATTACGGTATCATAAGACCATTCAGTTAAACATGCACCAACAATTATGGAAGGAATTGCATTGCAGAGGAAAACTGAAATATGTAGAATCAATAAATGTTAATTAAATGATCCATAATAACAAAATAGTTAAATTGAAGTAATGGTAAATGGACAATTGGTAATTATATTTTGCCTGTTGACTGAAAATTTTCTGGAACAATCTCAAATGGCTTTTGATCCAGGTGAAAAGTAGGATAATCAATTTAAACTCTTTTCAAATATAGAGTACCATAAATTTTCTGCCTCTGGAACCACACTCTCTATATAAATTAACTATTATAATGTGTCTTTTCTGTTACTGCTAGTTTTAAAGCATGGCACAATTATACCATTCTCAAAATGAAATAAAAAGCATCAATAACGATAGTGAGAAGAAATTATCCATAAGTAGAAGGTTTCATTTGTATTTTCTGTTTTCTTTTTCTAACACTAGAGACTTATAACCTCATCATCAGACTTAATATAAGAGGAAAAAAATTAACTTCAGTTTAATAGATTAACTTACTGTACATTCTCTGAAAAAAAAAAAAAAGAAAATTGCCTTAGGAAATATCTGAAACATAATCAATTGGTTTAAGGACTAAAACACTGTCATACATGCTAAGGCCATAAAAGCATCTCAGAAACATTGATTCATCTAAGCCTTCCATAAAAAAAAAAAATCCCTAGTTAGCCAATGTTAATCAGCTAACAAGAAACATTTATTTAAAATATGCAGATAGGAAGTGTGTATTAACAAGCAGTAACAAAAACTTCTCTTTTCCATTCAACTACAAAATCTTTTTTTGGTGTTTTTTTATGAACTATAGTACAATGCTGCTTTAGAATTTAAGGACAATTTACATGAAAAGGGATTAATTTGTTACTAAGCTATAATAAAAAATATATAATCTGGTTGTTTACATGTGTTATACTGAAAAGTTTGAGATTATTATTTCTCTAGATTTATGTATGTGTATACATAAGTATGTATGCATATGTACATATATTTTGAACACAAATATTGATATTATATATCAAAAATTAGAAAAATTAACCACACATTTTTTTCCCCAATAATATACAAAGGTAGACATAGGTAGACAAATTAACCCAGAAGAAATTATAGTTTAGTTAGTATTTGATGACTCAGTCGAAAAATAATTTTAGTTGAAAAATAATTTATCTAAATGAAATATTAATGTTTGGTGCTGTAGATAATCTAACCATAGTCTACAGCAATTCTTGAACATTTTATTATGCTAAAATAGTACCTTATAATTTCAATGGATTGCTTAATGGATTTCTATTAATTAGCCACTATCGATTACATCAATGTTATGAATACTGAATATTCTTTTAAATATCTTACTTCTTAAATAAACATTCTTCATAATTACAGTATTGGGAAGGTGGTGCTAGTAGTCACAATATCTACTCAAAATATATAATATCAAACTTCTACTGCAGGCAATTGCCACATTTTCATTAGTTAAGATTTCAAGAAAAGTAACTAAACGCTGAGAATTTGTGTTTAAAATGTGAACACAAGAACAAGTGATCTGGAGTAAAGTGATCTGCCAGTAAGGGAGTGCTGGCAAAGCTTCCTGGAAGCTGTAGACTTTAAAGGGCTGCTGCTTTAGCGTGGCCTAAAAAATCTTAAAATGGAAGCACTAGGAGTTTGGGCTGGTGTTCCAGAATAACATTCTACCAGAAAGCAAAACTGATGAAATTTCCTGAGAAAATTAACAGCTCCCAAACTGTGTGGAGAAAGCATTCTGGAATATATTTCAAACACTACAGCTTCAGTGAATGTGTAGCCTTACTAAAAGACAGCAATACAAAAAGGCTTGATGACCACACAGGGTGGGAAGCTCAGGGTTAGAGGAAAGTCAGCCAGACAAATATTTTCAGGCTTAAAGGAAAAAAGCAGAAACAGAAAAGGAAAATATATGGAGGAACAGGAGGACTGATGCAATACAAATACTACATGTACATTTTTTTTAAAGGAGTAAGAAAGGTGGAAATAATGAATTTGAATCCAAATACAAAAGTAAAGTCTTGGAAACAGATTAATTGCCAGTTTCATAAAGTGTAGTGATATTCTTAAGCTCTATGCAATACATGTGAAAAGGAAATGGCACAAGACCTTTACAATGCACGAACAGAACTGAGACTAACTCAAGAGTAAGACTGAGAATAACCCAACCATAAGACAACCATTCTGAATTTTCAAGAGAGGAACCTGTGTGAAGCTTATATTAATGTAATGACTCTGAATTTATTTTTTATTTGTTTTATTTAAATGTGTAACTTCTCAGCGACTCAATTATAAAGTTAGCTATACTCCAATTAAACTACTATAAATCAGTCTCTTTTTTATTTATGAGAGAATTGAACAATCCTAGTGAAGCCTTCTTTTTAAGATACTTTTGGACCAGATGGAACATAAGTAAAAAGTAAAATGTAGTACAATATTGTTTGAAGTGAATATATATTAATGAAAGCTTACCTATCTGAGCATTTGGTTGCTAGATGGTGCTTAGCCAGGGATAAATACATTCGTATATACATTTTGAAAGATGCAATTAGGTACATGAGTTACAAAAGTCCTATCTAGCTAAAGTGAGGGGAAACCCATGTAGTGAAAAGAGTTAAGACTCACAAGGCCTATGCACTGATTAGTCTTTCCACAATATTAAAAAATGTACTATATTTCCAATGCTCAATTTCTTCATCTGTAAAATAATAAGTAACACAGCTTACACATTACACGATGCTCAGGAATATACTGTGAAAGTTGTGGAGTAAAAAACAAATATTACTTGTTATGTTCTTCCTAGCATATTTTCATATACTTTCTGTGTATTGGTACTCATCCTTCCTCTTCTTACAAAGTTTTAAAATTATGTATTTCCTTATATTTCCCCCACATATACGCATAGTCACTCAAAGCGTAGATCTGAGTCCCCTGAAATCAGGCTCTCATTATCTATTTTCCAATTAATTTTCCTAACTTGATAGAAAACTATAATTATAAAGGAAATATTTCTTCTTTTAGACTTTTGTATCATTGTTAAATGTGAACTGAAATGTATTGAGGCCACCAAAATCTGGATCTGAAGTAAAGTTCTAGGAAAAAGTCATGGCAAAAGAATAGGTTGAACTAGTGACCAGGTATTAAACAAAGTAAAAAAAAAAAAAAAAATGACATTTCCTCATAGAGTTTGTATAAATGATCTTTAAGGACAATGGACAACTGAAAATTTTAATTAAAAAACACCACTTATGTTAGCATCTAAAAACATGAAATGTATAGAGATAAATTATTAAAATGCTCAAGATTTTTACACTGAAAAAGACAGAACATTGCTGTAAGAATGTAAAGAAGACTTTTGCACATTGATTTTGTCTCCTGAGACTTTGCTGAAATTGCTTATCAGCTTAAGGAGATTTTGGGCTTAAGGAGATTTTGGGTTTTCTAAATATACAATCATGTCTTCTGCAAACAGGGACAATTTGACTTCCTCTTTTCCTAACTTGGAACCAACCCAAATGTCCATCAGTGATAATCTGGATTAAGAAAATGTGGCACATATATACCATGGAATACAATGCAGCCATAAAAAGGGATGAGTTCATGTCCTTTGTAGGGACATGGATGAAGCTGGAAACCATCATTCTGAGCAAACTATCGCAAGGACAGAAAATCAAACACCGCATGTTCTCACTCGTAGGTGGGAACTGAACAATGAGAACACTTGGACTCAGGAAGGGGAACATCACACACTGGGGCCTGTGGTGAGGTGGGGGTTAGGGGGAAGGGATAGCATTAGGAGACATACCTAATGTAAATGACGAGTTAATGGGTGCAGCACACCAACATGGCACATGTATACATATGTAACAAACATGCACATTGTGCACACGTATCCTAGAACTTAAAGTATAATTTTAAAAAAAGAATGTAAAGAAGACATAAATAAATGTAGAGACATATCATCTTCATGGATTAGAAGACACACTATTGTGAAGATACTACTATTGATGATCTATATATTTAATAAAATCTCAATTAAAATTTTAGCATATTTTTATAGAAATTGGCAAACTGATTCTAAAATTTACATGGACCCAAAGAACCTACAATAGTCAAAAAAGAATTTTAAACAATGAGAACATAATTAGAGAAATTACACTATTTCATTTAAAGACATAACATAATGCTACATTGTAAAAATAGTGTGATGTTGTCATAAAGACAGGCATATAGACTGATGGAAGGCAATACAGAGTTTGAAAATTGACCAATACACATTTGGTCAGTTGATTTTCAACAAATGGCAAATGTATACTCAATAAGAAAAGATGATGATCTTTTCAACAACTGTCATTACAATAGTTGGATGTAATACCAATGTGCAAAAAGTAATAATAATAAACCTTGACTTTTTATCTCATATCACATAAAAATAACTATAAATGAAGTATAAACTTAAACATAAGAGTCAAGACCAAAAAATTATGAAAAACATAGATTTATGTGACTTTAGGTCAGGCAAACACTTTCAAAATAAGATTAAAAAGCAAAAACTTTGAAACAAAAAATGATAAACCATAGTTGATCAAAATTTTTAAATTTTGTCTTAGGAAGACTTTGTTAAGAAGATGAAAAGTAAGCCACAGAAGGAGAAAATATTTGCAGAACATGTATTAGATAAAAAACCTGTATCTAGAGTACATGAAGAACCCCTACAACAGAATACTTATAACGCAAACAACCCAATCAAATAAATGGTCAAAAGATTAAACATCATTTTGACCAAAAAAAAAAAAAGGCCAGAAAACATGAAAAGATGCTTACAGTTTTTAATAATTAGATAAATGCACATTAAAACCACAATCAAAGATCACTACACATCCTTTAGACTCAAATTACAAAAGCTGACAACAGCAAATTTAGGCAAGGATAAGGATGTTACAGCAACTAGACTCTCACACATTGTTGGCAGAAATGCAAAATGTGGCAAAAAATTGGGCAAAGTGGTTTGGCACCTTCTTATAGAGTTAAACATTTGTATATTATCTAGCAATCCCAAGCAGATATTTCATGAAGCAAAATATGAATATGTCTACAAAAATGTGTTTACCAATGTTAATAGAACCATAGTATATAACATAATAGCCAAATGATCATCAGCTACTGAACTGATGAACAATTTGAGGTGAATATTATTCTGTAACTTTTTTTCATATGAAGGAATAGGGGCACATAGTGGTTAAATATCTTTTCCAAAGTTCTTTACCAAGAAAGGGACGATGCTATAAAACCAACTAAGATCTCTCTGACACCAACGCCTTGTTCCACTATGCCATATCATTTCCCAGCAGCATTCTGTTTTCCAAATTGGAATAAATCACATAGATTTCCTTGGTCTTTATTAAAATATGTAGCAATGACCCTGAGACTTACACAGAAAGAGCAGCATGTGCATTTGCTCTTAGCGTGACCTCCCAGCCTTCCTCCCTCTTAAGAAACATGTACGGAGTACTACTTGACATATCGTTGTCTCTTTTTTTCTAATACTTTTTTCTCTTTAAGGTATTTTTGTGCTCATATCATGTAATTTAAATAATTCACATATTGCATATTCAAGTCACTGTGTTTGGTAGATAGTGGTCTTCAAATATGTACTACGAAATTATTTGAAGAAACTAATCTATATAATAATGTCAAGAAGCGGGGAAAAACAGTACTCTGTATCTGTCCCTCAATAAGTAAGAACATTGGATTCTGTGTGTATGTGTGTGTGTGTGCACATGTGTGTGTGTCTGTTGGGGGGCAGGGGAGTGTTGGTCACAATGACTCCTGAGGGAACAATGGAAGTCCCACTTTGAATTGAACATTGATAAAGCACACAACAACTTATAAAACACCATTTGCATAATTTGAGTCTTAAACTTTTTGTTGTATATTTCTTTTTCTCAGATCATACCCTTGGTGACCCTTCTGTCTTCAGTATATAGTCTGTGTCGGCATTCTCATTATTTCCCCAGTCTCTACAGGTTATATGTTGTGGTATAGCAGTGACTTACCAATCTTTACCTCTAGCTATAATAAGATCTTGCTCCTTGGCCGGGAGCGGTGGCTCACTCCTGTAATCCCAGCACTTTGGGAGGCCGAGGCAGGTGGATCACGAGGTCAGAAGATCGAGACCATCCTGGCTAACACGGTGAAACCCCGTCTCTATCAAAAACTACAAATAATCAGCTGGGCGTGGTGCTGGCGCCTGTAGTCCCAGCTACTCGGGAGGCTGAGGCAGGAGAATGGCGTGAATCCGGTAGGCGGAGCTTGCAGTGAGCAGAGATCGCGCCACTGCACTCCAGCCTTGGGCGACAGAGCGAGACTCCATCTCAAAAAAAAAAAAAAAAAAAAAAAGATCTTTCTCCACAGCTCCAGATATATGTCTGTATTATCTTTTAGGTAGATCCCCCTGTATATACCATTAAGACCTCAAACTCCAAAAGACAACAATTTAATCTTACTGTTTGTCTTCCTGCACTGTTCCTAACCCACATTCCATTCTGCTCCTCTTTTGTTCTCCAAAATTGATTAGTGATGATATTTTTCATTTAGTATTTCGAGTTACAAACTCAACATGTATTCTCAATTCTTCGTTCTCCTTCATATTCCTTCAATCGTCATGGGTTTAAAATTACGTTCTCTAAATATTTTTGGACTAGACATTTTCTCTCCATTGTACCTGACTCAGCCTTGGTACAGGCCCCCATTTCTCAAACATGTGTTGCAAGAGCAAGAGCCTCTTGGCTTGTCGCCAGAATAACTTTTCGAAATTATACATCTGATCATGCTTTTCTTCCTGGAATCATTCCTTGACTCCTCTTCATCTACACAATGAAGTGCAAACGTTTCAGTAAAACATCTACATCTCTCCAGCCTCATCTTTCATCTCTTAACTCTTCATATAGTATGCTTGAGAAATATAGAATTATTTCATATTTCTGGAAGACATGAAGGCATTTATGTTTTTATATGTTATGTTTTTATAGTATCATTATAATTTTATGAGGTTTTTATATTATATTACTATGTTTTTGTATTATAAGGTTTTTATAATACATAATAACTGAATATTTACATAGAAGTTATTACATACCAGACACTGTTAACCTGCTTTATATGCATTATAAACTCTGTAGTAACCATCTGGAGTTGGTCTTAGTTTGTCCATTTTACAGGTTAAAAAACTGAGGCACAGGAAAGGGAGGACATTATCTGATAGCACATAGCTGGTTAGTGATGGAATCAAAATTCAAGCATCAGTGGTCTGGATCCAAAGTCCATGTGCCTAAACACTACAGTACGCCTGCCTCTCCCTTTGGAGTCTTATTATTGCATGCATCAAGTGCTGTCACACTTTTGGTGGGGTTTTCTTTTATAACTACACTACGACCTCTTTCAAGATAATGTCTACTTCTTATGTATCTCTACATTCTTACTCTCTAATAAAGTGTTGGCACACAATAGAGCTAATAAAACTTCTTCAGCTTCCTGCTCAACAGTGACAAAGAAAATGTATTTCCTAAGTTTTGTTCTATGTACACACCTATGCTGTGGGATGATTCCTGGGAAAAATATTTCACATTCAAATCACTTTGGGGGTTCACCTGGTCTCTGCCTTTCTCTTGGAGTTTTACAATGCACATTAATACAACCATAGCCCCATGAAGGTGTATTACAGGAAATTTTGTTGTTTTCTTTTCTTTGAGAATTTCCAAAATATATTTGAACTTCAAAATCTCACTCATGCCCTTACTGCATCTCCGAGGAATAGCTATCACATCTTATGAAACTACTGTTTTGAAGACTGTGCTCTGTGAAATTCTGATTTAAAAGATAAAGACAAAATCACATAGCCAGGCATTCAAAAGTCATCATATCCTGACTCTAAGCTAATTTTCTAGTTTTTCTGCTCTAGACAGATACCCTTCATATAGCCATGCTCATTCTTATCTTAAAAAAAAAAATCATTTTACTTTCTTATCCCTCTGCCTTAGCTGTGGGCATTTCTCGCACTTCTTAATCCTAGAATGACTCTCTGGCCCTGTCTCCATTCTTCATTTCTCAGCTCAATTCCTAACTTTGCATTAATGTGTGTCTCACCTCTCCAGTGAAGCAATCTTTTCTTATGAACTCCTTTAGCAATTATTGCTTACACCATTAATTTTGCTATTAATCAGCTACTGCTGTGTCACATATTTCTATTGTTGACAAGAAAGGCTATTTAAATTATTAGTGTGCATGTGTTTTGCTTTTGAAAAAAAGTCATTGAATTGTATGACCTGAATTCTTCCCATGTCTATCCAGGGCAGTAACTATTGGAAACACACCATAAAAGACTGATATTTTGTTGCTCCTTCTAAACCAGCAGAAGAGATTCGCTAAAATCACAAGCTTCACTGAATATTAATGCAGTGAAAGAAAATTCCATATGATTGAGAGTTTACATCTTTTATGTTGTACAAACTAGGTTGATTTTGAGATTACTAGAAGAAAAAAGTGCATATTTTAAATATATCACTTTGAATTTTATTCGAAATAATGATCCTTTTGATGGGGAAAATTTTTTTCAAGAAGTAAAAGTAAATTGTGTCCATTATATTTAACTATTGGTGGGCCATAGTTATTCACCAGATACCATATGCCTCTCTAGTTTCCCTGGGGAAAAATATATATTACATTAAAATATTTGTTTGTGATGACAACTAAATTTGAAAGTAGTTCCTTTATACCACCTTCATAAGACAAATGTACCTTTCTGAAAATACATAACTGAGAAATGAAAGCTACAAACAAATGAATTTTCCTTTTTTAAAAAATCACTAACCAATACCTGCTATACCATGACAGAAACCAATAAACACTCAATGCAATTTACAGTTTCACTAGCATATGGAATTTTCCCAGGAACTTTCCTGATGTCTAAACCAATACCACAAAATGTATTGAATACTCCTACCTTCATTCTACACTTAATATCTGTCATGATTCTGCCTTTAGAAAGACAAATTAGTCATATGATGACAAGTAGTTCAGTAATCACCTGACAAACAAGAAGATTTTTAAAAATATCTGTTCTCTTAATTTTGATTTTGATGTGACATCTATAGTTATAAATTTTGCAGATATAACCTTATAACTGTGTGCATGTGAATGATATCTTTTAGTGCTTATTTACCCATTTTTACTTGAAACATTTATGGAAATATACATGGAAATGTGTTATTTCTCTAACATCATGTAAAAATTATGTTGTATTTTAAACAAGTCATCAGAATAAGACATGATCTTTCACTAAGATGTGTTTTCCATAACTCTTTCTTGTTTCTAAACCTCAGTTGTATCAGTATCAATTCCCACTATTCAGTCCACCTGGGCCTGTGGCACTATCAGTCACTCTTGAAGAAATGTCAGGAGAAGACATTAGAAACTCAAGTGGGATTCACCACATTAGGTATCAGCAGTGACAGGCTTTGTAAAGTTGGCTTGAACTAGCACATGGCAAATGTTAGCTTTAAAATTGAAAATGACGAATGATGGACTGGACTTAATTTAACACAACCTTTATTACTTGCATTGGCTTTTAAAAGACTAAACCTATACTGGACATTTTAAATTCTGGCCCCTTTGAAAAAATATAGATCTTTTGCTTCCTTAAGATAATTCATAAAATATAAATGGAAGTACTTAAATCACAAATCTGACAATTTTTCTTCATTATGTTGTTAACTGCAAATAAACAACAGCATCCAGATTTTGTTAAATTCATTCCCAAAGGGATTTTCTATAGAGTCAAATGTGACTTTGGAGTGACCGAATCTACTTGTGTATAGTAATTATATCATCTATCTTTACATATATAAAATGAAGTACCTGATTTTATCTGCAATGCCTATTATGATACGGGGTATTTGTTATTTGCTCCATCAATATTTGTGAAAGAGAAGAAAGGGAAGGAAGGAGGAGGAGCTACCAAGGAGAAGAAAATTCACAAAGGTCCCTGAAAAAAAAATCAATACTAATAATAGAGAATCTTAGAATTTTCATCCTCTATCACACACATCAAAAATCAATCTAAGAAAGGTTAGGAGTAACACAGGTTATTACTGTCCAAGCTGGGTTTAGAACCCTAGCCCAAATCACAGGTTCATGCCTTGATAGAAGTTTGCCTTCCATGGGTATCAGGACTAACAGGAAACAAACATTTCCCTGGCTTAATGTATCTGTGTAGTTTTTCTTTCTTTTTTCCCCACAGTCTATGAATTTTTCCATTTTCCTTGCTTTACAGTATTTCCTCATCTTTTAAACATGTTTAGATCATCCAACAAGCTATAAACAGCTTTTGTAAAAATAAAGAAATGTGACATTAAGAGATGTCACAAGTGTAGAGATGTTCAGAATATGCTGTATTCAACCAGTAATGCTGCAAATGTTGGAAAAAATGACATGTACTAATGAAACCTATGGCACTAATGAGAGGGTCTGGTGTCACACAGTATCATAAAATCCTCCCGAAGGTTCACTACTAAACCATGTTGATAACGTCATTTTTAGTAAATTCAGGAGTGACTCATTCCTGGATGACAGGTAAGTACAGATACTGCTAAGTTACCTCTAAAGCTCTGTCAGTAAACTTTTCAGAAAATAAAACAGAATGTCATTATTAGGAAAATAAAAAAGCTCAAACTCTCTAGTTTTTTTGTCTTAATACATTGAAATTTTATGTATGGTTTCTGCTGAAATGTTAATTTCCTAGTGTAGTTTTAATGAATATGCTTTACAGAAAAAAAAATCATGTCTGTATTTTCACAACAAAAATCCTGAAAATGGTTTATTTTCTTCCCGTTAGTCTCAGTGATATGCAAAAATACCTTGAGATTCTTTTAAAAGATCTTGATATTTTATTTATTTATATGCAGAAGAAAAATTAAATATCTATTTTGCTAAACAGAAAAAACATTTTAAAACGTCACTCTGATCAATAAAATTAGAAATTGTGTTGTTATATAATTATATAAATGTATTTTCTCCCCATTATTATTTATTTGCATTTCATCTTGTTTTAATAAAATTAAAATTTTGAATGTGAAATTGTTTTCAATTATAAGTCTTATATTAAAAAAAAATTCACTGGGCGTGGTGGCTTATGCCTGTAATCCCAGCACTTTGGGAGGCCCAGGCAGGTGGCTCATTTGAGGTCAGAAGTTTGAGACCAGCCTGACCACATGATGAAACCCCGTCTCTCTTAAAAATACTAAATAAATAAATAAATAAGCCGGGCTTGGTGGCCATCGCCTGTAATTCAAGCTACCAGGAGGCTGAGGCAGAAGAATTGCTTGAACACGGGAGGCAGAGGTTGCAGTGAGCCAAGATCGCATCACTTTACCCCAGACTGGGTGACAGAGGGAGACTCCGTCTCTCAAAAAAAAAAAAAAAAAAAAAAAAAATCATGAATAATAAGGTGATTTGACTAAATTTCTGGGCCAATCTGTAGCTACAATCTCTTCGGACATCTTCCTAGCTGACAGAGGGAGAAGAGTAGCCTCCACGGTCACAAATTCTCTCTTCTAGGAACTTGGAATTGGGATTAAGATATTATAATTTACTTCGGGTTAATCCCTGGAAGGGAGAATTTATCAATTTTTGGGAGCTTCAGAGCTTTGGCTAAGTTATCTTTACATATGGACAATGCATGAGAGAAAGCCAGACCGTGGAAAGTGACGTTTAAAGTTCAAAACATATTGTTATGTAAGTTCAGTATCTTCTGTATTTCCGGTTATGCTTCCCAAATTTACTTATTACACATTGGTCCCATTATACATCCTTGGCTTAAAGGATTGAATATCTATTCTGTCACTCAACAGTAATAATATAAGGAGATTTTAAAAGAAGATGTTTAATCTTCATTAAGATTATAACTTTATCTACTGCAAGCTCCTTTGGTCTAATCATCTATTCAAAATATGTAGATTATGTAAGCAAACTATGTCAAAAAGATAATATAAAATTAAAAAAAATATTTGCAGGTTTATTTTAAGTCCCTGGGAACATTTTAAAAAGTACACTGGAATTTATTATCAAAGTTCCTCCTGTAAGAAACAAAATGAATCATCTTTAGAGGGAAATGAAAAATTTCACTCTCAGGTACAGAAGCATGTGACTAATAATCTTAAAATAGCAACTAGCTTGGCAATAACCAAAGAAAGAAACTACTGCAACATTAATCCACACAGTGTAACTCACTTGATACTGTCTCCTTCAATATCTCTCACATCTTAATATCCACTATCGCCAGCTCCAATCGAGAAAAAAAAGTTAAAAAAATTAAAAACAACAACTCTTAGGTCAGAAAATAAATGTTTATCGTTTTCAAAAGCTGGAATGCATTGGGTTACTACAATCACTCCGTTTTACTCCCTGTTCCTTGTTTTCTTAGCATCCTTTTTTGTGGGGGAAGGGATGCACACGGGAAGCTTCCTTAATTTAGTTCCTTTCATCTGAAGATTTCAAAAGCTTTGCTGATGGCTATTATTTACAGTAGCTGAGTAAATGGGAGCACGGAGCCAATGGGAAGCTATAACTATTCTATAAATGAATTATAAAGCAGTAGAATCTTGTTAAAACAAGTCAAGATGTAAAATGTCTTAGGTACTCTGCTTCATTCTGACCTCATTTTCCATTTGTTAAAGCAATTCACCATTTTGTCACCCTTTTCTTACATTCTTATAACAATAACAATTTTGGTTACTTATTCGGAAACATTGAGCCGTCGGGCCCTAATTTTGTTTTTAGAAATTAAGCCCAGCTGATGTACTACCAATGCGGGTATACTTAAAAAGAGTGGTGGGGTATGTGTAACAGTACGACATGCAATTTCAATGTGCTTTAGGATATGCATTATATCCTAAATAGGATATATGATATGTATCCTATTTATAATAGGAATAGGATATGCAATTTCAATGTGCTTTAGGATATGCATTATATCCTAAATAGATATATGATATGTATCCTATTTATAATAGGAATAGGATATGCAATTTCAATGTGCTTTAGGATATGCAGAGAGAAAGAAAGGAGAGAAAAGTAAGTCTTAGACTCAAAACTGATGGAAAACTGAATAAAGTTCTATTACAGGAAAGGATAGAATACCTAACAAAGCAAGTCTACAGCAAGATAATTTTGGACAGAAGGCTACTAAGACAACAGATGAGGAGACGAGTTGTGTCAAAGAGGCAGAGATGTGTGGCTAAAGATGGGGGGAAGAGGACTGAATCCCTATAAATACAATAACATTTCTAATAATGAAATATCTATCAAAGCTTTTGAAATCCATGGCTCCCACACCTGGTCAATCATCAGAATCGCCTAAATAGCTCATATATATGGACTCCCACTGTGTACTCCCTAGAAATACTGGTTTAGTGGAACTGGCTCAGAGTCCAAAAATTGTACAGTATTTTTAAAAGGTTTTGTGGTGAATTAGAAAGTATACATGTTTTAGATCTACCTTTCCACAATGGCCAGTACCTCAAAAGCATATCTAACTCTGGAAACAGCACATAATTCCCCAGTTCCCATTTACTAACGTGAAAAAGGCAGCTTAAAATAGGAACTGAAAAAAGACAGGTTTGCCTTGAGATCAGATGTCATACTCAGGCCATTTTTTTTTATTTCAGTACAGCTGCATGGTCTGTATCTTGAGATGCTACCCTGCTATCTGTCCTAGATTTTTCGCTCCCTGCTTTTCTCTTGGTGTGAACCATGGGATAGTGACACCAAATGCAGTCCAATTGGAACACTGGATTTTATCAGGATCCATAGGCTGTCCTGTATTTACCAAACTTATATTTTACCTTCTACTCATGCTGACCTCACAAATCTAAGAGGCACAGAATCAGACAAGTTAGAGCCACGAGTTTTACCAGAGTGCCCCATGGTCACTTTGGGTCTTTTTTTTTTTTTTTTTTTTATAGTACATGCAGTGCTCATTTAATTTGACCCTCTTTATTCACAATCAATTAACACTTAATTGCCCAAAGATTTGCTTAAGGTTATCTCAATCAAGAAGGTTTCTTGATCACGTTAGTGTTATCTATATCAATATTTTTAAAGAGTGATCTTTGCTCCAAATCAGAAACACTGGTGTCCCTGTTAGATGCACAGTCACAGTCTGCATAGCCTACTGAATTAGAATCTATGTGTGCAGGAATTAGATATCTGCATTTTAAAATTAATTCTGCATGTAACTTTTATGCACATTAAAGTTTGAGGATTGTTGGTAAACACAGTGGTAGTTTAATTGATTAAATAATTACTTGCTTTATTAATTGATTTCACAAACAATTTGTTGCTTTCTAGGTGCCAGTCATTTAATAGGCTATGGGAGTATAAAGACAGTTTGAAAAAAGTGTATTACATTCCAGTGGGAAACACAGACAAGTCAGTAGATACACAGGGAAAGGTGTTACTTTCAGTTCTCATGATTCTGAAAAGTTGTTTGATAGCTCAGTACTTTAGTGACATGACTTTGCTTTATTGATATATGGTTGTTTGCTGTTTAGTTTGCAGTGAAAAAAGTCATAAAATACAATTTTTAAATTTTCTCCAAGGAGACTAAAGTACTCCTCCTTATTGTAGAACCCTTTTGTATTCAGATTTTTAAATATGGCATATTTGTTAATATACAAATTATTGTGTTCAGGTGTAACCTAAAAAGTCAAAACAAAAGAGCCATGTTAATAGTCAAAATGCTTTGACCTCTACTTTTGCTGCTGTTCCATAAGACATTATAACATGTTTCAAAATAATATAATTGAGTTTTGGTGTTTCATGGACACAATGTCACTGTAATTTTAATTTATAAAATTAGCTAGAGGCCGGGTGCGGTGGCTCATGCCTGTAATCCCAGCACTTTGGGAGGCTAAGGTGAGAAAATCACATGAGGTCAAGAGTTTGAGACCAGTCTGGCCAACATGGTCAAACTCCGTCTCTACTAAAAATACGAAAATTAGTCAGGCGTGGTGGCAGGCGCCTGTACTTCCAACTACTCAGGAGGCTGAGGCAGAAGAATTGCTTGAACCTGGGGGGGCCAAGGTTATAGTGAGCCGAGATGACACCACTGCATTCCAGCCAGGGTGACACAAGGAGATTCTGTTTCAGATGAATAAATAAATAAATAAATAAGGTAAAAATAAAATTAGCTAGGGATAAATTATTGGACAAATATATATGAAAGTTATTATGTGAAGAATAACATTATAAAAAACAAATATTTGAGGCATCTATACATTATTTATTGTTAACGTTTTCCAAATGTTTAAGTGGAGTTTTTGGAAATATGGGAAATTTTAATACAATGATCACAGTACTATATAGAGAGGTTTAAGGTTTTATATCAGATTACATAAATGACAGGATAGATAATATCTATTTTTAAATAGTAAAAGTAAA
Source organism: Macaca fascicularis (assembly GCF_037993035.2). Taxonomy (NCBI): domain Eukaryota; kingdom Metazoa; phylum Chordata; class Mammalia; order Primates; family Cercopithecidae; genus Macaca; species Macaca fascicularis. The sequence goes on along the minus strand of NC_088377.1, from coordinate 162,011,143 downwards.
CCCATATTTTATCAAATGCAAGATGCCCTCTGTTTTTTTTTTCTTTAATTTTTTTTTCTATGCTTTTTTCTCTAATTTTTTTTCTTATGTAGTGTAAGCACCATGAATACGCCATAGACTCTGAACACAGAGTTCACCATGTAGTCAGGGTGACGATATAATGTGATGAATGCTATAATAGTTATCACTGAGCCAAATATGCTGTTACAACCAGTAATCATTAAGTATCATATTAAACATAAAATATTTAAAAATATTATGATTCTACTATATAGTATACACAATAGCCAAGACTAAAGGGAATACAAGATGCATAAGGGCCTTATGTCCAGTAAGCTGATGAGACAAAGACATATGCATTATAATTTAAGATAATGTAAAGTAGGTATTAAGAGGAAGTGCAAGTAAAGAGCTCAAAAGGTGAGACTGGCTTCAGATGGAGTGATAAAAAAAGACTGTATGGAGGGGAGAGAACTGGGCAGCATATCAAGCTTGTTGGTTTATTAGTTTCTCTTCATTTTCACCACGTCTAAGACATGGCCTCTATCCTATGACCTATTCTAACTATTATTGTTTTCTTGCCACCAGTTTCTCCTCTACTTTGGTCCATTTTCTACACTGCTTTAAGAGGACATTCCTTGTACAAACATTTTGTCACTTCTTTATTTAAAAACTTCTCACTTTTTACACAAATTACTGAATTTCCTAGCAAGGTGTGGGTGATTCCACATTCAAGGTCGACACAAAAATACTTCTGATTACAATCTCATTTCATTAAAAACAAAACAAATCAAACAAAAACACCTTTTACTGCTTGCACTGCATATCTTTGCATTTTGACAAACTCCTACTTACACTACTAGAGCTCAATCAAATACTATTTTTTTCTGTAAAGCCTCCACAAACTTCCCCACCCACTCCCTCTCTTAGAGATACTTCATTCAGGCATCTCTTGCAGCCATTTTACAGAAGTGAATCTGTTTTATGTAAACATATTCTGTACAGACACAAAGTTGAGGTCATGGCCTATTGGTTTTTGTATCCTAGTCATCTAGCACAGTGCCTGGAAAAGAGTAGGTCCTCGGTAAATAATTTTTTGAAAAGGTGAATGAATTAATGATCATAGAAGAGAAGCTTCATATGATTTCCAAGATAATTCTCAATATATATTTTTGCTATTTTTCATTTATGAAATGTATTAGTTCTTATTTTCAATTATCACTTCTATAAGGTCACTGTCATCTTTATTGTTAAATATACATATATATGTATGTCTATGTGTGTGTATATATGTGTATATACATATAAAATCTCCTAGTATTTCCATGCTATGCATTCAGAAAATAGCCAACTTTACAACCAGCTAGCTGAAATATAATTACCTAAAACGTATTTGGCTGGAAAAAAAGCAAAAACAAAAAAATATATACACACACACACACACACACACACATTTATATACACACACATATACACATATATGTATATTTTTTTTTCAAAATTGTGCAAGTCCTTGGAAAGAGTAATTCAATTTTTAGGAATTTAGGAATTTGTTAACAGTAAATAATTTTAATTGTTTAACTCTATATTTACTACACTAATATTTTTAAATAGGTAGAAAGGTAAAACATCTGAAATATCTTACCAATATGACAATATAGAAAAACATTTAATCATATAGGGAACAATGTTAATTATAACTAAATTATAAGTAAACTGTGGGTTACAGAACAGTATAGACACTAGGAACAGCAGACACTTGACTAATATATAATAGTCAACCCTAGAAAGACATTTTTTAAGAAGACAACAACGAAAAACTCTGAGAAAACAAGGAAAAGGAAAGAGAAATATTAAAAAGTAAAATATTATATCAAATAATTAAAAATTATGTGTTAGATACTATTTATGTGTTTGATAATAAAATCAATTTAAAATCACTTTAAGTAGATGTTATGTTGTGAGGATCCATAGAAATATAAACACCAAAATCTACAACATTTAAAAAAGCTGAAGAATCTGGTCAAACTTTACATGTTTTATGTGATCTCTGCCAAATAACTTAATACATGAAAAAAAAAAATAGGAGAGCAAAAGAACCACTTTATTTTCTCCTATAAAACATACATGGAGGCTAAAACATACCCAATAGTTTATAAATGGAAGCAGACATTTGGATGAACATTTAGAAATCCTGGTAAAAAGCATCAGAATAAACAGTAGCCCTCATGCTTGCTACAATATGTTTCTTTATATTGCAAAGCAAATAGTATCTTATAATGGAAAATATTAGTTATTTCCCTAACCAATCTCTGGGTATAAAATTATGTGTATGTATAACTTTAATAAAAATATGACCCCACATGATATAAGATGATTATAGATGTATGATACATGTTGATTATATGAAAGCCCCCAGCTAACTTTAAATTATTAATATATAATTATTATTTGCATATTAATTGTTAATATAACAACTAACAATTTTATTCATTCATTCTTTTTTCATTTATTCATTCAGGAATCTATGATTAAGGACCTAATATGTGTCAATACTGTGCAAAACTTACTAGAGACCAAGATGTTTTTATTACCTTCATGGATCTCAAATTCAAGCTGGTAAACAGCCAAAGAAAATACCTATCAGTATTTATGAGGTGTTATGGACATTTATGGAGGTAGGAGGTGAAAGGGTTAGAGAATTTAGATGACTTGAACTTTAAAGGTTGAATTAGGCTGAGTTGATGGAAAAGAAACCCAGCATCCCAAAAGAGACAGCAAGAGCAGAGTTATAGGAAGAACAAAGTAGGGCTTGGATGATAGAGTGAAGAGCTCTCTGCATCTGGTTTTGGGTAGACTATAAGAACTACAGGAGATAATGCTAGAAAATAAAAATGGGCAAAAGAGAACTGGATAGACCCAATAAATTTTCATTCCATCCTGTATAATAAAAAGTCATAAAATGTTTTATTTGTCTGTTTGTTTATATGTATGGTAGATAGGTAGACTACTGTGACAGTCACTGTGAACAACAATAAATATTTAGCTAATAATGGAGTTTTTTCTTTGCTTAAAATAAAGTGTGGATTTTAGGCATATCAATTCCCAAGATTCTTTGAAAAGGCTATTAAGATATTCTCTACTTGATGCCTTTTTTCTCTGCCCACAAATTTCTCCTTTGTAAACAAAGGGTTTTTTAACTTGGTTTAGTAAGAATACAACTATATCTAATATTGAAATTGGGCCAGGTATGATGGTTCACACCTATAATCCCAGCACTTTGGGAGGCCAGAAGACAGCTTTAGCCCAGGGGTTCATGACTAGCCAGGGCAACATAGTTAGTTAGACCTTGTCTCTACAAAATAAAAAGATTAAAAAAAAAATTGCCCGGGTGTGGTGGCACACACCTGTGGTCTCAGCTCCTCAGGAGGCTGAGGTGAAAGGATCACTTGAGCCTGGGAGGTCAAGGCTGAAGTAAGCCGTGATTGCACCACTGCACCTCACCCTGGATAACAGAGAAAGACCCTGTTTCAACAAAAAATAAAATTTAAAATTATGAAATCAGTGCTTATTTCATCCTTACTGATGTTTCCCCAAATTATAAGCATTTAAAATGGCCTAATCTATATGTCTTTTCTATTTCTATTTCAATATTTGTATATGCCACCTTAGTTTATTCAAATTTATTTATACTAAGTTAAAAAAACAAAATAAGGAATCAACAGCTAGAGAGCATTTTATGCCTATGTTAAATCCTTAAAACACAAATTCTTAGGCCATTATTAAGTTAAATTCATCTAACAGAAATGCTAAATCCACAACCTGAATATACACTTCCTGTCGCTTTTTACTGGACTTTGGCCTTGATCATCAAGTAAACAGAGCCACAAAAATTATGATTCAGCTGTTATCAATACATTTTAAAGAAATTGAAGAATATTATTAAACTTAGCAAAATGTAGAATTGACTTATAACACTGCAATTGAGAACCTGAAAGTCAATAACTTTGGGAGGCTCATCAAACATGCAGAATAAAGAAACACAATCTTCATGATTTCTAACATTTTAGTCTGTACTTTGTAGCTGTGGCCAGAAGACCTTAACTATATCAGTGGCGTAAGTGAAAGTAGCATCAACTACTGACCAGATAAGTGGAGAATTTGTTGATATTTGTAATCATACCTACCAGGGACTGTAGAAATATTCTTCGGTATATTTTGCTTCTTACTGAAATGACATTTGCTATTTCGATGAATGAGTTTAATGGAAGACACCAAACTGAACTTGATTTGTGCTAATATTAGTTGTTTAAATGGACAATCATATTGACTGTCCAAAGTCTCTTTCATCCTCCTGCAGGGTCAAGGTAATACTTTAGTATTTATTCTACAGGGTAGGCATGTGTTCACAGATAAAGGGCCTTCTTTCCTAGGATCGTATAGATAAACTAAGAAAGAAAATCAGATAAGCAATGCAGGAACAACTTGGGAAGATTAACTTAAAGCAAATTGAAAATAATTAAAAATAGATAGCTTGACTTCCCAAAGCCTAGGGGGACATTTTATCAGCCTAAATACTGATAAAATAAGACAGTAAAGTCATTTAGCAAGCTTCAAGTCATTCAATAAAATAACAACAACAAAAATTCACTGATGTCTGGTCTGTGGAAATATATGGTCATAATGTCTGTGGTACGTAAGGCATGAACTTGGAGAGTTCTTGCTTTTACCATTGTCTTTCCCTAGGACCAATGGCTCACATTTGTTAAACACACAGAAATCATTTAGTTTATAACATTAGGACTCACGTGTGCACACGCACACACATTTAAACCCAGGAGTACTGAAATCTTATCCTCTCTAACTGAAATGGCTGTAAGTCCCTCTGCTTTCTGATGTTAGCAGAAATGCACAAATAATAATTAATGTATCCAATTAAAATATAAACCCAGTGAAAAATTCAAATTCAAGTCAGCTGACTAATCTCCTACTAAAAAAGAAACCAAAGAATAAAGTCTTAATATTAATGCTAAAATATAACAATTCCAACTAACCTAAAAGAGTAGATCATTTGGAGTTGGTCAAGGCTAAGTTAGGAGTGTGGCATGGACATTTAACCTAAAATATGCCTTTTGACCCTGAGGATGTAAATCAGGAAACTCTAAGCTGAGACATGCCAATAGATTCTGTGAAGTTCTACAGAGTCTCACATATTGTCCTCAACAATTAAGAGGCAAACCAACTGGTCTTAAAATTAATTCAGCCAACACAGGATACACGTTTAGGTCAACGGGTGAATATTGAGTTTGACATTGACCGACTTGGCTTTCTCCATGAATCAAATTAAACAAACAATTGCCAGCAAGTGGCCATATCAGGCCCTGGACTTGTACCTATTAATCTGACTTTATTTGAAAGTTCAGCTATTAAATTTGTGTAATCTATTTACACAAAATATGGCTGAACTGCTAGGATTTGCTCTGTTGGATGTCTAAGAGAACATAAAATGTAGTCCCAAGTAAAACAGACAGTTTACTTGCATGAGGGTGAGGTAGGCGGCCTGCAGGAGATTTTTTCTGGTCAACCCCACCCTGATGAAAACAGGATCTGGTCAAAAGAGCATGCAGTGAAGAGGCCACCAACCCCAGGAGACTGTGAGGAAAGCAACCTCCAGCTGTCCTCACAACTCATTAGCATAATGATTCTCCCACCAGCATCATGACAGTTTACTAATGCATGGCAATGCGCCATGGCAACAGCCTGGAAGTTACCTTATATGATTCTGGAAACTCCCCATCATTTTCCAGAAAGTTCAGAATAACCTGCCTCTTAATTAGCATTTAATTAGAAGGGAGTATGAATACACGTGCCAACAGCCCCGGCACACTGCCTATGGGTTAGTCCTGCTCCGCAAGGAGTAGTACCAGTTCAATAACAATTGCTTCTCTGATCACCAGTTCACCCTTGAAGTGAAGAACCCTCCCAGGCTAGGCCTCAATTTTGTATAAAATTTGAGTGACCGTAGTAAGAGAAGAAAAACTGCAATTTCCATGTCATTGGAAAAATTACTTCTTCAATACTCCAAGCCAATGTTAATTTTCCTACCTTGAAAATGAAATAGGAAGTAATAAAACCAGAACCATCTATATAGCTAACATTTGTTTATACTGAGTTATACTGAGTTTGAAATTAAATAATAGCTACTGAAAGCTGCCCGAAATGTGTACTACATACAATGTAAAATTGTAACTAAAGAACAGGAAGTACTCTTTTAGAGTTTACTATACATTGACGATTTTGAAAAGACACAAAACCGTCATATTACAGAAGAAACAATGTTATCTCCAATGATATACAAAACAGGGAATTTCCCAGAATAAACTTCTTCATGACTAAACATCCAGCATATAAATGTTGGAGGACTTATCATAGGAGAGTTTCAAAGACAGGGAATCTAAACTTGGTATCCTTAATTTGCACGGTATAGTTATAGAGTGGTATAGAGTAGCATGTTTCTGACAACCAAATAGCCAGAGAGGTATGTTTTATTCCCAAAAAATTAAAAGACACTTATTTTTTTCTCACTCATCCAATGTACATGAACAGTCATTTGATTTAGGTGGTTTAACTGATTACTTGACTGCAGGAAGGTCTAATAGTCACTACTCAAACAGCCTTTGCAAACATTATGACACTGAGAGAAATCCAACATGACTGATTCCATCTTGCTTCTAGTCTCACAGGCTGACTACTGTCCCTTGCTTATTCCTGAGTGTAGGGCTAGCTAACTATGGGAGAAATTTTGTTTAATGTTTAGCTCTGAAGAAAGAACAGTAATAGTCTGTCCTTAAAACTGATTTCCTCCTTGTTCTGGAGCTGAAATTGCTTTGTAAAACTAATGAACAGCCACAAGATGAGGATTATGGGAGGGTCCTGAAGGTCTGCTAAAATGTAGGCCTAGTTTCTATAATCCCTTTTTACTCAGTAATGTGGCCAGAGGTCACAAGATTCGTGACTACCCCAATTGCTCCTATAGATAACATCACTATTATAGAACCTAAAAGAGGTCTTATGAGATATTTTTCAGGCTGACCCCGCCAGGACTCTAGGCTCAACTAGTCTTGTGGCCCCCCCAATAAGAGGTAGACTTAGTGCAAACGGACCCTTTTCCACACCCCTATGATTGCAACCCCAGCCAATCTGCAATACCCATTTCCTAGTTTTCTACCCACCAAACTATCCTTGAAAAACCCGAACTTCGGAGACTTCAGGAAGACTGATTTGAGTAATAACTCCATCTGCTATGTGGCCAGCCTTGTATCAATTAAACTCTTACTTCAGTGATGCAGTCTCAGTGAATTGATTTTGTCTATGCAGCAGGCAGGAAGAACCCATCGGATGATTACACTACAAGCCCCTCCCATCTCTGATTATTTTTAACATAAATTCATTATGGTACATACTTACTTAAAACTATAATTTATGCTCTGAAAAAGACAGTAAGTTATCTTCCTGATATAATTTATCACATTTTTCTCTCGCTTATGATATGTTTTGTGAAATAGTTTAAAAATTATTTCCGAAAATTTCATCATTTTTAAGCCTAGGGTCGTTAAAGAATTTTGTCATTCGATTACTACACACAATAGAATTTCAAATATTTTTCTCAGAATATGTTTTAGAATCTAAAAAAAAAGTAATAGGTTTTATTCGCCATGTTGCTTGATGGCATTATCTGCAGATGGTTCTGGGAGAAATTAAGAAAATCATCACATGAACCAATTTGTAACCTAAACACCAAGACAAAGTGATCAGCCTGAAATTTCTAAATTTTAAATCTTCACGTATTTCCATAATTAGATAGCACAGGATGAATGGTGCTTAAGTAAATCATAGTTTATCAAGGATACATGGGTATACAATAAAGAGGGAAGAAAGCACCTACAACTTTGTAGACGTCACGTAAAACTTTAAAACAGTTCACACAAATGTTACCCGCTAAAGAACAATGAGAAGTGAACACATTACCAGGTGATACTTACCAAAAAGTTATCTTTCAAAAGTATCTAAGTTTTAGAGATAAAAGTAAAGAGTTTAGAATGATTTTCCATGGATTATTCGATAGAAGGAACTAACATTAATGGTGCTCTCGACAAGTTTGATACTGTGCTAGGCAATATATATATTGGTATGATTTACTTCTCCCAACAAGTCTGACAGTTATCTACAATTATTCCTATTTTTAAAAATACATGTAGACTAAGATTCAAAGAAATTAATATTTTCCCAAGGTCACACAGTTAGTAAGCACCATTATATAAAAAACAAACTCAAGGTCATTCATTCAAAAGGTCTAAATATTTTGGACAGTTTAGAAAACATAAGAAGTGACATTGAGGCTATCAAATTTTATTAACTTTTATTTTTCACATTGGATCAAACATCCTCATTACAATGTTTGGAGAAAAAGAGGGGAAACAACATAATTTAATAATAAGCACATGCTATTTTATCTGATAAATGTAGTTTTAAATATATATTCTCAATGTTAGACTCTATAGTGTGCACATAGTGATTGGTGGACAGTTTAGGAATAATAGCGTTCCTAAATTCTATGATATTGGTATTTGTCACTTTCACCATCTTAAATATATTAATGTTAGATGAAAATAATCAGCCCTGTGCCTGAGAACTAACTGCTTATAACACAAACATGGCAGCAGTAAGAGGTGGCTTATGACAGTTTTTGGGGGAGCAGTTCTGGATTAGCAAAATAATCTCTCCAGTAAAGAAACATGTTTGAAGTCATTAACACAGGCTTTGGTGTGAAAAACATGTTTTTACATAAAATGGCCTAGAGAAAAAGTAAATATAAGGCTAAAATTATTCATAACATTCAAATAACAAATCTCAAAACTATTAATAGGTCTAGATTTGAAGAAAAGTTAGGTTTTTATTCTTAGAAGATAATAAATGCTTAAAGAATGCTTCTAAAATCAACTTTCTTCACAGAACTAAAAAGAAAAAACTACTTTAAATTTCATATGGAACCAAAAAAGAGCCCAGATAGCCAAGACAATCCTAAGCAAAAAGAACAAAGTGTGAGGCATCACGTTACCTGACTTCAAACTATACTACAAGGCTACAGTAACCAAAACGGCATGATACTGGTACCAAAACAGATATATAGACCAATGGGACAGAACAGAGGCCTCAGAAATAACACCACACATCTACAACCATCTGATATTCAACAAACCTGACAAATACAAGCAATGGGGAAAAGATCTCCTATTCAGTAAAGGGTGCTGGGAAAACAGGCTAACCATATGCAGAAAACTGAAACTGGACCCCTTCCTTATACCTTATACAAAAATTAACTCAAGATGGATTAAAGACTTAAATGTAAAACCTAAAACTATAAAAATCCTAGAAGAAAACCTAGGCAATATCATCCAGGACATAGGCATGGGCAAAGACTTCATGAATAAAACATCAAAAGCAATTGCAACAAAAGCCAAAATTGACAAATGGGATCTAACTAAACTAAAGAACTTCTTCTCAGCAAAAGAAACTATCATCAGAGTGTACAGGCAACCTACAGAATGGGAGAAAATTTTCACAATCTATCCATCTGACAAAGGGTTAATATCCAGAATCTGCAAGAAACTTAAACAAATTTACAAGAAAAAAACAACCAACCACATCAAAAAGTAGGCAAAGGATATGAACAGACACTTCTCAAAAGAAGACATTTATGCGGCCAACAAACATGAAAAAAAAGCTCATCATCACTGGTCATTAGAGAAATGCAAATCAAAACCACAATGAGAAACCCATCTCACGCCAGTTAGAATGGTGATCATTCAAAAGTCTGGAAACAACAGATGCTGGCGAGAATGCGTAGAAATAGGGACACTTTTACACTGTTGGTGGCAGTGTAAATTAGTTCAACCATTGTGGAAGACAGTGTGGCGATTTCTCAAGGATCTAGAACTAGAAATATCATTTGACCCAGCAATCCCATTACTGGGTATATACCCAAAGGATTATAAATCATTCTGCTATAAAGACACATGCACACATATGTTTACTGCAGCACTGTTTACAACAGCAAAGACCTGGAACCAGCCCAAATTCCCATTAATAACAGACTGGATAAAGATAATGTGGCACATATACACCATGGAATACTGTGCAGCCACTTCAAGTCCTTTGCAGGGACATGAAAGAAGCTGGAAATTATCATCCTCAGCAAACTAACACAGGAACACAAAATCAAACACTGCATGTTCTCATTCATTAGTGGGAGTTGAACAATGAGAGCACATGGACACAGGGAGGTGAACATCGCATACCGGGGCCTATTGAGGGGTCGGGGCAAAGGGGAAGGAGAGTATTAGGACAAATACCTAATGCATGCGGGGCTTAAAACCTAGATGATGGGTTCGTAGGTGCAGCAAACCACCATGGCACATGTATACCTATGTAATTAACCTGCCCCATTCAGCACATGTATCCCAGAACTTAAAGTAAAATAAAAAATAAAAAATTAAATTAAAAACTGCAATAAAAAACCTTCTGTTTGCCATAACTAAGTTTTTGACTGAGTATGACTTTAAACATTTGGATTCATAGGGAAGAAACATATCTTATTTATAACTCATACAAATTTTAAATTTAAATTAACCAGGGAATGACAAATTATATATCTATTATTGAACAAGTAAGGAATCATGAACAAAGATAAACTTATTTTTTGATAAACAAAATGAAGAAAACAAAAAAATCACAATTATTTCTTTGTTACTTAGTAATGAATCTTAAACATTGAAATATTTTAACGTAACTTTTGATGGGAGAAGTATATAGCATATGAATTGAACTGAATCCCTTTTCATTCCACTTTGCAAGAATTGTATGATTTGGCTCAATCCCCTCAGTTCTCCAAGACTTGGTTTACTTATCTGTAATATAGGGAAAATAATTAAGCGATCCATAAGGGTACTGTGAGGATTAAACGTAGCTAACATATGTAAGTGCTGACCACAAGTACTGGCATGTGGTAAATTCTCCGTAAATGATGGAAGTCATCATCATCACCATCATCATCATCATCATCATCACCATCATCATCATCATCAAACATTGTATCCCTATGAACAAAGAATATATTATTTTTGAAATTTTGATTGTGTCTTATTTTTATATTTCCATTAGTAGCTAGTACATACTATATTTATGGGAACAGATAGTAAAATATAGAGTATTTAATTCAAGGAATTACTAACGTGCTGATTTCCCCCTCATTAATTAATGTAAACTTAAAACATTCTAAGAGGAAATAATCATTTCTATCCATTTATCCAATAAAGACCATGAACATAAGTTTATGGTGAGATAAAATGTCCAAACCAGCTCTCTCTCATTAATAGGTGATCAAGGGAGTTTCTTATGACTCCATTTATTGAACAGAAATTTGAGACTGTCTGGGGATCCATATAAAGGTTTAAAAAATTATTCAACAATCCAGGATACGCTTTAGTTGTTTGAATATTCATAACTACCCTTAAACATCAATCCATGTTAAAAGCTTTTTTTGCTTAAAATTATCACAAACCTAAAATAACTAAAATAGTAGTTTTTAAATAAAACAATATTGTAATATCAATAAAAACTAGGTTAACATGATGAGTAAAACTAATAAGTTAATGTAAAGAATGATTATATGCAGAATCTAAAACAAACAAACCAAAACCCTTAAATATATGGAAAAAGAATAGAAAGGTGGGTAGTTACCAGGAGCAGGGAGAGGATGGAAGGATTGAAATGGGGAGATGGAGGTCAAAGGGAATAAAGTTGCAGACGTATAAGATAAATAAACCTAAAAATCTAATGTACGGTATGAGGACCATGGTTAATAATATTGTACTATATACTAGAAATGTCCTAAGAGACTGGATTTTAGAGACTTTTGCCACACACACATATACACACAGAAGATTACTATGTAAGATGATGAATAGGTTAACTTGCTTGAGTGTATTAATCATTTCACTATGTGTATCAAAACATCATGTATATGTTAAACATATATATAATAAAAAAGAAATGTTTTAGCAACTTGAAATGTCAATAACTGCTAAATTATGGACCTTTTGACTTCAGCAAACCTATCCTACCAAAAGCTCTATATAAACATCATTTTCTCATCATTTTTTTTTCCCATACTTGGCAATGTACTAGCTTCTTTGTGGGTGAAAGTCAGTTGGCCTGTATTTAGTGAAAGTGAATTATGTATGTGTTGTCTACTTCTTTTCTCTATAGTCTTAGACAATTAAAGTAGACCAACATGGCAACGAAATATATATGCATCAAAATATTTATACATGCAAATGCTAAATTCGGAAGTAAAATCTGGCAGTTTACTATATGTGTGTATGTATGTGTGTGTGTGTATATATGTACATGTATATATAAATGATATTATATTATAATGTAAAGAATATAACATATTATAAAATTTTGAGTTATTATATGTAACATATAACCATTTAAGTAATCCACAGCAAGATTATATTATTTGAGATTATCAACAAAAATGTATCACTCAGTCCAAAACAGAAGTTTTGTAGAGAATACACATAGCCCTGTGAATATGCCCATGGATGCCCACATGGGGAACATGGTTCTAGCTCATCTGGATTGGTTTCTGTTGCAGAACCCTCATTGAGGTGTGAGTCTGGCTCTCAATTTGCCCCCATGGATTTAAAGTTTTCCAACTGTATTTGAGATTCTGGTTCCCTTTTGTTCTTTCCCTGAAACCACAAACGAGTTCCACCTCCATCCTTTTATTTATTCCTCTCTCACTCCAGTCTGAGTCAGAGCCCTAGGTTTCTGGTTTCCTAAAAAGAAACTAATTCACACATATATTCATTTAGCATATATTTGTTGGCATCTACTTTGTACAACACCTCATGTTATTACCGAAGAGAGAGCTATGAATTATGCAGATACTGTTGGACCCAAATATCTCCTACTAAACTTCCATTTACATAAGCAGGTACAACTCAACGAATATAGACAACACTACATAGTTGAACTTAAAACTTGGATTTTATTCAATTATATTTAAAAAGGTTCCTGGGGGGGGAGGGGTTAATTTCTATTCTATCATAAAATTTTCTACATCATGAGAAATCTAAAATAGATGCTAGATGCTCTAAACTTCCATTTATTTTTTACAGAAAGAATTAGTAAACATTCAAACAAGAATTGACTCAATAAAACAATTTACTCTATCAGAACTTTAAAAGTATAAACACATTTACAAAAATCTATTTTTATGGAAAAGAGACAGCAGCCAGTTAACAAAATTATATCAGAGTTTTACCCTAAGAATCTCATATACTTTCTTGGATTATATAAATATATGTTGATTAGTTGGGTTTGTTTGTAATGATGACCTAGAGACACTGTAAAATCCTCATTAGTGGTAGAAATAATATATTTTTAAAAATACTAATGTATTATCACCAGCATCCTACTAAGAAGGGACAGGGCATTGATTCAGTTGAGATTTATTTTTCTATCATGAAACGGAAACAAAATTTCGCTGCTTACTTCTCAATTGTTGAAGAAAAGAAAGTTAAGAGAGGATAGCCATTTAGTCCAAAATTCTGCAAATCATGTTTTCTCCACCTATGTCATTCACAAAAGAACATTTTAAATAATTATTTTCCTAATCAATTTATAAAATACAGTTTGGATTTCATGCTGCTTTCTTAATAGCTTCCATAATGAGAAGACATGGGGTAGAGCTATGCAGAATACTATGTGCTTAGAAATTTATGGAAAAGTCCCTATTTGGCTTATGAGATGACTTATAGGCAATAAATATAGTCACTCAAATGTAAAAAATGATTTAAAATACTCTTTATTAAGTTATTTATTTTTTAAACAGCAATTTTAATCTTCACATTTTTGACTATGTTTTCAAGCTATCATCTTTACCTCCTTTAACAGGCAAAACAGAGTTACATAAATTTTTATTTATACCAAAATATTTTGATTGTAATTTGGAAAACCTCATAAATAATGTGTCATTTTAAATATATATCACATGCATATTCATTCACTGTGTCACTCAGTTATTCAAACAAATATTTATTGAGAGTCTACTATGTAGCTGACACTGTTCCAGCTGCTGGAATTTAGTGGTAATCCCAACAAATTAGAAGTGTTTGTTTTCAAGGAGCTTATACTTTAGTGGGGGAAGACAGATAAACAAAATAACAAATAAACTATATAGTATGCTAGACAGTGATACATATCCTGAAGAAAAATTAAGCAAGTGATGATTCTCTTGGTGATTAGTTAATTTTGTTAGAATGGTCTCATCACTGGAGTAATTACACTGAATAAAGAACTGAAGTTGATGAGGACGGAAACATTCTTTAACTATTGTCATACTTTGAAAGTTGATACTTGTTAAAATAATGTTGCACAGAATATAATTCCTTGATATTTTTCCCCTCCATTTCTTTCAAGGAACTTCTGGAAAGTAGATTTAATATGAAGAAAGTTAAGACAATAAAGAGGGGCTAAGAGTGATGAAATGCTTCAAATAACAGTGAAATTTGTGGAACTGTCAGCATTCGTCAGTAGAATACACATGTAATGAATGGTGTTTATTAGGTTAAAAAAACTAAGAAAGGAAGACTGGATCTCACAAATATTTCTGATTATCTAAATATAAAATAAAGGGATGTCTTAATTCTAATTCTTGTGGCTTTTTAAGAAGCATTGCTAATTGAGTACCACAGAATATTTGTAACTGTATTCACTCTTTGTTGTTGGGTCCTTTTGGGGGGCTTGTTCATGGATACCTGTAGTTGTCAGCTGGACAAAAAAAAAAAATGTCTGTGGAGTTCCAAGGTAACCCTGTGCTCTGTAGCACCATTGAGGGGGAAGAGGCAAGAAGGGAAGAGAGGAGAAATGCATTGGCAAGACAAATGATTAACCTGGGATGCATCACTCCTATATAATCATATAAAACCGACCACTTAAGAGTGTACCTCATAAAATGGTGTTGAAGAAACATAAAAATAAATATGATTTTTATTATAGAGAAATATTTCCATATCCTGAAATATTCTAGTGTCTTCTTTCAAGCTGAAATCCAAGTGCAATGACTCCTGAGGTAAACAATGCACTATACAAATGCTTCTGACTTTTGTCTGCCCTACCATCAAACCTACATTTTAATGGCTGTGTCATCCCGACAGACTCCTGAAGCTAGACAGAAAAAGTGAGCCTTGCACAGAATTCTTAGGATCAATACAAAAAAGTGTCAAGCCAAAAATAATGTGTGCTCAGTCTCAGAATACAAAGAAGTCTAGATGGAATTAGTATCATCAAGTGATCACTGCACTCATTTCCAGTTGAGCCTGAAAACAACTATGGGCTGGAATGAAAACAGCTCAATGAAGAATGGCTGGAAACCAAAGCATAAGCCAACTGAGCTACAATTGTACAGTGAAGGAGGATCCTGTGAAAATACTGGTATATGGCAGAGAAACCTGTGTATATGAAGAACATTTTTCTTTCCTCAGAACCTTTAATGTTGTGTTGAACTAGATATCATTCATAGTTTGGCTATTTATAAAGCATTAATGAGTCTGCAAATGAAAACATCATGCCCTTTGAAACTGCATATGGTTTTGTTTTTGTTTCTGTTTATCTACTTAAGTTATTGGCTTTGATGGCCAAGAGTTTAGAATAACTGAGTGACCTTTCTCTTATGGCAGAGTATAAGTTAAAAGTACCCCATTTTCATCATTTATCTATTTATTAACTATTTTTTTCTTACGTTGGGGGTAAACATGGATTGGTGACGACCTGGATGATTCTAAACTCGGAAAAGTCACTTATTTGACCAACACTTACTAAGTGCCTACTTTTCAATTTTTTGCATAGGGTACTCAGAGACATATAAGGAATTTCTGCATTCAAGATATTCATCTTTACAAAATGATGGAATTTATGCTTTCAAAGTTGTGTACAAATGGGCCGGGCATGGTGGCTCATGCCTGTAATCCCAGCACTTTGAGAGGCTGAGGCAGGCAGATCACCCTGAACTCAGGAGTTCTTGAACATAGTAAAACCCTGTCTCTACCAAAACAACAACAACAACAACAACAACAACAAATAGCCGAGCGTGGTGGCATGCACCTGTAGTCCCAGCTAATTGGCAGGCTGAGGTGGGATGATTGTTTGCGTCTGACAGGCGGAGGTTGTAGTGAAGGGAGATCATGCCACTGCACTCCAGCCTGGGAACAGAGTGAGACCCTCAGAAAAAAGCCATTATACACAAATGGCTTTGTTCACACAAAACAGAGTAACCAAGAGTAACCAAACAGTCTGTGGAGGTAGAAAAGACTACTAGTTTTCCCGAAACTCAATCTTTTTTCCATAAGAACAGAGTTTTGGCTAGGCACAAGTTCTCCTTGTGTATGGCTGTTTCCAGCCTTCTCAGCAGTCAGGCATAGTCATGTTAAGTTCTGACAAGCTGAATGTAAATGGCAGTTATATGAGCTAGTTCTGGATTTTTTTCCTTCAAAATAGTTGAGGGTTTTATTTTCAAATAAGGGTTCACTTAAGCTATATTTGTTTGGTACCTTCTGGGCATGAAAATCAAAGTTCTAGAAAAAATTGTGTGTATTCTGTGTAAAAGATATTTAGATCCAGTAATAAAGTGGACATAGTTATAAATGTATGATATTTCATGTATATGCAATGTGCTGTATTATAGTGACATAATTACAGAAACTCATGTTAACACTACAGAACATATTATTCAGGGATAGGAACTTATGATCCATGCTAAGAGCATATGTGTGTCACTGGTGGAGAGCAAGGAGAAGTTTTTGCTGATGGAGCTAGTGGTAACTCATACATTTAAATATTACCCACTTTGACAGTCTTTTGCTTCCTGTTTATATTTAATAAGAAAAAGTTACAATGGATGTATAACTAATAAGTTATGTGTATAATTTCTTAGATATAAGTTGCAGTCAGCCCTCTGTGCAGGTTCTGCATCCATGGATCCAACCAATTATGGATGGAAGATATTTGGGAAAAAACAAACAAACAAACAAAAAACAAAAAAAATGAAAATATCGCTATAGCAATAAAAATACAAATAAGAAAACAATACAACATAAGAACTATTTACATTGTATTTACCTTGTATCATACGTAATCTAAAGATGATTTAAAGTATACAGGAGGATGGCACAGTTGTATGCAGATACCCCACTATATTATATCAGGGACCTGAGCACTCTCAGATTTTGGTATCTGCAGGGGTCCTAGAAGAAATCTCTCCTGGATAACAAGGTTCGACTTGGGATATACACAATTCTTGTACATTTGCCAGATGTAATTTAACTAGATTGATAACACAGATAGGTCTTGTCTCACTAATACAGTCTTTCTCACATATAAACAAGCATGTCACTAAAATAATTAAAAGATGAACTGTAAAGTATATTTCGCCTTTTTAATAGTTATACCTTATTTGACACTGCAAGAGACTGTTCCTGTAGTTAAGCTTTACACTGAATTTTTTTCTTCCGAGCTGAGATATAAAGGGATAACCCAGTTCACACACGTGTGTGGGGAGGTATATACACACACGTTTACATATTACATGTAAGTATACATCGAACGTGGGATCAAATGTTGCTTATTTTGGTATATTCAACGATGTTTTACTAAAGCCAAGACCTATTCCTCATTCTGTAATCAGATGTCAACAAGTTGGTGACTTTTGACTAAACTTTAGAACATACTAGTATTAAAATTCCATATAGTGATGCACTATGAGGCTTCACATGCATTTAAAATTCTCCAGTAGTTTAATTGCTATTTTCTAACTAAAAAGAAGAAAAACTTCATTTGAATATTATTCACATATATAGTTTCTTCTCTTAATTAAGTAATTTGTTCAAATAAATTAATGACTTTATGGTGCCAAAGGGAAAATAAGACAATTCAGAATAAATGCAAGTAGAAAGGCAAGCTTTGCAGCCTGGATGCCATTGGTTGATATTGAAGTGGATCAGACAGACAGAAAATCTGGCCAATGAAAAAGAGCAAAAAGAAAGAGGAAAGGTAGCAACTTAAATAATGCATTCTGTATCCAAAGGGGAAATTAGTTATTGATTGAGGAGTGGTAAGATATCATTCAGAATTAATTTCAGAACAATTTGTACCATCTAAACTTTTGGATTCACTTTTAAATAATCTTCACGAGAAACATAAAACAACAAATTTGCCTTAAAATCATGTGGGTCATAGGTGAGAACTGCAAACTTAGGTGTAGCTAACTAGTGACAGGAAAGGTAATGCCATTTAAAATTATGGGAACATTTGATCTTGACATTGGACTCTAGTAAACACCTCCACTGAAAAATATTGACTGCTGATTTTCGATCTCTGAATGGAAGAAAAGTAGACAGATTGTGAGTAACATAATACATATCAATACCGAAATATACTCTTAAGAACAAGGAAAGGTGATCTAAAACATAATCAAGAGTAATCCTTGGAACTGCTCCAAGGGATTTATTTTGAGCAAGTACCCCTAAAGTATTCACAATACTATGGTATGATTCTACTGTGACTATTACTTAGTGGAAGATATTTTTAAATTAATCCTTAACTTTTGTTAGGGTAAGAAAATGTACTCAAGAAAAGATACTTAAGTTGTTTATAAACATTTTGCTAATGTTGATCATTAATTTAGCATTACAAAAAGGTAAGAAATTAATAAGAGTAATACAGCAGACATCCTGTTCTGCTCTAAAGTAAAATTTTAGCAACACGTGCCAGAAAGATTTTTTTAAAATCACCATCATTTCATTTATATTTGAATTTTAATAATGATAAAAACTATTAGTTCATTTATTATAAAAATGTATTAGAATTATCTATAATGAACAGAATGTTTTTCTATGCTTGTACTCTTCTAGTAGCTTAGCATAATTTACCAGATTCTTGTTCAGAACATAGAAATCTACGCTCTATAAAATTTTCATCCTTGTGCTCTTACGTGTCCTATTCAGTATCTGAATAATTAGGATCATGGCTTCATATTCAAACTTTAGGCAATGTGAAGATTAAGTGGGGAGAGCTGAAGAAAATTGGATACCCTTACTAATAGATCCTAAAAACTTTTCCTTATGTTCTTGAATTTAAAAAGAAAAGAAAATAACACTTTCTCCTGGTTGGAATATGCTTCCCAATCAGCTATATGTTTTTCAAACTCCTCAAGAAAAAGTTAAAATGTCTTCAGCATAACAAACGGGATTGGATTCTGGATAGAACTATAAGCTAAATAAACGACACAAAACTACCGACTATGCTCTTATCGCTGTAAAACCGACAGATTTGACTTTTGAATTGTATCATTTTTTGAATAGTTTACTGTTAAACCTCATAAGAAATTACTTGCTTTCTTCTTTTCATTTCTTAAAATTGAGTGGGAAAATTCATTTAAATAAAAAATGTTTTTACATACTTAAAAAGACTTTTTACCAGAAATATTCAATCAAACCAAACCTTATAGTTATATATCATAGAACCCGTTTGCTCAAAATTTTGACATGTTTTGTTTCTTTATCATTTTAACCTCTGTTTTTGGCTAACTTTTTGGAGATCTTACTTCTTTCTGAGGATAATCAAATCTTCCCCAGGTATAACCAAAATTACAAATGACAGTTCTATGTATTACTCTACCCCATTATTTTTATTTGTCCCTGTAATGCCAAAAAGACTTTCTTTTGTTCCTCACATTATATCAAATTAAAAAGAAAATAAAGCATTTGGCAGAATGTAGCCAGAAATAAATTCACCATGTCTTATTTTTATTGTCTATCATATTATTATCAATAAAGCCTGAAGTTGCTTCCCTTGGGCAAAAAATAATTACAGAATATAATTACCTTTTGGAAAATAAGAATTGTATTATGTGTAATATTTTGTTACCTCTTTCTTTAGCAATGCATGCTGAGACTTTTTCAAAACTTTAACTCTGTTGTAAGAATTATCTTTGTTTATTTAATTTTTTTGAGACAGAGTCTCACTCCATCATCCAGGCTGGAGTACAGTGGTGATCTCAGCTCACTGCAACCTCCACCTCCTGGGTTCAAGTGATGCTCCTGCCTCAGCCTCCCAAATAGCTGGGATTACAAGTGCCCACTATGTCTGGCTAATTTTTGTATTTTTAGTAGAGATGGGGTTTTACCATGTTGGCGAGGTTGAGCTTGAACTCCTGACCTCAGGTAACCCTCCCACCTCAGCCTGCCAAAGTGCTGGGATTACAGGTGTGAGCCAATAACCCTAGCCTGTAAAAAATTTATCTAAATCTTTGCTGGTTTCAAAAACTTTTTAAGAAACCATTTTGTGAATTTAAAATAATTTATTTAACTAATTCAGTATTGTTAAAAAGTTATCAATGCTCTTGAGGTAAATACATCTAAAACAATTTTTAGTAACACATAAATATGAACACTTAAATTCTGCATTCCTGATTATGTATATAGGGTAGAATGCAGGCTCAGTTTGGGTTTTGGGAAACAACTTACACCTTTTTTTTTTTTTACGATATGGTCAATGATTTTTCTCTGAAGTGGTGAACGTCTATATAACAACTGGATATTTTTCTCAGAAAAATATGTCATGTCATAACATTAGTAAGTGTGTAGCAAAAGCTAAACTATATACAAAAAAAGCAAAGCTACACACAAAAAGAAATTAGGTTTATTAAATATTATCTATCTAATGATGAGTTAGGTTTAAAAAGCTAATATGTGACTCTTTCAATTGTCTTGTATTGTCTTTTATTTTTCTTATTTCCCAAAGTTATACTACTTTGGAATTTGTGCTGTATCAGAAGCCACTTCAGTTCCCCAGTTGCCAGGTTCCAATTCATCATCTACACACTCCCTGACCTAGGAGCCTACTTGCTTCAGAACAAATACAGTGCTTTATAAATGGAAACAGGAAAGGCATAAATAAATGGACAAAGACAATGACATTCTACAGCACATAGAGAGTCACATAAATGCAGTCAACCTTGGTTCTATTTCTAGTATTATTAATGATTATGTTAGTAAAGTAATTCTGGCATGGTTTTATAATATTCCTATATAAAATATGTATGGGCATCAGTGTGCTTTTCTTTGTGCAGTAGCTGTTTCTGAAAGTTATCTCATATTTGAACTCGATTTATGATACTTGCTATAACTTTATTTCCTTATAAATTCATATTTTCATGTATTGGTATATTTATTGATTGCAATTTATTTGATATATCATATGAAAATATGTAAAAGTCAGGATAGAGTAGGTTATACTGTAGTAACAGACAAACTTCAAGGCCTAGTGTCATATCATAGGAGTATGATAATAAGTATCAATAAAATATCTATATTTTGTTGATATAAAGTAAATTCTGTATCTACAAAACTCCAGGGCAGCTATTTTAAATAGTGTGTCTCGGTAAACTGAGGTGCCTTGACTTTGTGGCTCCACTATCTAGACAGGAGTCCTTCATTTGGCCACAGCAGGCAGAGAGAGGCTGAAAAACAGGGCAGAAGTGTTTCCCTGCCCTTGCCCAGACATCAGACATATTTGTCCCAGTCACATTAGGCAGAACATTATGTAGTCTAACTCAAGATCTCTGTGAACTCTAGTTTCATTATACTCAACAAGGAGGAATAAGAATCAAATCTCTTAAAAAGAGTAATGGGCCACAGACATAAATAAGTTGAGGACGACAGGTTTTAAGAATGACTTAAAGAAAGGCAAATTTGAAGTTTCTCTGTCACTCACCCAGAGATGTTTGAGTATATTTAATTTTATTGAAATAAACTATATTTAATATGTTTTTCAAATAAGTATAGTCAGCTAATAAAGAAGCTAGGGTTATGGAATTTAAACTGAAATTGGCCAGTTGTGACCTTAAACATGACACATTATCTAATGTATCTATACCACAATTCCCTCAACCAAATACTGGCAATCATTATTCACTAATCATTACTATTTCCCTGACATATGTTATTACATACGGATGAAAGACTTCTTCTATGCTGGTATGCCAATAACCAAAACATTATCAGTGGGATTTTCAAACTCATCTTAACTACAATATCAAGTTTGGAAATTCCATAGAAAATACACTGTTTTACTTTACTGGGCTATGACAATTGTTAGAATCATTTTATTCCATTCATAAGAAAGAGTTAACTTTGAAGAAAAATTATATTAAGCATTTCATATGTAAAAATTTTGCACGAGTAGAGATCTGTCTGCCTTTAAATAACTATTAAAATTTTCTGGCCACTTATTTCAGTTTTATTGTATTTTCAGTTACAAATGAGTTCTCCTCTGAAACATGCATATAAATTTCCAGCATAGATTAAAGTAGAAGACATGAGCCATTTGCCACTTAGAAAGGTAATATTACAACTAAGATTTTATCACCCTCTCAGTCCTTAGAATAGTTCCAGTACATGAGATTCTATATTTTTTTAAAAGGTAAGAGTCCTAACAAGAAGGTAAATTATTCTTGCCAGATTTTTGAGATGTTGGCATTTTTGAATTATTACTTAATGAATTTTAAAGTTATGTTGAAAGCAGAAATCATCCCTAAAGATTTATATGACAAGGCAATCCAGTAAAGAGTCACATTTTTGTGAACCTGCTTTACACGTAGTTTTTTCATAGTAATAATACCGATTATCTCAAATATCTTATGCATTTAACAAAAGGCTTTTCACTGTATTTAATTACTGATTCGCTTAAAATCCCATGCAGTAGGTGTCACTGGGGAAAATACAGTGGCCACTAAAGAAATTCGGCCTTTCTCTCGCGCTCCCTCCGCAGATGAGGCCGGAGCGTGGACCTGGGTTTGGGGCTTCAACCCGACCCCACCTCTGGCCTGGCCTGCGCCTCTTCAGCCCCAGGGGCCGGACCTGCCCTCCGCCCCCACAAACTGGTTTCGCTGCTTTGCTGGGCTCTGTTGGAACTAGTCCCTTTGACTCCCTGTTTCTATTTTATTTTCTTCTGGGGCTTTATTTTGCGGGGAGGTATTTACATAGACGAGACTGAAAGGAGTCTAAATTTCCAAGTATATCTTGATTAGAAGTGGCATGGATAGAAGTCCTTGGTGAATAACTTCTTAATATGCCACTAAAGGAATTCTTATTCCTAACTCCCACCAAATATGTCATGGAAAAAAACTTCCACCTTAGTTTGGGTGAGTTTAATCATGGAAAATCTATAAATTTTGTGATTCCTGGTGTAAAATTTACATTTCAAATATTCTTATCAAAATCTGCACTTCCTAAAAGAAAGCAATATCATACTTGGTTTTTCATGATTCTGCCGCTAGTATAAGTCATCTTTTCAGCCCTCAAAATATTAATCATGGCATGTGACAATCAGATGAATTTTATTTATTTTTTATTTTTTTTGAGACGGAGTCTTGCTCTGTGGCCCAGGCTGGAGTGCAGTGGCCAGATCTCAGCTCACTGCAAGCTCCGCCTCCCGGGTTCACGCCATTCTCCTGCCTCAGCCTCCCGAGTAGCTGGGACTACAGGCGCCCGCCACCTCGCCCGGCTAGTTTTTTGTATTTTTTAGTAGAGACGGGGTTTCACCGTGTCAGCCAGGATGGTCTCGATCTCCTGACCTCGTGATCCGCCTGTCTCGGCCTCCCAAAGTGCTGGGATTACAGGCTTCAGCCACCGCGCCTGGCCAATCAGATGAATTTTAAAACATTGCATATATAATTACTTTTAAAATATAAATTTTAATATTTAAAATTACACACACACAAATACACACATATATACATACAGAAAAGAGAGAAAAATTTGTTTACCTTAAATGTTACAGGCTTAAGTGTTTCCTGTGTTCATTCATCCATTATCCATATACTACCTCCTATGTGTCCTCTCTCCTCTAAAAATACACAGTCTAATTGGACAAGAACAATCAAATAAAAAGATGTGAACCAATAATTTAATTGCTTTAGTGGGGGGTCACATTACATATGCAACATGAGCATACAAAAAGAGACATATAAGCTGGCTGATGTATCACAGAAGGCATTGCTGAGGACAACATGGCTTCTGAGATGAAGCTGAAGGGACACACAGAGGCTTTCTGGGTGGACAGATTGGGAAAGAGCATTCCAGGAAGGGACAGCATGTGCCATCCTATGGAAACACGAAAGAATGCAGCAAGTTCCTAGAATATTTGCCATTTAAAATGATAATATAAAATAATACACTGACTCCCATTCTTACAAATAAAAATAAGCTTAGAGAGTTCAAGAATCTAAATGTCAGGCTTGAATATGAATTTATGTCTGTCTGACTTCTTAAACTGTTACCTTAACACTATATACTCTTTTTTTTTTTTTCCTTGGGGTGAGGGAAATGAGAAAGAACAATTATTTACAAAATCAGTAAACTTAAAAATTATGTTCTATCTAGGAAAGCATCTAACAACATACTACTCAATGATTAAATAGAATATTTTAGCAATCTGTTCAAGGAGTGAGGGAATCAAATTTTAACAATCTCACCACAAACTCTTTCTGGCTGTCAAAACTTAAGCCCACTAAACTTCTAGTAGTTTGCCTTCTCTGGATGTATTTTTCACACAGTAAATGAAGGAACAAACTATAATATTCTAAGATAAATACTTCAGCTCTATATCAAAACTTGCATTTAAAAATACTCTATATCCCATATTTCTCTGATCCTTCTAAAAAATCCTCAGAAGGAGTTAAGTCAGCATTATTACTTTCAGCTTTAGAAGGACAAAATTAACTTTTATAGAAGATATGTGATCTATCTAAAATCACACAGCTGATACATAGCTGAGTCAGAATTTGAACCCAATTTTTCAGATTTCAATTTCAGCACTTTCTTCAATACTGTATCTAATGCTAAAAAAAAAAAAAAAAAAAAAAAAAAAAAAAAAAAAAAAACCATCAAATTGCAATTTAAAAACATTCTAACTTCAACTTCAGGTGAAACATTAAGGGAAATTGTGTGAACTGAAGACATACACTAAAAAGCTCTTCTAGGTCAGAGAAAAAACCTGGGCTACAGATTCTTCCAATACAATACCAGAAAAGCTGGGCAAATATAAAATATTTAGTGAGTTATGTCAATGCTTTAAAGAACACAATTAACATACAGAAATTTGAAAAACTCAGGATAGGTCATGTTTTAATGTTGTCATTTTAGCATTCAGTTGAGATAAAATGGATTGAGCTTAAAGTTTTTCATGATTCTTGAAAGGTAGAATTAGCTATTGAATTGAATCAAATGGATCAATGAGCTTTGACTAAACCTAAATATCACCATTCAGTTCAATATTTCAAAGAGAATACGTTTAGGACTAGGGATACTAATAGAATGCAAATGTATTTTTATATTTTATAATGATATATAAATACATATATATTTATTTTCACTTTATAGATTATTTTATAATTCTATTTTGTGCTTATGTATTTATATTTTATTTTTATATAAAATGTAAGTAAAAATATTTTAAAATCTGTAACAATAGGCAGATAGTAAGTACCAATAAGTGAACATATTTGAGGTTTTTAAATAATTTATTCACCTAAGAAGTCAAAGAAAATCCGAAATTGGTTCTTTAAAAGTTGGCAGAAGATGCTTGCAAGGATTGACAATTTGTAACTGAGTTCTTAGCTCACAGTATAACCATGCCTTTCCTCCTTCCAACAGAGCCCTTCTTATGATAACCAGAATTCATCTGAAATTCAATGGAATTAAAAAAAAAAAAAAGATAGAATACAGATAAAAAGTCACTGGGAATTATTTTTGACACTGTTCTTTAATAGTTTCTTGACTGAGAGATAAGCAAAGGATATTGAACATGAATTTATTTATCCTAGAACTTTATCAAGGGTGTGGCTCTGTCTGTGCTTGGTCAGCACTGAATGACAGCAAATTCTGTTTTAAGTCCAATATACAACTCAGATTTCAATAAGAAATGTTTGCTATGACAACTAATTTTCCTTATAGGATTATTTTCCCACTAAAGCCCTACATATCTTATTTTGATTAAATGAATATGACTTGTTTCCTTTTGTAGGTCATGCTGGCCTTAATTGGGGACAGAAAGCAGTTATTTTATAACGTTGAGGAATAATATCATAATCATTACAACACCCACACAAATAGATTTAATTCATTTATAAACTTGAGCTTCGTCAGGAAAACACTATGTTAACTGGCTTTTCAAATGCCAGAGAATGGTTCATTAGCTTTAACGGTAATATTATGATGACAATTCATGTAATAGAATGAAAGCCATATCTTTTTATCTACATAAAAATAATGCCTTCTCAGATGAATTTAGAATTTCTGACAGTTCAGTTATCAAGCCGTGATATAAATTCATGCAGCATATTGAAAAGGCATATCTCCACTGTTATGGTACATTTAAACTGGCAAGAAATAGGACTGAACAATGATTCGTTGATCTAAAAAGATTCCGTATGGTATGTAATAAGCATTATGCCACCTGGTATTTACATAGAGGAGACTGAAAGGAGTCTAAATTTCCAAGTATATCTTGATTAGAAGTGGCATGGATAGAAGTCCTTGGTGAATAACTTCTTAATATGCTGATATTTTTAATAGCATTTTGTGGGGGAAAAGGTAGCTATTTCACTTATTCCTGCAAAAATGTTTGTTCTGCTAGAAACAAGCAATATCTACACAAATCATAAATTCCACAGTCTAAGATACTTCAGGGATTTTAATTTACTGGTTGTGGAATATTTATCAAATGACAACAACAAAATAAATCAATAAATAGCAAAACTAAAACCATGTATTGTGTACCTAATAGGTTCCTGCCATTATTCCAAGAGCTGGGCATGAGGCAAGAGACAGCTCTCTTAAAGAAGCCCAAGTTCTCGTGGAGAGAAGACGGTAAAGCAGAGATTTGACTAGCTCCTTTTCCAGGAAGGGCCAGCGACAGTGTAAACACTGAAAAGAGCTAGTGGTCTGGCCTAAATACATGATAATTGGCGAAGTTCATCAGAAAAAATATCACATATACACCTTAAAAGATTACTAAAATCTAGCGGCATGGGTGAAGGGAAAGATGCACACTCAGGCAGAAGAAACACAATGATCCAGCAATGCCAAAGGGCAAAGTGTGTTTGGGACAGGAAAAGTGCTCTAGTAATTTAGAACACGCCCTACAGGCTATGAGGCTGAAAGGAAAGGCAAAGCCACATGAAGAAGGACTTGAGTTGCCCATTAAAGAGTCTAAATTTTATCTGCAAACCAATGGGAAATCGTTAAAGCAAGTCTCTTAATTAAGATCAAAGTATATATTAAGAAGCTTACCGGTTGGCAACTTCAAAGATGAAACCCATGTACAGCAAGGCAGAGAGAGATACCTATATGGAGGTACTTGAAGTAATTCAACTAAGAAATATCTTAAAATTATCATAGAAAACATAATTAACCGTAGTTCAAATCCACTTTTGCGGGGGGTGGCGGGGAGTGGGAGACACCAAACTGGATTGTATAAAAAAAGTAAGCCAACTAAGAACTGTAGAATGTTTCTTTAAAATACAAAATCTTTTACTGACTGGTTACAAATCCATAACTTTCAGACTTCAATATCCACTATGAGGTAAAAATTGTCATAGACAGCATGATTTATAATCCTTTGGGTATATACCCAGTAATGGGATGGCTGGGTCATATGGTACATCTAGTTCTAGATTCTTGAGGAATCGCCATACTGTTTTCCATAATGGTTGAACTAGTTTACAATCCCACCAACAGTGTAAAAGTGTTCCTATTTCTCCACATCCTCTCCAGCACCTGTTGTTTCCTGACTTTTTTAATGATCGCCATTCTAACTGGTGTGAGATGGTATCTCATTGTGGTTTTGATTTGCATTTCTCTGATGGCCAGTGATGATGAGCATTTTTTCATGTGTCTGTTGGCTGTATGAATGTCTTCTTTTGAAAAATGTCTGTTCATATCCTCTGCCCACTTTTTGATGGGGTTGTTTGTTTTTTTCTTGTAAATTTGTTGGAGTTCTTTGTAGGTTCTGGATATTAGCCCTTTGTCAGATGAGTAGATTGCAAAAATTTTCTCCCATTCTGTAGATTGCCTGTTCACTCTGATGGTAGTTTCTTTTGCTGTGCAGAAGCTCTTTAGTTTAATTAGATCCCATTTGTCAATTTTGGCTTTTGCTGCCATTGCTTTTGGTGTTTTAGACATGAAGTCTTTGCCCATGCCTATGTCCTGAATGGTACTACCTAGGTTTTCCTCTAGGGTTTTTATGGTATTAGGTCTAACATTTACACGTATGTTTATTGCGGCACTACTCACAATAGCAAAGACTTGGAATCAACCCAAGTGTCCATCAGTGACAGAATGGATTAAGAAAATGTGGCACATATACACCATGGAATACTATGCAGCCATAAAAAAGGATGAGTTTGTGTCCTTTGTAGGGACATGGATGCAGCTGGAAACCATCATTCTTAGCAAACTATCACAAGAACAGAAAATCAAACACCGCATGTTCTCACTCATAGGTGGGAACTGAACAATGAGATCACTTGGACTCAGGAAGGGGAACATCACACACCGGGGCCTATCATGGGGAGGGGGGAGGGGGGAGAGATTGCATTGGGAGTTATACCTGATGTAAATGACGAGTTGATGGGTGCTGACAAGTTGATGGGTGCAGCACACCAACATGGCACAAGTATACATATGTAACAAACCTGCACGTTATGCACATGTACCCTAGAACTTAAAGAATAATAATAAAAAATAAATAAATAAATAAGAAAGAAAAAAAATAAAAATAAAAAGTAAAAAAAAAATTGTCATAGGCATTAGAATTTTTTAAGAGTTAAAAATAGTATGAAAATCATGTGAATAAGTACCAAAAATTATATTTAATCAAAATATAATAATGTAATTCCAAGTTAAAAATAGATAGGTTTCTTTTTAATACAGACAAAATAAGATAAAATCCTACTGGAAAAGGGACATGTAGGCCACCTTTTGAATTACTTTCAATCTGCACTTTCAGAAAATATGATAATTATGAAAACAACCTTTTAAAATATAAATAAGCTGGCAGTAGGATCAACTATTTTAATTGCTTATATTTCTCAGTTTATTAAATAGCCCAAAAATGTGATAGAATATATAATTACTATCTATATTTGATTTTCACATAATTTCAAATCTTTTTACAAAATTCATAATGGAAACAGATAAACTTCAAAGTTGTGTAATTTGAATGGTACTGCCTTAATTCTTAAATAGTGAGTAGAAAAAAATTTGTCAGCAAATTTTCTCAAATTTAATACTCTCCTCCATACACAAAATAAATGTTTAAAGAAAAAGCCAAACAATTTTCATTAACATATGAACATTTTAATTTTGTCTATGTCTACTAGCAGGTCTATCCATGGGTCTGTACATTCAAATTATAAAGGTATTAGATATCTCAGGATTTAAGTGTTTATACTGATGATCGCTTTCTTCCCAGTGTGGAGATAGCCCTTGGACGTGTCCTAAAAGTATGGCAGGTTCCTCCTTACAACAGCACAGATATTCCAGAAGAATAACTAAGTTCATTATTATCCTCATAAAGGAGGAACAATTTAAAGCTAAGTCATTTCTAAGGAGTAGGTAAAGAGCTTTTCAGATTTGCATATGAATCACTTCTTCTAACATAGTTTCCTGCTTTCCAATGTGATATGAAGAATGTACACTGGCTATTCTGGATTGCATTGTGCCAGTTTATACCAGTAAGAAATAGGAGCAGGGCCTAGGGGTAGGCTCTGTTCTCTAACTACCAAAGAGAGCAAGCTATTGTATTCTACTACCTTCTTTATGGAAGAAAAATGAAGTAAATTAATACTATATTCAAAAATCTAGCCTTAGATCAGAGGAAAGCAACAACAAGATGAGGAAATGCCAGGATACAAATAATCTCTATAAAAATTAAATAAGTTATATCCTGAATTTAATAATGAATTACACTAGGAAGTCTTGGAGCATTGGCAATGAATAGGAACATTTTGAGAGGACTCAGGCACAAGTCACTGACAGGTATATTCTTCTTCACAGAGAATATTCTCGTGAAGTTAAAGGATCCCTGAGGGGAAATGAAGCTAAGGGCACAAATCCGAAGGAAAACTTTATAAAAGAAATTCAATTCACAGACTAACTTCAGTCCAAAAAGTCCAGATGCATAAAGACTTGTAGTTGAAAGGTTGGCGGCAGCTATTCCATTTTGGGGACTTAGCAGAGAGCTTTGATCCTGGAGTATTTGACAGTACTAAATTTAGCAGTCCTGTTCCTCTTTGGAAAAAGAAACCTATCAGGTAAGAAAGAAGTTCATAGTTAAACAAAAAGACAAATTTCTATTCACAGTTTTGATTATTTGTGTGAAAGTTCTAGAGTTATCATTTCAAATAAAGAAAAGAAAGGAGATTTGTTACATAAAGGGTCTACAATTTAATAAAACAGGTAGTTCTTTGTAAAAAACTGAAAATCATTACAAATTTTGTGGGGTTTTTTTTTTCTTGGTCTGAAAACTACGAGAATGTTTTTATCTTTAAAATAAAAAACAAAATAAAATTTTAGTTTTTAAATGTATTGAAGTAAATTATTTGCAAAGAGTAAATAAAATGAATTCAGATTTTAAAAAGCCAACTTTGCTCATTGCCCAATGAACTACCAGCTATAATATCAAATTTTGAAACCAACTGTTTATGAGAGAATTCTGCATTTTTTTCCATTTTCAATTCAATTTGATTTATACCACTTCTAGATCTACAAGAGAAGTGGAGCAGTGTCGAGGAATGGACTTTAAAGAGAAATTAGAGTGAATGGCTTGCACACTGGAGAATCTCTAGCAAAACAGTACTTGAAGAAAGAGAGTAAATTACACTTATAAGAATGTCATCAAATTATCCTAAACCTCAAGAAAAGTTCTGTCACAGATCTTATACCTTATATTTAAAACAATGCCAAAGATTCAGCAATTCCACTACTGGGTAGATATCCAAAAGGAATAAAATCAGTATGTCCAAGAGAAATCTGCATTTCTATGTTTGTTGCAGCATTATTGAAAATGGCAAGGATATAGAATCAACCTAAGTGTCCTCATCACATGAAGATATAAAGAAAAGGTGGTATATAGTTATATGTTGCTTAACACCAGGGATACGTTCTGAGAAATGTGTTGTTATGTGATTTTGTCATTGTGTGAACATTACTGGAGGGTACTGTACATACACAAATGTAGAGGTTGTAGCCTACTAGATACCTAGGCTGTATGGTAGAACCTATTGCTCCTAGGCTACAAACCTATATAGCATGTTACTCTACTGAATACTGTAGGAGTTGTAGTAGAATAGTAAGTATTTATGTCTCTAAATATTAAAAATGCAGTAAAAATAAAGTATAAAAGACAAAGTACACCTGTATAAAATATCTACCACGAATGGAACCTGCTGGACCAGAAGTTGCTCTGGGTGAATCAGTGAGTGAGTGAGCGCTGAGTGAATGTGAAGAAAGGGTCTTATGGAATCTTAAAATCAACTTGTTGAGAAAAATCCACAGAAGCCTCCCTCCCACTCAACTCCATAGCCTCAGTCAGGAAACGTTATCAGTCAAATTTCTTCGCGAGGGTTCCCTGCCTAGGCACCGGTTTAGATAGTCTAAGAATTCTTCCAGTCCAAGAAATACATTGACTACGTTTTATCTTTTCTTTATTTATAGTCCTTGCCACCTTTGGTAAACGTCAGCAGATTAGCAGCTGCAAAGTATGTAAGCATGATTAAAAATAAGGCAGTGTCCCTGTGGTAGATCAGAATCTACTCAGAAATTGCTTCATTTCCCTCTCTGTGGGGCCTGTGGGACATGCATATAGCAAAGCTCTGCTGAACTCAGGGATGGTCACATGACTTGCTTTGGCCAATGAAAGGCGGGCAGAGGCACATTCTGTCTACCAGATAGAAGATTAAAGAGGAAGTGTATGGTGTGGCATGTTCTCTCTCCCATCAATTATGATACAGACATGTCCCAAGACAAGGACTGCTTCAGTGGCCTGAGGTCCAAAATGAAGGCAGTAGGAAGCAGAGCTGCAACTAGGGAGAAATAAACCTCTGTTGACAGACTGGTTGTTCCCAACGCATAAGATAACCTATCTGGAGTAATAAAATCACTCACCTTCAGCACCATCAACACTTACCAGCTCTGTTATTTTTTTCCTTGTAAAGAAGCGAAAGAAAATTCATTCTAAATAAGAGGTATTTGTTACCTTTCCCTGTTTGGGGCTCTGGTATAATGTTTCAATATATGAATAGTACAGATTATGAGCACATACTCTCTAATGCCAAGATTTAAAACCAACTCTGTCCCTTTTCCGCTGCTATCTTGGACAAGGAACTGATTTTTCTGTGCTTTGCATGCCTCTTTTGTAAAATGGGAATAATAATAATCCTTTATAGGATGTTTTGAGTGTTTACTCTCTCATGTAAAATAGAGAGTATCTGGCAATGGCAATAATATGTATGTCATTATTTACCATTAATATCACTTTTATTTGCTATGAATGTTATTTGCCAAGGTGTCCGTGGCTTCTACAGGTAACACATGTACTTTTGTGTCTGTCTGAATTCAATTCTAATCCATTAGAAAATTCTGTTGACTCTGCATTCAAAATGCATGCTGACTGCAAATACGTCAGATGACATCACTTATGCCCAAAACTTTGCAGGAGCTTCCCATTTATCTCAGTGTAAGAACATCAGCCAATTGTGCCCTCCAGGATCTGCATCTGGCCACGCCTCCCCTGCCCCTTTCTCATCTCCTCTCTTGCTATTCCTCCTCTGCTTATTTTACTCTAGAGAGCTGTTCTCTTTGCTCAGTTTGTCCTTAAACTCCAGGAAAAGGTTTTACTTTAGGGCCACTGCTCTAGCTCGGTCCTCTGCCTGGAATGATCTTCCTTCAGGAATCTCCACTGCCAAGTTCCTCACCTTCTTCACATCTTTGTCCACAGATAATCTTCATAAGAAGGCAAACAGAGACCATCCTTTTAGGTTGTTTTGTTTTAATTGCAAGTCTCTTCCCCATCCACCATACATATTCTGGCCCCTATGACTCACATCTACGTTTGCTTTTTCATTTTTGTCACAGCACTTACTTTTTAACATAGTATGTAATGTGATATATGTATGATACATGTTCATGATTATCTTTTATCTGCCACAAAAATGTAAGGTTTATGAGGAAAGGGTTTTCCTTTTGTTCATTGACTCCAAGTAACTAGGTACTGCCTGGTACATAACAGGTGGTAAATACATATCGTTGTCTGAGTGAATGAACAAACTGAGCGTACTGTGAAAGTTTCTTTTGTATAAACAAAACTGGTTAGCAATTAACGATGCCATTATGGAAAGTTAACGTCTAAGGAACAGTGCCCTATTAAAAGAAATAAAGTGCCAAAAGGTAAATAAAGCCCAAATGATGAAGTACACAGATAAAATGAGGGATTTCATATTCATGCAGACTCTACATCTGGATTGAGGAGGGTCAGCTATTTGAAGCTAATAAGGAAATCATGCCCTCAGAAGCCCTGAGACTGCAGCTTTGTTTAGATCTGTACTTTAATATTTAATTTCATAGATTTCCTGAAGGAAACTGATTAATAATTGCAACCAGCGAAGCATGTACTTTAAAAGATTGACCCCGCAAGCTATTGTTTTTTGAAGATTAAAATAGTATCTTTTTTCTTTAAAAACCAGTCGCTGATGGGACATCTTTTTAACTTAGAGTTGAAAATAAACTGAAGCAAAATATAAAAGATACCTAATTAAACACACGCTTTGCAGATTTCTTTTTTTAGGACAACAAAGCTGATTGTTGCACATTTTGACACTTTGAGATGATCCTAAAAAAATATTAATTCGAAACTTTTATGCTTGTCAAAGCTTTCTATTTAAAAAAAATTATCTCAATCCACCAAAATTGTTAACTCTCAAACTCTAACTCACGTACATTTATCAAAGAAGGATCACAGATAACAAAACCAACATCAAATACCATCTCTACTACAACAACCATTAACAAACTCAGGTGTGAACAAACAGTAGCTCCAGCTTAGTTTGGCAAATGAGCAGCAGCAGGTTATCCACAGAAAATCTAATCTTGAAGGACAATGAATAACTGAAATCCAATTAAGTAAAAACATTTGAAGTAAAACACAGTGGTTTAACTTCTCCTCAACACCATATTTAATTTAATTCTGTCCTTTATCCTCCATGAAAGCCTTCTATGTCTTTATTGCAGTCTTCTTCACATTTCAACCTTTTAATTCTTTATCAATGACAATAATTATTTCCAAGATATTTGGCTTATAGTCAAATTTCCTACAAACATCTTCATATTATCAACCTAACTGAAAATGATAAAGGAGAATTAGTAAAAAGGAATACTCCTGCAAATTTAAATGGAATGTAGAGAGAGACCTTATGCACTTAGTATAGGCTAAATTTGCAAATTGTATTCTAAATAAAAATGCTGTCAAATGTTTTTTAACTTACAATCAGACTTCCATCGGTAGAGAAAAGTCACTTTTAGAATGAAAAAGATGACCGGTCATTCCCATGTTTACTAAGCACTTTAATGGATTTTTAAAATGTATACAAAGGATACATGGATTAGGTTTTTTATTTATTTTTATTTTTTTCAGTGTAGTAGTTGGGCATCCATACCAAAAAAAAAGTAGTTAAACTGTCAAGAAATTCCTTAAAACCCAAGAAACTTACATTAAAAATAAAAACTCTCCATCTTATCCTCACCTAGCAATTAGCAGTTTCACCACTAAGAAGAAAAATTATCGCTGGATCCACCAGAAGAATCGGAAGAGTAATATATGTAAAATTATTAATGGCTAAGAAATCCTCAACCTTTACATCACAGAAATTTCTTTCATTGAAGCCAGGGAGAAGTAAAAGCTGATGCTGAAATGCTTTGGATCAAATGAACCTTGACACAGTACTATAATCTGAGACCAATCACAGAGAAAAGATGAGCAGTGTGTCCAGGCATTTAGATGTGACACTCCTGGTTATGGCTTGCCGGGCTGAATTAGTATCAAATAAAACAACTATCCCAGGCCTTTTACACTCTTGCAACAAATATCCCAAAGGAACTTAAACCTGTAAAGCAGATATTTGTCCGGAAGAATGCAGTCCTTCCCTAGTCACCTTGATAGGACAATGAAACCGAAATATTTAGCTATTATCAGCCGTGTCCTCATTGCTATTTGTTCCTTTTGAAAATGATTATAAAAGTAATTGGTCACTGTTTTCTGAAACTGACACTACAAGTTGAATCTCCTGACTTGCTTCTGAGAAGCAAACCCATAGCCATTTAGTAATGAGAATAACATTTCTAAAATTTTGCAATAAATCCCTCCTGCATTAAAAAAAAAAAAAAAAAGAAAAGAAAAAGAAAAGATGCTAACCATAAAAGTTATTATTTGGAGGAAGGCCTGTTTAAATTATCTCTGTGTGTGTGTGTGTGTGTGTGTGTTTAACTATGGATTTTCTGAAATTTCCCATAGAGGCACTCCCTCCTCAACACCTACTTTACGATCCTTATTAAAACTTCAGGTTCCAGTGATGAGATATTCTAATAATACAGATATAA
The DNA here is from genome assembly GCF_037993035.2 of Macaca fascicularis. Classification (NCBI taxonomy): domain Eukaryota; kingdom Metazoa; phylum Chordata; class Mammalia; order Primates; family Cercopithecidae; genus Macaca; species Macaca fascicularis. The sequence continues at coordinate 161,975,303 of NC_088377.1, read as the reverse complement.
TAAGGGAAAAGGAATACTGTTCTCAAAATTATCTCCTAGTTCTTAGAGACAGCTAAGTCAGACCCTTTTTGTCTTTTTTTAAAGGAAATGGAAGAGTCATCATTACTTTTTCTCAGAACACAACAGGAAAACAACCGCATACATAGATCCTTTTGCTTCGTTTCATAACTGCTTCTCTTAAAATCACAGAAAATAATTAGGCAGACCTGGGTTCAAATCCAAAATTCTTCTATTTGTGTTTTGACCTTAAACAAGTCCCTTTATTCCCATGGATTACAGGTTTCTTGTCTGTAGCAGGTGTATGACAACCACCTTATGTAAATCTGGGAAGGATAATGCATTATAAAGACATAGGACTATGCTCGGCACATAATATGGGTGCAATAGCAGCAAACCTACATTCCCTTAGATACTGTAACTACGCCTGTGGTTACATACCAAATTTTTAAGTTTTAAAGTGCTCTCATGTATATTATCTAATTTGATTCTAGGAAGGAAAGAAGGGAGGAAGGAAGGGAGGAAGAAAGGAATGGATAGATAAAGTTAACAACTATTATCCCACTTAACAACTTAACAGATGAGGAAAAGTGACATAAAAGTTGGTATTACAACCAAGGTCACATAATAATGGCAGAGATTCAGATTTTAGAAATAATTTGGTCCAATTTGTTATTTTAACAAATGAATAGACAATGTTCAGGTAGCTGTGAGAAAGTTAGAACCAAACTGTGTGCTGCTTTTTAGGACAGTTGTTTTCTGACCACAGAGCACTGTTCTGTCACATGTTGGGTTCCGGCAGGAAGGGAGGGGAGCAGCACCATATAGAGAATCTATTCCACTGAGAGTTTGGGAGAAAAAAGTTTCTTTTTCTTTTCTTTCTTTTTTTTCTCTCTTTCTCCTTCCTTCCTTCTTGCCTTCCTTCCTTCCTTCCTCGGTTCCTTCCTTCCTCCCTCCCTTCCTTCCTCCCTCCCTTCCTTCCTCCCTCCCTCCCTCCCTCCCTTCTTCTTCTTCTTCTTCTTTTTTTTTTTTTTAATGGAGTCTTGCTCTGTCTCCCAGGTTGGAGTGCAGTGGCATGATCTCAGCTCACTGCAACCTCTGCCTCCTGGGTTCAAGCAATTCCCCCACCTCAGCCTCCCAAGTAGTAGCTGAGATTACAGGCATGTGCCACCATGTCCACCTATTTTTTTTTTTTTGTATTTTTAATAGAGACAGGGTTTCACCATGTTGGCCAAGCTGGTCTCGAACTCCTGACCTCAAGTGATATGTCTGCCTTGGCTTCCCAAAGTGCTGATATTATAGGCATGAGCCACTGCGCCCGGCCAAAATTTCTTTAACTCTTAGCTTAATGTTTCCTATACACATTACCCTGCTTGTATTTAGTTATCATAACTCAATGACTCTCTTCTATCAAGATAAAGCTTACTTTTCATGGGACTCTGTTATTCACCACAATGCTGTTTACTAACTGGAATCATCTCTACTATAATTAACAATTGTCTAAAATGACTGATAAAGGGCACAGTTATCTACCCCCTCAAAGCTTTTTCTCAATCTGAACATTTTAACTAAAGTTTCTAATAATATTTTTAAACTTCTATTAAATATTTTATTTTATTCTTATGTAAATTAGTACAAAGTTTCAACATTTTTCAGTTATATTTATGTTGTTTTAATTACTTACCTGAACATCCATTTCACTTACTTATAGAACTTTACATTAACACTATCCACAGAGCTTCTATTTAGAACATGTGCATCTTGCTCGAAAATCTCGTTTATCTTTTCCTGTAGGTGCATCTTTCAATTTCCTTCTTTCCTATAACCTTAACCATACACGTCAAAAAATATTCAGTAATTGTACAATTGACATCTCAGTATTTTCTCATTTCTGCATTCATTCCCCATAGGCCCAGAACCTCTGCCCTTACCTTAATCAGGGGCACGCAGGATTGTTCAGGACATTGACTAAACCATTAGCTGTAATAAATGTAAACACATTGCTGCCTCTTCTGTCTTCCCCGAATAGGGACTGAAAAGAGGAAACGGAGCTCTTGCTGATACACTGACCTATGTATACATGGCCTTACAGCCTTCTTAGTTCCTCAGGTCCTGACCCAGTAAAAAACCTGCTAGACTGCTACCATCTGACATGATCCTTGGTCTTGACTTTCTGCCTAACCTTGCATTCTTGCTGTCCATACCTACAAATGACACTTTGGCTCAGGAGACATCTCAAAAGCAGGCTTCATCAATTAGTATCCCTGAATTAGCTCGCTCCTCCCTCCCTCCCTCCCTTCCTTCCTTCCTCTCTTTCTTCCTTCCCACCCTCCATTTTCCCTTCCTTACTTTCATCTCAAAGCAAAATACAAAGAAATAAATAACAATTATGAGCTTTATCTTGGCTTTCTCACATACTCACCATCTTGTTATTAATGTCTTTAAATGCATTTTTATACCTGTCTACAATACCAATTTTGTACTTTAACATTTTTCTTTTTATAATTGATAACTTTTCTATTTCGTTTCTTATAATCTTTTTGCTCTTTACAAAATCTTTTGCTGGGCCAAACTTTAGTTAGGCTTCTGAATTTTCTCCTAGGCCCATCTGTGCACTTCCTTGTCAAATACACTTTTAGCAAATAATCCTGCTAAGTCAGACTGGCAAGAACTCCCCATCCTCAATCTCTAATCATCTTTGATGTCTGACTAGGTTCCTCATCCTCTACCACCCCCCAGGTGATGTTTGATCACACTGGCCTTCTAAAGCAAAAATACTGTTGGGTCAGTTTAGCCAGAATCCCCCTTACCGTTGATGTTTCCTCTTAGATAATGTTTGTCCACTGACCTCTACCCCACTCCTTTCCTATAAATTCCCAGTTGCCTATGCTGTATTGGGAACTGAGTCCAATTTCTTTCCCCCATTGCAAAACCTCTCATTCCCTATACCTCTTGCATTAATCCCAAGTAAAGTATTCCCTACTGTGTTTTACCAAGTATCACTGGATATTTTATCTTCAATACTCCTCCTGTCATTGTCCCAGCTTATTATGTCCATAAATTATGCCTCCTAGTCTGTGAACGGTTTTGCTTTGAAAGTTAATCTAGTATCCTTCCCACTGCTTTTCTCTGGAGTTAATAGTACCAAAAACACTTCCATTTACTAAACCAGCCTTCTTTCTGGAGAGCACTTAGTATATTATGGTCTATGACACAGAGGGCAATGGTGGGGTTCCCCCCAGAGAAATCGGCCCTAAAACAAAGTACAAAGTTGATGTCAATGTTAAATTTATAAACCAGATACACTAAGATGGGATTAGAAATTGTGAAAGTAAGTCAACTCAAAGAGGTAGAAATATAGAATCTAAGAACAATGTATTCAACAAATATTTACTGAGTATCTCTTATGAGCCAGGCACTGTTTTAGGTGCTTGGGATGCATCAGTAGACAAAATAGATAAAGGTGGAGGATTAAACGGAGTGGCAAACCAGACATTTAAAGGATGAGATGAAGCCAAGTGAATATCTGGGCAAAAGTGTTCTAGGCAAAACCATATGAGTGCAAAGGCCTCTCCTGTGTTCCAGGAATAAGAAAAGCAGTAAGAATGCCAGTGAGAAGGGCAGAGTGAGCAAGAGAAACAGCTGGAGGAGACCTATCAGAGGAAGAGAAAGATAAGGTGATGTCATATAAGAGTGTAAGGGTAGGAGAAGATCAGGGAGGGCTATGTTGACTATTGTAAAGAGTTTGGCTTTTATTCTGTGTAAAACTGGAAGCTATCACAAGGTCCTTAGTAGAGAGGTAACACACATGATCAAAATGAAGTATGACAGAATCACTTTGGCAGTTCAAGTGGAGCAAGGGTTGAGCAGAGACACAAGTTAGGCAGCTAGTGTAATAGCAGGTGAGAGATCAAAATAGCTTTGACCAGTGCCAGTGTGGTAGCCAGGAGAAGTGGTTGCTCTCTGGGTACATCATTTGAAACATAACGCCATGAACTACATGAGGTGCTGGAGAAAGAGCTTGGAATCAAGGATAACTGCAAGGTGTTTCTCCTGGAAATTGGAAGGATGGGGTTTCTATTACCTAATATTGCTAAAATGTGGTTAGAGGAGATTTTATGAGGAATATCAGAAATTCAGTTTGGGGCATATGTGGTTTGAGAGATTTCTTAGACATCCAAGGATGTATGTATGTATGTATGTATTTATTTATTTATTTATTTTGAGATGGGATCTTGCTCTGTCACCCAGACTCAAGGGCCAAAGTGCAGTGGCGCAATTAAAGCTCATTACAACCTCTATTTCCCAGGCTGAAGTCATCCTCTTTCCTCAGCCACCCAAGTAGCTATGACTACAGGCATGCACCACCACACCTGACTAACATTTTTTTGTAGAGACAGCGTCTCACAATATTTCCCAGGCTGGTCTTAAACTCCTGAGCTCAAGTGATCCTCCCACGTCGGCCTCCCAAAATGCTGAAATTACAGATATAAGCCATGACAGCCTGACATCCAAGGGTTTATACAAGAGTCACTCTAAAAGACATTATCACTCTCTTCTCTCATTCCCCTTTCTCCAACTATACTCCTCCCTATCTCCCAATGAATACTTTCCTAGGGAAAATACTCTGTTTGGACCTTCCTGGTTCTTTTCACCCTGCACCCAACCTATAGAGGTGGTCAATGGAAAAACAGAAAACATATTGAAAAATTGCCAAAGATAAAATATATTTCACTGTTGAACTGATGCTAGAAGGAAGCCATAAAGTATAGCCTATGTTACAGAATTACAGACTTTTAAGAATCTTAGGCAGAATCTACAGCAACCTCTTATTTTATACTTGAGAATGCTGACGCCCAGGGAGGATAAATGACTTTCAAAAGGTCAGTCATCTAGTTATTACAGAGCTCGGGCTAGAACCCAGAGCTCCTGCAAGCTATTAGAGCATGCTGCCTCTCAGCTGATTTCCTGCCTTTGCTATAATTCATACACTGCAGCATTCACATTCTATTTACATATTTTTACTTGGAAATACAATTAAATGCCAGGCTTTTAGCATAGGGTCACCACTGTCCTGGCCTTGAAAACAAAACTTTGTCTTTTCCTTCCTTTCCTAATTAGATGTCTTTGGAGACCTTCACTTAACCTCAAGATGAATACGACGGCTTATAAAATGTCAAGCAGATAAATGATTTATACCAGTAAGATAGTCTGAGATTTAAACCAGAGAAACTTTTTACTTCAAAAGCCATTTACATGAGTAGAGTTGGGCTATATAAAAATGATGACATTACAATAGTTCCAAAAATTATTTATGGAGAGGGTAACAGACAATAAAAATTTAGAAAAAAAATCCTTAAGATTTTGCAGCAGTTCTTTCTTCTGCTACAGGCTTAACTGTAATTTCATACTGAAAGGCTTGCAATCAAATGAGAGATGCAATCTCACCCAGGTAGGTAAGGCAAAATAGCTTTAATTATAACTTCCTAGTTACAGAAAATGAAAAATTATGGATTTGGTTATAATTTTTTAGCTTGCTTTCTGTATCTTCTTCAGAAAATTCTCCCAAGTCCATTGTTTTTTATCGGATCCACAGGAAAGACACGAGATTCATGGGGAGCTGTAAATCCTTCCATTCAGTTCTGACAGTACAGAAATAGCCTAGACTTCTTTATGGTATTAAATATTTAGCTGCACAATAATCTTTAAATAGAATTAGAACTTACGTTGGAACCTACTTTCAACCAGGTTCTCTCATTACATTAATGAGCCAAATAGGGATTAATGGTGATTATATTTAATAGCAAATCAATATGTAAAATTTTTGAAGCTGTACATTTAAACATTCTGCCTTCACCTTTCTGCTTTTCAAAGTTCTATCATGGCCTTCTTTTCACACAACATGCTTAACATGCAACTCACTCACCATATGATGCTGTTGCTCATTCTTCTCACCTGCCCTGAATGCTTCAAATCCCAACTCTCCATTCTCAAATCAATGGTTTTTACAAATTGCCCTTCTAAGCACAGGAAGGTGATTTATTGAAAATTTAATGTAGGCAGATAATCTACTGAGGAATTGACTTATGTTTTATTTCTAAGCTTTATCTCATTAGGAAAAAAAAGAGAGAGAACTTGTCCCATTTCCAAGAATGAAACAAGAAACTGTTCCTAAGGACTGAGCTCTGCTTATAAAAATGAGTGGGAAACAGATCATTTTTGCTTCAGAACTAGAAAGGAGAATTTTTAGGTTAGAACAAGCTAAAGGGAACTTACTAACCAGCCCCTTTATTCAAGGTTAAGGTTAGGCATTTCACAATTGGCTTACACGGTAATCTGTTTCCTGCCAAACTAAAGACTTCTGTGACAGTCAAAACAGAGGTTCTACTTTGGGGATTTTGTAAAAATTACCACCCTTGTGTAGAGCTACACTGAGAAGCCACGAGGAATGACCAATATTGAAAGTTTTATCATATGTGTGTGTACAGAGAGACAATGAGTATTTGAGCTGAAATTAATTTGATTTAAAGAAATATATATTATATTGCCTGCATAAGTATTTTAAAAGAATTTAACCTGTTGCTTACAGATTATGCTCATAAATAGCACAAAGTAGAAAAAGAAAAAGAAAAACAAAAATGACATCAAGTCTCTGATGAAATAAGTAAGTAAAAATCTATTTCCATTTTTGGAAGCTGTGAGTTTTCATCCATTGTTTTCTTATATCTAAAGTTTTAGTTTTGGTGCGTTTAAATTGAAAAGTATGTAACACTGGCATCAAGATTAGGAAGAGTCAAATCACATATTTTTAGTGAAAATATGTTTAAAAGTATCAACGACAGGGAAGAAAAATACCCAAAATACAACTTCACTCTGTCCCAAATTATCTAAATCAGATGCTTAATTAAAAATTTATTTAGAATACTCAGTCTACTTTCAAAGTAAATATTATAGAGCCACAGAGCACTGGCACAAAGGCATAATCTTTTTACAGACTCTAAGTATATCCTGTTAAATTTTGCAGTTTTCAAAATGGATAGTTTTTCCAAAGCCTCCAGATCAAACATTGAAGCAAAATATGATGTGACAAGAGCATGGCATATGCACCAAGATGAAGAAAGGGCAGATAGAGATCAAAGATAGGCTTTGATAAATCCAATCAATATTAGGATATCACTGGAAATTTTGGTCAGGAAAGTTATAAAATCAAAGGATAATCTTTTAAAGCTCATTGATATCAAGACATGAACCTTTGTGCCCTTTCCCTGCAAAACCTATAAGAGTATTGGATCATAATAAAGTTCAGTAAATTATATGTATTGAATTAATTTTTAGTGAAAATGAGCTGGTGATAGTAATAATCAGCATTGTTCTTAGCAGCCTAACCAGAATTTTGCATGGAGAGTTATACTGCCTCCAAAAGAAAAAGCTATATTAAATAATTTTCACACTTAGATCTTGTATTAGTCCATTCTCACACTGCTATAAAGACAAACCTGAAACTGAGTAATGTATAAAGAAAAGAGGTTTAATTGACTTACAGTTCTATGGCTGATGGGGTCTCAGGAAACTTACAATCATGGCAGAAAGGGAAGCAGGCACAGCTTACATGGTGGCAGATGAGAGAGAGCAAGCAAGAGCAGGGAAAACTGCCTTATAAAACCCACAGATCTCGTTAGAACTCACTCACTATCACGAGAACAGCATCAGGGAACCAACCCCATGATCCAATAGCCTCCCTTCTGGTCCCTCCTTCAACATGTGGGGATATTGGAGATTAAAATTCAAAATGAGATTTTCTTGGGGACACAGAGCTCAACTGTATCAGATCCTCTGCTTAAAAGTTTTTGATGCAGAAACTTTTCCCATATTAAGTATTTTTTTATTATCAAAAGAACTTCTTACACTCTACCTCCTTAATTTATAGTTGGTAATTCCTCTTTTGGAAAAGATAAGGGAATAACAGGGAACTACATTTACCTTACCATTTATACAAAATAGATGTAACATGGGATTTCTTTTCAAATTGTATGTGTATTAAACATTGCAAGGACACATAAGATCTTACCATATTATGAAGTTGTACCTAAAATGTTTGGAGATGTCACTCATTTTCCAACCCATATTGGTGGTGGTCCAAGTCAAACTATAATGAAAAGGTCAAAGGCCACCAGAGAGGCAAATTTATAACAATTTCCTTCCTCACATGTATTATCTTTATTACGTACACAGAATATGTTTTATTATGAAGAGAGGAAGGGTTCCTTCTTTGGCAAGAAAATGAAGAAAAAAAATTGTGCACGGAGCATAAAATCTTTCCAAAAATGGCCATTTAAAAAGTAGGCTTCATACAGAGCTCGATCTTTTTCCTGATATGAAGCAGTGAACACGTTAACCTGACTTATTCCAGTTCGTAAAATACCATTAATACTAATCCAGAATAAAGCACAATAGGAAGGGTCAAACTATAAAGATCAATAAATGCCACCTGTGGCTTGTAAGAGTTTCTCTTTCTCTCTATTTTAAAGTATCCGACCTATGCCACAGAATAGCTTCTGCTGTTATAGTCAATATTAAGTTTTCAATGCATACATTATGTGCACAATGCAATGCTAAGCAATGGAGGTAGTAAGAAAAGAAAATGTTTGCATGTAGCTGTGAAAACGTAACTTACCTGTATGAAATACCCAGAGATTTGTGCAAGGTAGCATATTGTCAAATACAGAAGAGTACAGTCTGCACATAGTTCGAAATTCACTGGTTACAAACCTTAGGCAAGGCTGACTTCTACAGTAGTTAGGTTTGAAGGTAGCCTTAACAAAGCAACTGGATTCACAAAGAGAAGTTAGGTAGAGTTTTTCGGGCAAGAGAAATTCATGAGCAAATGCATCAGGGTAGACTTGGTAGTTTCTGTACATTTGCAGTATCAGCAATATTGCTGATATTAAGCTGCTTAAAAACACAAGATTCATGTCAAGAGAAAGGAAGAAAAATGATTAGACAAAAAAAAAAAAAAAAAGAAAACCTTAAACTGAAGTCATTAAAGCACCAAAATGAAAAATTTGAATTCAGTGCAAGAGACAATGATGATTGCTTATCCCATGAATCACCAGCAGATCATTTTAGTTTCACATCAATCCAATGGAGATTTATGCACTGAGAATAAAAACAAACCCCCTAAATCTCTGTTAGACTTAGCTATGAGTAAAAAAGGAGAGAGAAGAATAATTCTAACTACAAGGAGCATCCTAAGGACAACTTTGAGAAGATTTTTCAAGGTCATCACCATCTGTACTGACACATCTTATTCACCTGTTATACACACCTTGCTAATTCCTACACAAGTATTTTTGCTCTTGTAGTTAATTTCTATCAGAATATTCTGTCCCCTGTGTCAGTTTTTCCAAACCATACCCAACCATCAAATTCTAGTTTATATCTCTTTTTGTTCCAGCATGTTATCAGAATTACCTCACCTCCACTATACTCCAATTTTCTGAACACCAATAATACTTTTAAACTCACTGAAGACAATGATTATACTAGCTGTCAATTACAGACTGATCTGTGTCCCTCCAAAATTCATATAATGAAGCTCCAATCCCCAATGTGGCTGTATGGAGAGATGGGTCCTTTACAGAGATAATTAAAGTCAAATGAAGTTGTAAGGGTGGGTCCATAATCCAACAGAACTCATATCCTTTTAAGAGGAGAAAGAGGCACCAGCAGTATACTTAGGACTGTCTGTAAGCAGAGAGGCCTCAGGAGAAACCAAACTGGCTGGTGCTTTGATCTTGGACTTCCAGCCTCCAGAACAGTGAGAAATAAATTGTTTTAAGTCATCTGGTTTGTTATGACAGGCCTAGCAAAATAATATACTGCCTGTATTTACTAAATAATGATCTTTTCTTCCTTCTTTGGCTCTGATCCTCTGGAGTACAGGAATCAAAATTATCTAATTTCTAAAAACCTCTTAAAATTCTAGGAATATTTTGTTTATTGCAATAACATAAGATAATTGCATGTAGGCATACATGAATAAACAAATAAATTCAAATTCTTATAGATGAAATATTCTTTAGGCAGATTTAAACTACTGATGGGAAAGGAGGGTAAGAATCACTTAAAATACCAGTATAAAACAGGAAAAGCACATCGTAATGAAAAAAATTTTGACTTGGGAGTCATAAAATGCTGAATTTGAATCCTGGCTACTTCAATTAGTAACTGTGTATATTGGTCTTCAGTTTCATCATTTAAAAATTTGGATAATAACATTTACCTTTCAATATTATTAGAGGTAAAAAAGGCTTAAGCACTGATTTTAATTTTTGGTGGCACTTGCTTAATAAATGTTAGTTATTTTGATGATTCTGAGTATTCACTGAGAAAAAGAATAAATTAGTGAAATAAAAACAACCTGAATAAAAGGGTGAATGCATTACAAGAGGTCTGAAGAAGCGCATGAAATATGGAGGATGGGAAAATAAAGAGCTTACTATGGGAAAACAAAAGGATTGCAAACCAGTACTGAAAAGCACAGCTCAGCCTGGAAGTCTAACTTTTTAATAATACCTATGCACATGGTCACGTAGTTTGTTCCTCCCACAACCCCAGTAACGTTAACCAGCCTGGAAATAATAAGACAAGAAAGAGAAAGACTGTATTCACATGGAGCTTGAGCTTAGTCTGGAGAGTATGGTAAAAGAAAAATAATACTGATATAGACAGAATGAGAGTGCTAGTAAGAATGTCTGTGAAATAGATCCTTAGTTCATCCTGGCTAAGAAAATCCAAGAAGTTGCCATTAGCAAGAAATGATTAGGAAATGGAAATTGTGGTTATTTTCATGCTCCCATTTTCCCATGTTATTTCTTGACTTAACCAATATTATGGGTTCCCCAAATTCCACATGTGATTATACCCCAACAGTGGGCCAGACTGGGCCCCTTTACCCTGATTAATTATGTTTCAATTAAATCATGGTTACAGGATTTCAGTTTTATGATCACATCATTTCTCACCTGTCATAATATACTACCGCAGGACATGGATCATTCACAGTATTTATTTATGATTTGGCATTCCCGTTACAATGTCTCCAGATTTTATGTATATAAAGAACCTAATATTTGTTATTATCCTTATAGTAGCTACACTCTCAGCAGTGTAACTATAGTTTACATGAACTTAAAGGCATACCTAGGGGAGGCACACAGTATTTCACGACTTTGTAAAAAAAGTTATAATTATATAATCACCAGGGATAGCATTCCTTATGCTCAGGGAGTATATTACATCTCAGTAGTTTTCTATTAGAGCATTAGTCATATGGGGTTGGCATAAAATATTAGGTGCCCTCCCTCAATTCAAGGTTAACACATAGGAATCACAGAATTCATACTCCCACTGAGACTGGTTTGTCCTTTCTAATAACTTTTTCTCATCTAAATGTGTTATTTGATATTCCAGGAGCTCTTTCTTCTAAAGTATACCACTTTAAATGCTCCTTGCTATACAAATTTAGAGAAAACAAAAATGGATTCGATGTTCTCTATTTAGGTATAAATTAATTATGTAAATTCACTCAGGAGATAGAGGTATTATAATTTACAAAGAAGTTACATGGAGGATTTAGAAGTTGTATCAAGTGAAAGTTACTCAGAAATAGTAAATAACAATAAACTTTGATGAAGATGTGGTTTCTATTGCATGAATTTCCTCATAGAAGATACAGACAGTCCCCTACTTATGATGGTTTGACTTATGCTTTTTCTGCTTTATGATGATGCAAATCAATACATATTCAGATATTCAGGGGAAAGTGTACTTCAAATTCTGAATTTTGATCTTTTCCCAGGCTAGTAGTATACAGTACAATACTCTCTCATGATGCTGGGTCAAATCATCTAACACAAAACCTGTCTGTCTTATAATAAAGTGCTGAATATCTCATGTAATTTTTTTTTTCTGAGACAGTCTCACTGTCACACAGGCTGAAGTGCAGTGGCATGATCCCAGCTCATTGCAACCCCCACCTCCCAGCTTCAAGTGATTCTCCTGCCTCAGCCTCCAAAGTAGCTGAGACTACAGGCACACACCAGCATGCCCAGCTAATTTTTGTATTGTTAGTAGAGATGGGGTTTCACCATATTAGCCAGGCTAGTCTTGAACTCCTGACCTCAGGTGATCCACCCACATCTGCCTCTCAAAGAACTGGGATTACAGGCATGAGCCACTGTACCTGGCCTTATGTAATTATTGAATACTCTACTGAAAGTGTTCTGGCACATTTAACACAGGCTGGGTAATTATGATGTCAGTAGGTTAGGTGTAGTAGAGGGATTTTTGACTTACCAATATTTTCAACTTAAAATGGGGTTATGGAGATGTAGCCCCATTGTAACTCAAGGTATATCTGTATATGTATGTTAGAGAGCTTCAATAAAAAAGCAAGTGCAGGAGAAGAGGGTCATTTCTTCACAGTCTGGACAGATATAGTTCAAGAAGAATGATTGTTTACTAGCATATTGACTTGATTTCTTCATTCTTTCCCCTAAAAAGTGTTTTAATGTTACTCACCTGAACATACACCTAGATACTTATCAAAGCTAAAGAATATTATGGTTTATATAATGTATCTCATATATACAATGTTATGAGTTTTCTTTCCAGAATTTCTAATTAAAGTTACTAAGCAAAAACGTTTCTTTCTTTTTTTTTTTTTCTTTCTGTTTCTTTTGGAGGCAGTCTCTCCCTCTGTTACCCAGGCGGGAGTTGAAGTGCCGCAGTGGCGCCATCATAGCTCACCGAATCCTTGAACTTCTGGCCTCAAGTGATCCTCCCACCTCACCACCCCCTCAAGTAGTTCAGATCACAGGCCCATGCCACCATGCATGGCTTTTATAGCTTTCTCAGATAAGTGTGGATAGTCTTCTTTGACAGCATACCAAATTTTGACAAGTGTCAGTTGCCAAATGTGTAGTTACAACATGGATTCTGAAACCATAGCAATGAGCTTTCCATACTCTTACATTTTTAAACCACTCCTCTAGCTTGCCCTTTGAATATATGTTTTACTTATGCAGAATTTTGTAACATCCTATATTGGACATTTGTAAAAGATTGGTCCTCCCAGTTGTACTAATTTTTGAAATGTTGACAAGTTTCATTATATAACGCCTATATAGAAAATACATCTTCAACATCACCACCAATATTATCAGAAAAGTCTTTAAATATTGGAAAGTTGCAAAACTCATAGTAGTGGTTGTGATAGGCTCATTTCATTTTTGAGAAAAATGTCTGCCAAATGCCCATGTCTGAATAACCATAGTTGACATGTCAGTTGTTCTTTCAAGAACAAATGGTATCGCATTAAAAAAATGGCTGGTTCAGTTTACCACGTGAACAAGGGCACAAGTATTTTACTCTTGAGACAATAAGTGTACGTTCATATGAAGCAGAAGTACTCTATGTTTCCCATTTTGTCACACAAAATATTAAGATATTAAAATCTCAAAGGTTGAGATTTTATAAAATTAGTAACTTTTGCTGCATCCACATTCTTAAGTGAAATTACCTTTTTATTTTTAAGCAACGAGTATGTGGAGATGAAGAATAGAACAGTTTTGTATCACTGCTTTCAATTGTCTAAGGCTATTGCTTTGTAGCATCACTGCAAATATCAATAGAATGAAAAAGGCAAATAATGTATTAGACTATTATTTAAATAGTTTGACATTATGGATCCTCTAAAAGTATCTCAGAGCCACTCATAGGTCTATGACCCATAATTTGAGCATTCCTGCACTCTTTCTTGAGCTATAGACCCATATGTTTAATGGTCTATCAGACGTCCTGAGGTAGTCTTATTTCAATAATCTTAACTGATTCTTGGTCACATTTCCTCCTTTTCCCCAAACTCTTCTTTGATTTCCTATCTCAGACACCATCACTCTCCATGTCATTTAAGTCAGGAACCCAGGAGTCACTATTGTTTTTTCCTTTCTCTATAATCCCTTGAATCTAATTAGTCACTCAGTACAACCTCTTACATATTTTCATTTCTGTCTAACATAAAGATTTGGTTATTAAAAGCCTGCGGCATAAACAAACAAACTTCCCTATAACTCATTTCCTTCCTTAGTCTCCTCCTCCCATTCATTCCCCATTGTCCTACTATATAGGTAGCTTTTGAAGAAGCAAATCTAGATGATGCGATATTCAGAGACGAAGGCTATGTTTCACACAGCCAGGGTCTCAGTTCCTACTTTCGCGCTTTCCCAGATGAGTAACCCTAGCAAATTAATCAGGCTCTGTGTTAGTTTGCCTTTAAAAAAAAAAGTAAAAGTAAAAGTATTTATCTCACATTGTTATAAAAATAGAATGAGAAATTCATATACAGTATCATCTAGATGAATTTGTAATTAATACAATCCTGAAATCTAGCACACAATTAATAAATATTAATGATTATTTTATCAATTCACTTCTTAAAATTCTCCCATTTCTACTGTATATTTGACATGTCTTTCTCACTCCTAGAATATGATCTCCTTAACTTTAACTCATATTCACTTATTTCAATATCTGAAATATAGTTGATGTTTAATAATGATTATCAGTAACTAATGAGAATTTTTCTCTAAATTATTTACAAATGTAGACTGACTTAGTTTTAGCACTATTTGAATTTTTCAGTCATATTTCTCAATTTTAAAAAATCCTACCTAATTACCAGATTAAAATACATTATAATATTTTAACACATGTAAACTAAATTGTATAACAAGGTTACCCTGCTAACATTTTGTCCCTAGGTTGGCAAAATTCTAAGCCCACTTTTTAAAACACATTCTTCTAAAGACTCGTATAACAGTAAAAGTCTTAACCTTCCCATAAGTAGGCTTTATGTCCCTAGGTTGGCAAAATTCTAAGCCCACTTTTTAAAACACATTCTTCTAAAGACTCGTATAACAGTAAAAGTCTTAACCTTCCCATAAGTAGGCTTTATGAAGGATAGGGATGCTCTATAAAACTCATGAAAATATATGCAATGCTTCATGAATGTTGTGGGGTGTATGTGTGTGTGTATATATATGTGTGTGTGTGTATATATGTGTATATATGTATGTATATATGTATGTGTGTATATTTCTCCCAAATACGTGTATTTGGGAAAAATATATATGTATGTATGTATGTATGTGGGAAAAATATCTATTGCTTTCTTTGGATTCTCATAAGAAATCTTCGATCAAGACAGGGTCAATGACCACTGTTACAGAAAATAGCAGAGAGGACCCAGTCCAGTGGCTCATGCCTGTAATCCCAGCACTTTGGGAGGCTGAGGTGGGTTGATCATGAGGTCAAATGACCGAGACCATCCTGGCCAACATGGTGAAACCCTAACTCTACTAAAAATATAAAAATTAGCTGGGTGTGGTGGTGCATGCCTATAATCCCAACTACTTGGGAGGCTAAGGATCACGAGGTCAAGAGATCGAGACCATCCTGGACAACATGGTGAAACCCTGTCTCTACTGAAAATACAAAAATTAGTTGGGCGTGGTGGTGCATGCCTGCAGTCCCAGCTGCTCGGGAGGCTGAGGCAGGAGAATAGCTTGAACCCAGGAGGCGGAGGTTTGCAGTGAGCTGAGATCATGTCAGTGCATTCCAGTCTGTGACAGAATGAGACTCTGTCTCAAAAAAAAAAAAAAAAAGAAAGAAAGAAAAAAAAAAGACAAGAAAAGAGAATATAGTATACAGTGCTAGGAGTTGGCAGGGTCCATGACAGACTGAAGGAGATATATTTTTCAGCATGGACATTTTTTGAACATGTCAAATCACACAATGAAGGCAACTGCCTACCAGGTCTACATTTGTATAAACGTTGAAAATAAATTATATGAAGTTCCCAACTCTGAACCTGAGTATCTGACCCCTGAACAAGAGCCAATAAATAACATCATTAAATCACACTGTCAATTTTACTGCATGCTCCTTCCTGGTGCACACTGTGTTTGTTGTCAACATTACTGGGGACTTAGAGCCTGTGATGATTATAACCTTGCAGTGTGAGTGTGTATGTGTGTGTGTGTGTGTATGTGTATGCTCTTGGATTTTTTTGAGATGATCCCATTTAAACCAATGATTAATTTTTTAAAAATTTTGTACGATACATAATATGTAACCTGAAATAATATACCAGTTATACATATATTAATATATAATATGGTATATATTGTCATACAATATAAAATATGAAATATAATTTGCAATATAAAATGAAGTTTAATATATAATGCATAATATAAAACATATAATAAGTTTTCTGAAAATTTGTGACTCTTCTATGGTAATAAAATAATCTACATATTTAATGTAGATGATAATTCTATACGATTTTAACCAAAAAAACCCACTTGATTAAGTAATTCTGTAAATAATAAAAGGCATTTATATTTCAATAACTACACTTAAAACTTTTTATAACAAACATTCAATAGAGATATGTCAGTTTGATAGGTTTTTCTTTAGACTTATTTTTATGTTTCAGTTTATAAGTAATTTCATGTTTAAATATATCTAGTGGACCTGGTTGTCAAAATAGAGGTATGATTGGAAACATAATTTAGAAGTTGGCAATTGATTTCACTTGCTGTGGATGTTAACAAGTGTTCAGTTATAGGCTATCATGGGAACAGAAATCTGTCCTTAGGTTGAAATTGATTAAGGAGCTATGTTAGAAATAACATAGATGTTCTATAAGCAAAATATTCTGAAATCAAATGCACTGATAAAAAATTTGCAGTGTTATCTTTAAATTCACTACTGAAAATAGTCATTGTACTGAAATAATACTTATCAACTTTTCCATCTTTATTATCTGTTCTTGTCTGCTTCATAAAAACCAGAAAATTAAATGCAATGTATTTCCATTAGTGCACTGTTAAAGCTGTAAATTTAAAAACAAATCAGAGGATATGAAAGTTAAGATCCTCTTAGTAACATTAACTTGTCCAACACTGATTATATATAATTCCTGGATTGCTGGTTAGTGTGCTAAATGTACACTTTATCATAAGGCATAAGAAATGTAGAAAAGTAATACTGTTAGGAAAACCTTAACTTTTCACTTTCTTGAGTTATGAAGGTTAAAATTTGCAATCTTAACACTGTATTAGCAAAGGATTCTGCAATTTAATAAAATAAACTTGTTGAGAAAATGAACTATATTCACTCAATAAAAATGATGCCTGCTTTCCTGAATGAAACAATTATAGAATCTGAATTTCAAGTCAGCAGATAAAAACTTTAATGATTTAGTAGTTTTTATAAACCCTGATAAATTTACCTCACAAAGTGTTATTATTATATGTCTGAAAAATCTGTAAAACATTATTTATGTTATACAAAGTTATAAAAAAAGTAAAACATTATTTATGTTATACAAAGTTATAAAAGTCTTATCCAATAAATAACATAGACACATTCATTTACTTACTATACAGTATATATACATATCAAAAATAATTCGATTACTACGTTGCATCCACAAAGGAACTTAAAAGATATTAAAGAGAAGAAATAGTAAAGATCATTAAGATTTCATTGTTCTTATGATATCTGCAGTGGATTAGAGTAAAAGGGTTAACAGATAGCAAAGCAATAATATAAATAAATAAGAAAATTAACAAAATTAAAGACCCAAGAGGGTTAGAGTCCTTTTACATTTTGTTCAGTGACACATAAAAGATATCTGGGCTATAACAGGTGCTCAAAAAACATTTGTGTAATGAATTAACTTGCATGGTATCTTTGATAACACAAAAATTCAAAAGCTCCCTTAATTGATAGTGAGGTTCTCTGAGAAAGATTTAACAGCAGGTCAAATCTGAATAATCAGCATGAATGCTATTTACTCCAGGGGAAAAAAAAAAAAATTCCAAAATCGAATGTGGTCTGCAGTGAAAATCCATGCAAAGATATTATCAGAAACTCTAGTAATAGTAGTTCAGGACATTTTACTGATAATTTCTCACTGGGTTAAACAACAAAGATAGGTGCATTAATTCCAGAAAGACATTGTTAAAATGCTAACCATTCCCTAGGAAAGCATCCTTGTGTGTGTGTGTGTGTGTGTGTGTGTGTGTGTGTGTGTGTGTGTAGCAGCTTAGATGTGGTGGCAATGGTGGTAGTCTTATGTTCCTCTCACTACTTCAGATATCCATCTAATCAGCCACATAAAGGCACTAGAAAAGCATGGTGAGTCTTCCATAGTGGATGTACAAGGGCAAAAGTTTATTTCATTGTAGAATTAAGAAAGTGGCAATTGCAAGTAGTATAAGTTCCCCATATTTATGAGGGGTGGTGAGATATTAATGGAGTCTAATGGTATTAGTTCTGTAGTGGGCTAACTAAAATTATTCTTGGGAAGCTATACCACAGATAGATATGTAAACACATTCATTCATATATTCAGAAAATATTATTTGGTATATTATTATGAGCCCCCTAGCCTACTTATGTGCAAATCCTACTCTACTGCTAGTGAAATGATGAGTAAGACATGACACCTACCTAGCAAGGACATTATAATAAACTACAGAAATTAAGTAGCAACAGTAAAACAAATACATATAAATTTAGAAATATATAATATTCTATTTCTAAAAGCAAAGATATC
This sequence comes from Macaca fascicularis, assembly GCF_037993035.2. Classification (NCBI taxonomy): domain Eukaryota; kingdom Metazoa; phylum Chordata; class Mammalia; order Primates; family Cercopithecidae; genus Macaca; species Macaca fascicularis. Next base: position 161,956,615 of record NC_088377.1, on the reverse strand, counting down.
AATAATCCCTAAAAATATATTCAATAATGGCTAAAGTAGCCTATCTTACAGTGCAGCAGGAAAGGATCATGAGGTCATAGCTTTCCTTTTGGTCACTCATGTAATTTGTTACATAGAATAGATTTAGGACAATGTGTTTGCTCACAAAGAAGTTGCAATGTATGTTTCAATTAGGTCTCACAGAGCATAGATTAATTTGGCTATTTGAATCCCTGTTTGTATCAGAGAAACAATTTCTTAACTACCTTGCATGTAGAAAGGTAGTTAGTGTTTCTGTCTTAGATAAGAAGATGTGGCCTTTGTCAAGATATATAATATCTTTGTCAAGGTACATGTGCCCACCTTGGTTCTAAATTGACAGTATTGTCAATATTTTAATATCATTTGAACAACAAAATAATCATGATAGGCTTTAATAAAAACAATCAGAAATGACTGCTTAAAGTTCTATCATAAAAGGACTTCAAGGCAACTCAGCCTCTCCAGAAACCATGCCTCTATCAGCTTGTTTAGGGAGGAAAACCAGTAAGACTCATCTATAACAACAACAATTCTGTTAAACGATGGGTTGTACAGCATCTAAGAGATTTATGTATGATATTTGGAATCAAATAGATAGCACTATAGCATATCTGATGGTTCCCTGTTTATATTTGCAATGGACTGAATGTTTGTTTCTCACCGTAATTCATATGTTGAAATCCTAATCCCCAATGTGATGGTATTAGGTGCTGCAGTCTCTGGGAGGAAATTAGGTTACGTGAGTGGAGCCTTATAAAGGAGTTTAGTGCCTTCATGAAAGAGATCCCAGAGAGCTCCTGCTCTCTTTCCACCAGTGATGATGCACTAGGATTTCAGCAGTCTGAAACTCAGAAGAGGTCCCTCACCATGCTGGCACCCTCATCTCAGACTTCTAGCCTCCAGAACTCAGAGAAATAAATTTCTTTATAAACCACTTTGTCTATGGTTCTTTGTTATAGTAGCCTGAACAGACTAAGATAATCTTTATCTGAAAAAATGCAGCTTTTTTTTTTTTTTTTTTTTTTTTTTGAGACAGAGTTTCACATTTTTTGCCCAGACTGGAGTGTGATAGTGCAATCTCTGCTTACTGCAACCTCTACCTCCCGGGTTCAACCAATTCTCCTGCCTCAGCCTCCCAAGTAGCTGGGATTACGGGCGGACAACACCATGCCTGGCTAATTTCGTGTTTTTAGTAGAGATGGGGTTTCACCATGTTGGGAAGGCTGGTCTCGAACTCCTAACCTCAGGTGATCTACCCACCTCAGCCTCCCAAAGTGCTGGGATACAGGCTTGAGCCACCGCACCCAGCCTGAAAAATGTACCTCTTACTGTCAAATATGAGCATTTCCTTCTTGAGGTTACTTAGCTCCTTAATACAGTTCCTATCTAGTTTTCATTTACACATAAGTAGAGTGCCCAGATGCAGAAGTTTCAGAGCTGGGTTAGAACAGGGCCTGTTTATTATCATAACTATATATACCACAGTCTGAAACCTGTTCTGAATATTTAAGTAGTTAAAGGCTAAAGACCTTGATTATAGGTATGACAACTATTTACTGGAAGACAAAAACAGAACAGATATAAAAAGAAAGGCATCAAAGTGACAGTCCATACAGATCACAAAAGCAAGATAACATTTTTTGAACTTAAACCCTTTTAGAAGTAACTTATTCAAAACAGTGTGAAGATTTGGCTTAACTGTTAGGGTGAATGTTGCTCACATTACAGCTTCAAACAAAAAGAGCCATGAGACATTGAAGGCCAGCAAACATATTTTACCCAATTTTATTGTCCTCCTATTAGACTATAATCCCTTAGAGGGAAGGAACTATGTGGGAAGTAACCTCTCACATCCTCCTCCTTTCCAGAGCAGAGAACAAAATAGCACTTAGTATGTGCTATGAAAATGACAGCTGTTATTAATAATTCTTTTCATGTCAATCAGTGGAATGTCTAAAAGAAGCTTCTGTCACATTTTTCATCAAGGCACTGTGCTACATTACCTAACAAGAAGGTCAAGATACCAGTAAAGCAAGAGCAATATAAAGGGATTTAGAGAAAGAGACAGAGAGAAGGGGAAAGAGAGAAAGAGAGATGGGGGGGAGGGGAGAGAGAGAAAGGAGAGAAGAGAAAATTGAAAAAGAGAAAAAGCAAAACAAATTGAAGAGACTAATTTAGACATACACATACAGTTTTCTCATTTTCAGAAACGTTAATCGTTTATTTAAAATGTTTTTGTTTTTATTAAATATGTCAAGCAGCACCAAAATCTGTCCTGGGCTTAAGGACTTAAAGCTCTTAACCTTATCCTTGTCAAAATGAGCATTAATAGCTAATATTTTAAAATAGAAATGAATATAAATAATTAGTAACTCACACTTCCATTTTCTTTCCCAGGACAATGACTTCTCTTCCCTATTCCATGAATCTCAAACACTGTAATGGATTTTCTATGAACTCATTCAAGGCAAAACATTTTGAGAGGCACATTCAACAAAGTGAAAAGGCAATCTATAAAATGGAAGAAAATATTTGCTAATCTTTATATCTGATAAGGGGTTAATATCCAGGCTATATAAAAGACCCCTGAAGCTCAACAACAAAATAACATAATTAAAAAATGACCAAAGAATTTCAACAGATATTTCAACAAAGATATACAAAAGGTCAACAAGCATATGAAAATATGTTTAATATCACTAATTATTAGGAAAATGCATATCAAAACCACAATGAGATATCACCGTACCTATCAGGATGGCCATTGTCAGAAAAACATAAAATAATACGTGTTAGTGAATATGTACAAAAACTGGAACTCTCTCTGTTGGTGGGAATGTGAAATGGTGCAATCATTATGGAAAACAGTATGATGCTTCCTCAAAAAAATTAAAAATAAAATTACCATATGATGTAGCAATTCAACTTCTGGGTATATATATTCAAAAGGATTAAAAACAAGATCTCAAAGAGATGTTTGTGGAGTTATGTTCATAGCAGCATTATTCACCATCACCAAAATGTGAAAGCAACCCTGTGTCCATCTATGGATAAATGTATAAACAAAATGTATAAAATACTATTCAACATTTCAAAAAAAGGAAATTTTGACACACGCTACAACATGAATAATCCTTGAGGATATTATACTACGTGGAATAAGCTAGTTCACTTGTATGAGAGACCTAGTCAAATTCACAGAAACAGAAAAAGTAGAATGATGGTTACCAGGGAGTGGGGGGAGGGGGAAATGGGATGTTGTTGCTTAATAGGTACAGTGTTTCAATTTTGAAAGATGACAGATTTCTGGAGGTTGGTTGCACATCAATGTGAACATATGTAACTTTAAACTGGTTAAGATAGTAAATTGTATGCTACATAGATGTTACCACAATTTTTTTAAATCTAGACTTTCACTTTAAAAAATTACTTTTTGACAAATGTCTTAATCATACTAGTTATGTGATGAATAGACATACCACCAGAAGAACACTATATAACCAATTATGTTCAAACAGAGCTGAAGGGACCAATTAACCACTCATTTCTCAAATTGCAGTATTTTTAATCAAACAAGTTATCCTACATTTTAGGCACCTGGGCTATATTGTTTTGGCTCTCTGAAGGAATTCTCTATGAATGTCTGCATGCAATTATACTTTGTGGGTTTTCTGTTTTGTTTTAAGATCACAGTAAGTTCTTCTCATTTCTTTTTTAATCCTTGATCTACACTCATACTTTAAGATCAGTTCAACTTTCTTCCCCTATGAAGGCTTTTCTCTTTGACCTTGCTGACCACTTTTTCCTTTGGGCCACCAGTTTGTCTTGCAAGCAACTTATTTATTGCATTTATTGCCCAATTAAGTTTATCCTAGCTGTGAGCTCCTTAAGGGTAAGGATGCTTCTTCTTCATCTATGTGTCCCAAGAACTCAGTAGAGAGCTAGGCAGGAAATAGAAGTTCAGTATTTATTTATGGGATGATGTTGAAGTCATGTCTTGTAAAAGTGCCTTATTAAAGAATTGCAAAACAAGTTCCTCTCAGAGATCAGAACTGTGAAGAAGAAAGAAAGAAAAAGCCTACACACTCCTTCTTTTTACCAAATAATGAGTATAATTTTATTTTTCTTTGTTGACTTGAGTGCCAAGAAGCTAAATGTCAAAAGTTTGTCCTAAATAAAAGTTTAACTCTAGTGTTAGTAATCTAGTATGATTAATGTGGTATTATTGCACCACTACCCCATCCTATCCTATCCTTGATTTGGTGCTATTGCAACATTATCTTCTTATAAATGGCCTCGAGCCTATTTTGGAAGGAAGTGGGCTATGATTAAAATATGTAAACTATGCAATATGAGGCTAAATATGAAGGTGCTGGTTTAAAGCTGTTCTCTTTAGTTGTTTTTCTTTGTTCCACGAATAATATTCCCCACATTTCAGTAGAATCCTAAGCAGCTGTGCTCTCATTACTACAATATCTGTTCTTTTATGTGTTATCTTGTCTGGTTCAGTTCTGAGTAGGTAGTACAGTCTATTCTCCACAATTTGTTTTCTAATGTATATCCATTTGTGTGTCATATTATTATTTTTATCTTAAACTGTGGCTAAAATAAGCTATTTTTCAAAGTAATAAGAATCTAGTCCAGATCCTTTCTATGTACAATATACACACTTCAGTTGCTATAACTATGACAATAGGAAATAGGATTCCTTTCTTAACAATTTTGAACCTCATAATTTAGGAGAACTGTATATAGATTTAGATTTAAGATCATCTATGATTCCTTGGAAAAATTATCTGACTGCTTTGAACTGCATTAGCTTGAAAGTTCTTTGCAGCTGTAAAGACCTTATGGATCCATCAGTGATGTCTAGAATGATAGTTGTGGTGCCAAACCTTTTCATGGCAATAAGCATAAATGCTCATTTGCAAGTGCACATGCATATGATTATATAGTGCTTTCCATAAAAAGAAGCAACCCTGAATATCATGTGAAAATAGTGTTCCATTCTGGGTAATACAAAATAAAAAAATTCCAACCGTAGAACTCAGTATTATAAATGCATTTGCTATAAACCTCTTAATTAAATGTATCACCAACATTATTTTACTGATGACTTAAAATAACATAACTGAAAAGATAGTTTCCAAATAATAACATAACTTCTCATCCTGACATCAAAGATAGACCCTGGTCTGGTCCCACTTACCTTTCCTATCTGTATATGAGCATTTCCTATGCTTCACTAATAAAAGCCTATCTCCTCTTCAGACTAATTATATTGTTGGAATATACTACAGGTTAATTCCTGCTCCCTAAAAAAAATGTATTCCAGCCTTTTGTGACAAACCACATTGATGTGTCGTTTAAGGTCTACTCTGATAGTCCACCAAAGTGAATCATTACCTGGCTACCTGGTAATCAGGTAGCTTAAAATGTTCTACCAATTTTCTACAATTTTTGTGCCACAGAGGCCATATATAACTTCTGATTTAACACCTAGTAATGCACTAACTCTGGAAGAGACTAGCTAGTTCGCCCATAAGCAGGCATTCTTCTCCTTGGCACACACTGGCACATATGTAGACTGCATTTCCCAGCCTCTTTGTATCTGGATGGGCCACAGAGTTGACTAGTCCTAGCCATCAACATGTGGCCAAAAACAGTGTGCATCCTTTTGAGGCATAACTCTGAAACCTTTTAAAATCTTTTATACATTCTCCTTTTTGGTACTTTTCAAATGGCCACATCCAGAGGATTCAACAAGGATGAGAAGATTCTAGGGGATGGCAGAGATCCTAGGTGCCTCAATAACTATATGGAATAGAGCTACTTTCTCCACCCCAATAGACCACTTTCTAAGATATTCTTATAATTCTGTGATCATTTTTCACTTATCTCATTGATCATGCAAGACTGGAAATATATCCCAGTGCTTTTTCAAATTCTCTATATAAGCAACTACAATTACTTAATAACATTCATTCACTATGAGTATATGTTTAACAGAAAATTTGCATTGTCTTTAAATTTCCCATATTATTATATTATATGAATTCTATTATTCATAAAATACTCTAAATAATCATTTTATGCATTTAGATTCTACTCAATGATAATGCTATTATATATCCACATATTTTAAAAAGTAATACAAGAAATTAATACCTTAGTATTTACTACAAAAGAAAATAATGTTCTGATTTTCTTATGACTGTTGCACCTTATACATGTTGTAATATACAATATAAAGCCAGAAATGGAAAAAGAAAATCTTTGAGAGTCCAAAAACACATTCTCAAGTCACTGAAATAACACACAGTTGGTGTATGAATGAGCTCATGAATCATTTATCAGTGGTGATAGAAATAGAAATTGTTTACCTCAGAAGTCTATCTTTGTTACAGTACCCTGGAAATGCATTCAATATTTGAATCTCTACTTTGTGAAAGAGAACTAGCATTCACCAAATGCTTATTCTATGCCAGGTGTTTTACATACATCATTGTACTTATCGCTCACAACTCTGAGAGTTAGTTATTTTTATACCATTCCAGAGACGAAGCACTTTAATGAAGAACTCAATTCATAAATGGTAGACCCATGATTGGAACCCACAACTGACTTACTCTTTCATGCAAATTCTCTCTAACACAAAATTTTCTCCAAAGATTCTCATCCATGTACTCTTTCATTACACCTTGTGTTTGCTTTTACTTCCCTATTCTAAATGTCAACACATGACTCAAATAGATAATGATTCATACAGTATGATAAATATAATATAGTTTCAAAAATCACATGAGATAGGGTCACATTGACACATGGCCACTTCTATTGTTACTATCGTTTCCATACTATTTTCCTTCCCTCCCTGTAAATCCCAGCTTTCAATTTCCGGTCATCAGATTATATTAATCATTATCTTCACCGTTGCAGCCGTTTAATGATATTGCAATTAACCCCTCCTTGTTTCTCAACTATTTTAGGTCCTGCCTAACTGCCACTCTCTTCAACATGACTCCTAATTTAGTTACTGGCAATTTCAATAAACACATATATGATCCTTCCTAAAATTTGGCTTAATTCCTTAATCTTCTTTCCTCTAAGATCTTGTCCTTCACTCAATCCCAGCCAAATAAGTCCAGGTCATTTATAGACATATCAATTATCAGTAGCGTCCATACTTCTATAATCCCTGTTTCATGAATCAATGTCTCTGACATCATCTTCTATCTTTCTAGTTCATTTGCTCTAATATTCCAACTCTAACAATCATTTGATGCCAACATGACCTTCAATCAATTGATCCTGCATATTTTTCAAGGCCTCTTAACATCTTTTATTAGGCAAAATTACAGCCCTACATAAATCTAACTCATTGTTTCTTCAACACCTGCACCTGTGCAATTAAAGATGCACAGAGAAACACACGGGTCTTAATGATCTCACTTTAAATTCAATTTGACAAATTGTTAGAGGACTACTACAGCTGCCCAGAACACAATATATTTAACCAGTCCATGTACTCTCCACTATCTTGGAGAACTATTTCATAGTTTTTCCTTTCTTCTGAACACCTCCACCCTAATGCTCTCAGTCCATGAATTTGCTTCTTTTTCCACTGATAAAATTGAAGTAGCAAGGGAGAAGCTTCAGAAAGTCTCACAGCCTCATATATCTATCCACAACTGAACTCATATATTCTGTTCTCTATCAAGTTTCTTGAGATAAAAATATTTACTCCTCAGTAAAACCTTCCCTTACGCACAAATACAATTTATTTCACCTATTCAAAACTGCACATTGGAATTATTTCTTTTTCTTTGCATACTATTTTTCCTTATGTAGTCACAGTAATCACCACCAGCAAAACAAAAATGTCATTCTTCTACATCTTAAATATAATCCTGCTTAAACCATATTTTGCCCACTAGTTTTAATTCCAATTGTCTTCTCCCTTTTACAACAAAATAGCTATTGTTGACCATCGTTAGTGGCACTAGTTCGATCCTTTTATAATTTGCAATCCTTTCCAATCAGGTGTTTCCTCTGATAATTATCCTTGTCAAGATCACCAATGAACTCCAGATTGCCAAATGGACATCTTTTCGATTCTTACCAGACTTGGCTTATCAACATCAAGTCCATTGTCCTTGATAAACTTTCTTTATTGGCTTCCATGACACCACACTATTTTTTCTCTTCTAACCACTTTATTATTCCTGCCTGCCTGACATTTCATTGAGATGTCAAATAGATATTTCAAAACTGGCATGCCCAAAACCGAAGTTTTCATGTCCTTTGCCCCCTACAAACTTACTCCACTAAGACTCTTTCTCATTTCTCATATAGGTGGATGACAATAGCATCCTCTCAGTTGATGAAACAAAAATGTGGCTTCATTTCAGATCTTTCCCTTCTCTCATACCTGCATCCAATTTGTTGGAAATCCTATTGTAATATCTTTACATATATGCAGAATCCCCAGTTATTTCTCAAAATTTCTATTGCTACCACCCTGATACCAAGTCACAGTTATCACTCACCTGGGTTACTATATTCCTTTCTTAACTGGTTTTCCTTCTTCTACCTATGTGCAAACTATTTTTAAAACCAGTAGGTACAGTGATCCCTGTGTAATGTTAGCCTCTCTTCTGCTCTAAATCCCCTAATGGCTCTTCATCTCAGTGTAAAAGTCAAGTGATTACAAGCACCTGCGAAACACTACAGTGACTATGATTAGGCTCCACTCCCTTTCTGACCTAATGGCTCCCTCATTCACTTACCTTCAGCCACCTGTCCTCTTTATTATACAGAGAACATACCAGACATGCACATGCTTTGAGAGCTTGCACTGCTACTAGTCCTTAGTGTGTTGTCCTCCAGATATCTGCTTAGATATTCTTTGCTCAGATGCCACCTTCTCACTGAGGCCAATTTTGACCACCAAATTAAAAAATGCAACCTGATCCCCTTCCCTTCCCTTTGCTCTGTTTTCAACAGCACTGACCACTCTCTACTATCTCAATAATCTGTGTGTGTGTGCACATGTCTATGTGTGCACATGTGTGGGTTTCCCTAACGTAACCCAAGTGCCTAGAATAGTCCCAGACAGTTGGTAGATGTTCCGAAAATATTTTCTATATAAAATAGTGAAGCATAAGCTTGCTCATACTTATATCCTACTCACCTGGACACACACACACACACACACACACACACACACACACACACACACACACAGCCTTCTAAAGAGAACTGGAAATCCGTCCTCACTAACTGAAATACGACAGCCTACATCCAGAGGGTAATTAATAATTATGTATATAGGATAATAATCTCTCAAATTTGTGAGGAAACTTAAAGGTGGTATAATCCAACAATGTATGTAATATTTATATTTCTTCTACGTGCTTTTTTCATACTGCTTTTCTAGTCTGTGCTTGAATACTGCAGTAATGGGGAACATTTTACATGGTTTGCAAAGAGAAAATTGAAATTGAAAGTCAATGTTATATACTGTTGCCTAGGATTACATAGCTGTTAAAGATAGTAGCAAGGGGTCAGGCGCAGTGGCTCACACCTGTAATCCCTGCACTTTGGGAGGCCGAGGTGGGCGGATCACGAGGTCAGGAGATCGAGACCATCCTGGCTAACATAGTGAAACCCCGTCTCTACTAAAGATATAAAAAAAATTAGCCAGGCAAGGTGGCGGGCACCTGTAGTCCCAGTTGCTCAGGAGGCTGAGCCAGCAGAATGGCAAGAACCCGGAAGGTGGAGCTTGCAGTGAGCTGAGATCGTGCCACTGCACTCCAGCCTGGGCGACAGAGCGACACTGTCTCAAAAAATAAAATAAAATAAAAAAAGATAGTAGCAAGGTTAGAATGTGACACCAGGTCTCTTTTCTAGTAGACTAGTGTTCTTCACTACACCCAACTCTCTATAGAAAATTATAAGTGCATATAAATATATGTGCATATAAAAGTTTTATATAAGTGCATATAAATATAAGTGCATATAAAATAAAATTATTTTAACTGACAATTTTAAAACAATTATACAACTAAAATCAATTTAAAAACATATCAAATGTCTATAGATGTAGACAACCTTCAAAAAATTTAAAAGATAGTTTTACATTTAAAATTATTTTGTAAGTTTTCTCATTATAAGAAAAATTTTGGTTGATAAAATCATATACCCAAGAAATACTAGGCCTATAGAGAACAAAAAATAATAAAAAGAACATGGTAAAAGAAGATTCTATAGTAACTTCAAAATACCATTTCACTATGCTTTAAAAAATCTATCTTCACATTAAATAGTTGAAGAATGGAAGCAAAAACATACAATATTTAGATAAAAAACAAAGCCCTTAAAAAAGGATGAAAGCAAAAATGTACAAAATTTAGATAAAAAACAAAGCCCAAAATAAGTCAGGCAAAGACTGGCTACATAACTTAGAAAAGTCACTGTACTTTCTACTACCTAGTGAGAAGTAAGAGATACTGGATACAAACAAAACCCAAATACTATGTCTGAATTGTGAAGGTTTTTCATATTTTAATTGTTTTGGACTTATGATTAGTGTACCACACTAAGACACAAATAAATTTAAAAAATGATAAAATGACATGAGACAATGAAATTCTCATAATTATGATGCCTAACAACAGCACAGCAATCAGGAATAACAGACATCTAAGTACCCATTAAACTCTTGAGATTTCTAAAGATCTTCGTATCAGAGCTCTCCTGTGTAAAGATGTTATATTTAATGGATAAAAGGACAATTTTTATTACTGTGAAACTCTGAAATGTAAAACAGCATGCACCATGTGAGCATATTATGTTCAAATAGACTTTTTTCTGGGCAGCTCAATAAAAACTTTTAAAACTTCAAAAGAATGCATTGTCTTAGGATCATTTCTCAGAAGAAAGTTCTTGATACAATGTCAGAAAATATATAAAGTTTGTTTTCAAAACAACAATCACACCTAATTAAAACTTTTATAAATGAATAATCAGTTACTACCTTTCTTCATTTTGCTCTTTCTAGACTTGTGCTTATTTTTCATTATATACACATATTATTTGCATGTGTTTGCTTACCTGCATCTTTATACGTATACACCTATTAGTTTCTTGATCTAGAAAGTTAAAGTTACAGATACATGACTTTAGAGTGGGAAGAGAATTTACTGTAGTCTATTACAATCTCCTGGTTTTGATAATGGAGAAATAGAAGTGAAAGTCTTAAAAATACCTACTCATTAACAGAACCTAGGTCTCCTGCCCCTAGTGGCAATGTTTTGATATTCCACACTGCTCCACTGTATACACTGAGCTGATAGAGCCTCACCAAACAGAATCTTTGCTAGGCCCTGATGTTTTTATATACATGTTAGGTTTGATAATCTTTGCTTGAATAGCAGATTTAAAAATGACTTCAACTTCAATTGCCAAAATTACTACCTGCATGGCAATTCTTTCACAATATCCTGAATGTGTTAAATTACCTATTTGCAAAGAGTAAATAAATAAAAAGACCTGTATTTGGTTTTCCAGGCGGTGAAAAATAATACTATTGAGTTCCTCTTGTTTCAAAATTAAATAGTATAATTTTTTAAAGGTATAGCTTCCAACTTGTAGCATGATAAGCTCTCGAAATTGTGAGAAACCTTAAAGGTATACACATGGAGAGGCATCTATTATTTTTCTGTTTTACTTGTCATATGAATTTTCCAAGAAAAAAAAAAAGCCAAACAAAAGTTAACTAAATTTTTTGTATAGTCAGTCTTCCCTTTCAGGTGGCGATAGAGAGTTTAAGTTGTAAACAAAGCCTTGCTGGAGAGAAACTAATTTATTAGAACAGTTTTTTAAAATTTAATTTTAGTGTTTTAGGGTTCAAGAGAGTGGCCTCCTAGAGATCCTTCTAAAAACACTGATTTGGGCTTCTCCATTAATCTTCCACTTATTTGAGGATTTTAACACAAATCCTAGCTGATATGTATGCACCCTTATGTCTGTATATGTAAGGGTGATTTTTTTTTCTCATCTCTTTTGGGCTTCCACCACTACCACAACTGATTTTATTTTCAGAAAGGTATTCAATCAGGGAAGAACTAGAATAACGCTACCTCTACATGGAGAAGGACTTCACTGGCTTCATTAAAACTTAAAATCCAAATGGTTTATGTAATTATTTATCCATTTATAAAATAAATACTATAGCTACTATCTACATCCCTATACTAACAAAGCAATAAATGCTAATAAAATTCAACTCTACAATATATGGAACCTGGCTTCAAAGAACAATGTCTTCATAAGGAAGAAGTTACACAGGCAATCACAAGATGGACCATGTCAAGAGACTTGGAAAAAGCCCACTCTAAACCATATATGGCCCTAAAATGAAAAATAAAAAGAGGAGTTGGCATTTTCAAATTGGATGGCAATATGAACAATCTTCGGAAAATCCCAAATTTAAGAGATTGGGATTGAGAAAGCAGAGTAATTATTAACAGAACCAAGGATGCTCAGATTTGAAAATGTCTATAGACATTATCTGATTTAGCTATCAACACTGCCCTTAAATAAATTCTACAATATTCTTGAGCAGTGCATTCGGTTACTTCTAATTCCTGTGATGAAAGTTTTTTTAAAAGAAAAAATATATAACTATATGTTTATCCCACCTTAAAAAATAATAGCCAAAAAACATTAGGAATTATGGTTTTGAGTTTTTGCATTAGAATATTTTTACTCCTTACACAATATTATTTGTAATATTGCTTATTTGTTCTTCCCTAAGTTTGATTAAGTACTTGAGCAAACTAGAAAAAAAAAATTAAAAGAACATTAATTAATCTGTGCTTCTAATGTAAAAACTTTCGTGGAGTTTTACTTGTAAATGGCAATCGCCATACTATTGCTGCCAGGAAAGAAAAGGAAGAAATATTTGTTTTAAAAAAAGCTGGCCTGGTGTGGTAGCTCACGCCTATAATCCCAGCACTGTGGGAGGCCGAGGCGGGCGGATCACGAGGACAGGAGATCGAGATCATCCTGGCTAACATGGTGAAACCCCGTCTCTACTAAAAATACAAAAAATTAGCCGGCCATGGTGGCGGGTGCCTGCAGTCCCAGCTGCTCAGGAGGCTGAGGCAGGAGAATGGTGTGAACCCGGGAGGTGGAGCTTGCAGTGAGCCGAGATTGCACCACTACACTCCAGCCTGGGTGACAGAGCAAGACTCTGTCTTAAAAGTAAATAAATAAATAAATACATAAATAAAATTAAAAAGCCATGGACAAACCAAGGCCTGCTATCAGGTTCATTTATATGGTTCCTATCTGGATTACTTATTATTAGTATTATTATTTTTGACAGTCTTGCTCTGTCACGCAGGTTAGAGTGCAGTGGCATGATCTCACTGCAAAACCTGCCTCTTGGGTTCAAGTGATTCTCCTGCCTTAGCTTCCAGAGTAGCTAGGACTATAGGCATGCACCACCATACCCAGCTGATTTTTGTATTTTTAGTAGAGATGGGGTTTCACCATGTTGGCCAGGCTGGTCTCAAACTCCTGACCTCAGGTAATTCACACATCTTGGCCCCCCAAAGTGCTGGGATTACAAGTGTGAGCCATCGTGCCCAGTCAGGATTACTTCTTAAACTCAATTTTATTCTCCTAGCCTTTTCCTCTTTCTTCAATGGGGATAAGAGTATGACTTGACAGACTTAACACAGTCAAGCTGTACTCTTCATGGAGTCATCTCCACACCTGGTGCTTGTCCTATCCATCTTGGAGAATGGATTACGGTACTATGACATTATCCTATTCTAGAAGAAAGAACTGGCAAAAGGAAAAAATGCTAACTTTTCTGTTTACTGTAATACAATTTAAATCCTATGCCTGAATTGCTTACATATTAAGAAGACTTATTATATTTTACCACAGTGGGTCCTGAGGGTGATGCAAATAAATTGTTTCTACTGCTGAACCCAGTACCCTACTAGAATTTTAAGATGAGGTGAAATATATATTACTTTGGCACTACTGAAAACCATGTGACCTCTGTGGAGCCTTGACATACTGTGATGCCTAGACTGTTAGGACAAACACCCGTATATGGAAAATGTGGTTTAACTGAGTATTACTACGTGGTTTGTCTGCAGGTTCTGAGAAAGTAATTTTTATTTCTGACTGTGACTGAAATAGGTATCTTTCAATTCAGGGACAGTTAGTTATCAACTTTAGTAAGGACATACACATTACTGCAGGAACATAGAGGATCTATTCCAAATAAATGAGAATTATTAGAAAAATAAAGCAATGAATTCTAAGTTATAAGACTGAAATTTTTACAAAATCTATTATTTTGTTAAAGAGATGTGAATGTCCCTGTAACCACCATTGAGTTGTGTTAGTTCTAGCCTTTCTAATATGTACATAAGTAAAGTCATCTTCAAAATGGCAACCCAAATGGCAGTAGCTGAATACTCTATTTAGGCTAAACAGCCATAACTATTTTACTCCTCTTAATGTTCATGTGACATGGATTCAAGACCCCCTTTTACCTTTTTTAAGCACACTCAGGTTTTCTTATGTTCCTCTTATAGAGCTGTCCATTGAAACAGAAAACAAAAATAAAACTGGCATAAAAACCATAAACAAAGGTATTACCTCAATAACCCAATTTCTGTTTCTACCTTTATACTACAGCATACAAAATTCTGATTATAATTTATTCACATAAAATCAAAATGATTATATATACACAGCATTTTAAAATATATTTTTTAAAAACTGTAGTCACATATTGTTAAGATCTAAAGTGCCAAAAGATGTTTGAAAAATATTTTGGAAACCAGCCCTCAAAGATTGTCTACAAACTCATGTCACAATGTAATACTGGGCAACCATAATTTATTTTGATGAATGCTAATAGATAACTCTATTGAATCTAGAATCAAAGTGTTGTTATGAATGGAAGTGGCTAGCTAAAATATCTGTTTTGATCAAAATAAAAGTATAATAATAATATAATCAATAAATTTTAGAATGCCAAATTTTATGCAATCAGCACATTGTATTCTGGATATAATTATATTAAAATCATTTTCACAAATTTTTATTGAATGTTTCTTACTCTTTGAACTGTGCCATTATGGCAAGAATCCAAAAATGCTTTATCATAAACAGGGTTTGTTGGTTTGAGTAAGGTTTGTGCTGCTTTTGAACAAATGGAGTTGAATTTCTTAGAATCTGTCCATGTTATATCTTCTATTTCTTCTGGTAATTGATAGTAATCATCTGCAAGATGGCTAACCTGAGTGTAAAGAGAAACTAACGCTGGGTGAGATGAGGCCAAGTAGCAAAAACTCATTTGAACATAATTACATCAATTAATCTCTAGTATGATAACTCATGTATTATAAGCCCTTTGATAGTTGAAAACAATATTTCATTTGTTCCTTACAATAAATCTATGAAGAAGATATGGAATAGCTTTAACCCCCTTTATAAATAATTCATTCCTGCCTAGCCTCAATTTTCTTAACACACCAAATAACATGATAACTAAGGGACTGAAAGAGAATGAGATCCAGATCTCTGTTCTCCAGACTCACATTCTTCCAATCATCAGACAATGCTGTATGGAATGTCATGAAGACAAATTCTAGAAGATACCATAGAGTCTTAAGACTACTCACAACAGCTCTGGATGGTAGATGGATCTAAATAATTTTAAACTGTAAGTAAGGTGAAATGATTTTGAAGGTGTTAAATAAGTCTATCAACTTGGATAAGAGTTTGCTTAATTTAAAAGGCTTGTCTAGGTCTCTTTTCACTTGTTATAAAGTAAATATAAACCTTTATATAAATTGTTGACTCTCTGGGCTGTATAAGCAAAAGTAGGTCACTGATTAATCTAATTTTTGTTTTTATAAAAAGAGAAAAATGTTAAACAATCAAATAACAGTGAGCTTTTATACTTTGTTTCTCTTTTGTACAACAGCCCATATGGTCCACTAGAGCAGGTTTCTGTCCAAACTTTTATGAAAGGCTCCTTTAAACGAAGCTCCAAATTGGAATGCCAGAGTGCTAAACATTCAGTGAGGCATTTAAGAAAGCATGCAGGCTATAAAGGCTTCAACAGCCATTCATTTATACTAAAAATACTGCTTGATTAAATGAAAAGCTAACTGCATTTGGGTTTCTTACATTTAATAAAGAACATTCTAAAAGATGTCAACCACATCTACCTACTTTTTGTTACTTGACATAATTATTCCTTCCAAACTTGGTTTGTAAATGTATCATTGATTTTAAAATATGAATAAAATATACATGGTGTATTGCCTTGGTACTTACATTTGGAAATACTGCAATGGGAATTGATAATAGACTGAAAGTTATGAACATTTTAAAATGATTGCACAAGTGTATATTTGCCTTTCTCTAGTCTTTTAAGGTGTAATAATTGTTATCATTATTTTAATTGGTAAGAAGAATTCAAGAGCTGCTTCAGAAGCTAACTTGCTTAACTTACATTCTACTAATGCCATTGCGATAGGTATTGGAGATAATTAATGATATCAATTTCAATTGAATGAGGCTGCAGAGGAGGACAGACACTGATATTTTTAAAGCCAACTGAAAGTCTAGGGAAGAGGAAGATGTAGAAGGCTTTTACAATATCTCCTTCTCCAAAGAGGTGGTGATAGTGGAGTGAATAAATTGAAAGTCGAACAGGAGAATAAAATACAAATAAATTTTTTAAAAGAGAAACAAAAAAGGAGAGTGGGGAGCCTATGACTAGAAATAATGGGATAAAATAAAGGTATTTAAAAGTCTTAAGATATAACACAATATGCATCCAAGACATCAGGGTGATTTTTGAGAGTTCTTTGGAGATTTTCACTTATTTCAAGTTAGCCACAAGGTAATTCATTATGATGACGTTTTTCCTTTAATATGTCAGCTTTTCATATATTGTTCTAGAAGATAAATTATAAGTATAGATATTAGTTTATAATCACTGTTAATTTCTTCAATTACTTGTGGGGTTATGAAAACTAACACAAAATCAATCATCTCATCATTTCTGCTAATATAGTATATGCCAACAAAATTTACTTTTCTCATACCTCACTCACATACGATGCATGCACAAATTATTTTTTCTCTCTCATTTTTTTTCTTTTCTCCTTTTTTTTTTTTTTTGTAATTAAAATGCATCCCTGGGATCCCAGGATAAGGATAAAATAATTTTAAAAACTATCGAGGTAAAAGTGTACAAACATTAAAATTAAAAAGAATTTGTTTTTCAAAAAAAGAGACAAGGAAGAAAGGAAAAGAAAAGGGTCTTTACCTTGATCCTTTTCTGTTACAAATTAAAATCACAAAAATGATTAATTTTTAACCAAAAGGTATTAATTTGCTTCAAAATGACTATCTTTATTTTTCTCTTTTAATTTAAGTTCTGGGCAAAATAACTATCTTTCTAATTATGAGAGTGAAAAAGGAATGGAACATATGGTTAAAATATTAAGTTTGGAAAAACATTATGTCCCCAAATGTTTTATACTATTATGACTGGTTAAGAATGTAATATGTCAAAACCTAAGAAAATAATACTGTTTTGAAATCTTACACAATGATTAAGAAAGAACAAAGAATCACACAAAAACTATTTTCCTTAAAACATTTTCCACTTCATTTTCTTTTTATTTCAATCTTCAGTAGGAAATTTTTCTTCCTCATTTCAATTTCATTTCAATGTTTTTGTGGATCTTACAGAGCTAACAACATTGATAGTTTGTAAGATATTTTTAAAATCCTTACTGAGGTCTTGAAAGCATCATGCATTTTTAGGAACTGTGGCATTAAAAATAATAAAATAACCAAACATCTACATATATTAATTGCTCTGCACCTGCAAGATTATTCTATAATTTTTCATTCTAAAATGGTACCCATCCATTGCCTTTGATAGAAAAATGAATATGAGCACCACAGTTTCTGGTGCTTTTTTCTTATTTCTGAAGCTTTTGTTTTGAGTTTGATGAAAAGGACTATATTGAGAAGAGTAATGTTAGCTAATGCTTTTTTCTTTTCTTTCTTTTTTTTTTTTTTTTGAAATGGAGTTTCGTTCTTGTCACCCATGCTGGAGTGCAGTGGTGCAATCTCGGCTTAGTGACATCTCCACCTCCCAGGTTCAAGCGATTCTCCTACCTCAGCCTCCCAAGTAGCAGGATTACAGGTGCCCACCACCATGTCCATCTAATTTTTTGTATTTTTAGTAGAGACAGGGTTTTGCCATGTTGGGCAGGCTGGTCTTGAACTCCTGACCTCAGGTGAACCACCTGCTTCAGCCTCCCAAAGTGCTGGGATTACAGGCATGAGCCACCACACCCAGTCTATTTTTTTTATTATATGCTTGTCACTTGAGTATTTAAGATAGATTAGTTCATTTTTTTTTCCTCACAACATTCACTTATAGTAGGTATTTTATTACCTTCATTTTAGAGAGGAAGAAACTGACAGATAAAAAGTTTAAGAAGCTTACCTAAGGTTCACATATCTAGTGAATGGGGAGCTGAGTTTTCAACCCAGGTAGTGTCAATCTAGACAGTGGATTGATTACTCTATACATCCTCTATAGGTCTTTTTTTATTTATAGCAAAACAAAGCAAACTAACAAATGACAAACACTTCTCAGTGGTGAACATCCCATTAAAAGAGCATTCTATTAATAATCTACAGATGCAAAATTGTAATGTATGCTACTTTTAAAGTCATGAATAATTAAACAACATGAGTCCTGGACAAATTTGCAGCACAATCAGCAAGCATTCTCCACATTTGTCTAAATTCAGAAATTCACTGCACTCTTTAAAACTCTTAATCATATGGATAACAGCAGAAAGTACTTCCTTCACTGCCTAGAGTAACTCAACTATTTGGTACCTAAAATATCCAGTTTAAGTGTAGTTTGAAAGAATTTTATCAAATCACTGTAAATTCTGGAGCTAAGAATAGTTCCCTCGTTGTCAAAAAATCTTGAGAAAGCAAGTATCAGTTCAGAAAAGACAAAATGACCAGAAAAAGATGTATTAGCCCTCATTTTATAGAACAAAATTCCTCAATTTTCAACTAGGAAAAGCAACAGTTCTTTTCCTTCAAAATTTATTAAATACATCGTTTTAATAAAAATAGCATCAGAATAAACACTTGGGAGATTTAACTTAATTTTCAGGTGGCAAGGAAAATTCGTATTAAGGTCCTGATTCAGAAGGTATAAGTGGGTATAAAAAAATACTAAGCTACACATTGGGAGGCCAAGGCGGGTGGATCACTTGAGGTCAGGAGTTTGAGACCAGCCTGGCCAACATGGTAAAACCCTGTCTCTACTAAAAATACAAAAAATTAGATGGGCATGGTAGTGGGTGCCTGTCATTCCAGCTACTCAGGAGGCTGAGGTAGGAGAATCACTTGAACCCAGGAGGCAGAGGTTGCAGTGAGCCAAGATTATGCCATTGCACTCCAGCCTGGGCAACAAGAGTGAAATTCCATCTCAAAATAAAATAAAATAAATAAAAAATACTAAGATAGTTATATTTTAATTATCTTTCAGTTGTATCTTTCCACAAAGTGTTATTTTATTTCCATGATAGTAGATTGCAGTAGCTGCCCATTATCTAGATTAAGGGGATTTAAAACCAAATTAAGATCGGGCAAATAAGTAAGCAATTGAACAATTTACAGCAAGGTATTTTTATGGTATTTCCCAAATGACTTTAGAGAGATAAAAACATGATTTGTTAAATAATACTGAAAGCTGAGTTTCACCATTATTAAATAAATGTTTATTGAAATATCATCTGCTAACTTGCATAATTTACACAATCAAGAACACATAACTAAGACAATTTCTAATGCATATTTAAAATCTATGTTTCTCATACATAAGCTCAGAAAATGATTTCCCTATTTTGAAGAAGGAAATGTAAAAATGAAAGATAAGCTACCTGTAGATGAGAAATTATCACATTTTGATAATTTTTTCCTCTGTTTCTTTGGTGTTAAGATACATTTTATGTACTAATTCACTCACTTATTCATTATTTAAGATAAAATGTTTTCTCTTGAGTTTGTAACACATCACCATCATCTATTCATAGTATAGACCTTAAGCATGCCTATATGGGAAACAGACTATCCTGGTTAAACTGTCAACTTTGATATTTACTAGCTGAATGGCTGTTGGAAAGTTACTTTAACTCTGTAACTGCCAGGATCCTCATCTATAAAATAAGGATAATAAAATATAATCTCTAAAGACCTTTTATGCTAACTCCAATTGTGTTTTTCTAAAAACTAGATGAGATAATTCACAGAGCCTAGCACAAAGTTAATATTCAATAAATACTATCAAGTATCAAGTAAAAAATTACTAATGAATTTGCCTACCTAAACACTGTGGAACTCTTTCAATAACAACACCTCATAAGAGCTCTGTAAGGAACTAAGCAATGGAAACTCTATCAATAAAGACTGAGCTATTGAACAAGACCACCACCAGGTCCAGATGGGAACACCATGACATTGTATGATGAAATACAAGGGCTGTAGCAGGCAGAATAATGACAGGAAGTAACTGAGAGAAATTAAGATCAAATTCTCCATAGGTGATTATGTGCTGTAGAGCTTGGTAGGTGCTCACTGCTATCTGAGACAATATTGAATCTGTAGATTTAGGGACATAGTTGCTATGGCGTGTTCTCAAACTCAACCAAAAAAGAAAAGTCTCAGGAGGACATGGAACATCTTATAGAATAAATATTTTCAAAAAGTTTTACATGTAATTCAGTTAAAAAATAAATCCCAAGAACTTTTAAGTGACCACGAACAGTTTGCTTTTTAAAAGAAGGTTATATTTAAAACTTTCTAAAAGAAGGCAACTTCTGCAGTGAGAGTGATTAGACAATATGCACTGTAATGTACTTCCTTTCAAAGATCTGAGTTTGCATATTTTCCATCCCTTCCTGATGAAACAGAGTTGAATAAATACAAGGAAGGCTATAAATGTGTCAAATAGCATATTATGTACCTCATATTAGAATTGATTATTTCCTATAGTGTTATTAATTCATAAATTTCTTTAGTTGCTGCAATTCAGGATTAGTTCTAGCAAGGTTTTGTCTATAGTATTGAAATAATGAATCCTATTTACAGTTTTGGGAGAATCACTCTTCATATAGGTAGGAAGGAGGTGGAATTCTAAATGTTAACTGGTCTCTATTAAGTAACGTTTTAGATAAATGTGGAGACAAAAACATTTACAAACACATTCTGAATTTAGTAATAATTAAGTTTCCTCTTAAGTTTGTGTGTGAAAACTTATGTTGGCACACCTACATCCGAAGGTTTAATGTACATCCTGTGTTATACCATCTAAGGTCTCTAAAGACCTTTTATGCTAATAGGTCACCATGGGTAACCATACTCAAACTCACACTTTTATTTCTAGAATGTAAATTGCCAGAAAAGTAATAGATTCCATGTTTAAAATCTTTTCTCTTTTTGATCCTAAAGTTAAGTAATGTAGTAAGCTTTGTAGATTGCATAGTTTATTATGCATAAGAGAGATTTATTGTCAACAGAAAGTAACATTCAAATCTAAAAAAAGAATGGCATTTTTCCTCACATCACTTAACAATTGTAAATAAATATTTATTGATGTAAGTATTTGATTTTTAAAATCCTAGCCCTACCACATCTATTAGACACGAAGGAAACAGATCACATTTGTTTTGTTCTGCACTTATTAGATAGTTCAGTACATCATTCATTCACCTATCAGTGCTTACTAAATGCCCACCAAGGTCTAGGCAATGTTAGAAGTAAAGGTTATGCTGCTGTAAACAAGGCAGATCATATTGCTGCTTTCCTGCAGTTTACTTTTATGTGGGCAAGACAGAAGATAAAGACAAAAAAATACAAATATTTGTATTTCCATACATATTTGCAGAACATGTGTAAGAAAAATTAATATTTATTTTAATAAATTATTTTATATCCATATTCTCATATAATCTGAATATAATTATCTACACGACTTTCTCGAAGGGTTCTTCTAATTCTCTATTTTGAAGACAAGATAGAATATATTTTCCCTTCAACAATGAGCTACCAATTAGTCTTGATTTCACTTTATAAATATGCATGCATGTTTATGCACATCTACGCATATTGTTGTAACTGAAAAAGTCACTTAAAAACAGATTATTATGAAAATTATTGCAATCGCTTTTCTTTTCTTTTGGAATTAAGCCAGAAATTTCTGCCTCTTTGTTTATCAGCTGTCAATGAACAAAGTTAAAATGAGTGTCATTTCTCTACTCCACTCTGTCATAAAGTAATTAAACATTTATTAATAAACCGGATTAAAAAGGTTACATTGAATTTATCAGAGTGCTCTTTCTAGGCAGCCCAGAAGAAGAGTAGGCAGCATCTGCATAGGTACATTCTTCATTAGTCCTCCCCAATCAAGTGCATATTTAATATATAAACGGCTCTATATTTACTCAATATAAGTATTTACATTTCCATACAATGATATTTTAATAATACATTAACTTAAGAAAACAAAATGGTCCCAAAGATACTTTCATTTATAAGTGTTTATGTGAGCCCAACCACGTCATTTATCAAGCTCATGTCTTTAAAAAATCAATTTGTACAATTAAGAAAAACTTTGAAAACCAGTGTATCTAATTTCACTGGTAATTGAACTATTATTCTCCTGCTTTCCCTTTGATGTTAGCTTTCTTTTCCTGCTGTGAATACAGGGTTCTTTTAGGACCAAAGTTTGACTCCACATAGCAGTACACATCAATGCCACCTCAGTGATCACAAACTCCAGAAATCTCACCTGAAACCAACACCACTTTTTTCAAATGGCTGGCTCTGTTTTTAAAATACTATCAGTTTTACTTCCAAGTTATTATTTTCACCCATTAATTAAAACCCTTGTGCTGATCCAAACTAACACAGGAACAGAAAACCAAACACCGCATGTTCTCACTCATAAGTGGGAATTGAATAATGAGAACACAGGGCACAGGGAGGAGAACATCACACACCAGGGTCTGTTAGGGGTGGGAGGTAAGGGGAGGGAGAGTATTAGGACAAATACCTAATGCATACAGGGCTTGAAGCCTAGATGATGGGTTGATGGGTGCAGCAAACCACCATAGCACATGTATACCTATGTAAAAAACCTGCCCGTTTTGCACATGTATCCCTGAACTTAAAATAAAGAACAAAACAAAACACCACTGTGTTCATCAATGGCTTTGTTTTAAAACTATTTATTTTATATGACAAATCAGAAAATTACAATTAAAGTAAAGCATTCATTTTAGTAATATCTAGAATCTAATTTAAAATTTTCAATTTAATGGCACTAGATAAAAAACCAAGAATTGATCTAACCCTTAAACACCATTTATTCAAACAGATTTTCTGTTATCAAAAGATAAAGCTACTGAGTTTTACTCAAGACATAGAAAATGCTAACAACTAGCTAACACAGAGGAGTGCCATCTTTCATTCTTAAACGGAGTTAACACCCAGAGAACAGGATATGGAGATGTTTTAAATGTTAGACGATGCCAGTGACAAAATTAAAATAAATATTTCCTTTGTAAATGAAAAAAAATCTGAAATATGCATAACATCTCATTATGCAACCTATGCAAAATTGTAGACTCACAACCATAAGTTACATTAGAAATGACTAGAAATAATTGTGTTTGCTTTATGAGCTGTATTCCTTAAAATACTATAAACTTTAACGTATGCTATACCTGTCAATGATGTGTAGCAGAAAGAGCAGTAGACAAAGAAAGGGAAATGGGTTTTGTTTTTATCCTGTCACTGAGGATGTGCTACTTATGTGAAGGAATTTATATTCGTGAGTCTCAGTTTCGCCATCTGCAAAGTAATATAGAACAAGTGGCTGTTGATTTACTTTATATTTCTAAATGTTATATGCCTATTAAATCTAAGTAGCTTATATTTGACATAGAAAAGTGCTACAAACTAGAACATCTCTTTTCCTCCATCGATTTTAATTATGCTTTTTTTAAAAAATGTTTTTTCACTGCAATATAAATATTTAATTTACTTGATGTTAAGTGTTCTTTATTTTCTAAATTTAAAGTTATTTGTGATTTTTTACTTTGTTTTTAATACACATAATTTAATGCCTATGAATCACTAACTTGTTCTCTCTGCTTGCAATACCCTTATCACTTTTTGTAGTTATTTCTGTGGGAATTTCCTACTCATATTTTCTCATTAATATTAACATCGTCTTCTCTGAGGTTCCACACTACACTTGGAACATATTTTGTGTATTTTAGCATCTTCTGAATGTTATAATCTGAGTATTCAACAAATACTTATTGACAAATGATTAACTGTGATTAGGTTGGTGAGGACAGAAAGATACCCAAAATTTGGTTTCTTTTATAAAAGGCTTAATCATGAAATATGGAAGAGTAAGTATGTTGGACATAAAAAGAACATTAGGCAGTATATGTAAAGAAAAGGACTCCAGAGCAAAGTTAATAAATGGAAGAAAAAAGTGTTGCTTGTGTGTATATTCCATGTTAGGCACAATGCAAAGTACTTTCACCTTTGTAATCTCTAATATGAGATATTTTAAAAGTATAAACACATTTTTGTAGCTTCAATAACAAGAAAAACAAGTAATATTCAAATATAAGAAATGGACAACAAATTTTTAAATAAACAAAGCATATTGATATCCAAACATATTAAGCCCTTAGATAACTTATGTTAGAAATCAGTAACTTTCTAACAAATAAATAATCCTAGGCCAGGAGCAGTGGCTCATGCCTGTAATACTGAAGTTTTGGGAGGCTGAGGCAGAAGGATTGCTTAAGGTCAGGAGTTCAAGACCTGCCTGAGCAACATAACAACACAAAAACAAAACAAAATCCAAAAATGAATACAGAAAAAAATATATATAGATGTAACTACATATGAGAATGTAGTAAATCTGAACTCATCACACATTATTATGATTATTAGTTTACTTCTTGGTATTTCCTACAAAATTAAAATAGTAGACGGCTGAGGTTGTGTTCTTTACTGACAGATATACAGTGCCTACGTAGCAAAAATCTACAAAATTATCTTGAATGGATTAATTTACAAATGCACACATACATAAAAAAAGGTTAGTATTTAATGCTGGGAAGGTATTATGAATTGAGCACTGTCAAACACTCACTTCTGACCTAGATTCTAAGCTTGGAAACAAAAGCCCACTGAAAAATTCTTCCCTCATTCATAAGATATTTCCTTACAGGAAGCTTACATTTCCACAGACACTTTAACCTTACTATACCCCCAATGAACTTCCCTTCTCCAATAAACTTGCTCTTCCTGCATTTTTATATTTTGATTAAGGGTTCTACCCCTGACTCTATCAGCCAGGTTAGCAACAGAGCAATCACCTCCCTTCCTCTAACTCCTATTTCCACTTAGACTCTTAGCTCTTTGCTTTTACTTTCTAAAAGTGTCTCTCTTCTTTACTACATCTTCTCTCTCATTTTCTTCCTTTGAAACCACTACAATAAACTTTTAATTGGCTTTTTGGCTTTCAATGTCAACCCTGCTTCAATCAATTTTCCAAAGTGCAGCTACATTGTTACTCCTTGTCTTGAAATTTCTTAGTGATCCCCTGTCTTTGACAAGATAAAGCGAAAGTCCTTTTGTAGAGTGGAAAGGCCTTTTCCCTAATTTGCCGCCTACATCTCTTCACCCTGGTTGCACTGTAAGCTTCACACACACTGAATCACTTACCATTCCTTAGACATACCAAATTCTCACACTTACAGGTTTCACATCTGCTAGTCCCTGGGTGCCCATTCCAATCTTAGACAATGGTAGAGTCACATCCATTGTACTAGGCTGGACTAAAGTAACACTTCTTCTGGAAGTTAATCTTTCCTTAACTCTCCTTTGCAGATATAATAACTTGCTTTGTAACACCTCTGTACTTCTATATAATCCATTATTATACTTATATTACTATATTATGTGCCTGTCTTCCCTACTCAATTTCTGTGTATCTCCAGTGTCTGGCACATACTCCCAATTCAAGTTTTTTTCAATGTTTGTTCTTGTACAAGTGGTACTGACTGACAAGCACAAGGTGAAACAGGATCACTCAGGTAGACTGAATGACTCAATACATTTTAATTTCAGTATTTATTTAAATCAAATTAATAACAGTCTTGCACTTTTGCATTTTCACAGGCCTAAACTAATATATGTACTCTAACATTCAATGCTAACCAACTGAACTCTGCATGTTAAAGATAAACAAAAAACAAAAAGTTACATTGCTTTCAAAGTAGCATGATACTAATTAGAATATATAGAATTAAAACATAAAATATAATATTGATTATATGGCTTCTACTATGTTAATTGGAGGGCAAAATGTTTATATTAAGTAAGACTTAATGGAAAAAATACTATAATTACATTGAATTATATCTTTAGTCTCTTGACACAACTTATTTTCTTGGCTATCTAATTACCTTGATAATATTTTTGAAATGCTTCTGAAATGTTTGAAATTACTGTGTTGTTTCAATGACTTAAATCAAGAAGAGATAAAAACATGGTATGTTTTAGATATATGAGCAAGAGCGTTATTTATTTTGACCTGCCTTTAGAAGCAGAAAACGAATTTGCTTCCATGTTACTGTATCCAATTCTCCTTCCTTTTCATAACCAATATTTCTAAAAGATTATCTACAGTATGAAGAAATTTGAATGCCCAGAGCCTATGTCTAATGTTAATAAGAATGTCTATTCTAATATAGAAGGTATATGTGATGGAAGAGTGAATGCAAGGTATGTGTCCCATTTTGGGCTTTTTTGTTTGTTTGTTTAAAAATGTGTAATTCTTTTCTACAACTTGTATATTAAAAATAAAAAAGTACCTCTATAGCTATGCCCTTGTTACTCCATAATGATTTTGGAGGGATGCCTGAGATTATTTTAGGGCCTTAGAGGAAATAAGAAAAAAAGCAAATAGCAAACTTATAGTTCATTCAGGAAGAAAGATAATAGAGTCATCTCTATTAACTAGCTTAATGGGAAGGAAACATAGCTCAGAAAATATAAAATTAAATGCTCTGATGCTTCCATGTAGTAAAACTATGATAGGGAAGGAGAGGAGTGAGAAGTAACATGTGAAAGGAAAACTGAGCGAATCTATTGAATTGTAGTGATGATAATAGTAAAAAATTATAGGTGAATATTTTAAACTACAAATAATCTTTACAATATTTGAAGTTTACCATAAGGTTAGTTTGTTTAATCTTCCTATTGCTATGTTTCATCTTCCTATTCACCCAACATGTGAATGATGTTCTATTTGTTTCTAAATGTTTAATGCATTGTTCCAAAGATCAGTACAAACATGTGGAAAGTCATCTTCAGAATCTGATATGCTAGTATTCAATATGAACTTTATTTGTTTATATTAGTAAAAAGTATTTCCTTCCCAGTATTTCTTCATAATATGAGACCAGGAAGGTAATCCTGAAGCACTAAAATGAAGAAAAACTTTCTCATCAGCTTTTATTTTGTTCTCAATCTCTGGATTTAGAACACCATCGAGTTATTTCAAGGAATTTTCCAGGCCATATGAACAAGTAACAAAGCTATCAAAGCAAACAAATATGTTACAAAACACATAAGTGTTGTGAATGATGTTATAATTTATTAAATTTAAAGTATTATAAAAGTATTAATTGATTCAGCACAGTTTTGGTCATTATGAGTGCCCCAATTCACAGAGAATGCTATTCATCCTTCATATAGAATCAATGAGTGTATTCGACATTATTTCTGAAAGAGCCTAGGATTATGATCTAGACTTAGTGATAAAAATCAAATTTTATATGTAGTTATTCTTTGACTTTGCTTCCTATGGCATCACTATGTAATTTGTACAGCTTACACTTTACTATCTCTAGTCAACCCAACACCCACTCTGACTCTTAGGTCCACTCAATATAATTTTGTTTTCTCTTGTGCATTCTAATTCTAGTGTTGATACTAATTTTAGATGTGAGAACTGAAGCCATTTGCATTTTCCAGGTCTCAGCAATAAAGAAGAAAAATTCGTCAAGATTTTCTCTAAAATTCTTTTCAAATTTAACATTTCATAACCCTCTGACATCTCTGACATCAACCCTCACACCTTAGAGAACATGGTGGCAAATGCACAGCAGGTGCTTAGTGAATGCTGTTAAATTAATATGGCAGAGCCTTTACTACTTTATCCATTTAGGTTGACTACAGGAAGATTGTGTATCTTAAAGTTTTTCACAAAACGAATTCTTGGAACATCTCAGAATTCTCTCCAACTGATTGATTTGAAATCATTGGCTTTATATTCTTCCCATAAAACTGTGGGGTTTTACGGCTTTATAGACAGTAATGAGTACACTTAATTACACATGCACAGTAGCAATAATCTCTAAAGACAATTTAATTTCTGAAGCCATATACTGTAATCTCAGCCATATCATAGAGTCACACAAATCAAATGGGGATGAAGTATAAGGATGAAAACCAATTTGTTGCACTTTGCGGTATTCTAAACCTATCCTTAAATTTTGGGTAACTTATAACTAATAAGGTATATTAGAACTAAATAATGTAAATAGGTACTTTTAATTAGAATGAGATGTTGTAAATGATACATAATTCACACTATGCATAGCTGAATACATAAAAAGTATAATGCATTCCTTTTTTGGAGAAAAATGTAATAATTAAAGACACAATTGCCATGAGTTAGGTATGATACATAAACATAGTGGTTGAAATACTGTAAAGGTTAATGAAATATTAATACAAAATTACCTAATTTACAATTAATGCATATGTTAGAGAATTTGATGCCATCATTTTGATGTTTTTTCCAGAACATTTACAATTCATAATAAAGCAAATCAAAACATTTCTAACAGTTTATTGAAAAAGTTTGAGAGATATATATATAATACTTCTGTTCAATAAAGCATTGAATATATAAATGATTCATAAAAATTATCTGCAATTAGGGCCCAGAGTGGTAGCTCATGCCTGTAATCCCAGCACAAGGGAAGGGCAGGGGAGGGGAGGGGAGGGGAGGGGAGTGAAGGGGAGGGGAGGGGAGGGGAGGGGAGGGAAGGGGAGGGGAGGGGAGGGGAGGGGAGGGGAGGGGAGGGGAGGGGAGGGAAGGGGAGGGGAGAGGAGGGGAGGGGAGGGGAGGGGAGGGAAGGGAAGGGAAGGGGAGGGGAGGGAAGGGAAGGGAAGGGAAGGGGGAAAGAAAAGAAAAAAAATTATTTGCAATTAGGATGTCACAATCTGTTCAATCCTGAACATAAATTACTATAATTCAGTACAACAAAAAAAGATGCCATTCTTGGTCCAATGAAAAAATTTACACATGGACACCTCTAGTACACCTGTTTCGAAGGCTTAGTTTAGTCTTTTTTCATCGTAATCAGAATAAGTGGCCAATATGTCAACACAAATTGAAAATAAACTAATAAAAATGCAAACCTAAAATTTACATGAGTGGCTTTGGCTAACCCTTAATAAATCCATTGGAATAAAAAGGAAACATTTAAACCAAACTTTTACACATAGAAATAGTAACTTCATCCACGTGTGATGCTGAAAGCTTCAAAAGTCTAGGAGAAATGAGTTATTTCAAAAATGAGTTTTGATTTAAATGTAAGTTCAAGGTAGTTATGAAAAACATTAGGGGAAATTGGAAAGACCTTGTTAAAATAATTGAGCTTACAGAAGCAGTGATAAGAATATAAATCTGAAAATTGCCTCTGCATCCCATAGCTAGCTAAATATTCTGAGAAGTAGAATCATTCTTCTTTCTCTCAAAGCAAAATTGGAATTTTAATAGGTGCAAAGAAAAGTGGTACAGAAAGCAGAAGCACCTGGATTTCCAAATCTTCAGAGAGATGTTGAGGCAAATGTAAAAGAGTACGGTTTTTTATTTTAGGTTTCTAAAATGGAAGATAAATGCCAAATTTTAGTTTGTTATGAACTATTATGAACCATGAATGTATTTAGTTTTTTGGAATAAACAATTATTTCTACCTTTTCCTCCTTTGAGCACCATCAATCAATTTTTAATGTATGTATGAATTCGTTTTTGTATAGTTTCCTTCTTTGTGTTTCAATGTGTGCCTCCTCCCTCCAGAAATCTGGAATTCTGATACATCCACAAACACATTTGGAAATGTTACCTAAAGATTCAATCATCTTCAATTTTCATCAGTTTTCAATGGATCAAATTTTTAGTCCATTTCGCTGTGTCTTAAAAATCTCAAATATTACACACACACACACACACACACACACACACACACACACACACAGCTCATGGAAAAACCACTTTTCATGTCTCACTGCTTGACTTTCCCTGCATTGACAACAATGATTTATGACTATGAAATTTACAATATGCTGATAGAAGGGGACTATCTAAAGTGACTGACTTCCTGGGGGCTTTCAGAACTATCCCATAACGGTGACACCAGAATTTGCCGAAAATTTCATAGGCACTACGTGTGTTATTTTCTGTATCTGGCAAAATAATCGATACAGAGATTCACTGGAGAAGTATACAATGTAGCTGTCATTCTGCTCCTCAGCCCTTTGTTTTCCTGTGCAAAATTCAAGGTTTACATTGTTTCTGGTTCCACTGTGTTACTCTAAAAATACCCTTAGGGCTTAACCACCTAGAGATACTGAGAAGCATCCATGCTATGTAGAAAAAGGATTTTTCAGATTCAGGTTTAGTAAATATGAAGTCAAGTACTGTTTCTCACAGATACACAAATTCCCACAGAAAACTCCTGGGTCTGTTCAAACTCCCGCTTTGTGGTTGAGAGTTAAGCCAGTCAATGAATGGTGATGGGGAAGGTGGAAGACAGCAGAAACCCTAATGAAATGCTCAGAGAGATTTGATTCTTTCAAGCTTACATGGATCTGAAATAAATCATATTAATAGATGCTTTTTTCCCTTTACAAAGCAATTTAAGTTGAACTAAGCTGTAATCAATTGGTAAATTGATAATTTACTTCCATATATCTTTCAACAATTGTACTTTTTATATCTTCCATAGATCGTGTATGTGTGTGTATGTGTGCATGTGTATGCTGTGCATACTTTCTTTTAAGAAAAATTTCAGTGGTGATAACATGCATTATTTCAATAAAGAGCTTTATGACTTAAGCTTGCAAAGTATAGCAGCTAATGAAGAGATGACATTTAACATACTAAATTTTTTTAAATAACATTTTGTATACTTTCATATTCAATGTGGATTTATCCACATCTATGTAGAGATTACTATAGATTTCAAGTTACATAACCTTTACCTTGACAATGCACTACCATTATGCACTCCTTTGTACTGTAATACTATACTATACACACAACAAATTTGTAATTATTCAGGCATCCTTTATGCTGTACACAGATCCATTGCTTATACGGGCCCTGACATATATTAGCTGTATGAATGACCAGTCAAGCCTCTAAAGTCTGTTTCTCTGTACATAAAATAGGATTTATAATTTCTTCTTTATCGTAGTGTGGTATAAACAGAATAAAATGTATGAAATGACAAATAATTACTAAGCACTAATTTGATTATGCATTTATTCTACCACACTGTCCATACATTATCAATTTTACTAATTAGTCTTTTAACCTAGAGTTAGGGAAAAAAAGAGAACCATATTATCTTTTCTCTTTGCCTTAATCGAATCAAAAAATGCATTTTGAAAATAAAAATATTACCTATATATTTTGTATAAAAGTTATTTCAAAAAGAAATAAATTCACTGAATCTAAATACTTCTCTTTACGCGTGTATTTGTTGATTTTTCAAACCCTAGTATAGGACTCTTTTTGAAGCGAGTAGAAGCTCAGATGATGCTGGCTTTTTCTGAAGAAATAAAAGTGTCCTTACAAAGGTTTAAAATAGAGGTTTAAATCCCCAGGATTACTTATTATTCAACTTCCTGGATAGGGATGTATAAACTGTTGGCTTATGTCTTACAGTAGAATATCACAGGATTCTAAAAATATTGCATGTTTCCAAAGAAGGATACTGTTCTTTAAATCTACAAAAAAAAAAAAAAAAAATCCCAGGAGACATCTTGAGCAGAGTTTTCTAAAGAAGAGCAATGCTTCAGTATTCTACCAGCAGAGACAGACCTAGAAGTAATTTGGAAACTACCAAGGCAGCCTATGGCACTCAACACAGCCCCAGCTGCTACTACTTCAAGGCGTCATTCTATCCTTGCCATTCAGATCTTGCTGCTACTAACTGAACAGAAAGAGGGAGACACAGAAAATTCTGGTTTAAATCAACTATAACTATGCTTTCTATGTTTAAAATTATCACAATGTACTTTTACAATTTTAATAATATTATTTTCACAAAAAAATTGAACAAAGGCTTTCCTTTCCAAAATGTCTTTACCTTTATAATGTAACAAGCTGCCTATTATCTATTTGTCATACATACATTTATATACATATACAATAGAAATATTTTATCTATTATGATAATAAGATGAACAACTATCTTTATCAATCAATTTAAGATAAGTTTCCCAGTCAGTATTAGCAACCTAAATTTCTATACCACAAGCATCTCTTATCTAGATATGTTTCGATTCAACTTTTGTGGCAAGCCAGATAAAGAAAATTTCATGAGATCACAAAGAAAAATGAAAGTGTGAAATAGGGCAGACAGGGTTTGGCCCCATGGGCACCATGGGGTTAATTAAGTTCCAAGTGGAACAGACTCCCTACGTAAATCCACACCATCGGATTCCTGCAATGCAAAAGCCCTCATAGTGGTTAAACTGTCACAGTAGAGATGCTTCTAGCATGGGTAATGCTGTCAGAGCTGGGAGTCAGATCTGCAACAAATGTTGGGAAGGATGTCATCAGTCTTTTTTTTAAAAAATGCCAAAAGTTTTCCTTTTTGATCTTAAAATAGTTGGTGAACAGTAGGCCAACTACACATTAATCCATCCATATCTCCAAATGCAACTTATTTTGTGGCTATTATTCCGAGGACTACCGATATCTATATATCTGAGTGTTATCTTCTGTAATTTCACGGATGATAATGCCTCTTTATGCTCACTCACTCAAGGCTAAGCTAGAACTATTACTGAAGGAGTTAGGCAGTGAACAACACCTGGGAAAAATAGTGAAGAATTTAAGTAATTCTTTGAGGCTGAATCTATGAATTTTTGTCGCCATAGCCATGAATGTCAATTTAGAAATATAAAAATCTGAATCAAATATCCTTTCCAGATATCTTCTACAAATCACTTGCTAGCTGCATGAAGTTAGTACATACTTTGCAATTTTGTGTCAGTTTGCTTTGCCTATAAAATGTGGCTAAAAAAATACCTGTTGTATATCGATTGACCCAGCAATCCCATTACTGGGTATATACTCAAAGGAATATAAATATTTCTATTATAAAAACACATGTATGTGCATGTTCATTGCAGCACTACTCACAATAATAAGAACATAAAATCAACCTAAATGCCTATCAATAATGATACACTGGATAAAGAGAATGTGGTACACATACACCATGGAATATTATGCAGTCATTAAAAAGAAAACAAATAAACAAACAAACAAACAAACAAACAAAAAAAAAAACTAAGGGCCGGGCGCAATGGCTCAGGCCTGTAATCCCAGCATTTTGGGAGGCCGAGGTGGGCAGATCATCTGAGGTCAGGAGTTCGAGACCAGGCTGACCAACACGTAGAAACATCCCATCTCTACTAAAAATACAAAGTTAGCCAGGTGTGGTGGCACATGCCTGTTATTCCAGCTACTTGTAAGGCTGAGGCAGGAGAATTGTTTGAACCCGGGAGGTGGAGGTTGTGGTGAGCCGAGATCATGCCATTGCACTCCAGTCTAGGGAACAAGAGCTAAACTCCAGTCTAGGGAACTTCTTTCTCAAAAGAAAAAAAAAAAAATCTGAGAACATATCCTCTGCAGGGACATGGATAGAGCTAGAGGCCATTATCCTTAGCAAACTAACACAGGAAGAGAAAACAAATACAGCATGTTCTCACTTATAAGTGGAAGCTAAATGATGAGAACACATGGACACATAGAGGGAAACACCACACACTGGGGATTTTTGGAGGGTAGAGGGTCGGGGAGGAAGATGGGGAAAAATAACTAATGAGTACAAGGCTTAATACCTGGATGATGAAACAATCTGTGCAAAAAAACCCCATGACATAAGTATACCCTATGTAACAAACCTGCACATGTACCCTGAACTTAAAATAAAAGTTAAAAAAAAAAAGGAGATAATCCATTCAGAATAGCTACGGTAATGTTGGGGTTAATAAATATTAACCACATTGCTTTTACTAAAAACAGTTGCTTCCATTGCTTTTATTAAAAGGAGGCATTTTGGAAACTCTGGGCTCACTCCCAGTCTTCCTCAGATTAATGCTATTTCCTCACTGTCCTATTCTATCCCAATTGCCTCTATAATTAATTAAAGTCTTACTATCATTGTAATGAAAAGTGTTGGCAAATGTTTAAACTATTTCCGTTCTTCTTTTCTCTGATTTTTATAACAAAGGCAGTTTGGATAATTGTTTACAAAACTGTGCAAAATACCACCTTTAAAATATGTATTTTTATTAAGACGCCACAAAAATTCTGCTCATGTCAGCAAAAATTCTTAAAGAGCACAGCTAATAGGAAGATGCAGCATATGTCTACGCTCTGTTAATCAGGAACCTAAATGAGAAAAGGAAACAAACTGGGTATGTCATGAAAATGAGAAGACAATCTATTTGCCAACTTAACAAAATATAAACTGTAATATATACTTTACTATTATATATACACACATATACATACATATACATACATACACGTATGTATACATGCAAATACAAGCAATATATGTAAGATACAGTTTTCTTTTCTTTTCTTTTTTTTTTTTTTTTTTGGACAAAGTCTCCCTCTGTTGCCCAGGCTGGAGTGCAGTGGCGCAATCTCAGCTCACTGCAACCTCCACCTCCCAGGTTCAAGTGATTCCTGTGCCCCAGCCTCCCGAGTGGTTGGGATTACAGGAATGCACCACCATGCCGAGTTAATTTTGTATTTTTAGTACAGAAGGGGTTTCACTATGTTGGCCAGGCTGGTCTCCAACTCCTGGCCTCAAGTGATCTGCCCGCTCCAGCCTCCCAAAATGCTGGGATTACAGGCGTGAGCCACCATGACCAGCCTATATAGCTTTCTACAATTCACATTAGTTTTTCTTCAATCACATTAAACACAATTATATTTACTATTAATTCTACAGTATGAAATAAAGGCACAGAAACAGACTCAATCTTCTGAATATATTATTCTGCATGTTGTAAGCCAGACATTTATATGAGTATTTTGCAAATCGTAGGTGACAGATGTTAATTATCTTAATATAATAAAAAATTATTTTAAAGAAAAATATAATGGAGGATAAATCAAGTTAAATTGTTCATCATTGTCCTTAGAATCTGTAAATAACATATGTTGTGCTACTAACTGAAATACAATTACCAGTTGCATGACTGTATTTGTTGATACTATTCTATAATTTTTGCAATTTTAGACTAACACAAGTAACTTAGTTTTTAATAGAACATTTATTCTTTATTTACTTATTTATTTTTTTTTTTTTTTGAGACGGAGTCTTGCTCTGTCGCCCAGGCTGGAGTGCAGTGGCCAGATCTCAGCTCACTGCAAGCTCCGCCTCCCAGGTTTTTGCCATTCTCCTGCCTCAGCCTCCCGTATAGCTGGGACTACAGGTGCCCGCCACCTCGCCCGGCTAGCTTTTTGTATTTTTTAGTAGAGGTGGGGTTTCACCGTGTCAGCCTTTATTTACATATTTTAATGCATTTCACTATAAAATTAACATTGTGTGTTACTAATGTGATTCTATCTTTTCCTCCATCCCATCCCCTCTCAGGAGTACAGTGAAAGTGCCATCAGCGCTATCATAGGAACACGTCCGAAGCGTTCTGCTAGCATGGAAGTAAAGTATTCAGTGTTCCCTCTTGAGGGAGTCAGGAAAGGAATGAAAGAAGAAGTGAAAATTGAGATTTGGAGACACAGTAAAAACTTGTGAAGTACACAAGATTTCAAAGAGTAAAAGCTAGAAGCAACAGTGTGTGTAAAGGCAAGTCATTATGAGAGACTTTGGCCTATGGAAAGAAATTCCCTGTGACTGGTTTGTAGACAATGAAGGATCATGTATGCCAAAATTTAAAGTTTCAGTTTTATTGTATACAGAGAGTTGTTAGGGACTAGTTTTAAACTAGAGAGTGACAAGATCAGAGATTGGATTAGAAGGGTTAAGTGAATCTGAAGACAGAAGTCCAGTCAATAACACCACCTTATAAGGTGATAATGGGGATTATATGAGTTAATACTTGTGAGGTACTTAGACCAGAGCTGGCACATAATGATCTGTGTCAGAATTATACATATATGTGGGGGGGGGGGTGTTTTCAACTAAATTAAATATATATATATTTAATGTTTTCTATTAATAATAGAAAATATGTTTTCTATTTAAACTATTTACCAGAGAAACTCATTCTCATGCACATTGTTTTCTTTTATTCTAGAGCTACAACCCAGTCACATATAAAATATTAAGTATGCCTTCTGTAAATACTCTTATTTTCAGTATGGTGCCTCACCTCTGTTCTCTTCCCTCAAAGGTTTTCTTGGATTTCCCCAAAGAATAAACATCTTATCTTTTGCCAGAATCTGAGAAGAGCGATTGCATGGATGCACAGGTGAGACAGTGGGATCACAAGGTCTAGCTCTTCCCATAATGACCTTTAAGTCATTACCCACTCATGTCTTCCAAAATACCAAATATTTCCACTTATTGAGCCTTTGGTGTCTTGTTTTGTGTTCCTTGTAAAAAGCACTTAGGTCTTCTTGGCTTTTCTAATCCACTGAGTCATTTGCCATTGCCCATATATTTCCCAGCCCATTTTTAAAAATCTTATAATAAACATTCATTTGTTGTTATCTTCTATCTCTAAGTCTCTTTTTCCTTGTAGGTTTGTATAGTCCAAAATTCATTTGCTTTTAGTTTAATGAGAAACTCAGAAAGGGGGTAGAGATGTGTTCAAGTTAATTTGTTAAACAAGAATCCTTTATTTGTTTTACTCAGGTGAGGAAACTAAGTCTTAAAGAAGTTAAACAACTTATCATTTACACAATTGATAATTGGCCATGGACAAAATTTATTCTAGATATACCTGCCTGCAAGGCAATTTTCTCCTGTCCCACACGTCTTTGAACAAGACTAATATGACTTTTTAATGAGAAAACCAAAATGATTATATCTACGGCATGTATCTCTAATTAGTAACAACTGAAAACAACATTTGAGTCAACAAATTGTATGGACCAATATAATTCAAGGCAATTGTTTGTAATAATAAAAAAAAAAGTACAATGCCTAGGCCACTTGAAACCTTAACTCTGTGATTTTATCTCTATTTGAGTTTTTCTTCACTTACTGTTAAAAATAATTGTAAAATCCGGCTAAGTTCTCAAAAGACAAACTGAAAGAGCTCTCATGCTGATAGCAGTAAGAATGGTAATGTATCATCTCGGCATGGCACTGCTTGGAACTATTTCAGTAAACAGGATAAAGCTATGTTAGACTAGAAAAACCAGGGCCCTCCTATGACCTTTATAGGAGCCATACAGTGATTATGAGAAGCATGGCCATGAAACTACCTTTATAATCATAAAACGTTTTGCGTCATTTGAAGCTGCACTATGGATACAGCTAAGAGATATTTTTTTTCCTCTCTCTCTTTAGTAAAGCCCTTCAGTAAGGGGTATTTCAGTAAAAAGTACAGGAAGGAGTTCTGTGGTTGAGATAGTCTCATTTCAGCAGCTGCAATGTCAAATTTATAATTGTCCACATAAACAATTCAAATATATCTGTTTACTCTACATGTACTCATGGAACAAAAAAAGGCGTGTATCATAAAATTCTAAAACCCACAAGCTTTAGTTCTTCTTTCACATCTCAGTGCATTTAATATCCTTCTGCCATATTATTTATGACTTCACAAAAAAGTAGTTATTTCCTATTATCTGTTCAATAAATATGTAGAGAAATGCAGGCTGCAGAGATACAATTTGTTAATGAAATAGCCCAGAGAATCTTCACGGTGTCTAGTCTCAGAAGCTTGCGCAGCATCTATTAAAGCTTGCTTCAGTTCTAAAGAGTAACTCCAATTTTACACATTGATATGTTCCACTCAGATGACTGAGGCATGCTTTCTGAACAGATTATGCAACATGAGTAATGCATGCTGTGACACAACATACATCTGACCACACAGGCACATCTAAACACTTTACTTGTTGAACATTTTTCTATTATTGAGAAGACTATTTCATTTCAGAAATGAGATGGATATGGAACTTCCAGTTCTTGGAATTATTTTCAAGAAGAGAAAGGCACCTTGCTTGTTGTAGTTCTTAACCAATTTTCACAACATTGTGAATACACTGTGTTCAAAATATTTTGGTACAACTTTCAGGAAACCTGCAAGGTAGTCACAGGTAGGTACATTACTGTCCCCAAATTTGTATACTTTTATCACCTTGTAAAACAGCATCAAAAAAGCTCTCATTTGCTATTTTCTAAAAAATTTCACTTTATGCTGAAAATTCCCCTCGCTGAAAAAATAAATACTAGAAAAATACTAGTTATTATTCCCCTATTTGATGTGAAGGTTTTTTTTTTTTTTTTCCTATACAAAAATGAAGTTAAACAAAGGGGTTTGTGTCTATTAGGTAGAAAAAAATGACATCAGAGTTTGGGAAAAAAAATGTAGATGGGGAAAATATTATATTAGACATGAAATCTACTTCTAATCTAACACAGCATAAATTGTAAAAGCAAATGTATGAATAAACTTTTACATTAATCAAAACCTTAGAGTAACCTAATGCTATTTAGGCCTGAATATTCTTTCTTTTTTACAATTTAAAATGCAGTTTAATTTCCTCAAAGAATAAATATCTTATCTCTTGCCAGAGTCAGGGTAGAATAGCTGCTTGGGTTCACAATTTGTATGACAGACCATAGTCCAATACTCTGCAGACAGTCACTATATCCGTGTTTCACTAATTTTGATACTGAATATTATTTATGAACTAATAATATTCTCTTGGATTTTAAAAAATTATTCAGTTGTATTAAATGCAGTTAGATAATGCTCAAGAGAAATATGATAACGGTATAGAAGTCAATATTCAAAAAAGCTCTATATACACACATAAACATGGAGTTTCAGAGAGAAAGTTTTTGAGCAATGTAACAATTACTAGTCGATTGTGAATATGGCTTTATAAAATTGGAGATATTTTTGCAAACACATCTATTTTTTATAATGGTAAAGAAGAAATATCACTAATTATTTCTAATAAATTATTTGCATAATCAGTGTGACCAGAATCATTTTTGGGATATTCCAACTTGTTTTGTCTCACTGCCATCTAAACTTTGCTGTTTTGTCTATTTTTAAAAAAATTAAAACTTCATTTAATTCATTATTGAAGGGTTTTAAACAAAGTACCATTATGAGCTCAAAACAAGGACGAAACCATTGTTCAAAAATATCAGTTTTAAAGAAAAAAATCAAGGTCGAGTTTGAGAAAGAAATACAGTTGATTACTAATAAATAAAGAGAAATATGGTCATAAAAGATCTAAAAATTTTGTAAGGCAATGTCTAACTAAGTGCTGTTTTATAGAGGAGGTGAGATTGAGATATACCACAACATTAAGGCAATATAGGTTTTCTGACGATACGGGAAGGGACATAAAATTCTTGGTGAAGGAGCCAGCTAGAGAAAGTCTTCAATGCAGAAAACAGTCATACTTACCACTAACTGTATGTTCACTCTATGCTAGCCATTTTACCTATGTTATCTGAACAAATTTTCAAACAATTCTACCGTAAAGCCATTTATCCCCACTTGAAGATTAGTACCATTCTCACAGATATTAGGAAACTTGCCAAAGGTGGAAGCCAGATAAGTCTGAGCAGTCTCACACACTGCACTGACACAAGGGTTTGGACCCTTAAAATGCATTCAAAATCAGCATGCTGAGAACTTGCTCACCAAATCAAAGTTCAGTCAGCAATAATGAAGTCTGTTGCTAATTTATAAGTACTGTAATTCTACATAACACCTCTGGGAAAACCTGGTCTATGCTTGGGACAGACACATTTGGATTCAATTAGCAGAGAAGTACCACTTAAAGCTTGAAATCCAGGAAGAAATACTTGGGAGGGTTTGGGAAAGAATGAGGAATCTGTAGACCCTTGCAAAGCCACTGAGGATTTTGAATAGGAAAATGTAAAATGCAAACAGAAATGTGCTTTGAAAGACACATTTAAAAGATTTGTTTGAGAATAAGGGAAACTGAAATGTGAAGCAAAAATAAACAGACAAAACCTGATAACAGGTAAGGCTTTATCATTGCTTCATTAAGACTTAGGGGGAAAAAAATCCCTTATTGTCTCTCGGTTGAAGATATGTCAGCTACTTAATTTCTTTGGTTTCAGGTTGTCTACTTTTTTACTTTACCTTATATCCAGCCATCTCTTCATGGAGACTTCAGGTGAGATAAAATGTCATAGCAACATAGCTAGGCCCGCAAGAAAAAAGTAAAACATGAATTTATGTCTGGTTTAACTTGGGCACATTTTCAACAGAATAGTTTGAACCTACAGCCTCATAATTTTCATGCTCTTGAAAAAGATACTTGTAAAATTATTTTCTTGCTACTTTGCAAAGCTCTGGCTCAGAAAATTACTACCCTTTTGATGTGAAGGCTGATATAACTAATTATAGCTAGGAAGACACAATTCTTCCTTTAATAATAAAGAAATAGCAATCTTTCACCTAGAATAGAACAGTGTCTGGATTTGAAGCATGAAAGATTAAATCAGTAAGCTCTGAAATTCTATTATATTCAGAGAGACAATGTCTCCAAGGACAATAATATTGACAATAGAAGAAGGTTTCTTCAAGAGCATTTCAACCTATTAGCAGACTCGGTGCAGTGAAAACAATGCCGGGCTGGAGATGAAGAGACAAGTACTCCCATCACCTGCTCAGGCTCTCTTAGGAATCATCAGAATACTTAGGTCAAATTAGGCGACTTCTCTAATTTAACAACAGTGCAATGACTAGTTTCAACCACCAATTTGCAAGGGAAGAAAGGAGGAACAGAAAGGGAGGAATAGAGAGAGAAATAAAGACGTGGAAAGAGATTTCAAAAAAGAGGAAAGAAGAGAAATATGGAAGGAGAAAGAGAGAGTTGCTAATTTGTATTTCAATGCTTTTTAACCTTAACTGGCATCAGAATAAGCTGGAGTACATGTTAAAACAAAGATTGATGGGCCCCACCTACCATTTTTGATGCAGTATATCTGGTGTGGGGCATATTAGTAAGCATTTCTAACAAGTTCCCAGATGATTGATGCCAATGCTGCCGGCATGGAGTCCACACATTGATTGAGGATTGTGTTATAGGTCTCCATCAATATGCAGTCTCACCAAGAAAAATTTTATGTAATTCAGTTTGGTCTTTACATTGTTAAGAAAATTGTCTCAGGAACCATCTTTCTAAAGGTCATT
Organism: Macaca fascicularis; assembly: GCF_037993035.2. Lineage (NCBI taxonomy): Eukaryota > Metazoa > Chordata > Mammalia > Primates > Cercopithecidae > Macaca > Macaca fascicularis. Next base: position 161,914,690 of record NC_088377.1, on the reverse strand, counting down.
ACTCATTCTGTGTGCTGTATATTCTTTAGTTTCAAAATACCAAACATCCCTTTCCTATATATTTGTTAGAATCATTATTAGGTATGTGTTTGCAATGACTAAACAGATGTGCTTTCTATTTCTTCACATATAAGACATGCTAAAAAAGAACAAAATCCAAAAGCCCCAGGGAGCAGTGACATTTATGCTGATGTGGTAGTGACAGATTGGCCCTGAAGATCTTACCCTACCATACCAACAGGCATTCTCATTCATTGCTGGTACAAGTATAATTTGGTCTAGCTGTTTCAGAATAATTTTTGACACTCTCTGTCAAAAGCTTTATTAATGCAACTAAAGGTGTCATTGCAAGCACAATTAATAACAATAGTAATTGAGCACAAACGCTATGCTGGTCGCGTGGCTAAATGTTGTACATGTGTTACGATATTTAACACTCCCCGCAGCCAGAATAGAAGGGAAAAGATCCCACTGTGCTATTCGTTGGTCAGTTCACTATTTTCCTGTTATTCACTTGTGCTGTCATTATTTTAAAGGATACATTGACAAACAGAAGAAAGATATGTATACGCATTCAGAATGAGAGTAGAGAGATACATTCTCTCTTTCACCCACATAAGGATGATCAGGAGAGCAGAGACTTAATTTGTCTTCTGCTGCTCTGGATGAACATTCTTAAGAATAGTTTTAAATGTTGGAATATCCAAAGAGAGTATGAAGTTGTAAAATGCATTTTCCTGAATCCTGCTGAAGTAAAAATTTTGTCTTTGGCAGAATATTGAGGAGAAACTAATTTATTTTCTAAGTATTACTTTGGAGGATAAACATGATTTAAGATGATACATTAGAAGAAAGCACCTATGCTATACGGGTTCTCAAAGACAGGTATTTAATGATTTTATCTTTAACTCTTAGATCTCTTCTTTCAAAAAAGGGAAATAATAGCTCTGTCTGAAAACGCATTTCTGAACTTCTATGGCCAAAGATAGCCAATTTGTTCTTTCATGATATGTAGACACAGACTACTTTCACAATTATAGGTAACTTTGGTTGTGTATCTCTAGAAACAAAACTCACAATCTACTCTTTCTCAGATTCTGCAGTATCTCTCTTCATAAAGTAATTATTTCACCTTTCCCTTCTGTAATCTATGGAAATGTTACTGACAAAAGACATTGTCATTTTGACTTGTAATATCCATCTCTCACTTTTTTTGGTAACAACTGTCTGCCAAACAAAGTAAAATTTATTAGCAATAGATCTTTGACTTGTATAACGTGTAGTGCAGGTAACAAAGTGAAGTGTAAAGGATGGGGATGAAACTGAGGTTCTAATATTTTGCTTTTAATTCCATCTCTGCCTCTAAATGTTGAGTGACCTTGTAGAGATCATTTCACATTTATATATTCCATTTTATCCATATATAAAATGGAGCATTAGACTAGGTAACCTCTAAAATCTACTCAAGTTCTCTGAATTATTGATTCATTCTGAAAATCTGGCTTTGGTCCTAAGATAGGTACAGATTGAAAGGTAGTCCAGATAAGACCACTGAAAAATTCTTCCTTCAGAAATATGTTTTTAAATACAGTTTGTACACAACTCCTAACAAGAAGAATTTTATATTGTGATACAAATGAAATAAATAAGTTGTTTTTATATCACTCTTTTAGATTCCAACATTTCAACCATATATAAAACATCTTTCAGACACCCTTTTAATAGTGTGTTTAATGTATTATTTAATAATACTGGCCAGGCACTGTGGTTTATGCCTATAATCCCAGCACTTTGGGAGGCCAAGGCAGGAGAATGGCTTTAGCTCTGGAGTTTGAGGCCAGTGTGGGCAACATGGCAAACCACCACCTCCCCATCCCCGTCAAAAAATACAAAGAAGTTAGCCAGGCCTGGTGGTGCACACCTCTAGTCTCCACTATTTGGAGGGCTGAGGTGCAAGGATCGCTTGAGCCTCGGAGGCGTAGGTTGCAGTGAGCCGAGATCACACCACTGCACTCCAGTCTGGGCAAAAGAGTGAGACTGTCTCAAACAACAACAAACAAAAAATCTTAAAGTTCACAGTTTATGCAAATAATTCATTTATTCTATAAAAGTAATAATGTAACTAGAGAAGTAATTACATAACTGGTTTGAACTTTTAGGGAGTCTTCACTACTGATATTGATTATTGTGGATGAATTAACTAGGTAATGTTCTTTATATCATATGTTGTACATATAAATATATAATGTAGATGACAGGATCTCACAGTAACATGTCAAAATATTAATGTGTCTATAGCTTGGTGTTCCATTTTCTAACAAGTAAACTAAAAATATAGAAATAAAACACATAATGCAAGGATACTGAAATCATACATATGATTCCAGAAAACACACATTTTGGGAAAAAGTAATCATCTTGTTACCTCTTTCAGTTCTCTATGTTCTCTTAGGAAGGTATTATAGGGGTGATGCACAAAGCGATGCCAGAAAAAATATTTTTTCATTCTTGTTAATTATTTTAAGGAAAATTTAACTTATATTTTGTTTGAATCTCAGCTTACACAAATGCCTCCTTTAAGCTCACAACTCAAGCACAATTCTTAAGTTAAAAAAATTCAAGTATCATTGAACTAATAAAATTTTCATATATTTTGTGGAAGTTACAATATATTATTCCTCAAAAGAAACTAGGCTGATATAAAACCAGGTGCAACAATGTGGCAATATTCACAGTATTTATTTATAAAAATAGTATGCAATTCCAGAATTAAATAAATTCACAGAAATCTAGCATTTTATTAAGACTGAAAAAAAAAAAAATAACCCTGCAAACCTTTAAGGCCTGTTAAGTATTTTAGATGGTGACTTATCAAAAACATAACTTTGAGAAACACGGCAGGAGAAACTGGACATTTACCTGATGACAAATTCTACTTCATGCGTTTACTGAAGGGAAAATGCCAGTGGTTACAGAATATGTATGTTTACTGCTCAAAAGCAGATGCTAATATCTGCTAAGCAGATTTCCCATGATCTTGCCTAGAAGTGAAAGACTGGCATAGACTATGTAAAATGAAGATAACTATAATAATATTACCTACCTCAGAATCTTGTTGTAGCAATTGAATTAGGCACTTTTTTGTAGAACACTTAAAACAACATTTGGTCCACAGGTAATATTATAGACAGTTTAGTTATTACTCATTATTTGTTATTGTTTTATTGCTGTATATAATTCATCGTGAAAAATGGAGATATTTCTACAGATTCTTATTTGGCTGTCCGGGTGTGTATTACAACTTTGCATCGTAACTTTTGAAGCCCTGGGAACTTTTACCTTTGTGGGCCCCTTCCCCCCTTAAGCAATTAAAAATCACACTTGACAACTGTATTGGTGTAAAAAATGAGCATATTAATACTAAATAATAATTTCTTGACCTAAGAGTTCAGCTTTTCCTTCTTGTTTTAAATGTAAGAACACTATTTTCATGAACCCTTTAAAAGCAATACGGGCCACAGACACTGTGCCCAGTGTGTCTAAGGGCAAAGTTGGCCTATAAAAATCAGAATCTTAGTGAAGATGGAGAGTATGGAAAAGAAGAGATGTTAAGTGTCTAGATGATCATAAAAATGTTCACTCTAATTACAGTTACTTTACATTTTGTTAGATTAATGAGAATATTGTATAATGTGTCAATCGCTTTAAATAACTTAATCAAGTATATAATCTTAGATCTGTTCACTACTCAGTGTTTTTTCCTCTGAATAATAACCATGTTCACTATATATTTTAAACACAAACAATATGCTTCAGATAATTTTGAAATGAAAACAATATACACCAGTATTCTTAAAATAGGAATCCAAATGCTCTTTATTTTCTAAGGTTTTCTGCCAAGACAGCAATCAGAATGCAAATCCAGAGCTTAAAGATATTAATATAAATGTACGATCCATTCCTATGGACATACTAGTTAATTCCTTCATGTATTTGCTGCAAAGAGCTCATCTAGGGTTTTGACTTCCCCTGAACACCTGCATTTTCTGGACACAATACAGTGGAAGCATAAAATTATACTATCCCACTAACGTGAATTGGTCAGTTCCAAATTAAGTCAATCTAGTGGAGTGAATCTCTTTCAAACTGTTCTGAAAAAATTGTGTCCCTTACCAGGTATTTTATAGATCTCGGTGTCATTGTCCCACTCAGTGTCACCAACCTCTTTTGCAATGGTTCTTCCTTAAAGTTAACTTTGCTAAAACCTAGGGCATATCCTTAAAAATTTCTGCATGTTTATTGGCAGAGCTCTGGCTATATATACTATAAATAGTAGTGATATATGCCAAAATAATCATCTATTTCTACAACAAGGCAGAAAAGTCATTCTATTTCAACATTACTCTTCAAAGAAAACCTATTAGGAACTTAATACTTCATATTTTCTGTCAAAAACCTCTGGATCAGCCACCTTGCAAGTAGGCCTGGCTATATTCATGCTTGGAAAAAAATAATTTTATGTGGAAACTACCAAGAAATCTCTTCAATGACAAGTAGCATAGGACTTTGCCTCTTTTCCTTTCTTTTCTTCTTCCTACTCTGTGGAATGCAGATGTGATATAATTAGCCACCTTGATCATAAGGTGAAAACCGTATGTTTTATTTGGCAGAGAACTTGAGGAAAGAAGCCTCTGTCTCTGATGAAGAAATAACCAAAGCAGCTCTAGAATATCAACTTTATATGAGAAATAAAGAAATGTCTCTTGTTTAAATAATTTTTAGTTTTAGGTTTTCTATTACTCACAGCTGAATCTAACTCTAAACCATACAGATGTTATGCTTGGAAATGAGTGACTATTATTAAAAGAACAAGGTGGTGAAAACTTTAGACATCCAGGAGAACTTTCACACACAAGTCATACCACACACACACACACACACACACACACACACACAACACACACAAGAATGGTGAATATCTGGTAACAATAAATCTCACTTCCTATTAAGCTCTCAACTCACTGATCCTGACTCATTTATTTATGTTAGTGAATGGCATCTGTCTACTTCTTTCTTTTGCCAGACAGTAGAAAGTGATAGTAAGAAAATAATAACAAGCAAGACTAAATGATATACTTTACTATTAAGCAGTGAATCCATTCTCAATTTCTTTCTTTATTTTTTTAGACGGAGTTTCACTCTTATTGCCCAGGCTGGAGTGCTGTGGCACGATCTCAGCTCACTGCCACCTCTGCCTCCCAGGTTCAAGTGATTCTCCTGCCTCAGTTTCTTGAGTAGCTAAGATTACAGGCATCTGCCACTGCCCCTGGCTAATTTTTTGTATTTTTAGTAGAGACAGGGTTTCACCCATGTTGGCCAGGCTGGTCTCGAACTCCTGACCTCAGGTGATCCACCCACCTCGGCCTTCCAAAGTGCTGGGATTAAAGGCATGAGCCACCATGCCAGGCCTCCATTCTCAATTTCTTTACTTACACTTGCGATTCAGCAAGAACCAACAGCAATAACAGGTAAAGTGTAAGACTTCCCTACACTTTCTAATAGTAGTGCTCAAGTATTACTAATTTGCATGAGCAAAAGAAAAATTGATTTTAATTCTCTGTGTAGTTTTTAAAAGATTAGGCTTTGACGGAAACATTTCTTACTTTGGTCTAACATGCATTGTTTTAAACTCAGTTAAGATGACATTAAAATAAATGTTTAAATCAATGTTCTTATCACAGAAAACTTTTTGTGACTGGTTCTCAACACTTATTTTTAGAGATTATTAGCAGGAACACCAGAAATGTATAACTGCATAACGAAACACTTCCAATCGTCCATCATCCAAATAATACTGATACTCAATTTAAAATCATGAAATCATCAATCACTAAACACCTGGACTGAAAAGTACAGGTGGCCAAAAATTTTAGTCACTAGACTGGTATATTTCACATTTCTGGTTCTTCTCAATGTGAAAATCTACTACACTTTTCAATATCACCATAACACAGTACCATGACTGGGATGTTCCAGTTAAATGAGTTCCCCTTTTGGTGACTGTTTACCATAAAATTAGCTAGGGAGAGGATGTCCCCTAGAGAAGTCTGTGATACCCGTGTGTAGAGAGACTCTTTTTTGATATGTATGTCTCTCTAAGTTAATATGTCAATTACGCATCTTTAGAAATACAAAACTTTACTAGTCATGCTGTTAAGATGTAGTAACAGGAGTTGATCTATCCAACGTAGCGGATACTAGCCACATAGAACCATTTAAATTAAGATAAGTAATATTAAGCAATATTACAAATTCAATTCCCCAGTCAGCCTAGCCACATTCCAGATATTGAATAGCCACATGTGTTTAGTGGCTACTGTACTGAACTGAACAAATGTAGACCATTTCCATCATCACAGAACATTCTACTGGACAATGCTAAACTAAATTTTCAGGCATTAACACAGTTTGAAAGAGTACTCATTTAAAAATGCAAAGTTAATATTATTTACAATGGCTTTTACTCAACAGAACAAACATAAAATCCAAAAAAGTTCTCCAAAATATTTCAATTAGAGCACAAGAGGCTTGAAAATTCATGACAAATCATAGCCATTTGTGAACAGAAGTGCATTTAACAGAAGTTAAATATAACAGAAGTTTACATGAGTAGAAATGTTTAAAACTGAAGTTTCTGAAAAATAATAATGATGCAGAGAAATTATTTTTAAATAATCTAAAACTAAAACTGCCATTCCATTTAGCAATCCCACTACTGGGTGTCTCCTCAAAGGAAAAACAGGTCATTGTATCAACAAGGTATCTGCACTCTTGTGTTAATTGTTGCACTATTCACCATAACAAAGATATGAAATCAACCTAAGTGTTCATCTATGGATCACAAACAGAAAATGTGGTCTAGGTACACAATGAAATACTATTCAGCCATAAAAAGAATGAAATGATGTCTTCTGCAACAACACAGATGTAAGTGGAGGTCATTATTTTAAATAAAACAACTCAAACACAGAAAGACAAATACCAATGTTCTCACTTATAAGTAGGAACTAAGTCATGTGTATATGTGGACATAGAGAGTGGCATGATAGACATTAGAGATGTCTATCTCATTGGATAGACATTTGGACAGATAGACATTTGGAAGAGCTGGGGGGAGTGAATGATAATAAATTATTTAATAGATACAATGTACATGATACAGGTAATGGATGCATATAAATGCCCGGATTTCATCACTACCCAATATATCCATGTAACAAAATCACACTTGTACCTATTAAATTACACAAATAAACAATAAAATAAAAAAAACTGATTTAAAGCAATATCATAAAATATGTTAAATTAAAGCTTCCAACCAATAAAAAGAGCTGTGTTATCATGCCTCCTTTTCATGTGAAAACTACAATTCTTAAAAAAACTGCCTAAAAATTCTTAGAAAATAATTACTAAATGGATAAGAAGCATAGTGTTTTCAGCATTCTAATTGTTTATTCCTCGATTTTTAAATTGATACCTTAATTACAGGTATGGCTGTGGTTATTCTACCCTAGCCAACAGATCCAATGACTATGTCAAATGTTTGATGCTTCCTTTCTCTAAATATTGGAAAACTGCTTCTCTTAGCCACTATGTATAATACAGTATTGCATTTAAAGTGATCTGCCCAATTGCTGTAATGAGTACCACTCAGAGAATGAGAACGACTATAAAGAATTCATTTTTAGACCATTTTATTAAGAACTA